>NC_134180.1:32473353-33091493 GCF_964188355.1 Buteo buteo
AGGCCATCCCATCTCAGAGGGGTGCTTTGGGGATGGTCCTTTTTCACCCTGTTTTGTGCATGGACAAAGACGATAGGAAAGGCTTTGTGAAGGAGCTGCCTGGCCATGGAGGAGCCATGCATCAAGCGCACCAACACATGGCTCGTGGGAGAAGTATTGGGTATGCGAGGCCAGGACGCAGGTGGGATCAGGATGTGTGCTTTTCAGGCAGTTGCATAGCATGCAGGCCTTTGGCCAAGATTTATAACCACGTCTCTTCTCCAGGTTTATAGTTCCTTGTCACTCTATTAACTCAAACGAGAGATGTTTACATTGCATAAGTAGCTAGAGCAGTGGATAGTAACCTATCAATTTCCATGACTATTCCCTGGCAAAAGCTCATAGGCTGTCTTGCAGGACACTAATACCCAAAGCTCCTGGGGCACAAGACACCCAGGGCTTGCTATATTTCAGGAGACTGCAGTTCAACAGCTAATAAAACCGCTAGGTCAAGAACTGCGCAGTCAGGTCTCTGTGGAGTCCTGGCATACGACCAAATTTCTGCTGATGGGTAGCTCCAGAGGAAAGGATGAGCAGGCAGTGAGAGTGGAGGTGAAGGCTCATCTGCAGCCGGCTGCCCTAGTGTGGGGTTGCTTTGCCTGCAGGTCACAGGAGGCAGGTCCCACTGGGGACTGGGTTTCGGTGTGGTCTGGCTTGACCTGCTGCTGGGGACACACATGGAAGCTGCATGTGGCCTTGGGGGGAGTGCGTGGGGAGACACAGATTTCCTGACTGAAACACACGTGTGCTGCAGCATCCCGCTGTGTTGCAACCGCTCCTGACTCCTGCCTTCTCTTTCCCTCCACAGTCCATTGATCCGGGGCAGCAGTTCACCTGGGAGAACTCCAACCTGGAAGTGAATAAACCGAAAAACCGCTATGCAAACGTGATCGCCTATGACCACTCACGTGTCATTCTGACCTCTATCGATGGTAAGAGTGACTCTGGAGTGGACACCCCAGCAAACTGCTGAACCTCACTGTAGCAGGGGACCATCTTCTTCCCCGTTCTCAGTCGAGCAGGGGCAAGCACCAGGAAACATATCCAGCATCAGCGTGAGCAAATGTGTGTTCTGACTGGCAAGAAGAGAGGAAGGGCTCTGCAGAGCTGCCCCTGCTTTCCCAGTGTCCCCAGAGCAGTGTGCCCCGCGTGGTTGCTTCTTGCTACTGCTGGTGCCAGCAGAGATGCCTGTCCCAGCAGCCTCCCTTTTCACTGCTGGCCCTGCTGTGTGACTTCGGCTGCCTCCCTTGGCTCATGGTGGGACATGGCACTGTTAGCCCTACCGTCTTCTGTGCCAACACCATTGCAGGGCCAGTATCTTCCTCTGGGACTTGTTAGTGTTTGCCCCCAAGTAAGTTCCCAGAGCTGCGCAGGATGAGGGGTGCCCCTTCCCCTGGGGCATCAGGCTCCACACATCTCTGTGCTCCACGGGAGATGCGTCAGGCCCTGGTGTTCATAGCAGTGACCCCCACAGCTCCAAGAGCCAGCCCCTCATCTCTGGAGTCTGGACTCATACATGGTTTTAGTGCCTGCTTTGCAGTCCCCTTGCACACAGAAGAGCTGGAGCCCAGGTACCGAAGCCCAGGCTCACCCGTTCCCATTGTTTTACAAATTAGCACCCAGCTCTGTACACCAGAACTGAGCCCACTCATGGGGGATGAGGAAGATGCAGCTAATTCAATGCACCCCTGCTTGGGGAAGAGACTGGGGCCTGGCTTTGCATACAGGTGGCCCTACAGTTACTGGGGTCCTTTTTTTTGGGATGCAAGAGTCTTTTCTAATGCTAATGTACCACTCATCCTCTGTGGGAGGAGGAGGGGGTCCAAATGGTCCCTCACAGCAAGGCCTGTTAAGCAGCAGCAGCTATGCAAAAGCCTGGCATGCCTGATCATGGGCAAACCCTGCTAGACAGCTGTGGGGTGAGCACACGGGGGAATCCCTGGTTTCCAGCCTGACTCAGTTGCTGTAAGTAGTGTCTGTCTTCCTGGGAACCGTTCCCAAAGCGCCCTGCCAGGTCCCTGCCGCCCATGCCAAGGGAGCCAGGCACTGCACTCCAGCTGCTGCTGCTCCCCCAGAGCTGCCAGCACTTCGTTTCTGCTGGAGACTGCTGGGACCTGTAGAAAATTCCCCAGGACAAAAAGGCTAGGGAGAGACCCCTAGTTTTATATTTCCTTCCTCTAATGAAATGCAGATGCTCTGTCCTTGGGAGACAAGGAGATTCCTGCTGCTTTCCCTCCCTGCACCCCGGGCAGCCCAAGCTGAGCAGGGTTTGGAAACAGCCCCAGGCCTCTGCTTTGCCGCATTTATTTTAGTAACTGTGTGTTTGCATTTTAAAGGCCTTTACAAGTCCTTTCCTTAAAGTGGTGGAGGCAGAGTGGGAGCTGGAGCAGCCTCTGCCAGCAGGCAGCAGAGGGGGGTCTCACACTGAGGAGGGTTTCAGTGGTGGTGGGAGGAAGGTCTCTGGCTCCTCTGGGGTACTTGTCCCTGCAGGAGGGATGGGAGGACATCCCTGCCTGACATCCCCTGCTAACAGAGACAAGCTAATGAGGCAGACGCATTTTTAAAAGGTGCTATAGGACCATAACAAATAGCTGGTGAATTTAAGACAATTATTTCAATCAGTTGCTTGAGGCCAAACGAGCTCCTTAATATTCCTGCCTGTGAATTTCCCTTTGTTTGCGGGTGGCAGCTGTCTCTCTGCTTGTTGCATTAATGTGGGAGTTACAAAGGGTTCTTCTCAGGCACCATCCCTGTCCTTTGCAGGATCTCTGGGAGAGATTCTGGCATCACCCTGTAAAGGAGACTTGTCAAGAGCCTTGTGAACATGCCAGCCTCTTCCCCTGCCTGCCGGGCCCAGCAGAGCGACAGGCACAGGGTAGTGGGCTGCCCCTGGAGTAACTCTTAGCCCTCTTTCTCTGCAGGTGTCCCAGGCAGTGATTACATCAATGCCAATTACATTGATGGGTATCGGAAGCAGAACGCCTACATTGCCACACAGGGACCTCTGCCAGAAACCCTCAGCGACTTCTGGAGGATGGTGTGGGAACAGAGAACAGCAACTATAGTCATGATGACCAGGCTGGAGGAGAAGTCCAGGGTACAGTGTGTGCTTCCTCTCTTTTCTGAAGCTGGGAGGGGGACAGGAGAGAGGGATGGGAACACTTTACAGCATAATGGCATCCAGGGAGAGGCAGGTCCAGTGGTGTGGCTCATGGCTGCAGGCACCTCAGCAACAAGTGCCTTGTAAGCATATCCCTGTGGGGCAAAAGGGTGGCAAAACCTCTTGTCACTTCGCTGCTCATTAACCCCTGTCTTGCCTGCATGTCTGCATGCACACCCATCCTTTCCCTGCCCACATCACTCACACCAAAGGGAGAAAGGAGAGCTCTGCCATGGGGAGTGTTGACAGTCCCTGAAAGCTTGGGGGCTGCATCCCAGAAGCTGAGAAGTTGCAATGGGTAGGTGGTATCAGCAGCGTCCTGCAGCCTTACAGGGCCTCATTGCAATAACAAGACTAATTTGTGCCTTGTCCAATGACAACATGTATAAACGATCAGCTCATACTGCCAAGATTAGATATGCTGATGTAACAAATGCAAAGCTGCCTGCAAACCGTGGTGAAGGCGCGAGGCGGAGAGGAAGGACCAGGAGCCCTCGCTGCGGATGATGCTTATGGTGTCTCGTGACAGAGGTTCTTACTCAGCCCCTGAAGCAGGAGTTCGTAAGCTGTGACCAGAGTGCTCCCATGCCCAGATGCACCCTTTGGGCAAAGCCTGCCCAAGCAGGAGGCAGCTTTGGGCTCTCGTGATTCAATTTGTTCCTAAAAGTAAATTTTAGTGGTGAGCATTTGTACTTGCAGAATATTTTAGTGTTGCTATGCCAACGGCAGGAGAAGGGGCTGTGCGCTCAAGCTGTGAAGGACTGGTTATTTTTAGCCCAATAAGCTCCTTCTTGAGAAGCAGAAACTGTCAAGTTTGGGTTTAGTTAAAACTTTTGCCTGCATGCTTCTCCCTCTGTTTCAAAGCTTTAGCACCAAAGTGTGTGCAGGGATGTCCTAGCCCACACTGGCTGGGAGGAAGCAGCTGGAACAACCGATCACCGTGGCAAAACAGATCTGCTTTTCCTACATATACAAAAATGGGCTTTGTTCATGGGCTTCCCTGGCTCTGCAAACGCCCTACAGCCTGCAGGGAAAAATAGTGTTCCTTGGAGATGAGCTGCCTCTGGAGATCCAACCCTAGCTTTGCACTGTGCTTCCTGCTGCGCAGCCCTGCCTGCTCTGTCCGATGGCTACCATCACCCACTCCAGCCCAAACAGGGAGGTAAATTAAGCTGACCTGTCCTGCGGCTCAGCACTTGGCACATGGGCTAAGCCAGATCAGAAGCTGCTGATCAACTGCACTTTGCAGCTGGGGGTTATATGGGGACTTTTTTGTACTTTCACATTTCAGTGATGGAGCATATATTTGAAGTATCAGGAAAAGCCCTTTTAGGTTGCCAAGTAAATCCATGCCCGGAGTCTTGACTCACTTCTGGGCTGCTTAGTTATGGGAAGGCACTCCAAGGTGCATGTTTCTCAAAGATAACGGGTTTCCTTTGACCCCACAGGCACTTGTCTTTGCCTGAGATGCCTGTGCTGCTGAGCCATGCATTATCTCCCTCCAGCACGCTCCCTGTCATGTCATCCTGCAATTAACTCCTACAGTATTGGTTTCTGTCCTAAACACGGTGCATGTGGTCAGGCTTTTGGTGATGGGACGGGCACTGTGAATCCCTGTCATGGCAG
The DNA here is from genome assembly GCF_964188355.1 of Buteo buteo. Classification (NCBI taxonomy): domain Eukaryota; kingdom Metazoa; phylum Chordata; class Aves; order Accipitriformes; family Accipitridae; genus Buteo; species Buteo buteo. The sequence continues at coordinate 32,478,179 of NC_134180.1, forward strand.
GCAGTGACCAGAGCTCTCGCAGAAGCTGCAGGCAGCCTGCCTGACCGGGCATGCTGCCCAGGGGCTCTGAGCTGACCTGACTGGACCCAGACCCCAGCATTCACTCCCCGACACCACCTGCCCATGCCCTGCTGGCTCTTTGGCACATCACCAGCACTAATGAGAAATGGGCAGTTTTCTCAGGCACTGCAGGAGAGGCTGGTTGCCAGGGGAGGCAGTGGGGAAGCCCAGTCACCCCTGAGTAAAACCAGCTCTGCACAGCAAGGGCTTCCCTCGATGTGTTCACTGGACGCTGTAGGTGCCTCAGGGCACCCACCCACAGGAGGTCCTTGGTGGGAAGCTGGGATGTGGTTTGCAGGAGATTATTTTCTCTGGGGTTTTTTGTTGGCTTCTCCAGCATCTTCCAAGGGAGGATGGCTTTCAGCCACCTTCCTGCTCTGCTTTTCCTCATGCCCCTTTGGTGATGGCTAGAGCTTACTCAGGAGCACACCTTTTTAGGACCAAGGAAGATCCCGGTCACTGTCCATTGCTCCCAGCTTTCAGCATGAGTCACTGTTTTACAGTTTACTCCACTCCAGAGCCTTCAGACCTCATCTGATGCAACCCCTTGGGTCCCTGCAGCATTGCTGCCTGCTGTTGTTCACACTGCTGTGGGACATGACTGCTCCAGGCAGTCACATGGTGGTACAGCGTTACCCACGGGTGACCTGGCTTGAAAGTCCCTTTGCCCAGGGGCTTCGGTGCAGGCACAGGACTGTGTCTCCAGCTGCAGAGCCTGGGGTGAGCAGCATGGCCTCATGGCGAGATTCCCAGCACAGGGCAGGCTCTTCTACCTTCCCAAGCAAGCTCCCAAGTCCCCATCGGCAATGCTGTGTGTAGATAAGCCAACCGGGACCAGCAGCAGCTTTGCAGCCCTGTAGGGGTGACACTACTTTAAAGGCCTCCTGAGCTGCAGGGGGAAAAAAATCTTTAAAGAGCATCAGCTTTTATGGTCTGCAATTTCAGCTGGCTTCATGGTCCAAATCATCCTCCCTTTTTCATGTTTTCACAAAGCGAGAGGCACATAAAGGATAGAAATGGCTGGATTGTGCAATTTAGCTGCCTTCAAAGCTTTACAATCGGTTTCAGAATCATTTGGTGGCAGTTCAGAAACACACATTGTAGATTAGCTTTCCCGAAGCTGCAAGCGTGGCGTGTCCCAGCTGGGGTGTGTTGCACAGGAGAGGTATTAAAGCAGGATTTTTCCTACCCTGGGCTATCCCCAAGAACCAGGCAGAGCGAGGTCTCCCAGAACAGTGCCATGGCCTGTTCTGTCCCAGCCCAGAGCACCAAGCAGCCGTCCCTGGGCTGTGACTCTCCCCTGCCACTTTGTGTCCCCAGGCAGGGGTGCAAAGAAGCTGGTGCTCAAGGGCTCTGGGGAAGAGGGGCCTGGCAGCCATGTCCGCCTCCAGCCTTCTTTCTGGCAGCGATGCTATCTGGAGCTTGCGAGCGGCGCTGGGAGCAGAGCACAGCTCTCTAGCTGAGGAGAGGTGCCCGACCGCTCTTGGGCACAGGGCATCAAAGGGGAGGGACAGGAACCACTCAGCAAAGCTGCGATAAACGGCTGTTCAGGACATTACTGTGCTTCTTAAGTTAATGAGAAGCAAGCACTGCCAGAAGAAAATATCTCTTATCTGCTTTAGTGCTACAGTGCATCGGCTTCAGCATAAAATTTACAGAGCTTGAAAATGGGGCATAAACATTATGGGTAAATTTGGCAGAAAATGTGACTGACTCTTATCTGGTCATGAATAAATAATTTTCAATTACCAGCCCAGGCACTGATATTATCCCACACAGGGAACTCCTCTGAAGTTTGTTTTGTGCTCGAACACACACGGCCTTGTAGCGTGTGGGTGGCAGGAGGGGACCGCTCTCCCTGAGGTGTGGGCTCAGGCATGGGGACATGCTGTGCTGCTCCCCTGCAACGTCCCTTGCAAACCACACTGAGGACAACACGGCAAGTGGCTGTCCCCAGCATTTGCAGGATGCCATTCTGCCTTCTCCTCACCTCCTTTAGCGACAGGTCACATCATCCCGGAGCCAGGCAAGGCAAACTCAGGTGGCTGGAGATGCAGATGCAGCTGCCACCCACTTGTGAGGATAGGATCAGTTTAGCTGTGAAATAAGGTTTCTGACCTCCGAGTTGTTCGCTCTGCAGCTAGTCAGTGTAAAATAACGGGCTGCTGTGTGCCAAGCGAGGAAGAAAAATCTTCTGAGGTTTGTGCAGGGCCTGCCACGCTGGGAGCACAGATCCAAGGCAGCACAGCAGCCTGAATGGCAGGAGACCCTGGGCAGGAGGCAGCAGAGCGGCTCTGGGTGTGCAGGCGCCTGCAGTACCCCATCAGGCAGCCCTGCTCCAGGCACTTCTGCCAGGGCAGGACTTAACGAGAGCAGACTCCAAAAAAGCAGGGAGAGATACATCCCTCTGACCCCAGGTTGCCACACTCCAGCAGCCACAGTGGAGGATGAGGGCTCTTAGCTCTCACAAGCCCCACCCTGCTTAAAGTGCCTTCAATTAAAAGGCAGAACTTCATTGATTTCTAATTAAGCCTGTTGTTTCCCTTCCCACACATTCTCCTGTAAACACGCTCAGCTAATAATTAAGTTTACTATTCCTTGACAAGCACAGATGATCTTCCATTCACTCCTCTCTCCTAGGGCGGGAAACCATTTTCAGTGCAGTGCACATGGGTGGGAATGAAGTCTTCCTCCTGTCAGCCAGGCACCGTGGCTCCATGAGGCGGGGGAGCTGGGTGCCAGATGAAATAGGGAGGCTCAGGGCTGGAGAGAACAAAACTGGAGGAGTAGTTTTCAAACACTGAGCTGTGAATAGGAGGAAGGTGAGGGCATCAGCAGGTGAGCAGGGAGGGATGCACAGGGAGATGAAGGGGGCAGAGGGATGGGGCCCTGGGGACACCTTAGGGTTCTCTGCCAAGTGGGCTGCAGCAGGAGCTGTGACCAGTAGCTCAAAGTGCTCTGTCTGCGGAGTTGGGAGGGGGATATAAAGGATGCTGCAGGACGAGGGGTCTCTAGGGACCAGCGGTGTTTTCATGATGGGACAGTGCTGCCTGCAGGAAGGGGCTGAAGGGATGGTTTGGCCACAGTCTGTGTCTTCTCACAGAGGGAGAACAAGTTGTGTCTGTGTCTGAGCTGGCATCCGTGCCTTGCTGCAGAGCAGTTTTTGAAACACCTGGGGGATGTAGATTTCCAGGGATGCGCCACCTGCCAGAAGGGCACATTGGCATCTCTCTGGGATGCTCAATGCACTTGAGTCTACGGCAATGCAGGAAGGGTGGCAGGGTCAGCCCCGTGGACACGACATCCAGGCTGGAGGCCTGGCGTGGGCTGTGTCCCATCTTTCACCAGGGTGGTTTGCTGCCTGGGGGCCACGCTGGCAGGGTCACCCTGGGGACTTGACTACAGACGTTATGGGGAAAGGTAGTGCCTGTTGTATTGTTGGGTACCATGCTGGACTCAGAGCTGTGTCCTGTCTCAGCTCAGTGCTGTGGGTCAAGGACTTTGGGCTGGGATAGCAGGGAGCTGGCGGGGGTACAGGCTGCATCTCCCTCACCTCGGCTGCCCTTCGAGCAGAGCCTTCCCCAGAGAAACCACTGTTTTCCCTGCCCTGCTTCACTAGCTCTCCTCCCACGAACCCACAGCTGCTGACCTTCTCTCCATCCAGGTGGAGCTCAGGCAGGGGGTGCTGCAAGCACAGCCCTGAAGACCCCCATCTTCCAAAACAGGACGCAGAGAAGAAAAATTAGAGCAGGCACAAATCACTGCTAGCAATTGCGGCACACTGTCTTCATACCTGGTGCTGCTCTTGCTGCTGCGTCTGGTGGCCTGGCCCCCTTCGCTGCTTCCCACCAGTGGCTCCAGGACAAAAAAAAAAAATAAAAATCCCTCTTTAAGTTTGAATCTTGTGGAAAGGAGCCCAGGATGTGCTGCCTTTCTGCTGGGGACTGGGACACTCCGGGAGAAGGAAATGTGGGTGTTTGGGGCCTCCTGCACAGTGACTCATTTCTGTCTTTACCGTTTGAAGGGCAAAGCCCTGTTCCTCACCCCAAATACGCAGCCAGCAGCCAAGCACTGACCCCTTCTCCTCTCCTCCCCGCAGGTAAAGTGTGACCAGTACTGGCCGAGCCGGGGTACGGAAACCTATGGGATGATCCAGGTGACCCTGCTGGACACAGTCGAGCTGGCGACCTACACCGTCCGCACCTTTGCACTCTACAAGGTATGGTGCTGGCTGGGCTGTTCCTGCTCCAGGTAATGCAGAGCCACTCCCCAGTGCTGCAGGGTGTTGCACAGCTGTGCCTGGCTTGGCCAAGCGTGTGGCTAGTCCACATGTGGGCCATTTCTCACAGCTGGGCTGCAGTAGGAGACTGGCTACAGGTTGTGCATCTGGCCACCACTGGATTTTGGCCAGGATACCTGATGCTTTCCTCTACACATTCAGACGGTGTGGTGGACCCCAGAGCAGGGGTGATGCTTGCCTCTGGAGAGTGTACATGTAACAGCTGTCCTCCCGTTAGAGGGACGACGTAGGAAGCAGTGAATTTTTAGCGCTCCTGTCACTAATGATGCAAATGGAGAGGGCGTGCTGATGTGTATGAGTGCCCTTCTCTCCTGCCTGCTGCATACCTCATTAGTATTTGGAAATCCCTGGGGGCTGTGCTAGCAGCAGCGTGTCACGGCAAAGCAAACAGGCTTTGCAGTGGGCTGCCTCTGTGCGTGACTGAGTCTGGACCATGCTGGCAGAGAGCACAGCTGTGTGCAGTGGGGACACACTCACGCCCCAGGAAGGCATCTCGCCCCCAGCTGTCACCCAGCCAGTCCTACTGCATTGCTGCATAGATCACTCAGCCACAAGACAGGAGACAGGAGCAGGGCAGTCTCTGCAGACACAGCCTGATCAGCCATTCCAGAGAGACCCATGGTGCAGAGGAGCAGGAAGGGAACTGGCTGCTGTGGCCCTTCCATGCTCAGTGCCCGTTTTCCCCTGAATGTGCAGTGAATACATGGGTAGTGACCCCATGCTGTGCAGAAAGGAGTCTTTCACTTTCCCTTCAGTCTGCTCTGCTCCCGCAGGGCTGCTTTGCTCTCTGTATCACCTGGCTTTCCACAGAGCATCTATGTGTACGGAAGCCTTGTAAAGAAGCCTACATTTTGCCTCCAAATTTTCAGCGGCAAAAGCCCAATACATACATGATCACACACAGAATTACATGCCTGTTGTTACCCTGCCAGCTGGGTACCTTGTCACCCCATCAGTGGGTTCCAGTCCTAGGATGAGACTGTTCTCACGCAAAACAACTCTTCTTTGTCTTCAACAGAATGGCTCCAGTGAGAAGCGAGAGCTGCGACAGTTCCAGTTCATGGCTTGGCCTGATCACGGGGTACCAGAATACCCCACCCCGATCCTAGCTTTCCTGCGACGGGTCAAGGCCTGTAACCCACCAGATGCTGGGCCCATGGTTGTCCATTGCAGGTAGGACTGTGTGTATGTGAAGCTGCGCCTGGGCACGTGCCTTCTGGCTGCAGGAGCTTTAACCTCTCCAGCTAGAAGTAGAGTCTCCTGTTTCTGCAGGGAAGGTTTCACGGCAGCATAACCTGCCCTGCATGCTTGGGCTGGGAACAAGACAGCAACCAGCAGCGGTGATGCAGTGGCGACTTTTGTATTGCTACTGCTCTGTCGGATTAAACAGCACTGCTGTATGGAGAGCCTCAGAAAACACTTTCTCCTGCAAAACTGCAACTACCATTTAAAAACGAAGTGATCTGTGCCCAGCATAAGTAAGCGGTACCTTCCAGAGGCACATCATTGACAGACACACATGCAGTGACTTCTACAAACATTCGTACGTAGTATTTATAGTAGAACTCTTTCGCAGAGTAGAAAGGCAGCTCTTTAAGCAAAGTATTAGTCTACTAAGGCTCAGCATTTTATCCAGGCAAGATTTATCTACACAGGCCGAGTGGGGACTATTACTGAACAAACCACTCGATCATTGCTGTTCCAGCATACGCCTTACCAGCAGTGTTTAATGCTCTTCTTTCATGCTCTGTTTCAGATGGGAGTGGGGTATAATTAACACACAAACAAGCTGTATTAAAGCCCAGTTAAGGATCTGACTTGCACCATAAATGAGGAAATGTCTAGCTCTCTTTCTCTGCCTGTGTTTACATGTCACAACAGCATGTCTGTTGTTTTCAGTGTGCTCTCAGGGTAAGTGGTTTGGGGATTGCTACCGCCCTTCCAACAGACGTGGAGAGGCATCCAGTGCTTGAGCAAAGGGTTCAACATAGACACGTGTGACCTCACCTTTCTGCTTTCCCCTCTTGGGCTGGCTGTCCTTGTTTTATGGGTTAGGAAACAGTGACCCAGATTAGGGGACAAGCAGGCTTGAAATTATGGGCTTCACTGGTGCCGGGGCCCAGCCTGGACTTCAGGTCTTCTGACTTCATGCACACATATGCTGTCACTCTCCTGCCTGTTAAACACATTTCTCCTTCGCTTGTGGAGGTGCTGCCAGCCACTGCAGGGACCAGCAGAGTGACACCATGTCCTTTCTGCTCCATCAGTGAAAGGGGAGCAGCAGAACGGCTGAGTAGTGTCCCACATTCTCCAGTGCCTCTCTCCCTCACTCCTCCTGTCATTTGTCGTTTGGGGCTCAGCTCATTAGCCCTCAGTGTGGGGAACCGCCTTTACTCCCCTTTTGTGTGCTGTAGGTCCAGGTGCTCTCTTAAGCAAGAGCAGAGCTTGCGTGGCATCTGTAGGAGACAGTGTCATCTCGGGCCACGTGCTTTGTTCCCGCAGTGCCGGTGTGGGCCGAACTGGTTGCTTCATTGTCATTGATGCCATGCTGGAGCGGATGAAGCATGAGAAGACTGTGGACATCTACGGCCACGTGACGTGCATGCGCTCTCAGCGCAACTACATGGTGCAGACAGAGGACCAGTACATCTTCATCCACGAGGCCTTGCTGGAGGCAGCCACGTGTGGCAATACCGAGGTGCCTGCACGCAACCTCTTTGCTCACATCCAGAAGCTGACCCAGGTGCCACCAGGCGAGAGCGTTACTGCAATGGAGCTGGAATTCAAGGTTGGTGGCAAAGCCTAAGCACCCTCCTTCCCCGGCACCCTGTTTCTGCCCACACGGCCCCAGCGGACTGTTTGTCCAGGGGTTGGGAGAGGAGAGCTGTGGATCATTACGGACAGTTATTCTTTTGTGTGTTTCTAAACCAGGTAGGCAGTGATTTAAAATACATCTGCATTGTAAAGCTTGTGTCGGCCATGGTCCCCCCCTGGATTGGCAGCTTCTGGGGAGGATATAAAAGGCAGATGGATGCGCAGTTCTCAGCAGCACGTTCTGCTCTAGGTTCACTGTGCAGCGGGAGCTGCATCTGAAATCAGATGCAGATCGTGTTAGTGATAATTGATGTTACTGTGAACAACTTGTCTGGAAACGGCTCCAATTTAAATATGTGAGACGTTTATAGTCTCATCTCTTCAATGCTGAGCTCTGTTATCTTTTAACCACCTCGACACCAAGCCTCAGTGTCTAGAATTGGTGAAGGCAGTGTTTTAAGGCACACTGTTTTTAAGAAGCCAAGCCTACATTTTACTATCTGTATCTGTGAATGCTAACTGCAAATATTTATTACAGCCTTGGAGATGGAAGTGAGCTCTGGTAAGCGCCCATATTCTCAGATGAGGTGCATTAGTCCAGTGAACTCATGCAGGGGAATATAGCTCATGCAGGGAGGCAGCAGACCTTGCAGGCTGTGAAATGAACTGCAGCAATACAGCTTCACCCTGGGGATTCCCTCCAAGTGACAAAGGAGCATGAGAGGCAAAATATTGACTTTCTGTGTAAACTGGGAATACCTGAGCAGCTCTGTCCTGTGGTTACCAGAGCTGCTGGTGTCCTGGGCTTGGGAGAGTAGAACATGCTGCATTAGTATCTCATGGTGACACCTGCCCTGAGAAACCCCTCAAGAGAGCCACAGAATTAGACTCAACTCTAGCAACTCTGTTGTAACAAAGACAGAAATTTGATGTTTCTCCAAGGGTCTCTAGAACAGTAATAAAATTTTTCCCTCTTGGTGCCCTGGCAGTGTCCACTGCACGGGAAACCATGGGGAGCAGGATATGGGAGGGCCTCACGTGGCTGCATCACCCCCCAAAGAGCAGCCCCGTCCTTCTGCAGGGAGCCTCTGCCAAGGCCCAGCGGCCACACACAGAGAGAAGGATGGTTCTGAAGGTGCTGGAGAGAGTCTGCTGGGGAAGGAAAAAAAAAAAGGAATAAAAGAGAAAGCTAGGAAAAAAAAAAAAAAGAGGAACTTCTGTTTGAATGTCTCTGCTAGCAGATCGAAGTAACACATTTACCATGACTCTAGTTTACAGGGCTCAAAGAGAACCATAAAATCTCTTACAGTAACCGAGAATAGATCTTCTTTACCTAAAACTGTCACAATTCTCACATTTTTCTTGGGTTTCTTCTGGGGTGAGAAATAAATAGCAAGACATTGTTGGAAGATGGAAAGCTTTCTTTCCGTGATGCCACCAAGCGTGTGTCCCTGGTTCAGCGAGGTACAGAGCTTCATGCCCTGGCCCTTTGTGGGTCAGAGAGCTGCTGTGGGTCTCCACTATGTGTGGCTTCGGGGCTGCACCAGTGAGTCAGTGCAGGCTCTCCTCCCCCTGCTGTCACCTACAGCTGTGCACTGAAAGCCAGCAGCAAGGCTGAGCTGTACCTAGGTGTGCAATGCCACGGCAGAGGGGCCAACGCAGTGCTGAAAACCAGACTGATTACTGGGAAATAGAGCAGCTGGGTGCAGCCTCCTCCTAACGTGGTGGCAGAGCCCTTCATCTGGTCCGGAAAGGCCTGGTCCCCAGCGGCTGTCCCTCAGTCAGAGGAGGGAGCGTGGTTGCATGCCCAGAGGGACTCCTGCCTGCCCTGCTGTCCGGGTCCTGATTTTGCCCCCAGACTGCTCCATCCCCAGCAGGGGTCTGACATGTCTCCTCCTCTTTCAGCTGCTGGCCAACTCTAAAGCACATACCTCACGTTTCATCAGTGCCAACCTCCCGTGCAACAAATTCAAGAACCGCCTCGTGAACATCATGCCATACGAGCTGACGAGAGTCTGCCTGCAGCCCATCCGGGGTGTCGAGGGCTCTGATTACATCAATGCCAGCTTCATAGATGGGTACAGGTAAGTAAGGGTCACTTTAGGTGCCTGGGCCAGCCTGTCCTGCCTGCTTGGAAACCTGGGCACAGCTGCCTTCTTCTCTTTCCCAAGGACTGGTGCTGGCTGCCTAGAGGTGGGCTGGGGATCACTTTGTTGCATTTTATCTATTTCCATCTTCTCAGATGCTCCAGCGTGTATAGTTACAGTATGTGAAGACTGCTAGCGAGTGAGCGTTGCCAGGCTGGCTTGTATTGCTGTAGACGTGCCCACGTGGCTGGGGTGGGAGGTTGTGCCGCCTCCTGTGGAGGTTTATAGGATCTTCTGGTAGGCATCCTTTGGCATGTGTTTTATATCTGCAGCATCTAACGCAAACCTGCCCCCCCTCACTAGCTGTAGCAACCAGAGGTAGAAGTATGCTTGCAGTGCATGGGTGAGCCAGGCAGCAGCCCAAGGCTCATTGTCCCTTACCTTGATTTTGGGGGGAGTCTGCGGATCCTCAGGCAAGGCTGCTGCTGAACGCCGAAGAGCCCATCACTGGGTTCTGCTCCCCAGGATACCTTTTAGAAAGCACAAATTGAGATCTAGTGGGGCAATAATACTTATGGTTTCTGTATCTAACTGCTGGCATCGCATTCTCAGATGCAAAGTGCCAGGAGAGGAGAATGCAGGGAAACAGCCCAGTGGCCACATCTCCTTCCCAGCCAATCCCCAGCCAATAATCCACACCAAATCCCAACGACACACATACAAGTCTCATTCCTGTCGTCTCTCTGTGCACCATCGCAGTAGGGTCACCCAGCGCAGGACTGGGGGATACAACGATGGATGTAGCACGGTCCCCCTCCAGCTTGGCTCTGCCCAAACGCTTCTTATGGGCCAGTGACCTCCCAGGAGCAACAGGCACTGCCAAAGGGAGCAGATGTTGGTGCAGCCAGGCCAGCAGCTCTGTGCCTCCATCCCTGCTCCAGCAGCTGAGCCCAGGAAGGGTTCCTGGGGGAAGGGCTACAGGGAGGCAAGAGTAGGCAAGGAGCAGAAGGGGACCAACCCTGGGAGCATCCCAACACAGCAAAACCGCAGTGAGCCAGGCTCCCCCAGGGTGGGACAAAGTAATAGCGAAGGATGAGGGGGCTGGAGAAAAGCTGTTATGGAGCAGCCTCCGCTCCCTCCTGCCTGTGTGGCTCCGAGCCGTCCAGCACTGCGTCATTAATGTGGCCACCTGCCTGTGTGCCCACCCCGGCAGCCCCGTGTCTGTGTCTGACAGGCGGGCTGCAGCCACTGTGTCCTGGCTCCAGAGCTGGTTAAGAGCGGTGCTGGTTTTGCCCCTTGGTGATGCTACGGAGGAAGGGCTGCCAGGAAGGGCTGCCAGCACGGCAGGTGGTACCATCTCATGTGCTACCTACCCCGTCCCCGAAGAGCACTGTTATCTCTTCCCGTCCTTCCCTTTGAACCGAGCAATCTTCTCGGTATTATCTAAAGAGATCAGTTGGCCCGAGGTCCTGCAGACATCACTGATGGGGCATCTTTATTAGCTCTTTTGTTTCGTTCTGCACCCCCACTCCCTGCTTTTTATGATGTCTTATAAATCCACCTTGAAGCAGCCCCTGTCTTCATCCTGCACATTACAGCTGTCCTGCAGCATGTTCATTAATTTTTAGCACCAGCAGAGAGATGAAATGCTGGGTGAGAGGACGCGGCCCCTCGTCCCACGGGCTCCAGCGCCCCGCCGTGGTGAAGCGAGACCGTGTCTCCGCCACCCGTGCGGCACCAGACTCGTCTCTCGCAGGCGGCGTGGTGTGGCCTGGCGTGGCGTGCCAGGCTGGGCGCCCGGCAAGCCAAAGAACCAGCACGCCGGAGCTGGCCCTTCTCGGAGTCCAGGGCTCTCGGTGCAGCAGCTCTGGGGACAAGCAGCAGCAAGAGGCTGGGCTGGGGACAGTGTCACCCCAGCAAGGACTAGCAGCCTTTCTGGATCCTGCACCTGGTGGTGCTCACTGCATCTGTGGGGAGCACTTAGAAGACGTGCTGGGCGGGCTCATCCCTCCCCCAGAGTCCATGGCTAGTCCTAGAGACCTGTTTTCTGCTGCTGCATTGTCAGCCGTGCTCCATGCTGCACAGGGCCCCTGCCTCCAGCTCTCCCAGCCCACCAGCCCCCAGGAGCAGCTGCTGCCCATCTCCCAGGAGCTGGTCTGAGCACCGTTATGTTTGTCACAGGCAGCAGAAGGCCTACATCGCCACGCAGGGACCGCTGGCCGAGACCACGGAGGATTTCTGGCGGATGCTCTGGGAGCACAACTCCACCATCGTGGTGATGTTGACAAAGCTGCGTGAGATGGGCCGGGTACGAATCCTGCCGGGGGGAGAAAGGGGCTGTGTGGCTGCTGTCTGTGGGCACGACCTCTCAGCTCACCCTAGTCTGTCCCCAGCACCAGCCACTCTGGGCCAGCCTCCCACTGGCGTGTCCTGTGGCTGACCCTGTGGCCCCACAGCCACACATGGTCCCAGGGAGCGGGAGGGAAGAGCAGCTTGTCGGTGTTAACATCTTACCATGTTCCTCATCCACAGGAGAAGTGCCACCAGTACTGGCCTGCAGAGCGCTCTGCCCGATACCAGTACTTTGTGGTGGACCCCATGGCAGAGTACAACATGCCACAGTACATCCTCCGGGAGTTCAAGGTGACGGATGCCAGGGTGAGTGCAGCTGCCGGCTCCCCAGCTCAGCCTGCCTCCTGTGCCTCTGTCGTGCCCAGGCCAGTGAAGGGAGCGTGCAGCAGCTCCTGGAGGAACTGGAAAGCAAGGTGCTCCCTTGCACTGCAGGCAGAAGGGGCTACTGCCCCCCACCTGCTGCTCCTCTCACTACGAGTTCCTTCCTTGCCAGCTGTGGCAGCCCCGGTGAGCAGCTCAGGGATCCGTATCAGCATCAGACCCTGCCTTGCCTGTGCTGCATACTTGGGCAAGCATTTAACACAGGCTCCCCTGCACCTGGAGTCTCCGTGTGCAGCATCTGACTGGACGCAGGACCTAGTGTGACAGTAAACGTGATGCTGGAGTGGAGCTGGGTCCCAAACAGGACCAGGGCACTGACCTGACAGACCCTGCAGGGGCCCAAAGCCCTGCCTAGCTCAGCTACCCTGGGGTGAACATGGCAGAGCACAGGCAGGCCCCAAACACTCAGCAAAAGATGTGCCTGGCCTCATCTGTGGCCTGTGCACCCTCTTGCCTGGCTTGGGCCGGGCGGTCTGAGAGCAGGTCAGCAGCACCAGTGCTGAGGGGGGCGAGATCAGCCCCTCACCCACGGTTCACATCTAACACCGCTGTCTCCACAGGACGGCCAGTCACGGACCATCCGCCAGTTCCAGTTCACAGACTGGCCTGAGCAGGGCGTGCCAAAGACAGGAGAGGGCTTCATCGACTTCATCGGACAGGTGCACAAGACCAAGGAGCAGTTCGGGCAGGATGGGCCCATCACGGTGCACTGCAGGTGAGTGGAGACAGATCAGCACCCACCTCTGCCTTCATCAGCCCTCGGAGATGTCCGCTACCTCACTTACCCTGGCAGCTGCCAGCTCCCCGGCACTTGGTGCCCCTCCTGCATACCACTGGCAAGAGGCGGGTAGGGTACGAGGAGGCGGTAATATCCATGGGTGCCATCAGCAGCCTTTCTGCTAGGTGACTAGATTAAGCCAGTGCCCTGGTGGTACTGATTTGTAGCTTCTTGGAAGAGCCCTTGGGCAGGGCAGGGTGTCACGGCAGCTTGGCCCAGAGGCAAGGCAGAATTGGTGGGCCCCGTGGGGCTGAGAGGGCACCTCTGGCTGGCAATGCTCCTGTGGCCTCTCCTGGCTCCATTGAGCATGTCCCCATGCTCCATGAGCTTGCACTGCTCCTAGGAGCTCTGCAGAGCCTCGCTGGGGTTGGCGGGTCTCTAACTACACCTCTTGCTCCCTCCGCGCAGCGCTGGGGTCGGGCGCACAGGTGTGTTCATCACGCTCAGCATCGTGCTGGAGAGGATGCGCTACGAGGGGGTGGTGGACATGTTTCAGACGGTGAAGACCTTGCGGACGCAGCGGCCAGCCATGGTGCAGACAGAGGTGAGTGTCCCCTCCTCCCTGGGGCGGTGGGAGATCTGTGGGAGAAGGGAGGGGAGCCGATGTCTCTGGATGTTGAACCCTGCTGCCCGATGTCCTTGCGTCCCCACTTCTCACATTTCCCACCTTGCTGCCTTGCAGGACCAGTACCAGCTGTGCTACAGAGCGGCACTGGAGTATCTCGGCAGCTTCGACCACTATGCAACGTAACTAGTGCTTTCCTCCAGTCGCGGTGGGGATGTCTAGGAGTGGAGACGGGTCCCTCTGAGCCAGAGCCGCCCATTCCTCGGTCCTTCTGTACAGATGGAGGTGCTGCCCAGGCAGGAGACCTCCACGCCAACCAGTTCTGACCACGGTATTTAGGAACTTCGCCCCAGCGCCAAACGAGGGAATCCGACTCCAAAAGCATTTCCAGTCTCTGGCTGAATTTCTGCTCATGTGCATCTCTCGCCCTCTCTCACGCGACTGCATTTCACAGCGAGGCTTTAGGTGGGTGGAATGGGATCTTTTTTTTAAACATGTAAAATAGTTACTAGTGGTTTTTATAATCTCCTCTCTTTTATTTTTTATTTTTTGCAAGTCTTAATGTTTTGCCCAGGCAGAACTGGACCCGCCAAACCTTTGGGAGTTGGGTTGTTGTTTTTTTTTATTTCCTTTTGCTTTTACATTTTTTACTGCCCTGTGTTTATTTCAGCCCAGTCACTGCTGGTTCTGCCCATTTTAGTGCAGCTTCCTTGGTAATTTGCAGCAGCTGGCTTGTGGTTCCTGCCCGGCTCCATTCCCTGTAGGCTGCTTTTTAATCCTCTGTAGAATATGAAATTTCATGGAACTGGACCTAAGCTACCAATTATTTTTTTAGCCTTCCGTCCCGCCCCCCTTCTCCCCCCCCCAATTATTTCCTGAGTAGGTTTGGGTTTGGGAGGGCATGTGGGGTCGCCAGAGAAGCGGTCCCCTTTGTCAGCTGGAAACTATTCAGTCCTATTACAGTGAGTGTTAAACCAATCCAGTGACCGTGTGTATTGGCAGATCCCGATATGACATGAGTTGTCGTTGCCTTGTTTGTGAGAGACCCGAAATGCCGGGCTCCGGGCTTTGGAGCCTCTTTTTGTGTGTCTCGCCAGGAAGGGGGCAGGAGAAGCGAGTGGGTCCCATGCTTCCCCGAGGAGGGGATGGAAAGAGCGAGACACGGCCCTTTTTGTTAATCCCGCAGTTCTGTGCGTGCAAGCGCCATTCTGTCACCTCTCACCAGTGAAGTGCATCAGAGCATTTACAAAGGCAAGGAGCATAAGCCCAGCCGTCCCCAGAGCGGAGCCGGGCTGGCTCTCTTTGGAAAGCAGGGTACTGCAGGGAAGGGGAGGGGAGTACACATGGCTTCAGAGGTTGGGTGTATCTATAATTTCTGCTATCCTGCAAATGTTAAAAGTCACTAGAATATTGTACTTTCCGCTACTTCAGGACGTTCTAATGAACCAATGTGGCAAGACTACTGGACTTAATTTAATGGTACTATATATTAATACTCCTTATTATATCACGCTTGCACTAAAGACAGGGAGTGAGCAGCCCTCTTTCGAGTGCATTGAGTTATGAATAAAGGTGGTGGAAGGGTATCTAATTGTATTATCACATGTATTCCGAATGTTAAGAATCCAAGCTACGTTGAAATCAGCAATCCAGGGTTGGTAATGTTGGAGGACACATTCATTTTTACCTTGTGGATGCATAGTGCTGTAGGGGTCACTGTTGTATACAGTCTGTTTTCTATTTGTTAATAAAAAAAAAAAATCTACAGCATCATTGCATAATTCTTGATGTTAATAAATTTGAATAATCGGGTTTCATACAAGCTGGCTTTGCTGTCTGTTTCTTCAGCAATAAGCAGAGGCCATGGAGTCCCTTGGAGATGGGTATGCTCCCCAGCCTGTGGCCAGACAAGTCCTTTCCCATGGGTCCATCCCAGCCATGAGCGCCCCACACTTCCCACAGGGACCCTGTGCCAGCAGGGAGCTCGGACACCTTCTGTGACAACCCTCTTTGCGCATGCATGTGCTCATCTCCTGCCCACCTGCAGCCATACTGGGGTACACCGAGAGTCCTCAGTCCTTGGCACCTCCAGAAACAGCTCCTGCCAAGCCTGTCTTTGCAGCCGTGGCCCTCTCCGGGTCCCCTCCACTTCCCAAAGGATGGATCATTCCCAGCAGGAAGAAGCCAGTAGCCGCTTTCTGCCCACGCCATGCTCTGCACAAGCTGTCGCCGTGGTGGCTGGGGCCTGAGACCTGCCCTCCCCACCACCTCTAGTGCCAGTGATTAAATCCTTGGAGGACCCCAGGATGCAGCAGGATGCAGTCCTGGGGTGATGCTGAGCTTTGCTGGAAGCACGTTTACCTGCACCCCCTTCCCTGCCAGCGTGCTGGCTGGAGGACCAGGCTGGGCTTTGTTTGTGGGTTTGCAGGAAGGAGAGGGGTCGGTGGCGGTGGATTTGGTGGCAATATCTGTCCTGGATGAGGCTGAGACGTTGCCAGCCTCCTGGGACACTGCAGTAAAGCTGTTCTGCGGCACTGAGCACAGTTGTGTATGCAAAATTACTGCTCAGCAGTAAAACCATCGCCTGGCACCTAACTGCAGAGCAGCACCTGAGTATGTTCAGGTGTGAAACCCCCACCAAGGCATGCGGCTGTGCCCGCTCTGCGTGGGCCGGCCAGCCCCAGCCCTGCCTACGTGTGAACTGCAAACCCCCGGGTCGGTGCTGGCTCCTAGAGAGAGCAGCACCTGCAAACAGCACAAGCGTGAAAGGGAAAGGCCAGTGTAAAGGGCAGAACTACACGGGCCAGGGCCCCATGGCCTGACCATCCTTCCTGAGGAAGCCAAATCTGCCCTGACCAGCGTGTGCTCCCACCACGGGTGGGAGCGTGTGGCAGACAGCCTGATGAGCTTTTCCCCAGCGTGACTATGGGCACCTTCTTACCGACTCCTCGCTGACTTTGCTGGAGCTCAGCCACACGTGGCGTTTCCTGCCAGGCCAGACCGGCACCTGAGCAGGTGCCAGATGCAAAATGGTGTTTCCCCCTCACCCGGCTGGTTCCTACCCCAGTGCTTCACCCCTGGGGTGACTTGAGGCTGGTGGAACCTTTCTCTGGCTCTGCTGTTGGGCAGCCCTACTCGATGCAAATCCAAGGTTGAAGTGAGCTCCTGCCCTTGCGAGGCAGCACACATGCACAGACGCGTGCACGTGCCAGCACCACTGGCATCAGGACGCTTCGCATTGCTGCCAGGGCCCAGGATGGCAAGGCCACGCGGCCAAGCATGCACCTGCTCGTACGCAGGTGCGTTTGGGGAGGAAGGACGCCGTGCTAACCACTGCACGTTAGGAAGCCAGCCAGCTGGGAAGCGGGCAGCGAGCACCTGCCTGCGCTGCAGCAAGAATGCTTTGGCTGTGCCGCTAAACTGCAGCTGGTGACGAAGCTGCACCACACGGATGTGCCGCTCACCGAGCACTCACCAGGCACTGCCACGCACACAGCACAAACCCCTAGTCTGTGTGTGGCTTCAGAAGCAGTGATCTGCTCTCACGGAAAACAGCAGTTGCCAGAATACTTGTACATAAGCACAAGTACGTAGTGTGTGTACCTTCTTTCCCCTTGTCCGAGAACACTTGGGGCCTCCCTCCCCATTTGATGTCGTGTTCTTAGCCCAAGCCCTTTACAACCGACCCAGGGAAAACGCAAGGGAACAAACACTCCCCACTGACTGCCTCTGTGGGCTCCACTTCTCTGCCTGCCACATGTAAGGCACAGAGTGACCCTTTCGGGTGCTCAGTGAGCTTACCTATGGGCTGGGTAGACAGGAGGAGGGAGAGAGAGAGAACAACTGGCTCAGCACAGACCACATCGGGAATAACATGGCCAAGCCCTGGCCTCTGCAGCAAGGTTATTGCTGGGTGGACACTCTGCAGGTACTTATATTGTAGAGGTGAAGCCATGTGGCTGAAGCCCCATGCTGGCCTCACAGGGCCAAGAAAGGCTCAGCGTGCAGAGAGGGCCAGGAGGCCCCCAGAGTGTGAGGACGTGCCGCCTTGGCAAGGGGACGGGCCCCAAGGGGACAGCCAGGTCAGAGAGCAGCAAAGGCAGCTGCTGCCTGTGGGGGAAGTCCCGCTCCCCCGGCCTCCTCACACAGCCAACATGGCTTCAAAGGGGATGGAGGCATATCAGTTTAAAAGTGCTTATTCTTTTATTTCCCTTTATAGCTGCATATCTCACAACAAAAAAGTGGAAAAACAAAAAAAAAGACTAGCCACATACAGTGGGCAGACAGGGATGCTAACCCAGTCTGCCTTTGGAGCCAGCGCCGTGGCTTGTGCTGTGGTCCAGCCAGAGCCACGCTGTCTTTTCCCGTGCCCCAGCTGCAGTGCTCAGCTTTCCCTGGCCAGAAAGGATTCATCCTAGCTGGCAGGTTTTTGCCCCATCTTCTTTGCTATCAGGTTGAGACTTCTCCCTCCCTCTGGTATCAGCCTGGCTTCATGGTGTCACGCTGTGTTCCAGATCTGATGGGAATGGTCCTGAGACCACTGCCCAAAAGGCAGTGTTTGGCCTCTTTCCTTTGGAGCTTCTCTGACAGACCAACCATATTCACACTGAGCAATCGAGCTGGGTAGTTACTGCTGGCTTTTCTTTTTTTTCTTCCCCCTAGTGAAAATTTTCCATTCCTTAATTGTACCAGGTAGTCCTAATGCAGCTTCAGGTAAGCAGCTTTGTAAAGGGCACCGTTTGGCAGGTGGGACAGCAGCTAAATGGCAGCTAGTCAAAGGTGAATTCCTGGGCGCTGAGGTGCTCTTCTGCCTTTTTATTTTCATTTTTTTAAATTCATTCCATTGATACCTGTAGCAGGAGAGCTGCGTAGGCCCTGCCTAGGCTTGGCTTGCCTCCTAGTGATGGTAAATCACAGGACCATAGAATGGTTTGGGTTGGAAGGGACCTTTAAAGATCATCTAGTCCAAATAACATCCTGCCCAAGCACTTGCCCTTTGGGATTCCATTACTTTAAATTTTGTTTTTCAAGGGCAAAATAGTTGTTAAATAAGGAAAAGAACCAGCTGCACCACTGAACAAATCTGAGCTTACTCTGCGCAGTAGCTTGGCAACTCCTTCCCCCACAGTCCTGGCATTTCTTGTTCTCAGCAATGTTGCCATTTTCATTTGTAAAGTTTCCCAGTTAAAAGTCAATTTTTTTTTCTTTTTTGCCTGTTCTGACCTGGTTTATTTCCGAGAGCACAAGAAATTCTGATCCTTCCAATTAAAAGCTCATTGTTGCCCTTTTGCCAGTTTTAATAAGTAATCTCAGTCCACAGTAGCAATTATGTCATCAAACATTCCTGCCTACACATTTCTGCTCATGGCAGCATTTTACCACTTGTCATCATAAAAAGACTGGCTCATGTCTCCTGATAGGAGAAAGCTGGTCTTTCTTGACTAACGGATAGCAAGTGCAGCTGCCAGGCCACCAGAAAGGCCAGGAATGCAGAGTTTGTCTCAAAACCATTACCTGACGGTTGTCTGTGTTGGTACCTCCAACTGTAGGAGGCCGAGTGTTGTGCCTGCTGTGATTTTAATCCACTTTTGGGGGTTCTGGTTCGTATAC
The DNA here is from genome assembly GCF_964188355.1 of Buteo buteo. Taxonomy (NCBI): domain Eukaryota; kingdom Metazoa; phylum Chordata; class Aves; order Accipitriformes; family Accipitridae; genus Buteo; species Buteo buteo. The sequence continues at coordinate 32,497,126 of NC_134180.1, forward strand.
ATGGCAATTTGGAGTCTGAGCAGGTCAGAGAGGCAGCAAACCACAGAAAAATCTGTGTTGGAGTGGTGTTTTGGTAAGACCTTCAGGGCTGCTGTGTGCCCACAGCATGACACCGTAGGAAACGCGTATCAGGAGAAAACATACAGTGAAATTAAGGTTTAATTTAGGCACGAGGGATGGAGTGTTGTCTCTGAGGATGGCTACGAGCTCTTTTGGGTGGGTTGTGCTTACTTCCAAGGTTGCCTCTTGGCACTTAGACATTTATAAAGCATTTAGCACAACACGATCCAGTCCCAGCCAAGGGGAGGTCGGTATCCCTAGACAGGCTGTGTCAAGCATTCAGCCTTGTCCACACTTGAAAGCATTTGCTGCTAAAGCTATACTGTCAACTCCCAGTCCTCAGCACGATGACGCTGGATTATCGACAATGTCCGCTGGCCACGGGGGCACTTTTCCACATTTCTAGCTGACCGGTCTGCGCTGCCAACGCTCCCTTGTGCCGGCCGGGCCTGGCGCCGCTCCAGCCCCAGGTTGCCTTTGCTGCCAGCCGTTTGCATAGTATCCACCTCTACTTTGGCTCTGCTCACACACAGGAATTGCAGGAGTATAATTAGCTCGGTTAATACCTCCAATTGGCACATGCCTATCGTGTGTCACCATTCAGCGCCCCAAACCCACCAGCTCACTAGAGCACCCGCTCACACCCGATTAATACCCAGCGCTTCCCACCCCGCGCTAACCGCGCCTGCACGGCCGGGCTGCGCCGGCTCCGGGTGCCCCGCGGGCGGCGTGAAGGCCCCCGGGGCTCCCGGTGCCGCCGGCCCCGGGCCCAGCCGCCTTCGCCGGCCGCTCAGGGCGGGCCCCGGGACGCTGCACCGGGACGGCGCGCTGCAGCCTGCCGTGTCTGACAGCAAACGGCTGCTGGGCGGGCGGGCCAGGCTCCCGTCCCCGCTCGGCCGGTCCATCCCGGCCTCTCCGGCGACGGCTGGGCCGGGAGCCCCGCGGAGCCCGGGCCCGCCCCGGCCCGTTGTGAGGCCGTGCAGCCGCGCCGCCCTCGGGCCTGGGCTCTGCCCCCGCTGCCGGCGGGTGTCCCTGGGGACCCGGAGCCGGCGGGTGGGTGCGTGGGCCCGCCCGCCGTGACCTGCCGTAGGGGCCCCGGCCGCCCGGTCTCCCCCGGGAGCCTCGGGCAGGCCTGGGCCTCCCTAGCAACCGCCCCCTAGCGACTGCCGGCCCGGCCCTCGGCCCGTCCGCCTAGCAACCGCCCCGCTCCCGGCCTCCTGATTCGCTGGCCCGCCCCGGCCGGCCGTCGAATTCCTATTGGCTGCGTGGCGGGAGCGGGCAGCGATTGGCTGCGGCGGCGGAGGCGGGGCGGGCGGCGGAGGGGAAGGGGGCGGGCCGGGGCGGCAGGGCGGGGCTCGGGCGGTGGGGAACGGCCGCGGTGGCGTCGGTGGCCTGCCGGACTCATTGGGCGCGTGGTGCGGAGGGATACGGCGGCCGGGCGTTGGAGCGGAGGCGGCGGGGGGAGGGCGGAGGCGGCGAAGAAGAGGGACGCCCTGCTGACGCGAGCACGCCGGGCGGGGACTCGGAGCCCTCCGCGTCGGAACGGGCTCGCCCCGGCCGGGGGGTGGGGGGAGGGGCGTGGATCGGTGGCGTTCTCCGCCGTGAGGAGGCAGAGAGCCGTGGTGCTGACGGGCAGGCCCCCTCCGCCAATGGGGAGGCAGGGCTGGTGCGGACCCCGCGGCGATTGGCCGGCGGGCGGAGAGGGCGGGGCGTGCGCGGGCGACGGGGCCCGCCCGGAGCGGCGTGGGGGAGGGGTGCGCGGGCCGACCCGCCCCCCCCCCCGCCCGCTCGCCCGCCCGTATACACACCCACCGCCCCCCCCCGCCTCCTCCGTGCAGGGCCGGCCCGGCAACATGGCCTCGGAGCTGGAGAGCCTCAACCCCAGCGCGCGGATCATGACCTTCCGCCCCACCATGGAGCAGTTCCGGGACTTCAGCCGGTACATCGCCTACGTGGAGTCGCAGGGCGCCCACCGCGCCGGGCTGGCCAAGGTGCGACCCCCGCCTCCCTCACGGGCGCAGGCCGCGCCGCCCGGCCCCGGGCCTCGTCCGCCGAGCGGGGCCGGGCCGCCTCCGCCCTTTGTTTGCCCCGCAGCGCCGGGGGGGGCGGGCCCCGGCCCCGGCCCCCGCCGGGGGTGTTCGGCGCCGTTGGCCCAAGTTTGACGGTCTCCCGGGCGGCGGTTACGGCGGGTGCGTTTTGCTTCCTGCAGATAGTTCCTCCGAAGGAGTGGAAGCCGCGGCGGTGCTACGATGACATCGACGAGCTCGTCATCCCAGCGCCCATCCAGCAGGTGGTGACGGGGCAGTCCGGCCTCTTCACGCAGTACAACATCCAGAAGAAGGCCATGACGGTCCGCGAGTTCAGGAGAATCGCCAACAGCGACAAGTACGTCCGCGTCCCCGTGGGGATGGGCACCGCGGGCCTTCCCCCTGCCCCGGCTGCCCTGGCCTGGGCCCCCGGTGCCGGTGCCACCAGCGGCGTGACCGTAACGCCCTGAGTGGCGTGTGCTTGTGAAACCGGCCGTGCGGATGGGGGACCTCTGTGGCTTGTGTCACCTGGCAGGAGGATACGTAATGCCGGCAGAACTTTTCGTTTCCGCTGTGGGCTCCCGTCGGTCTCTCTGTCCGTCCCCAGGAGCTAGACCGTTGAAATACTTACTGAGTAGGGTAGCAGAGAAAGGAATGTTCTTGACGTGAAAAAGGAGACAGAGAAAAGATGGCTTTAAAAGGAGTTTGAGCAAAAGAGCCTTTGAAATAACTGTTTAGAAATAGCGTTGGAATTGCCAGCTGCAGTCGGGCCGCTGAAGCTTATTTTATCTTGCAAGAGCAGTACACATCAGTTATCTTAGGATTCTGTTTCCCTAATAGAACAATTCAATGAAAATTACTCATTTATGCTATATATGTGATTGTCTGGAACATACATATGTATACACACACACCCCTATTTAAACGGGTGTTAGAGTGTAAATTTGATCCCCCGGTGCTGCACAAAGAGCCCAGTATATAGTTATCAGGGAATCGACATCAAGAGCTGGTATTTTGTTGGTAAACTGAGCATGCTTGACCAGTTTACTAGCAGGTGAGTCTGGATGTTACCTTTACAGTGGCAGAAAACTTTGGGTTTGGTGTGGGGTTTGTTTTTTTCCCAAGTTGTTCTTTGTATCATTTCTGGTTTTGACTACATCCTTCCTTGCTAAGCACCAACAAATAGAAAGTGAAATTGTTCTGACCCGAGAGAAGCTCACAAAGCAAAAATGAAAGTAAACTGAGAAATGGGCGAGGTAATTTTCTTCCTGATCCTTTGTTCCCAAGTCTCACAGGAACAGAGCTGTGGCTGCTGTCACTGCTGTTCTGGGAGTTAGGGGTCTGGCTGGTAACATGTATTAGCTGTTTTTATTGTAGCTTTTGATTCTTTCAGTGGTGGAAGATGTTGGTTTAGAATCGTCAAGTATCAAACTGCAGTCTTTAGTATCTTTGTTGTTTTTTCAGGTACTGCACACCCCGCTACACGGACTTTGAAGACCTTGAACGAAAGTACTGGAAGAACCTTACATTCAATGCCCCTATCTACGGCGCTGATGTTAATGGCACGCTTTATGACAAGGTGAGAAAACTGGTTTGGTTTTCAAGTAACAATTGTCCCTGTATACTGCATTCCATAAATACTAATGTAGCATTTGACTCTTAACTTGCAGAAAGAGTTAATGGTAGTCTTAGCAGAGTTCCAGCTTCTGGAGTAGACAGGAACACAGTAAACCACATGTTTATAACATACTCTCCATTTATCCCAGGTAGCTAAAGAACGCTAGTAGAGGTAATGTTCTAAGGGACCTCTGTTAGTGTAAGTTCAGTGTAATACAGTTTAGTTCAAGAAAGCAAACACTGCTGTTGTGTAAGTGTTGCTTTTGTACTGCTTTGTCCTGAAAGACATATGGGAGTTGGAAGTGTTGATCAGTGAATACACGCTGTGTTGGTATCCTCTACTGGATGCATTTTTGTGGGACAGCTCTGTAGCCATTATGTGTTAGGATGATAAACATTAGAAAAGGGTATGCATTCTACTTGGTAGTCTCCTAAATTATGATGGTTTATTCTTTTAAAAGATGTTTGGAATGAAAAGTGTTTCTGTTCAAGAGGGTTCAGACATCAGCTCGAGCTCACACAATTGTTCTCTGCTCTGTAAAGTCTATAGCTTCATGATTATTTCTCCTTCCTAATCATTAAGTTGGCTGATAACTTTTTTTTTCCCTCCATAAATGTGGCTAGTAAACAATCAGTATATAAGCTAACACCATGCGAAACTTTTGTTTTAGGTGAACTAGCTAATGGTTTGAGCTGTGCCAGTAGATGATTTGTCTTGATGTGCTGTGTCACAAGCATCTGCTAGCTTTTGCAACTGTCGCCTTAGTTGTGTGGTTGAGTTCTTCATAATGCTTGTTTAACGTGAGGCCTGTGTTTTGCAGCATGTAGATGCGTGGAATATTGGCAGATTGAACACGATCCTGGATATTGTGGAGAATGAAAGCGGCATAACCATTGAAGGAGTGAATACTCCTTACCTATATTTTGGCATGTGGAAAACTTCCTTTGCTTGGCATACCGAGGACATGGATCTCTACAGTATTAATTACTTGCATTTTGGGGAACCCAAGTCATGGTAAGATTTTTCTAGGGAAGCTTCTAGGTGCAGAAAAACAATACCATGAAGCGTTGGAGTCAAAGTTGTGAAGTTATGAGAGTTGACTAAAGGAATTACAATCCCTCTGATCTTGCACTGCAGTTGTATCTGATGGCAAGAACACTAGAAACCTGTAAGGAACTGCAAAGCAGTGTGTGTCCTCAGTAGCATTTGTTTGGTTACCTTCTAGAAAGTCCATTTGCTGTCCTGATGTAAAGAGTTCTTCAGAATTATAATATAAGGTGGACACTCTCTGCTGCGATAGGGCCAGAATTTGGAAAACTTGCTTATGATTTCCTGAGGCTCTAAAATGACCATACAGAGGTAATATGCCTGTTGTCACGCAGGCACTAGGGGAACAGGCAATTTTTAACAGACTTTGAAATGTAGCTATTTATCGTAGATCTAAAAGCAGGATAGTGGATCTTGCTGAGCGGTTCATCTGAGCTTTCATGATTGTTTTTAGGGGAGGCTCCCGAATTTTTCTGGAGCATGGGTTGAATTTTAACAGTGAATCATTCCCTTCTGTTCACAAATTTCTCAAACAACTTCAACAATTGTTTCCATGGCACTTTTGTTGGAAACTAGTATTTTTGGCTGCCTTCTAATACAACTTTGAAGTAAAAAATAATAGCTAGCATGATGTGACCAATGAACAACCCCATGCAGTGGCAATAGCGTAGGAACACAAAACAATAGTTTAGTCAGATAAACCCTTTGTCCATTGCTGCTTTTACAGTAGTACGTGGAAGAAGTTAACTTTGCTGATACCTTAGTCTGATTTATTTAACAAGGAACTCGCATCAAGAATATAGCACTCTATTCCAGAGCGGAAGCAAGCTAAGTAGGTGGTTTTATTTACTGCAGTCAAACCAACTAGGAGTTTGTGGAGTCCATAAAAAGGTGTGTACAGAAAGAGAGAGATGTAGCCCTAAAGAGCACGCCACAAGTTGCGCTCATTTTAAGGATATGGCATTGTGTCTGACTTAGTCCCATCTTGGTCTGAGCAGCTGAGAGAGATGATTCCATTTTCTCTCTTGCTCTGTGTTCCTCCTTGCACTGAGCATACTAGTGATTGCACAGCTGTGAGCGGAGATGGGTCAGGAAGTGCTCTTCCCTTTCTTCTTGTAATTCATGTTTTGCTGTGCAGATCTAATTAAATACATCAGACTTCTTACTCCCTTGACAGCTAAAGCAAAAGTCAGTAGAGGAGATGGTCAGCTTTTGGCTCTTGATTTTTCTTGGGATAGAGAGGTAAAAGTCCATGATAAAGATTTTTAGCTTTATATCATTGAGCTTTGAAAGAGACAGTGTAGAGATGGAGGATTTTTTTTTTTTTTTTTTTAAGTAATTCATGCCTTGACATCCATTTATGATTTGCAGTCAAACCTTTTTTGTCATGTCACTTGAACTTAACAGACTTGTTCTTATGACTGCAGGTACTCTATCCCTCCAGAGCATGGGAAGCGACTGGAAAGACTTGCAAAAGGTAATCGGGCAATTCAAGTCCTGCCTTTTGCGGAAGGTGGGATGGACAGCCACAATGGTTTTCAGCTCTTTTAGAGTACAACGCACCTGTAACATCTATAAGAGCGCAGGCTGGCACGACTGAACTTTTAGAATATAGGTTACATTACTTCTGAGTGTTTGTTGTAGTATACACACAAAAGAAATGTCACATTACAAATAATGCAGTTGTGGTCTGTCTCACCTTTTAATGAGAAAATCCTTAACTATTGAATATTAGAACTGGAAGGTTATAGCCAAGGGAAGATCCTTCTATGTGTGGTCTTCCTTATGCTCTTTCAAACTGGCATCTGTTAAAGATAAATCTCCAGGAGTTATCCTTTTTCTTCAGAATGCCAGCTAACACACTTCAAATAAGGTAGTCCATACTTGTAGGCTTAGGGAAAAGTACCGTTTAGACAGTAACTTTTCCTAAAAATTACTGAAAAAATTAACTTAGTTCACAGCAGAATGGTAACATCTCTCCTTGCCTTTATTTTAAACAGGTTTCTTTCCAGGAAGTGCCCAAAGCTGTGAGGCGTTTCTCCGTCACAAGATGACCCTCATCTCTCCATCAATTCTGAAGAAATACGGCATCCCATTTGATAAGGTGTAGAAAATTAATCACGGTTATACCAGCTCAGTCAAGAGGTTCACGCAGCCCTGTCTCATCTCTAACACCAGCCAACAGCAGATGCTTAGAGAGGAAAATAAGAACAGGGCAGTGGGTATAAGGCAATCCTTTCCCACTATACCTCTGTTTTTCCAGCAGTTGGGGCCTGAAAGAGTTTGAGACAGAAAAGTCTGTCAGGGACTATTAAAAACAAAGACTCTGTCTTCTGTGATTTTTTGATTTTTTTTTTTTTTTTTTTTAACTTAAAACTGTACACAACATCCTGTGTTAGATTAACTTCACTGCTTAGCTGTGTATTCAGTGAAGAGAGATTGTTCTTTTTTTGTTTCGGACTTGTCCCCTGCTAATTTTGTTTGCTGTGATCTTCTTTCTCAATAGGAAATATGGCTTGTTCCCTATTAATTTTTTTTCATTACATTAGTAACATTATAGACTTCCTTACTTTCTCAGATGATAACCTGCCATCCCAGCTCCCCACACATACACATTGAAGATCTAGTCTTTGAGTCCTTATTCAGAAGTACTGTCACATCTATGTGGGCAGCTGAAGGGTTTTGTTGTCATGAACCTTTGTTAGACAGTGGGGAAATGTTGAAGAGCAGCAGTGGAAGGCTGACTGAGAGTTGTACTTGAATATGAACAGCAAAAGAAAATAGCAGTAAATTTCCAGGCTGTGTGTGGATAGAAATTTTACTTGGCCTTAGATACTGCTCAGCCAAACCTGTAGCTGACAGAGATAAGTACCTTTATAACTTTCACATAGCTTGTCACAGAGTATTTCATATGCATAACCATCTTCTGTGCTATTACGACCAGTTGTGTTGTGTTTTAGTAAAAAACTGTTGAGTGTTGCTTTCCAGTAAACAGATACTTAACGTAGGTAGGAGAATAATGAACTTAAGTATCAAGTCTATCCATTGCAGCACGTAACTCCAACCACCATCTGTGGGTGGGGGTTTCGGATACACTGCATGAGGGCTACAGGAGCTCCTTTTATTCAGACCCACCAAGTAGACTCTTAAGTTGTGAACAATGCGGTGTCTCAATTATCTTCTAGGTGACACAGGAGGCTGGAGAGTTCATGATAACCTTTCCTTATAGCTATCATGCTGGCTTTAATCATGGCTTTAACTGCGCTGAATCTACCAACTTTGCTACTCTTCGGTGGATCGAGTATGGGAAGCAGTCTGTACTGGTAAGTGGTCTGTTGCCATCCTGTTGCGTACAAATAACCTAATGCTCTGCTGCTCATTAAGCCCCCACTGTTTGTTCTAAGGGAGTGAATTCAGTGCTTTGTCCATTTACGATGCGATGTCTGCTTTCTGATACGGTAACCATGTCCAGTCAGCCTCCTGCTTCATGTCCTTGTTTGAGCTGTGGATAGCATATAACAGGTTTTTAGCTTTGTGTAGATCAAGTGAGGCTTCAAAGAAAAGCAGAGTACTGGTTGTCTTTCCAAAGATGAAAGGGTGTGCTTGGTGGTCAGGATTCGTCAGTATTTTGTCTGATATTTTAACCATTATTTATTGACTGTTTAGCCTGCAAGTATGACTTTGGTAACTTAAGTCACTTATCAAAATAAGTATCTTGGCTGAACCTTTAGACTGGATAGTGTTACATCGCTGTAGAAGTGCCTTACAAACACAGGTTATGTTTGCAGAAGTTATATTGAAGTGAATGCTTTGAAGCACTAGTTGTAACCATGCCTGGATGAGGGGAACCTCTACTGCTCTGGGTCAGCCCAGAGTTTGTATGGCTCCAACTTCCTCGTTATAGTCTCTGGTTTTGCTGGCTGGTTTTCTATAAGCTCATTTTAAAACAGTCAGCTTCTACCAGCAACTCTTTAAATAGGCTGGTGAGCTTTCTTTCTTAGTTATCATGATAGCATCTGGTTTCCTGTTTTGTCATTTTTGCTGGCTTTTCAGCCCAGTTTTTAGTAACTTAATATATGGCCTTTTGATTTCCTAGGAAAGAGTCTTGAGAGTTCTGAGGCTCAATTAACTGGTTTTTTTTTCCTTCAGTTAACCTCCTCAAAGCAAAGTGATATAGGAATGCAGAGTAGAATTGTTGAGTATGTGGCCTTACTTGGAATATTTTCTGTGACTTCAGTGCTCTTGTCGAAAGGATATGGTGAAGATCTCCATGGATGTGTTTGTGAGGAAGTACCAGCCAGATCGTTACAAGCTTTGGAAAGCCGGGAAGGACGTGACTGTCATTGACCATGCTCTTCCAACCCCAGAGGCAGCAGAGTTCCTTAAAGGGGATCTCATGCAAAAAGTCAAGAATGGGAAACAGTGTGCTGAGGAGATGGAAACAGGAGAGACGTGCAAAGAGGAAGTGGATGGGGATGAGACAAAAAGGTAGTGCTTTATTTAGTCCTCTGTTTTTCTGTTGGATTATTAGAAATTGGACCCAGCTGCAATTGAAAGTTTGCCATTCTGGTAGAACAACAGCAGTCAGAGTTAGCAACAATCTGTTTTCTTGGGAATACATTTTACTCTTAATTTTTTTTTTACTGTTTGAGTCCACATTGATGATGGTCTGTGATAGACAGGAAATGCACCAGCTTGGAAGGTAGTTCTTTGTCTTTGGACAGACATCCAAAGCCTGGATTGGAAGTGTACACTGGGAGGCCAGAAGAAAAAGGGGGTGTATTGGAGTCATGGGACAGTACTTGCTAGCAAATTGCAATACCATCAGTGCTGCAAGCTGCAACATCGGTGTGCAGTTCCTGGTTGCTGAAGGTGGGCAGGCTAAACATCTTACATTTTGCAGTTAAATCTTTTTCAGCCAGTGTCAGCTACGGTTCCTAAAGCTGTCTTTGGTGGTGTTTTTTTGTTGTTGTTGTTTTGCATTGGGTTGAGTTTTGTTTGGATTCTTTTTGTTTAAGGTAAAGAATGCCTGGCTAGAACATAGCTGCTTAATACATGATTAACAGATGCTGAGGAGTCATCCCAAAGGATTACTGACTCTGCTTCTGTAAAGGCAAAGAAAACACTTCAGAATAATTCGGAAACTATTTGGCTTGCCAGATGCTGTCTCATAAAACACTAATCTAAACCAGGCTCTGTTTTGTGCATTCAGACAGAAATTCAATGTGCTTGCGTGTTTGGTAACCTGACATATGGATTTGTCTTCTGCAGCATCCCCAAGCATCGCATAGGAACAAAAAGGCACAGGGTCTGCCTGGAAGTGCCTCAGGAGGTGAGTGAGAGCGAGGCCTTCCCCAAGGAGGAGCTGAGTTCTGCGCAGTATGAAGTGGACATGGCAGAGTCTCGTGAGAGACCTACGAGTGAACTTGTGCAGCAAGGTGAACAAAGGCTCAAGCATCCAGGTAACTGTGTCAAGCTTTATCCTGGTGTGGAGGAACAGGGTAGTATTTTTCAGGGAGAGAAGCTGCTAGAGCTTAATCTTTCATCTTTCATCTCTTTCATCTAATGCTGGTTGGTAGGATGTTGTTGTGTCTAAAAAAGCAGACACTAGTTTGTCAGAGCCATGGCAAGCACTTTCGTGAGACTTGAGATATTACCATTTGATTTTTCAAGACCAAAGAGTGCATCTGAACAATTTTACACTGTGCCCCTTAGTTAAATTTGTCTGACACTTCTGCCGCTGGTTTGAATAAATGAAATAACCACAGCTTGAATTGTTAGCCCTTGTAGCCTATCTGTGGATAACTCCCCAGTGACAATTATGTAAAACAAAGCTGGAGGAGAGCAAAGGTGTAGGCAGCCATCCTGTAGCTGCTTCAATGACTGACTGACGAGATAGGTCGCGGTGATGTTGCCCTTCAGCTGAATTAAAGGGAACAGGAAGTATTGCATGAGACTTGCTTAAGAAATTGGTGTTTCTAGCTTTTGATTTTTGCCCTTTTTATTTTGCCTGCCTGCATACAGAAATCCATTGGATGCCTCAGTAGTCTTAAGGTCCTCTGTATCCCTGTTGTGTAATGTGACCTGTTTCTAGAAATTGCTTAGTAAAACATATGCACACTTCCTGGTAGTGTGGGTCTGGTATGCTGTATAGATGTTTTATTTGTAATTTTGTAATAAGTAGGCTGGAGGAAAATTAATGTGGCTTGTAATGGGTCAGTTATCCTTGCTCTTAAGGGAGGAGCAAGTGGCCTTTGGAACAACATAGGAACAGGGCAAACATCTGTGATGCCTCCCTCTAGTATTCTGTTTTCCAGCCCTTTGCAGCTTGTATTTAATAATCTTCTATTGGTTTGGAGGTTTTATTTTTCTTCTGTTAAGTCTCCCATGAACCCTTGTAACCTCTTACCCACAGCATCATGTGGCCAGGAGTTTGGCTGTTTAGCTACACTGTATAAAGGACCATCTCTCTTTGTTTGTTTTGAACTCACTGCCCACTGGTTTTGTTTGATATACCATAGTTCTTGTGCTGGAAGAGGCCATGAGCAGATGCTTTTATTCTCTCTTTCTAAGCCACCCATGGTTTTATAGGTGTTTGAATTGATTATCTACTCTTTACATGACTTAGTGTCACCTTTTTGTGTGTAGCAGTTTGCTTTACTGTTTGGCTTTGTGCAAATGGTTGCACAAATGTTGTCTCCACTGCCCAGACTTCAGAAGAAGTCAGTATATCCTTTCTTCTAGATCGTGTGGACTCAGCCAAATTTGAAGAACTGAAAACGGTGAAGCTTGAGGAGGAAGAAGAGGAAGAACAAGAAGCAGCTGCATTGGATCTCTCCATTTCACATGCTTCAAATTCCACTTCAGTGTTGCCACCTTCAAAGCAGAGTGCAACGTCCAGTGTTCGGTCCAGTTCGCCTGCGTATTCTGGTTCTTCAGACTCTGAATCGACTGATCTGTTGGCAAAACGAACTCTTCCTGGGCCAGCTGGGGTGCTTACAGTCCATAGCTATGCTAAAGGGGATGCCAGCGGATCTGACAATGAACAGACTTCAGGAAAGCAAGCCAGTGCCACCGCCAGTGTGAATGAGCAAGAACTGGCAGAGGTATGAATGGCAAGAGTACTGAAAGCTTAAGGGCTGTATTACAAAACTTCCTATCTGTGCAGATTACGTTTTCATTCCATTGGTGTTTGCATAACAGGTTGCTTAGTTGTTAATGTGTTTTTTAATGCCTATGGGGTTTGCTAAACAAGAATTAAGATGAAAGTCTTATACTCTTACCTCTTCTAGAAAACGAGGAGATCTCTTATTTTAAGAACTTCTTTGAATTATTTAAGTGCTTTAAGGTGAAGGGTAGCTTGGTGGTTTTGACATGGTAGTGTTAACAGGCTGATTCAGGTCCTTTTATAGTGAGAGACACCTATTTGTACCTAAAATGAATCTAGTTCAATCCAGCCTTTATTATGAGCACATTAATACGTTTGAGGGTTTTTTAAATATAAAATTGCATACATATTATATATGTGTGTGTCCCTTTTAAAAAAAGAAATGATATAACAAAAATTATTGGTTTGGAAAATGTAAATCTGAGTGTTTAAGAACTGCCAATTAATGTTTTATTAGACAACCCAAGAGAAGGCTGTAATAGTTAAAATCTTGCCTGGTGGTGTCTTTCCAAATTATTTTGTTTCCCTCTTTAAATCTGTGTTTAGAGAGTGGGAGGCAGGTAATGATTGTGTCTTTGAAATTCAGGAATTACAGAAACAGAACAGCAAATGGGCAAATCTGTTGATACTTAAGCTGAAACTGAGAAAGAGTTCTCATGGATAATTAAACTAAAGAAATTATGTTGCTGATACCGATGTCTCCATTGCACACTCCATGTAGGGAAAAGGTGAAATTTTGAATGGGTGTAGATAGTTTTCTCCAGTGTGGTGTATTTTGAAACAAATTTTCCATCAGATGGCAACTGGGAATGCTAATTTCCATTTGAATAAAAGCATTTCTGTTTCTTGGAAGTCTTGTATCCAACTCTGTGTAGGAGATGAGAGATAACGATTGTTATGCTCTTGTCTGGCTTCTTTTATGAAAAGGAAGTGATCTAAAAAAAACGCAAGATGCATTTAATCTAAGGTTTGCTTGTGCTCTTAAAGGAATAATGGATTTATAAAAGAAAAGGAGGGGGGGGCAGTTCTTATTTAGTGAGAGGCTTCCTGGGCTGTTAAAATCATTGTCTTGCTTGTCAGGTTGGTAGTAATTTTGTCAGTGTGTCACTTATTTTTCCATAAGGCTAAGGGGAAGAGGAATTAACTATTGTTGTAGTCTCCTTCTTTCAGTCCGTCTGGAAAGACATCAATGTAAGTAATAAGCAGAGAAGGTGAAAGTTTTTCCTTCATTTAAAATAAGCCTGTTAGTTCCAGATGCCAATGAACTCTGTAATTTGTTTTTCATTTTACTATTTTTTATTTTTAAATTTGGAATTTTAATTTCACACACAAACTGAGGATTTTTCCAGAAAGAGTGACTCTTCTAAGTTGAACCATTCAAATTGTCTTTTTTTGTTTCTGTCTTTTACATGATTCTTATATAAACAGACTTGCATGAAAAGCTATGTTGGGACCTGTGAAAAGTCTCTATTCTAATGGCTCAATAGAGTTAGTACAGCTCTATCTGGTTTTCCCTAGCAAAACTGCTGCACCAGTTCTTTCAGAAACTTAGCTAGTTTAGAGCTGAAGTTAGTTTGATAGAAATAAAGTTATGGAAGCATGTGTGCATTTTGTGGAGGATTCTTTAAGTTCAAAATAAATTCCTTTAAAAATAATGTCAAAAGGACACATGCTAATTGACTGCTGAATTGCTTCTCCTCTTCCAGGTAGCAAAAGAGTACATAAGATCAATGAAGGAGAGTAAGAAGTCCAAGGGTCGTCGCCAGCCATTGAGCAAGCTGCCACGCCATCACCCGCTCTTGGTTAAAGACTGCATTAGTGATGACGGTAAGCAAGCCTTGTGCTCTTTGGGAAACTGTAGAGAGGGTCTTAGCTTCTGTGGACAGTATAGGGTATTCCATTAAGTAACTGGCAATGAACAGGAGTCAACAAGTGACACCTCTGCATCCTAGACAAGGTGGTTATCTCATTTTTCTGTGCTTGCATCATTAAACTTTTCTCTCAAGTGGTATCTTCTTTCTTTCTTGTTCCATTCTTTGGAAAGTCACAACTCTGAAAAGAAAATTAAACTGGTACCAGAGACTGTTGCTTAATAGCATCTGCCTTGGAGCATTCTAGTAATTGATGTAAATATTCATGATTTAAAAAAAAACAAACAAAAAAACCACCACCAGATTCTTTGACTGACAGCCTTAGTCTTGATGTAATTTGGAGCTGATACTGTTCTCACCCAATAAGCCTATCTTGTGTTTGCATGGTTGCTTGATAAGTAGAAGGCTCTTAAAAAGGAGACCGAGTTACTGGCTCCCATCACTCTTCTGTCAGTTTGATGTCTGGCAGTCTTTCATCTTCATTCGTAACTTCTTGCCTTATTTAATTTCATTTGCAAGAAGGTTATCTATAAAAGGACATATAATCACTGAGTTAATGACCTCTTATTGCAGAGGCATCAGAGCAGCTAACTCCTGAAGAAGAGGCTGAAGAGACAGAAGCATGGGCCAAGCCACTTAGCCAGCTGTGGCAGAATCGGCCACCAAATTTTGAGGCCGAAAAAGAATACAATCGGACCATGGCTCAGCAGTCTCCTTACTGTGCTGTTTGTATGCTCTTCCAGACATATCAGGTATGTAGACCAAGTCTGTTAATACTGTCATAGAGATAACCAAATAGGTTGCTGCTGTGATGCGTAGTTTTAAAAATGTCGTTTTGCATATTGCCAGTTAGCAAAAGCTGTATCAGTGTTGCAGTCTTCCCAAGGAATTGTTCCAGGAGAGCACAATTGGGTGAACCTCACCACACCTGTGAGGGACTGGTTGTGGGTTCCCAGGGACTCGCTCAGCTGTTCAGTAGAAGTTTTTGTGTTCTGTGTTTTTTTTCTCAAACCACAAAATGGAGCGTGAATGTTGCTGGAGCTGACTATAAAATCCCATTTCTCTTTTCTGCACTGACACCTTTACTTCTGCAATTCTTTGAAAAACACTTTACGTCCACTCATAGCACATGGTCTTTGGGGAGCTGGCAAGGAAGAAAACCCTTTACTTAAAAGGATATAGGGTTGTGTTTGTGGATGGCATAGATAGAAAGCTATCTTTTCTTGGAGTATATCCATATTGACAGTAGCTATGGCATGTGAAAATTCTCTTTAACAAAGTGCAGCTGTAGCAACGCATAGCTTGAGATGGGTTGCAGAACCCCTTTGTCATGTTGACTAAATGCTTAGGCAGGAGTCCCACACTAAATTTTTTGCTGTGCCAAAGCTATGTAATTTTGAGGTAGCTTGGAACGGTTTTCTTGATTGTGTGCTCAACCTGCAACTTAGAGGTAGTTTGTTCCTTCCCATGTACTGAGCATATTTGATTCATTTGAGATCACTGTATGATTATGGTGGCACTAGGAATGTGTTCACCACAGTTTTGTAAATAAAGACCTCAAATTTTTGTTGAGGGTTTCTATTGCATATAGTTTCAAAATTCCATGAAAACCGTAGACCATAGTTTTTGTTCAATCTTGCTATTTCTGTCTGAGAGTAGATTCTTGTTAAGACTGGAAATTCTACACAGAAGCTGCATAGTACGTTGGGATTTTACTAGTGCTGACAGTGTATAAAGTTAACAATTTGAGGACAGTTTAAGTTCTGTTGGCTTCTTTTTTGAGTTCTAAATGCTGTTAAGCAGAAAACCGTAGCTTCAGGTTTTCAACTGTCTGTCTACGCCAAGCGGTGAAGCAGAAAGTCTTCCAAGATTTGAGCTGTGGTTAGGGTCTTTGTTCCAACTTCAGAAAGTCTATAGGAAGTCTGGGAACTCACTTCAGTTACCCATTCAGTTAAAAACTGGCATGAAATGCCAGACAAATAGTCACTCTTCCTTTGTGAAGAAGAAAAGTGTCTAGCTGCTTGGAAAAAAAAAAAGTCATATTTTCTTCAACTTTGTTATAGCTTTCCCTCAGTCATTTAGTCTTTTGCTTGACGTGCAATGTTCAGTGTAAATCAGTAAGTTTTACAGAATCTGAATAAACAAGACTTGTTGAAAACATGTCAGTTTCCTTCCAACTATGACGCTTACCTGGACTTTTTTTTTTCCTCCTCCTTGATGCACTGTAGGAGGGACAGTGCAGCTTTATTCTGCTACTGCAATTTCTTCTAATAATATTTTTAGAAGATGAGGCAAACTACTTTTATGGTGGCCTGTGAAGTGCAAAAGATGGTTTGAAACATTTCTTCAAAGAGAACGATTAATTTCTATTTAGCTGTTAGGAATGGTAACTTGAATGGAAGCACATCTCTGTAAACTTTACATCTAATTGCAGTTTGGTTTGACATTGGTTTAGATGAATAAATTACAAAAGATTAGCTGGAAGTCTCCTGAGCTTTAACTGGGAAACTGCATTTTTAGTCTGCTTATTTCCCACGACAAATTAATATCAAAGGCTGTTAGACTTGCTCAGAACTACACTAGGAAAAAATAACGGGGATTGCAGTAGGTATCTGTTTGTGTGATCATAATCCTCCCATATTGAGGTAAGATAAATGTACAATGCTGGATAGCAGTGTTATGATCCTCTGTATTAGAGGGTGGCAGGAATGCAGCAGAGGTATTGCCCATAGAACATGAGGTGGGCTTGGTGATTCCCTCTCTTCTGTCAGAACAGATGCAGTTTGATGTGTATCTTGTTGCTCATTAGAGGGATGCAGTTCAGACCTTACGTTTTGCCATTTGGGTAGAAAATAATTTCATTCTGAAGCTGCAGTAGCTGAGGATTTTATAAACTAACTACATTTTCACCTAACCTAACTCTTTAGTCTTTCAGTACCATCATTCTTTCTTTAAACTGGATTTATGTATGGAATAATGGGTGAGTAAAGATGATGTGAGACTGTTTTACTTGTAAAACTTAAATTCCCTGCCCATCTTTTATAGGCAGAGTGTGGAGGCAACAGTCAAAACTCTGGAGTAGCTCCAGCTACTGTGGATGGGAAGATCCGAACCAAACCCCTGATTCCTGAAATGTGCTTTACTACAACTGGCTGCAGCACTGACGTCAATCTTTCAACGCCCTACTTAGAGGAAGATGGAACCAGCGTACTCATTACCTGCAAGAACTGCCGTGTCTGTGTTCATGCAAGTGAGTGCGTCTAGACTTAAGCCTAAACTCTAGTGTTCTCTGTAGTAAGTCTATACATCATAGCAAGCCTCTACCCATCTGTTTAATGTGCAAACAGATCAAGTTCAGCCCTCACCTGATGGTACTGGCCGTTGAAATATGGAGTTGACTGCATAATCCTGAGGCTCGTTGATTTAACTTCCTGCTTTACTTCTGGGCCCTAGGGGCATGGGTCTGAGTTTAGGTAAGCTCTTAAGTGAGATGTGTCTGTTCCAGGTTGTTATGGTGTATCCCCTGACAAGGCCACTGAAGACTGGATGTGCTCCAGGTGTACAGAAAATGCCTTAGAAGAGGTAAAGTTTTTCATAAGATTCTCGCAGATGGAATCTGGTACATTTGGGAACTTGGCTACAAAGTTAATTTCCATAGTGACTTGTTGTTGTTTTGGGGTTTTTTGTTTGTTTTTTTTTTTTATTCTCTCCTGTGAAGAGAAGGCAATTTAGAGAATGTTTAGGAGCCAGTCTCTTGTATTTTGGTGGTTTTTAAGCCATAGTGATTAATCCTTTTAACTAGTGCAAAGCTGCTGAGCTTGCTTGAGCCATAGGGAAGATATTCTGCATGAATGTGGGAAATAGCTCCATTGTCTGTCTTAATTTATGGTAGCTACTGTTTCTAAAACAGAAAGTAACTTCTGTTTATAACTAGGGAGGTGTGCACCTGTGAAGGCAGCAAGAAGAATGGGATTCCCTCAAAAAACTATGTAGACTTTAGGTCAGCAGAATGGGTCAACCTTTCGAATTGTATTTGCTCCTATTTGTTCCAGATCCTTTTACACATCCTCAAATAATATGGGGTATTGCGGTTGTAAAAGGAACCCATAACAAACAAGTTGAACAAGTCTTCAGTGGTAGATCTGCTTGCCTTCAACAGAGTTTGAGTCTATATTTGTTGCCCTAAGGGGTAGCAGCTTTTGAGAGCTAAAGGGCTAATCTGTACAAGGTAGTTGGCTCTCTTCTGACCATGAAACCATTTTCTTCCTCTGGACATGCATTTTGAGGAGGAAGTTCTGAAGCAAGTGTACCACTTTGGATTTCACTCTTCCAGCTAATGCTTTCTTCCTTGTGCCAGGACTGCTGTTTGTGTTCATTACGAGGAGGAGCACTGCAGAGAGCCAATGATGACAAGTGAGTGTTCCAGATTTTTTGACCTTAAGGGAGAAGCTCAATTCCTAAGTAGCTGAGGGTAACCTAGTAAAGCCAATGTCTCCATTTGGTGTAACAGAGTGACCAACAACACCTTTCACACTTTCTGTTAGTGGGGGGGCTATGGTAAAGTGTGTTCACATTGTGTTGACATGCAGCAATCATCATCTCTTCAGGTAATGCCTCACTCTCATTCTGTTGACAGCAGCTGTTAATTGCTTTGCATTTCATAGTGCAGAGGTATAATGTGCAGAGGCATAATGTACCACATAAAAATAAGTTTCCTGATGAGGTAACATCTCTCAGTACCTTCTGACAGAGGATTATCAGGCAGGCTTTTATAATGCAGGTATGCAACCAGCAGAAGCCACACTAAATTGCTCTCCTGTTAAGCCTACTTAATCTACTACTTCTAGTAGTAGATGGGAAGTATGAAGCAGTCTTGGGTTTGCCCCATATGTCCCCTGTTACTTGCGGCAGGAAGGAAGATTACACTGCTAGTTCTCAGAGGCTATTTATTATGATTTACATGGCAAAATTCAACAGAACTGTGTTTACTTAAACTCCAAATCATCCCCTCTCAGCCTAATGTGTATTAATTTGGTTTTCCCCTCTTCTGTCCTGACAGGTGGGTTCATGTGATGTGTGCTGTAGCTGTACTGGAGGCAAAATTTGTGAACATTGCAGAGCGGAGTCCTGTAGATGTTGGCAAAATCCCCCTGCAACGTTTCAGACTGGTAAGGATCACCTGTGCTTCACTGGTAGGGTTTCAAAGTATCTCTTCAGTCCATTCAGCATCTGGGAGACTTTGCTTATCCCTTCAAACCCAAGTCATCTCTCCAGACTGAAAAATTTAATCTGCTCTGTTCTTTGTATGGGAAATGGCAATTGTCCCTGTTGCCATTTTTTTGAACCATTCCCTGCTCTAGTGTTTATTCAGATGAGGAGCCAGCAAGGGGGGCGCAGTTTTCAGTATGTGGCAAATTACATTTATACAGTGGTGTAATGGGGATATTTGTTTGTTTGTTGTTTTTCTAATCCCTAGTATTTAACTTGCTTTATTGACTGCTGTTGAGCAATGAGATGCTTCAGTTTATGCGAGGCATTTGTATAATGGGGGAATGTCTTCAGCAAGAAAGCAAGTGTACTTAATTCTTCTAACAGCTCAGTGTTGAGGGGGAAATTATTTTAACTGCTTTGTATATGCTAATGCATTACAGATAACATTTTTTCCTACAAAAGCCCATCAGGCCTGACCCAAGTGTAACTGAGTGGCTGGTAGTAGTGACAGAATTTTAACTGTTACTTCTGTGGTCTTTGCCCATTATTCTAATCTTGTTGCTTGTCTTTGTGTGACTTAATAGCCAAGTGCTGAAAGGCCTTGTTCACTGTGGAGCATTGTAGGCTGATTTAATCCAAAATCTCCCATTGCTAGCATCCTTGGGTCACATGCTTTGTGCATGTTGAGCTGGTAGATATTTAATGTACATTTTTTGTCTATGGGGTTACTTTAAATTTATGAATTATTGCCTTGTCATAAACTAGAACTGGTAGCCTTTTGCTTCTTTTTGTTCAGAAAGTAGCAGTGCTCTCACAGAAAGTAAATGGGACAGTATCAGACTCTTAGACCAGCTAGCCCTTTGTGTGGGGTAAAAGCTAGTGCCAACCGATAACTTCTAGTTTCCTGTCCACAGAAATGCATCTTCTGCAAGAAACGAAGAAAGAGAATTGCAGGTTGCTGTGTACAGTGCTCACATGGTCGGTGTCCCACATCCTTTCATGTCAGCTGTGCCCAAGCAGCAGGAGTCATGATGCAGCCTGATGACTGGCCATTTGTTGTCTTCATTACCTGCTTCAGGCATAAGATTCCATCTCAGGCAGAGGTGAGTAGGTGTGTGATTCCCAGGATTTGAACTGCAGTGTCTTGGAGGGACTCAGAAGTTTTAGATTGTGTGATTCTTTTAAAACTTCATTGAAGGCTTGGCTCTCGCACAGTGTTCAGTATAATCTAACAGTGTTGGTCTTGGATTCTGATCCCGGCCTTGCTGCTGCTCTGAGTGATCTTAATCGGGTCCTTTATTGTATTTTGGTTTGCAGCCCAGAAGGACTGAGAGCA
This sequence comes from Buteo buteo, assembly GCF_964188355.1. NCBI lineage: Eukaryota > Metazoa > Chordata > Aves > Accipitriformes > Accipitridae > Buteo > Buteo buteo. The sequence goes on from NC_134180.1 coordinate 32,517,464, forward strand.
TTACATCCCTCCTGTGGCTGCTGTAATGAGGAGTAATAGTGGGGTTTCTGCTGTGATACTTAATATGCAGGAGTTAGTGCTGGGACTCCAGCGGGCTGCGTGAGTGGTCATAGAATTTCATGTTTAAGTGATTGATTAGTTTATGAAGTTCCTATGTAGCCCTTTTAGCCATCAAAACCACAACAATCTATTAGAGAATATTTATTGTAAAGGCCTTGCATTGCTCTGGAGAATCAGAGCTTAATTTACTGAGTAAATTAAGGACAGCAGCATCTAACAGATCAGACTTTAAGCATTTGAAATTCCAGAGACAGAACTCTTCTAAAAATGCTGCTGATGGTGTCTTGCGTAGAGTTACTCAGCTGAACTAAAAGCTTCCTTGTCTGCCAGCACTGGAACTATGGTCCCCAACACATTCTTTATTGAGTCGTTGTGTAAAAAGTGATTTTCCTTTTCTCAGCGAGCTAAGGCTGCACTCCAGGATCTGTCACCTGGACAGATAGTCATCAGCAAGCACAAGAATGGTCGCTTCTATCAATGTGAAGTGGTCAGCCTTGCAAAGGAGACTTTCTACGAGGTCAACTTTGATGATGGTTCCTTCAGTGATAACCTGTATCCAGAGGACATTGTGGTATGTTATGCAGTGGGAATCTGGCTCCGGTAGAGGGCATATGATGCAAGTTCATTCTTGCTGCTGCAGAGCAAACGCACCAGGGGATTTGGTAATTGTTCCAACCCTAGGTTGTGTTGTGGCTGACGTGCTGCAAGATGGCCTTAGGGGTGTTACATGAGAGTGACTTAACTGAGGGCACACAGGAACAGGTGTAACAAGGAGTGCAGCTAATCTTTGGCTGCTTAGCAGTGGTAGGTCTGAAGGAAAACTTGCTGATACTTGCATACCATTCCTGCATGAAGTACTTTGAAGTTGGGCCCACTACTGGGATTTAAATACAGATGACATAGGTGGATGTCTCTCAGCCTAGTTCTCCATTTCTAAAATGGAGTAATTGTTGGGGTGATGTGCAATGTGACTGGGATAGACTCCCCGGTGGTTTGCTGAATCTTCACGTAAGGAAGCTTCTTACCCTTGTCCTTGTCTCTCCCACCTTCCTCCTTTATCCTGTAGAGTCGAGACTGTCTTCAGTTAGGTCCCCCTGCTGAAGGGGAAGTTGTGCAGGTGAGATGGACAGATGGACAAGTTTATGGAGCCAAGTTTGTCGCATCACATGCCATCCAGATGTACCAGGTACAGAATTGTTGTCTGAAAATTGATCATTCATAACAAGCTCATCATGTTAATAGCGCTGTTCTTAACGTGCACGTTGCTATAGGGCAGTCATGCTTAAACACTTTAGGGGAAGTTACTCAGTCTTGTCAGCAATGCCAGATGCTGGTAACAGTTGCTGGAGTTAAGTGCAAAGTGGTTGCTTGCAGCTCTACTTATATCTGGCTACCTACCTGAAAGTGTCAGCTTCTGAAAAATTGCTGATCTGCAGTTCTTTAGCAGACTCTGTCCCTGTAGCTTAAACTACTTAAAATGTTTGATATTTGCTTTTCTCTGTTTTGTGAGAGTGCATCATGCCTTGCACACTTCCAAAGGGATGAATGTTAAGGCCATGTTAAAGTGACCAGCCAGACTGTCTTGTCAGGTGTTACAAGAATATCCCAAAACTTGCTGGGCTTCTTTTACTGTCATGGGCTTAGTGAGGTTTTGGTTAAAGTCTGTTGCAGTGTGCATACCCGCATATGTATCTTATAAAATTCAAGTGGTAGAAGATTATTTCCTGAGAGGCCTCTGTGGGGAGGAGAAGGCAAGTTCTGGGTAGCTGTGGGAGGGTTCTAACTTCTGAGACTTCTGGCAGAACAACTTCTGTTTTTCTTCTAGGTGGAATTTGAAGATGGGTCACAGCTGATGGTGAAAAGGGATGATGTGTATACTCTTGAAGAGGAGCTTCCTAAGAGAGTGAAGTCAAGGCTGGTAGGTAAACAGGGTGCAAACTTCTACTAAAGAAACTCATTTAACTTAATTTGTCCTTGAACAACAAGCTGAGTGCATGGCAGCAAAAGATTACAGTCTGATGCTCTCCTCAATCTTTGTGAAGCTTGGTAGTTGATCAGGCTACAAAAGCAAAGTTCTGTCTCGCACTGGAGAGGCCTTAATTCTCATTCTGCAGAGACAGGAGTTTATAGCATAGAGTCACTGTTTGGGACAGCACGTTAATACCTTTTCATGCTTGTATTCGTTAAGTTTCATTGTCTATTCCCAGTGCAAAGAATGGCCAAGTTCCTTCACTTACCTTTTGCTCTGAAAGGCTCGTAGTAGGGTGGCATCAAAAGAGCTGGCCATTTTTTAAAATTGTAAAATAATTCAAGTGGGAAAGGACCTCTGCAGTTAGCTGCTCCACACACCTGTACAGGGGTAACTTTGAGGTCAGACAGGGTTGCTCAGGGCTCTCTGCAGTCAAGTTTTGATTATCTCCAAGGATGGAGATTGCACAGTCCATTTGGGTCCCTGTTCTGTTGCTTTATGCTTCTCATTATAAAAAACAGAACTACAGACTGCGTGCTATGATATCTTGCTTTACAGAGTGATCATGCACACCCTAATGCAGAACTTGTTGGCAGGCACATAGGATGTTAGAGGTTTCAGAAAGAATGTATGGTAGCTGAATCCTGACCAGGTGTTTAAACATGCCTGCTCCATAAGGCACAAAATGTACTAGACTGCTTGAAAGTTGGAACACATGAGTGTGTTTATTCCTTTAAGAAAGTGATTGTGAACTTAAATCAGCTACTCAGTTAAATTTGAAACCTGTGATTTTTTTTTTTTTTAGATCTCTGATTACAGTTCACTTAAACTTATCCCCAGACTTTTAAGTCCAGTTTCTTAAATATTTTTCTTCTTGTGTTTGGTCAGTTTTTGAAGGCAGCTGGATGTTCCTAAACGTCCTGACTTGGTTCTTTCTTACATGCAGTAGGAGAGTGTGGAGGCAAGGATTTGATCTGTGTTCTAGTGACTAATTCTGTTTTTTCTCTTAGTCAATAGCTTCAGATATGCGCTTCACAGAGATCTTCGCAGAGAAGGAGGTCAGACAGGAGAGGAAGAGACAAAGAGTGATCAATTCACGCTACCGTGAAGATTACATTGAACCTGCATTGTACCGGGCCATCATGGAGTAAGCGCTGCCTGTGGCAGAGGAAGAAGATGCCCATCTCCCCCAAGGATTTAAATGCTCCAGTACAACAGGCCATATTTGGATGCTTTGAATCCAGGGTTTTTTTGTTTTGTTTTTTAAGGAAGCTAAAAAGCTGATGCTCTGCAGTAGCTGAAAGGCAGCTGTTGGATAGTGAAACAGATCCCATTTGCTGAAGCTGATGCCTGCAGACTCCTGGTCTGAAGTTGGGTCCTTATTGAATAAGCCAGCTTGGGGGTGTTGCTTTCATCTCGTCGAGCAGTCTTGCTTTTTTTATTAGAGACAATTTTGACAGGTGGCAAACTCTTCTGAGAGTTGTAGCCAGGAATCTTGGCAGCTGCAGAATAGTACAGTCTATTGTTTTAATTGAATAATGTTCCTGATTTTGGGAGTCTCCCTGGTGACCACACCTGGGCTTGAGCAGGCAGTATTACTGGTGCTTGAAATTGAACCTCTTTTTATATTTATATCCATCTTTTTTTGTCACAAGCAGCTTCAGTCTCTTGTTTCTCAGCACCTTCTTTCTGAGGGTTGAGCTATAGGCTGTTCAGGTCCAAGCAGACAGGAGGTGCTTGTGTGAACAGGTGAAATGTGAAATTGAATCCTATAAGACAAATTATTTAACCCTCCGTTTAATATTTTTGTTCTGATACTTGTTTTGACTGACTTAATCATAAGTTTAACTGTAATAGTATGTGCCTCAGAAGCAATGAATCTTTGTCTGGAGCCCTGCGCAGTGCAGCCTTCTAACAAGAATAGGGTTTCAGCTCCCAATAGACATTTAGCTCCCAAAGAGTTTCTTTTGAATTTCTCCCCACCCCCTCTAAGGCAATAATAACCAAAGGGACAGAGTCCTAACTCTCCCTTCTTGAAATCCAAGCATCACAGTATTGGGGATGACAGGGCAGCAGTATCTGAAGCAGTGCAGTATCTCTTCTGTGGCAGCACTGTCTGTCGTGTGGCTGCAGGCTTTTACTTACAACAGCTATTATTGGTTCTGAGACAGATAGACAGATAAAGCATGCACTGAACTGTATGTATTACTGAAAGGCTGTGCAATGCTCTTCTGAAGCAGGAGTGCTGCTGTGTTGCTGTCTGGCAAAGGTTACCGCAGCATTTTTATAGAGTATTAGTAGGGCACATCTCAGTTGTGTTGGAGAGAACTTGCTACCCCAGCAATAGGGAGCTGAGTTAAGCTGGGTAGTAGGTGCGCCCGGAAGATGTGCCAACTTGCTCCTAGTAATTTAAGCATTAGCGCACCACAGTAGGAGCCATGTAAATACATGTTCCTTTCCCATTCTGTAGGAAAGGGACTTTAGGCTGTGGAGCAGATTGGCCACCTTCTTTTTGCATGGAATGATGGGGTGACTTTTTGTGCTGGAGAAAACTATGGTTATGTGTTCTCCAGAAACAGTTCAAGAGGAGAATTTTCTAGTGAAACAGACCTAATGCATCCCTGCTTCTATAGGGACTTGGCAATGTGTCTGCAAAGCCTGGATTTGTAACTTTTTTCCTTTTGTTACATAGCAACGCTATAAACCAAACTCTTCTGAAACCCCGGTGCATCGATTTGTGATTAGCAATAAAATGTAGTATGGTGTAGTGATACAACTCTTGATCAGAAAAGAAATAAACTACAACTTTTATAAAGAAAATCTTACTTATCCCTACATTTTTATAGGGTCAGGAGGCTGATATGAGTAGCGAAGATTTGCACAACCGCTGTTTTGCGTAGAGGTGTTCTGTCCCATTTTTGTGGTGGAATACCTCGTTCATCAGTATTGGAAGGCTTAAACAGATTCTGAAAGGAGACAGTGGCTTTCCTTTGTGGGTTTTTTTTTGTCTTTTTCCCATGTCCAAAACTCCTGGTCTCAGGGTATTAAATTGCTTTCTGATGAATGGGATAGTTGGCTTGATAAAACTAGGGTCCGTTAAGACCAGAGTCTAGTAGCTGCAGTTACTCTGGTCTGGGGAATGGGAACGAAATTGCACTTTGATGTCTTAGCTTGTACGTAAACCTCTCTGAAGTGACATGCCATGAGCAAACGTGGAGAAGAGCTGGCAGGGCCTTAACAATCTTGCCTCTGTTCTGTCAGCGTATCTTAAGATTTGGTATTAACTTCTTGTAGGCTGAACACTACCTGTGTATTACTGAAAAACATACTCATTGTATCATCTGCCATTCTCCCTCCAGAGAAAAGGTGCCTGTGTTCAGGCTTTCTTTCCAAACTGCCATATAACTTAAATGCACCTTTTAGGTGCCATGTGCTACCTGTGCTGCAAACACCTGGCTTGACAGCTTCATTCTAAATGATGACCTAGTACAAAACAGCTGGATTTGTTTGGAGTGCTGTTGTTCAACTGCAGCAAGTTTTGCCACCCACCTCTAGCAGTACTGAGTGACTTTCAAGAGCTCCTATGCCCAGTATTTGTTCTGGAAGAGGAGCTTTGTTATGCCACATTTTCTGCAGGCTCCAGATTTGCTCTTGTCAGTTGGCTGCACTGTGTTGGAAACCGCTGCCATCCTGCACTCTGAGACAAAGGGTCTTCCCAATTTTCCCATCAGTTCTTGTGCTGCATCGTTCAAATGTGAGCATACTTTACCTACTGCAGTGACTGAACTGCATTTTGGCTTCTCTCCGTGAACTTAAAAATGGTGACCCTAATGTTTGACGGGCCTATATTAATTGACTTTGCAAAAACAATTGGGTTTATGGCTTGAAGTATAACAGGTAGCAATAAAAGCTCTTTACAGAGCAGCTGTCTCAAAGGTACATATGCTTTCCGTTACCTATACTTTGATCTTGACTGATAATAATTTTCTCCAGTGGTTTGTTTTTGGAAGTGTATTTATCCCTGTTATAGCATCATTCCAATAAGGGCAAGGTGCTGCCAGAGTATCAGCTAGGCAGGTGCTTCTTCAATGTGTTCAGTAGGAAATCACTCTCAATATGCCCCATGGGAGCTCTGATGGCCCTTCGTTAGGTCTGTTGCATGTGCTGCTGCAGGCAGTAGACCTCACTTCATTTTTCATGAAGCTTCCATCTGCGGCTGGTTCAGGCTGGACCCATAAAAAGCATTTTTATTATAAACTGATAGTGGCTTGCCCTCAATTCAGGATGAGCTTGGCAAGCCAGTGATTACTTTTTATAAAGTTTAAAAAGGTGACTGTATTCTTTGTAAAGCACCTGACTGCAGTAATGTTTCTGCCTGTGGCTGGACTTCTAGGAGACCTTTTTCTCCATCAGCAGACCCCTTAGATGACCAGAGATAGTACCATCAGTAGTAGGACCCATTCTCCTCGCTCCTCTTTCTTCCCAGTGTTTTGAGCTGGGTTGAATTGATTCTGCACTGTTTGAGGAGCATAGCCACATATCCCAAGGCTTCCAGTGCATCTCTGTTCTTCCATTCTCTAACTGGGCTTCTGTTGTCTGACATGTCTGCAGTTGTGCTTGTTTTTTAATGCAAACATGGGATGAAATCAAGACTCTGGTAGCCTGTACGTTGTTTTCAATTTGATTGAGTAATAAATCTTAACTTCAAAACGGACAATCTGTAGACTAATTTAAGAACTAAAGCAATGTAACCTGGAAATTCTCATCGTGCTTCCAATTCTTCTGTTAGCATTATTCCTTTCTAAGCATCGCCTTAATACTTATCCAGTGACTTCTCAGGTGTCTTTCAGAGATGCTAAGTGGAGTTCTGTTAAGGACTCAGGCCAGCGTGGCTGTTCAGCTAGAACAGGGCCAGAGCCACAATCGTCCCTCCTCATTGAAGTACAGACCTGAGACATCTGCAGTAAGAGCTGAGTTGCCTTAGGTTCGCTCTGTAGCTGCAAGTGGCAGTGCCAGCAGAGGAGTCATCAGAAAATCTTACCTGGTGCAGAGTCAAACAGCTCTGTTCTTTACTTCAGTGTTGACTCTTGAATTTCACAGTGCTGGTTAAGACTTGCTGAACTGGCAGGCAGAGAAAGGAGATTCTTCTACCTTAGCTCAGGGATTTTTGTTACTGATACACCGGGTGACCTTGAGTAAATTGCTTATTCATTGTAGTATTATTTCAGCCCATATCTTTGGAACCTAAAGTGCCAGGTATTCCTGGAGCCAGCTTTTGTAGTTTGGGGAAATGTTAACATCTCCTTTTCCCTGACAAATTTGTAGACGTTGCACAGACACTTTAAATGTGTGCAGATAGGTTAGTGTAAAGTGTGTAGTATTTTAGGTTCAACGTGAACAACATGGTGTATTGCTAAAAGTCAAAATAAGTCTTTTTCCTCTTTTCCTGTAATTATTCTTAATTTCTTTGCATTGCTGTTAGAGCTGTTTAGCAGCTTTGGATTTCTCCTTCAGATGAGTGAAGAGTGCAACACTTAGGTGTGGTGAGTGTGTTGTTGCTTGGTTCCAGTAATGAGCATAGCTGAGAGTGTGTATCAGTATTTGCTTTTGACATCACCAGAATGGTCTATAGAGGAATGGGAAACAGTCACCTGATTGCTATCTTTTGAGGAACCTGTAGCAGATCCATGCAGAAACATCGCCATAGCCGCCTTGCTGCAGCATGAGTAATGTGACAACGCTGAAGTCAAAACTGATCCGACAGCACCTGGAGAACAAGGGAAATGTGTAGGGTGGTACTGGAAAAAGATTAAAATGGTATTGTATATGTGTTAATTCTAGACAAAACTGAGTGAAGGTAGGAAAGCCTGAAAAGAGGTGTCCTTGGCCTGTAATTCTGCATTTAAGCAAAGTTCTCACTTCTATGAATTATTCTAGTGGGCTGTGAACACCTTGGTACACGATGCAAGAGAGAAATGAAACAGGCCTGCTGTCGGGGCTCTTCCACCTTGGCTGGGGGAGTTAGTCCCGCTCCAGTCGTTGCCTGGCATACCCAGTGTGGGTCCCTCATGCTGTGCATGCATTTTCATCCCCACTGCTGGCTGAAGGAAGAGCTGCCTTCTCACAGGCTGTAGGAAAGGTGGGTGCTGGTGTGCTGGGACGTTTTCATACCCAGGCTGAAGTCCTCCATATAGAGTTAGGAGAAACATGCCTTTGCAGCTCAAGAATTTGTACCAGCCATTCTCATGTCCAAGCAGTACCTGTGGCTGCACTGTGGTATGTTACATACAAGTATGCTATAGACTAAAACAAACTACTTCAGGTAAAATGAATCAAGTCCACAGTCTTGCTGAACTTAGGGAGGCAGGAGGTGTGTTGTACCCATGGACCTCCAGAGAAGCTTCATACGTGGCTATCAGATGGTTGTGGATGTGAGTTGATGTTAATACGCTTGGACTCTCATTTCCTCCAGTGCTAGTGCTTCTCCTGAATACAGTATCTCTCCACCTTTGGGTTAATTTTTGTGCCTATCCTCACAACAGGGATTAACTCAAACTTCGTTACTGATAGCCACAAGCAATTAAAAAAAAAAAAAAGTGACTCAGTATCTGGGTGCAGGACATGGGTGCCTTTAGTGTGGGTGGTGGGTGCTGATTGGCTGCAGGTTGCATGTGCAGAGCTATTGAGTTGCAGCCAGTGCTGTGGAAAATGGGAGTGGTGCATGGTGCTGGTGTGCTGCTGCGGGAGATAAGGACCATTCTGCTGAGAAGCAAGGAAATGGGTGATGAGGAGCAACTACACGGAAGGGCTTAGCAGCCCATCTGGTTGGAGCTGTGGTTGCCTCCGGTGGATAGCTGCCCAGGCTGCTTGGCTCCACAGCAGGGACGCAGCTTTTGCTCGTCCAGGCCCAGCAAACCCAGGGCATGATGAAGAGAGCAGTTGTTTGCAGCCAGAGACGGGTCTGTCCCGAGTCCTCTCTGGCTTTCCCATTTCCAGCTGGATAGATGTTTCCAAACACCATTTAACAGCTGGTGTCCACGGGGACTGGCAGGGGAGTTAATGTTCTTACTCTGCTTTTCTCCCTTGCATGTGGGGAGGTAACATGGGGCATCTTGCTTGGACCTTCGGCCCTCCTTGCAGTGGGGCTGGGGCCAGCCCTGCTCTTTCTTGCTCGTTGGAGGTGAAGGCCCTTCTTGGATCCCTGTGGGAACAGCGGTCTGCAGCGCTGTCCCCAGTGGGGAGGCCCCACCTTGAGCCCTCAACGCTGTGCAGAGCCTGGCAAGGGGAAAGGGACAGAAAAACAGACCTTGGCTCTTCTCCCTCTGCAGCCGGAGCGGCTGAGGGGCTGCCAAGGGCTGTGCGGCAGGGAGAAGAAAGACGGCGTTCATGGGAGCTGCGTGGCTCCGAGCTGCTGGGCTGGGAGCCAGGCACGTCAGCACCTGATGGGCCAGCTCGAGGAAGGGCTTCTTGCTCCTCGCCTTCCCCAGCTGAGCCCAGGACTTCTCAAGATGAGCCCTACTAGGGGGTCTCAGTGTAGTGAGGTCTCTCCTGCCCCACAGCCCCATTTCTGGGCTGGACTTGTGCCTGCGTGAAGTATCACTTTGACACCAGCGTGCTGGGGGGAGTCTTTCCCCAGCAGCCCAGCTTCTGCACTGCTGCCCTGGACCACGCTGCCTGAGGCAGCTGCTTGGGGTCCCTCCTGCCTGCCTGTGTCCCCCAGCCTCTGCCAATTTGTGGGGGCAGCCCCGGGAGACCTGGATCAGTCCCTTGCCCAGCTGTGCAGATCGCAAACAAGCGGCCTCCAGTCATGTGCTGGCCGTGCTGAGGCTGCTCGCGTGGTTCCCAGTGAGAGGTGCAGGGCTGCCGCAGGGCAATCCCTGGGGGCTGGACTGTCCTCGCCTCTCACAGCAGGTCCCCACTCCTTCTCCGGGCAGGCTGGAGCACCTCAATCCTTTCTCCAGGAGCTGCTGGACAGAAGAGCCCTTGTACAGCCTTTTTGGGGAGGTGCCTGGGACCTGCTGGGGGATACCTGCCCCTTCCCAGCGATCGGATGCCTGGCTATGGCCGGGCCCTGCCCGGTGCCTCAGAGGTGTTTCGGTCTCTCCCCCTCTCCCAGCACGACGTGTCCCACAGCCCTGCAAGCAGGTGAGATTGCTCAGGGCTCTGCTCCCTGGGGATGGCTCCATGAGGGCTCTGGGAGCTGCTAAGGGTCCCGGCACGGGGAGCAGCGAGACAGGTCTGTGCCTGGAGCATGTCCCTCGGGGAGGTGCTGCCCAGGCAGCGTGGCCTCGGCCCTGGGACACCTCTCCGTGGCCCAGGAGAGGTTTGGCTGTGCTGGGGGTGTTGCCCTGCTGGCGTGGGCTCTGACGAAAGTGCAGCACGGGGTGGGGGTGAATAGGTGGCACTTCAGGTTTAGGGTCAGGATGCTTGTGACGTCCTGGGGACACCAGCCAGGCTGGGATGACATCAGTGTGGGTTGGCTGCGGGCTGGAGCAACAGGCGGTTCCTCTTGGACAGCACAGCACCAGGGGACATCTGGAGGGAGGGAGCGGGGCTTGTGGCTCAGGGCAGGGAGCAGTCACGCTGCCCGTGGGCTGGGCTGAGGGAATGTGGGGGGGGGTCTCCCAGCACCTGACCAGCAGTGGTGATGGGGTGTTGGCTGCACTGGGGCCTTGGGCTGGTATCCTGGAGGCCAGAGGAGCTTGCTGGACATGTGTCTGTGTGCTGCCAGGAGGGATGCTGCAGCAGAGGGCAGGGCTGCCCTACGCCCTCTTCTTCCACAGTCCCTGCAGCCGCTCGCGAGCTGGCGGAGGGCCCATGCGGGTGCTGATGTGCTCCATGCACCCCAGCACAGTCATGCACAGCAGTGGCGAACGTGGAGGGTGCTTCGGGTCTAGTGGCTGAAAGCATGTGAAATGCATCCTGAAGGCAAGAGAGTAGGAGGTCATGCACTTGAGAGGGCTGTGAGCTGCTGGGCTGGGTAAAAGATCTTGTGCCCCACGTGCTGTTGCTTTGGGAGGAGGGTGGACAGGTATTTTGCTGACCAAATCTGGAGCATGAGAGAGGAGACAGCTACGGAAGGACGATATGGCTGTTGGTGGGATTGGGGTGCAAGGACAGGTCAGATGGCAGCCGGCAGAGTAGCCAGGTGGGAGCTTGTTAGCCCCTGTGTGATTCTGGGCTCCTGGTCCACGCATAGGGCTGGACCCTGAAGAAGCCTCTTGCCTGTCATGAAGGCAGTGCTGTGGGGCTGGTGTTTCCCCCGCCATAGTGTGCTCTTCCCTGACCATGGGCTCATCCTGGGAACACTGGGGTGGTAGGGGGCCAGCCTGGAGATGGGTTGGTGAACCTGCCCCCACGTGTCAGGCAGCCCTGACAGGGCTGTGCTTGCCTTCCCAAAGCAGCCCTCCCTCCTGCCCTGACCCTCTAGCATCCCCAGGGCGAGGCACAGGCTCTGCCTGCCAGCCATGAGCCTGTGTCGGAGCCAGAGTCTCTGCTTGGGGCTGGATTTGCACTCTTACCCTGTAAGCCATTCCTACAAGAGCTGGTGCGTCCCTCCTGGCTCCTCCAGCAGCGTCTCTGCTCCTTTTCCCACTCGGTCGGATTTATTGGGTAGACGATTGCCCAAGGCTCAGCGTCAGCAGCCGTGCTCGCTGTCAGGCCCTGTGGATATGGGACGTGCGGGGATGGGAAGGGAGGAGCTGACAGCTTTACCCCTTGCTGGTATGTTGCAGGGTGCAAGGCCAGCCCTCTTCCTGGATAAGTTGCAAACTCAGCCATGCTCTTCTGCTTCTCTGGCTTTTCTGGTGGTCTGAGGGCTGAGCCTGCTCTCCCGCTGTTGCCCTCCAGCGCCCTGTCCTGCTGCGTTGGCACCCGCAGCGCTGTCAGCATGGTTGCCTGGGTGCGCTTTTGACGTGTCACAGGGTGTCTGGGCAGCACCCCATTTCATCATTGTTAGGGGTTCATGGCAGTGGGCTGTGAAACCCCCTGTTCCCCTTTTCCCCGCCCTACTTGGTCCTGTGCCCCCAAGAGGGATGATGCCTGTGGAGCTGCCTGTCTCCCTGGCTGGGACAGCCCCAGCAGCGGTGCTGTGCCTGGCTGGGATGCTCTGTGCCACGCTCTATCCCTGGCACGCCTCTGCTATGGGGATTACCAAGGCACCACACAGGATCCCAATACCCTGTGCTGGTGCAGGGTGGAGGAGCTGGCGCTGCCCCGGGTGCTCTGGCAGGGACCGGCCATTTCTATCTGCGTAACAGAGACTGTAGCACAACTACCATCAGCCCACTCCCAGGATATTTTTAGGCTTAGTTGTGCCGATGAGGGAGAGATGACAGGCTCGCTCCGCATCCGGACCACAAGATGCCTCTCCCAGCTGCAGCCGCCTGGTGCGATGGGAGGAGCGTGGGCCTCCAGCAAGGCTGCTCAGGGCCATGGCGTGCCGGAGGCTGGAACCACAACCATCCCTGCAGGAAAGGCAGCACTGCCTGTGTGCTGTGGCTGTGGGCTTGCTGGGAGCAGCTGCTGGTGCAGGATACTTCCATCCTTCGCCCTCTGGACTCGCACAGCTTCACTGCTCTTAAGAGAGCAGGCTGATGAATCCCCCAGATCTCACTGGCTTTTGAGCTTGAGGGTGTGTGCCAGCTTGTGAAGGAAAAGGAGGGAGGTATCTGAGCAAACAACGCTGTGGGACTGAAGCGTGGGCAGCAACACGCTTCCACGTGGTCACTTGATTTCACAGAAGGGCGAGCCCCTTCAGCTGAGGAGCTTTTTTTTTTCTGTGGGGCCCGAGGCTTAGGAAAGTGTTATGGAGGAAAGGACCAAAAAACCCCCTTTTGTCCAGAGCCCTGAGTGGAGACACAGCTGGTGGAAAGAGTGGTGAGTCAGAGGTGACTGCGGTGAGATGCTGGAGGACAGGAGGTCTGGGGCAGGAGGCTGTCCCCCTTGGCCAGGCTTGTCTGCAGCTGGTCCCCCAGCATTGCTGGGGATGCCTGGCATGAGGTGGGTGCATGATGCTCTGGGCACACGCAGTGAAATATCGCTGCTGGGAGGTGACAGTGCCAAGCCATGGCTGTGTCCTGGGTGCTGGCGGAGGGCATCAGAAAGGGCATGGCGTGGCGGTTTGCGCAGGTAGGGCACAGTCCCCCCTCTCCTCAGGTCAAGAAGGCTACTCGAGCAGTGGGCATCGGCCCAGAAGGAGACCCAGGTATGGTTGCCACTCGGGTGAAAGCCATTGCTAGGAAAAATGTGGCGATGCAGACAGAGCTCCCAAGCAAGCGTGCAGCTGTCCAGGTCTCTGGCTGCAGGGAGTGCCTGCGTCTGTCACTGGGGGTGGAGAGCAGCAGGGACATCTGTGTGCGGTGTGACCAGGTGGATGATCCGCTCAGCTTGGTGGCAGAGCTGAAGGAGGAGGTGGAAATGTTGAGGAGTACTGGGGAGCGTGAGAGGGAGAGAGATTGGTGGGCCCACACCCCACCATCCCTGAGGCAGAGGCAGCAGATGGAGGCTCCGCAAGAAGCAGAGAACCCCCTGCCCTCCTGTCACCGGGCAGAAGGGGACCTAAAAGATGGAGGGGAATGGATACAGGTTCTTGCTCGGGGAGGCAGGACAATCCCCTCCCGGTCTCCATCACCTTCCCAGTTGCCCCTATGCAACAGGTATAGGGCTCTGGAACTCAAGGACCAGGTCAATGAAGATCAGGGTGTAGATGAAGGCCTACCCAGGGGGGTGCCTGGGCTCAGTCAGGCAGCCCCACAAGTTCTCACAGCCTCTGAAAAAAGAAAAAGGAGGGTAATCGTCATAGGCAATTCCCTTCTGAGGGGGACAGAGGGCCCAATATGCAGACCTGACCCATCCCACAGGGAAGTCTGCTGCCTCCCTGGGGCCCGGGTAAAAGACATTACTAGGAAACTCCCTGGTCTGGTTTGGCCCTCTGATTATTACCTGCTATTGGTTGTGCAGGTTGGCAGCGATGAGATTGCAGGGAGAAATCCAAAGGCAATCAAAAGGGACTCAGGGCACTGGTGTGATTAGTGGGAGGAGCGGGAGCACGGGTAGTGTTTTCCTCAATTCCTTCAGTGGCAGGGAAATATACTGAAAGGAGCAGGAAAACACACCTCATTAATACGTGTCTCAGAGGCTGGTGCCATTGGTGGAATTTTGGGGTTTTTGATCATGGGGAGGTTTACATGGCACCGGGCTTGCTGGCCACAGATGGTGTCCAGCTATCTCAAAGGGGGAAAAGGATCCTTGCTCATGAGACGGTGGGGCTCATAGAGAGGGCTTTAAACTAGGTTTGAAGGAGGAAGGGGGTAAACCTAGGTGCACCAGAGATGAGCCTGGGGGCAGCATGCCAATGTTGGGGGTGGATTTGATACCCCAGCTCAAATGCATCTATGCCAATGCACGCAGCATGGGCAATAAACAGGAGCAGCTGGAAGCCATTGTGCAGCAGGATAGCTATGACTTAGTCTCCATCACAGAAACATGGTGGGACGACTCCCATGACTGGAGTGCTGCAATGGATGGCTACAGGCTATTCAGAAGGGATAGGCAAGGTAGAAGAGGTGGTGGGGTGGCTCTCTACATTAGGGAGTGTTTTGACTGTACAAAGCTACACGATTGTGATGACAAGGTGGAGTGCTTATGGGTGAGGATGAGAGGGAAGGCCAACAAGGCAGATGTGCTGGGAGTCTGTTATAGACCGCCCAACCAGGTTGAAGAGACGGATGAATCATTCTACAAGTGGCTGGCAGTAGTCTCAGAATCATGTGCCCTTGTTCTCCGGGGGGACTTCAACTTTCCAGATGTCTGCTGGAAATACAACACAGCAGAGAGTAAGCAGTCTAGGAGGTTTCTGGAGTGTGTGGAAGATCATTTCCTGACACAGCTGGTGGGTGAGCCAACCAAGGCAGGAGCCTTGCTATAGCTGCAGTTTACAAACAGGGAAGGACTGGTGGGAGGTGTGATGTCAGAGGCCGTCTTGGGCTTAGCGACCATGAAATGATAGAATTTTAAATTCTTGGTGAGGCAAGGAAGGTGGTCAGCAAAACCACCACTATGGACTTCCAGAAGGCAAACTTTGGCCTTTTTGGGACACTGGTTGAGAGAGTCCCTTGGGAGATGGTCCTGAAGAGCAAAGGGGTCCAGGAGGGATGGACATTCTTTAAGAAGGAAATCTTAATAGCTCAGGACCAGGCTATTCCCATGTGCCACAAGACGAACTGCCGAGGAAGACAACCATCCTGGCTAAACAGGGAGCTTTTGCTAGGAGTCAAGAAAAAAAGAGAGTTTATCATCTCTGGAAGAAAGGGCGGGCAACCTGGGAGGAGTACAGGAATCTTTTTAGGTCATGCAGAGAGGAAATTAGAATGGCAAAAGCTCAGCTAGAACTCAATCTGGCCACTATTGTAAGGGACAACAAAACATGTTTTTACAAATATGTTAACAGTAAAAAGCAAGCCAAGGAGAATAACTATCCTTTAATGGATACAGAAGGGAACATTGCCACCAGGGATGAAGAAAAGGCCGAGGTACTCAATGCCTTCTTTGCCTCAGTCTTTAATAGGGAGACCAGTTATCCTCAGGGTACTCTGCCCCCTGAGCTGGAAGGTGAGGATGAAGAGCAGAATATACCCCCCTTAATCCAGGAGGAAATAGTTAGTGACCTACTATACCACCTGGATACTCACGGATCTATGGGACCAGACGGGATCCATCCATGAGTACTGAGGGAACTGGCGGAGGTGCTTGCCAAGCCACTCTCCATCATCTATCAGCGATCCTGGTCAACAGGGGAGGTCCCAGAGGACTGGAGGCTTGCCAATGTGACTCCCATTTACAAGAAGGGTCGGAGGGAGGATCTGGGGAACTACAGGCCTGTCAGCTTGACCTCGGTACTGGGGAAGATTATGGAACAGTTCATCTTGAGAGCACTCAGATGGCATGTGCAGGACAAGCAGGGGATGAGGCCCAGCCAGCATGGGTTTACAAAAGGCAGGTCCTGCTTGACCAACCTGATCTCCTTCTATGACCAGGTGACCCGGCTAGTGGATGAGGGAAAGGCTGTGGGTGTTGTCTACGTTGACTTCAGCAAGACCTTTGACACTGTCTCTCATGGCATACTCCTTGAGAAGCTGGCGTCTCATGGCTTGGACAAGTGTACTCTTTGCTGGGTGAAAAACTGGCTGGATGGACGAGCCCAGAGGGTTGTGGTGAATGGGCTGAAATCCAGTTGGCGGCGGATCGCAAGTGGTGTTCCCCAGGGCTCGGTGTTGGGTCCCGTTCTGTTTAATATCTTTATTGATGATTTGGATGAGGGGATCGAGTGCACCCTCAGCAAGTTTGCAGATGACACCAAGTTGGGAGGCAGGGTCGATCTGCTTGAGGGAAGGCAGGCTCTACAGAGGGATCTGGACAGGCTGGATCGATGGGCTGAGGCCAATTGTATGAGGTTCAACAAGGCCAAGTGCCGGGTCCTGCACTTGGGTCACAGCAACCCCATGCAGCACTACAGGCTTGGGGAAGAGTGGCTGGAAAGCTGCCCGGCAGAAAAGGACCTGGGGGTGCTGCTTGACAGCCGGCTGAATATGAGCCAGCAGTGTGCCCAGGTGGCCAAGAAGGCCAACGGCATCCTGGCCTGTATCAGAAATAGCGTGGCCAGCAGGAGCAGGGAGGTGGTTGTTCCCATGCACTCGGCACTGGTGAGGCCACACCTCGAGTCCTGTGTTCAGTTTTGGGCCCCTCACTACAGGAAAGACATTGAGGTGCTGGAGCGTGTCCAGAGAAGGGCAACCAAGTTGGTGAGAGGCCTGGAGCACAAGTCTGATGAGGAGCGGCTGAGGGAACTGGGGCTGTTTAGTCTGGAGAAGAGGAGGCTGAGGGGAGACCTCATCGCTCTCTACAACTACCTGAAGGGGGGTTGTAGTGAGGTGGGTGCTGGTCTCTTCTGTCAGGAGGCTGGAGATAGGATGAGAGGAAATGGCCTCAAGTTGCGGCAAGGGAGGTTTAGGTTGGATATTAGGAAAAATTTCTTTACTGAGAGGGTTGTCAGTTATTGGAACAGGCTTCCCAGGGAAGTGGTTGAGTCCCCATCCCTGGAGGTATTCAAAAAGCGCATAGACAAGGCACTTCAGGACATGGTTTAGTGGGCATGGATGATGGTTGGACTCGATGATCTTGAAGGTCTTTTCCAACCTAAATGATTCTATGATTCTAAGAGCCAAATGCTCCCATCAGTACCAGGGTCTATGGCTCGGTCAGAGGGGAGCTGGGCTGGGGCAGGCTGCTCTGCCCAGCTTCACCCCAGGCTCATACGCCAACCTGAAAGGGTTATAGGTGCTGGACTCTGAACATGGGACCTGTCTGGGTGGCTGCGCAAATCAGTGGTGCTAACCTACCTCATCCACCGGAAACCAACACATCACTGTGGTTAGCTTCCCCCATCCCTGCGTTGGAAGGACCAGTCCTGGGGCAGGTGAGAACTTCCCTCAACAACTGGGTGCTGAGCCCTGGAAAGCTCCAGCCCTGAGCAGCTGCCCCTGCCTGGCCCTGTGGACTTGCCAGCCTCCCCCACCGTAGTGGTGGTTCAGGTGATGGCTGCAGAAAGTTCAGAGTCCCTCTGCTGTGGCCCAGGGAGTTTGTCCCTAACGGGAGCAGGGTGGGGAAGCTTTGCTGGAGAGGCTGAGCTCTGTCCCTGCCTTCTTGCGGATGGGTTGGGTGGGCTGCAGCTGCCTCCGAGCTGTGGTGTGTGGGAAATGGGGGACCTGCTGGCTGTTCCCCTGGGGCTGCTGGGACAGGGCAGAATCCTCCATAGCTGGCAGCTCTGTCCACACACTGTTCAGGGACCCTTTTATTATAACAGGATCCAGTGTCCCCCTAGTCTTGTTCTCGCTTGTACCTACCACTGTGCGACCGTGTGAATGCTGGTGATGCACCCGGGGAGGTTCGCTGTGCTGCAGCAGCACCCTCTCTGTCTGTGTCCCCTGCCTGTGGCTGGCAGCTGCCTCCTCAGGGCTGCTGTTAGCCCATGTCCTGCCAGCAAACACAGCACCCAGAGGCACTTCCCCCTGGTTGCGCTAACTCCTAGTTATGCAAAGCAGCTGCAAGAATACACAGGTTGCCACAAATGCTGAATTTCTGAAACATAGGGTGTTCATGCCCCGCAGCAGAGCATGAAACCTTGGCCACATCCTGCAGCACAGGGGTCAGTGCGGTGCAAACCTGCGCACCCAGGCCCTACACCCTCCCATGCCGGCCCTGCTCTGCCCTATATCCCACCCCGTGCTGGGTGGCTCCTTGCCTTCCTTCCCTTTTCCAAGAGGGAGCAGATAAGCCTCAGCACCCAGGAGTGGGGCAGGCACTGGGACATGGCAGGGCTGCCTCAGCTGGGCCCCTGCCAGCCCAGCACCCCGTGCCAGGCAGCCGCTCTTCCGCCTATGGGTGAAGCACCTGCACCGGCAGCTCCGGCACCTCCTCCCACCGCCTTCCCGAGGACTGGCAGGTTTCATGCAAAGTCATCGAGTTGTCTAGCGCTTTTCCTTTCCTCCCACTGCCTCTCCTCGCCCCCCGCCCTCACTGCCTCCCGTCTCCTTGGTCCCTTTCCCAAGCATCATGCTTGCCCCAGTCTTGGGTGAGCAGGTGGTGGGATGCTGCAAAGAGCATCTTCACTCTGGGCATATTGCCATGCACCCTGGGAGGTTTTGATGTCCCTCGGTGCATCGCAGAGGGTTTCAAGAAGGGGCATTCACCCATGTAGGGCGTGCAGCTTGCAGCTCTGCAGACGAGACATATCTTGGGAGCTGCTTACCATGGCAGCATGGCTGACCATCCCACAGCACAACCTGCACAGGCCATGTTGCAAAATTGATGCTTTTTATAACATATCATACAAGAAATGGGGCCAGCAAAAGTCATGTGAAATGACTTTTCAAAAAAAATGCGCTAGTACCCATGCTATTGGTTTTGGCCCAGCCTGGCAAGAGAAGGGCACACGGCCACAATTCATGTCTGAAATCATGACAAATGACATCATGAAATTTCAAACAGGGCATAACTCAGCTGCTGCAGGAGTGCAGCTCACCTGGGACCGACACTGGCTCACAGCCATTTCCTCAGGGCACACAGGGAAGAGATTAGAGTGACGCAAATGAAGGAGGTTTGTAAATCCAAAAAATCTGGGGCCTGAACCAGCAGAACTGTGGGCTACTGTGCTTATGCTGTGGGTTTTGGCACCAGCTCACTTGGGCACGTGTGGGAGAGACCAGTATGAGCAACAGAGCTGGTTGCTGCATTGCGTGAAGATTGCTGGTGCATTACTCGGGTTCAGAGGCTTCAGTTCACAAGGTATGAGGGAGCAGTGGAGATAAGATGGGGTTCAGGTTGAAAAGGCTGAAAAGAGGAGCCTGTGGCCATGTGGTTCCATCACCACAATGGGCCAGCTGAAGGTGCGCAAGGACTTACTTATTCCAGTACAATTAAGTTCCAAAGCTCCAGGCTGGAAATGTGGCATTCCCTGGGTAAAGGGCTGGCAATGTGTGCTGCTGCAGGCAGGCAGCCTGCCTGCGCTTGAGAATAGTATAATGCTGCAGAGCCATGTCAGGCTGTTGCTCCTGGTTTTAGAAAAACATGTGCGTGAGCTGGAAGAGGAGGTGAAGAATACTGTCCTCAAGCTGAGCCCCTCTGCACCCTCCCCACTGCATTGTCTGGCATGTGGGAATCAGTCCCGGCCTCCTCCTTTGCTGCTGGAGCTGTTTGGACAAGCGATCAGGATATGTACAGGTCAGGGCAAAACAGCAAGCACGACCATGCGGCATCCCTTCTTCATGCCCAGGCCACAGATATGAAAAAATTAAATTAAAAGTCAAGACCAGCTAATCTTATTTGCAAGCTGCTGCGTGGTGAGGATGGCCACCACTGCAGCCTTCAGCGACCGTGCTGCAAAGACATGTACTTAATTTCAAGCTTGAGTTTTTCCATCTTCAAGTTCTAATCTTTGGACCCCGCACTTCCCTCTGCCAGACATGCTGTCTGTAGCAGTGCTCTGTTCCCCTGTCAGTAAGGAGACTTCTGGGGCAGTGGAGTAGCCCACACTCCTCACATCTCGTACAGCCTTATTTGCTGCATTTCCAAGCCTTAGCTCCTTTTTTGTGGTGGTGGTGCTGTTCCTCAGATTTCTGTGTCTGTTTAAAAGTTTGGAGAGCTGGACCGGACATCAAGTTGGCTTTGCCAGAGCTGTAGATGCACAAGCACTGCCACACATCTGCTCGTAAATCATCTCTGCACGCCTCTGGCTCTCAGATCCAAGGTGCTGTGATGCAGGTTCATAGCAGCAGTCATGTGTGGGGACAGCTGTCTTTTTCAGCTTTTTTTCCTTAATTCTGGCCCCCCTCCCTGTGTTCTGGGAGATCCTCCACCCCACAGTACAGCCTGTTCTCTCCTTTCCCAAGAACCTTTCTTCGCAGCCCATTACTGTGCTGTGGCTTGTGATCATTTTATCAGGCCATTCAGCTCATGCTGTAGCAGCAAGCAGCCTGTTCAGTATTTTATCAGCCACAAATGTAAGCCTTCATCTTGCCATCTAGACAACTGATTTAATAAAGTGGCACTGGACCAGGAAACGGTCGCTGGGGGTCTAGGTATACTCTGCGTTGTTGATGTCTCCCCATTAAGACTTGGCTCACTGACAGACCTCGAAACGTAGCTGTTAATGCATGTAGTTGTTAATCTATTGTAAGCCTTATTAATTCCTTATAATGCATACTTTTAATTAAAATCTTACGTCATTGTTGATGGCAGTAGAGAAGGCAAAGTGCGCTCTGTAGATGCTCCTGTTCTCACCAGCCAGACCTTCTTTTTGCCCAGGGAGGAGTTTCCCTGCAGGGTCCATGCTGTGTCCTTAGCTGCACTTTTACCTCCCCAGCGGCGGTCTGGGTCTCTCTGCTGTTCCTCTGCCCGTTGCTTGGGCTCTTGGAACTACGCTGGCTTCCTGCCAGCCAAGTATTTGTTAAGAATTAACCTGTGTGTTTAGGAGAGCCCATGATTATGTCATCAAAGTGTTGTTTGTGAATTACCTGGGCTTGTGGCATGAACACGGCTGGTTTGGGCAGCTGCAGCCTCTCCTTGTGCTGCTGCTGTGCCAAATTCCCTCCCCTCCGCAACAGCACGTGAGATGGGGTCACTCCTGCCATTCCTGTTTGAGAGGAGGTAGCGGCTGGACGGTACCTGCCTGCCCTGCCTGCCTCTTTCAGCTATTTTTATGGTACAAAAAGGGACAGGGCAATGCCTGACTGGAGGGCTTGGGATGAGCCCATTGGGGTTCATGGCCATCGCAGCTCTAACCGTCTCTGAAATTCAGGTTTATTCAGCAATTATCTCAGAAACTCAAGGGCAGCAATCCAGTTGTGTGCTCCTGACTCCGGAGAGGCAGCGCGGGCACGGCCAGAGCTGGGCTCCTTCCAGGTTCCCGTGGCAGCAGCACAAGGAAGCGCACTGTGATATCCGATGGTGGCGCGTGGGCTGGGAAAGATTCCCCATTTCACTCTCAGGTAGGCTTCCCTGGGGGGGCTGCTGGGGAGAAAGAAAACCCTTCGAATAGCAAATATACAAAGACTATTTGAGCTGGTTTCTTTCAGGGGCAGAATTAAAGATGGAAACTCCACCCAGTTTATTAATTTTGAGAGCCTGTTTTCATGGTGTGCAGCCCAGTAACTAGGCAGTGCACCCGATTCCTCAGTGACTCCTGTCACTGAGAGCAGGTTGGGTAAAATATTAAGCAGCATTGTGAAATATTACCCCGACATCCCATTCAAGCCAGCCTGGATGCTAGCAGGCACCGCTCGGCTCTGTGCTCTCCTCTGTTTCACAGCACAGTAACCTACTGAGAGCCAGAACATCTGCTCCTGGAGAGCTTGCTGGGGCAAACCTTGCTCCTGCCTCACAGGCTCAGCTCCCTAAGCCCCCCCAAACATGGCACCCCTCTCCCCTGCAGTGGGGTCTGCCTCCAGCCCTGGATGGGTGACCTGCACCTGCAGCAGCGTGCTGGGAAGAGGAGGCGCTGGCTGCCCAGGTAAAACAACCGCCGGCCAGAGGGCAGTCCCACCAGACTCTGCCTGCAGATGGTCTCTTGGCCCCCTGAGGACCTGCGGGCACGATGCCCTGTATCGTGCTCGCTGCGGGGCCAAGCCCACCTTTGCAGACTGCTCTGGGACGCTGCTGGAGGGGGTCCTGATGTGCAGCTGAGACATGCGCTGGCCAGCCCAGGTGGCTCTAACCTGCCAGCGGCGAGTCCGGAAAAGATTTGGGACAATCCTGTCTGAATGCTTAGTCTGGTGCTATGGCAGAAAGGAGCAATGCAGCCCTTTGAGACAGAGAATAGGAAAAGGCAGGTTTAATCCCTGTATCAAAGCATTAGGGAGGCTCATTGTGGGATTCTACATCTTGAAAAGGATTCAGGAAAATCAGAGAAGCTCTGTATAGCAGAAATGCAAAAAATGGCTTAAGGGTGGGAGGAAAAGCCTGGCAGTAAGAGAATTAAGCAACTCAGTATATTTAGCTTATCAGAAAGATGGATGAGAGGGGGTTTGCTTGCAGCATATGTGTAGTGTCACAAAGAGAAAATGCCAGGCTCTGAAAGGCTCTTTAATCAAGCAGAAGGCAGAACAAAATAGTATGTCTGCAAGCTGAAGCCAGACGCAGGGATGTGGGATGCTCTTCTGAACGTGAGGGTGAGGGACTCCTGAAACAGACCCAGAAAAGTGGGTGTCTCCAACACTTGTCTTCAAATCAAGCCTACCTCCTTTCTTGGAAAATATGCGTGAAACAAACCTAGCTTATTGGAATTAATGCAAGGAGATAAACCACTGAGTGGTGTGCTGACCGGCTGCTCGCACTTGCACAGCCACATGTCAGGCAGGACCATTGGATCATTTTGTCTGAGGAAGACCCTGGGAAACTTGGTCCAGTCGGGTAGAGTGCTCGGGGAGCTGTTCAGGCAGGCGCTGGCTGTTTACCTGTGCCCGTAGTGGTAAGTGTGGCTCTTTGCTGTTGAAAACATCTGGAGGGTGGCAGAATTTTTCAGTTAAGTTTAGCTTGTTTTAGCTTGTTTTGTGTGGGCCTGCTGACGATGCTGTTTAACATTTCTGTTCATAGAGCAGCCAGAGCACCAGAAATGTAAAGTGCCATCCACAGACTAATCACGCTCAGACCCTCTGTTTAAGAATAATAGGTAATGAGTGTGTGAGATGAAACAAGTTTGGCCAGAGAGACAAAGCCAAAATATGAGCATGTTACAGCCCAGATTGCATTTCCCAAGCCTGTGCATCAGCAGAGGTAATCTCTATCTAGCCATTACTGGACAGAGATCTTTGCTGGGGTATTTAGTGGTATTTAATTAATAATAAAATACTACATTAATTAGTATCAGGTCTGATTTGATGGCATGTAATTTGGGGGCAAGAATTAGAGTGTGAGTATTAGAATGAGAATTTTTATAGGGCAGGGAGTCAAAATGAGATTAGCAGTCTTGCTACGGAGGGAGCCCGGGGGCTGACGTGTGTGTGTTTGGCAACCGATGCAGATAGTTACAGCCTAACTTTATTTACTGATGGGAAAAGAACCTGTAGCTGTTACTTACCTTTACATGTCAACCCGTATAATGCATGGCTCAGCCACCATGAAAGAAAAAAGCAAGCAGGCATCATTTCAGTGGGAACGCCCTGTGGGTCTCAGCACCACACGAGGTGCGTTTGCAGAGCAATTTTGGCATGCCCCAGCTGGGCTCCTTCCAGAGGAAGAGAAGGAGGAAGCTTTGCTGACAGGCACCCCCATGTGCCCAAGCCCCACTGGGGACATGAGCGGCTGGCCCCTTGCACAGCTTTGACCCGGGCGTGCTAAATGTGCCAAGGGCACCGGGTTACGTCTAGTCCAATGTGAGCACCCCAAGCAGCACGCAGGGTTGGTGCAGGGACAGGGGGTGTAGGAGCCCTCACTACCTGCTCTGGGCAGCAACTGGTCCTGACTGTCCGGTGTTACCTGCTAATGCAGCCACCAGCTGTGCCCTTTGCCAGATCCTTCTTTTTTCCCAGCTTGTGGCCAGTGTTGCTGCGGGAAATGCTCTGTAGACACGTGGGTAGCAACAGGCTCAGCAGGTCGACCACAAGTGGATTTTGTTGAGCAGAATGGGCTGCAGCTCTTGTCCTTTCATTTGGTCAGTTTGGCTCTGAAAAGCTCCAGAGCATTCTGGAAAGCGGCACGGCAATACGATAGGATTTAATCAGACTTAATTATTCCCCTGCTGTCCATCTCCTAGCAACATCCAGCTTGACATCTGCCTGCAAATGAAACATGTAAGCTAAGTAGGAACATGTTCAGACTAAAGTCCTGCTACTTGAACCAAATCACTCCACTAATCATTGCCTCCATACATCTTGTGGCCGTTAGACAGCTGCTGGGAGCTGGTACCTGATTTCCATAGATGCATGACACTTGCCTCCTGAGTTTTTTCCAGGCTGGCAAGAAGCGTGACTTCATCCTGGGCTCTTTCCAGCACACTGACACCTGATAACGGAGGGTTGAGTTTCCCAAGTGACAAACGCAGGCTCAGGAGCAAGCCCCAGCCTTGTCACTATCTGGCTTCCTGATGTAGGTCCCCGCTTATCTCATCATCAAAATCAGATCACCTGCTGTGCCTGCAGACCTCGGGCTTTAAACTCTGAGCACGCAAGCGGTACAGTCAGGACAGTTTGGGTGAGGTTTGAGGACGGTCAGAGCAGATGTGGCGTGGTGGCAGCAGGCGTCGCAGGCAGCTCCGCATCGCCAGGGCACGGGGGGTCGAGGCAGGGAGAAGAGATCCGGCTTATGCAGCTGGAGGGATGAAGAAGCAAAGAGAGGAGCACGCATAAAGCAAGTGTTTGTGAAGCAAAACCGCTCTCCAGCCAGACGCGACGCGGCACAGGAGTCGGTGGGGTTATTGGAGGAAATGAACCCGGCAGCTGAGCCGGAGCTGGCGGAGGAGGCTGCCCAGCCCAGCCCTGGCTGCCAGCTCGCCGTGAAGCTGGAGGGAAGGGAGCTGCCTCAGCTGGGTGAGAGCGACCAGCGTCCTGAGTGGGTCAGCCCTGGGGAGCTGGGGGTCGGTGTGGGCAGTGGTAGGGGAGGCAGACCTGCAGATGGACAGGGCTGCATGGAGGTGGTTGCGGCCCCTCTCCACGCACCTCCTCAGGGGGATATTGGTGCCAGTGATACCCGGCTGTTGGCACGAGTCTGCTTGTCTCCTGTGCCACATCTAGAAGTTGTCGGCATGCAAAAAACCTAATGGGGTGTTCCGGGTGAGCGGCATGTGTCTCCCTCGTGTCTCTCCCTCATGTCTCTGTGGAGGAGCATGGCAGCTCTGCGAGGGTCCCACACTTGCAGCCAGCTCGTGCTGACTTCACTCGTGCTGAACACAAAGTGGGGGTTCTGGCTGTGAGAGTGAGGCTGCATGAGCTCCCGCCAGCTCTCCCTGCAACCTGTATGGGCTCTGCCTCTCGCCAAGTGCCAGGGAGCAGGCTCGGCCAGGGCTCAGCCAGCCCTGTGCCCTCTGAGGTGGTGTCTGCCGGTCGGCATTGGCACCTGGGCTCGCCTGCTGTGGGAGCCGCCACCATGCTGGACATGATCCTACTAAGTTTCCCTTAAATGCACATGGCTATTTGTTTTCCTTGTGTTATTAGTGACTCACGGAGGGTGGAAACAGCAAATCATTGGTCTGCTTTGCTGTCCTGAAGATGCAGGTTTATTCCTTACGGTCTCTTTCCTTTTAGATGACTTTTCCCCCCATGACTAATAATTTCCCTCCTTATCATTCCCTCCCTGTGCTGCCTTATACTTGTATTTCTCACTTTCCCTGTGCGTAATGAGTGTTAGGGGTACCCAGCAAGTCTGTGGGGCCAGCACGAGGAGGGCAATGCTGTGGGAAGGGTGAAGTGTGGGCTGGCCCCACCGCTGCGGTGCTCACAGGGCGGCTCTGCGGTGAGAAGGGGGAGACCGTAACATAATGGGAACTGGGTGGAAGTGGCACTGGCTGTGCGGTACCAGCTGTGTGGCACCAGCTGTGCAGCACGGGCTGTGCAGTATGAGCCGCACTGTGCTGTGGGGCGACAGCTGATGTGGTCTGTGCAGCCCAGTGTGGTCCTTGCAGCCTGGTGTGGTCCAGTGGTGGAAGCTGTGCAACACTGGGAAGCCCAGGGAGGTGGCACAGTGCCGTGCAGTGCCTGGGCAGGACCTTGTTGGGTATGCAGTGGTGTGAAGATCTGCAGAAGTTGGAGGACAGTGTGAAGGCAGTGACGCAGGGCAGTGACTGGGTGCTAAACTGGACTGTGCATCACGGCTAGGCGCAGTGTAGGGCAGCGACTGGAAGCAAGACAGGGTTGGGCTGCTCTTTGTAGTGGCTGTAGGCTAGGCTGGGCAGAGCAGTGCAGGGGTTAGAGGCTGTTCCGAGCAGTGCTTGGAGGTTGGGTGGCGCAGCAATCTGAAGGGAGATGCAGTGCACTGCAGCGTTGCTGTTGGGGTGCAGCTGCTGGATAGGAGGGAGGTGTGGTGCAGTGACCGCAAGATTTGGAGCTGTCTCAGCTGGAGGAAGGTGCAGTGCTGTGCAGTGCAGAGGAGTAGGGGGAGCAGTGAGACAATGCGGGGCTTGACAGGTGGGGCAGTGCTTGGAGGGGTCCTGCAGTGCCGTGCCTGGAGGAAGGAACGTGCTGGAGCGCTTGAAGGCATTGCAGTGATTTGAAGGTGCCACTGAGTGCCTTGGAAGCAGTGCACGGATTTGAAGGAGGGCCAATGCCAGGCGGCGACCGGGGAACTGCGGAGCAGCGCCCTGCAGCCACTGAAAGCGGGAGGGGGGGGGCGTGTAGCGGTGGAAAAAAGGCAGCGCGGTGCAGTGACAGGGGAGGGGGAGCAGCGCGGTGCAGCGATTGGAGCAGGGCAGTGCAGAGCACAGCACCGCGCCGCACCGGCACCGCGCAGTGATGGGGGGGTGGATCGGGACACCCACGGGGGAGTTCCGCGCATGCGCGCCGCCGCCCTGCCGCAGCGCCCCTCCGGCGGCGACCCCCTGCCGCCCGCCCGCCATTGGCTGCGGGCGCCTCCCGCGATAGGCTGCGGCCGCGGCCCCCCGCACCGCCCCATTGGCCGGCGGCGGCCGCTATGCGGGCGGGTCGGCGGCGCGGCGACCCGCCCCGGCGCCCCATTGGCGGCCGCCGTGCCCCTCAGCTCCGCGGCGGCGGCGGCCGGTCCCGCTGCGCCGCGCCCGGCATGGCGGCGCCCGCAGCCCCGCGCCCGGGGGCCGCAGCCGGCGGCCGAGCGCCCAGGGCCGGCGGCGGCCGGGTGAGGAGGGCCGGAGGGGGCGGGGAGGCGGGGGGGGAGCGGAATCGGGCAGGGCCGGCCCCAGCGGCCGCCGCCGTTTCGGCCAGCGGGGCCCGACGGGGCGGGGAGAGGGGAGCGGAGCCCGGCGAGGCGGGGGCTAGGCGGCGGGGTGCCCGGCCCGCGCCCTGCCGCCAGCCCGGTTAGGTGGCGTGGCGGTGGCGGTGCCGCTGCCCGTTCGAAGTCGGATTCCAGCCGGCCGCTGGCAGCTGTCAGCCGGCGGCGAGCTGCCGTCCCCGCTCGGGCCGGGCGGGCCCCGCTGCCCCGGCGCCGTCCCCGCCTTTAGGGCAGCCCGTCTCCTCAGCGCGGCGTGCCCGGGGCTCCCGCCGGGACCTGCGCTGCCCCCGGGCTCCGGCGCGGGCCCCGCCGTGCGTGGGACACCCGCGGGGAGCCCCTGGGCGCGGTGGGTTTGCTTTGTGGCGCCTCTGGGCTTTGCTGTGCCTGGGGAGGAGCGCGGTGCCCGCCAGGCCTCGCCGGCTGCGCCCGTTCTGGGACTGATTAGCTGAAGCCGGCTGGGGCGGAGGTGCCAGCGGGGAGTTGGGCTGCTGCCCTGCCATAGCGTTGCAGTGCCCTCCTGCCTCTCCGGCATGGCATTTACCCTCGTGCCAATTAAAAAAAAAAGAATAAACAAAAGGCAGCGGCTTAGGGTGGTAGTTCTTATTTCACTCGTGGGTTTGGGTAACTGGTGTGATTTACCTTGTGGAGAGCCTGGTTTTGGAGCTGTGCATTATTGCGTGTGTATGGGATCGCAGGTTTTGGAAGGATGAGTGTCAGAGAAGGTGGCTCCAATCTCAACGTGTTTCTCTTTCTCAGGGCGTGTAGAAGAGCAGATTTAATGTGAAGATGGGACTGTTGGTGTTTATGCGTAAACTGCTGCTAGCCCTCTGCCTCTTTCTGGTACTGGGATTTCTGTACTATTCTGCTTGGAAGTTGCACCTCCTCACATGGGAGGATTCAAGTAAGTATGAGCAACGTGTGACTGTTTCTGGGCTCCCTAAAATGTCTGTCAAATAGTTGTAATAGTACTGAGGTGGTTCTGATTTAGTAGTATTAGAGGGGTATGATTAAGCCCAATCAAATGCTGGAGCTTATAGTATACTTAAGGGGTTGAATTTGTGATTACCTAATGCTCTTTATGGCTTTACTTTTATTACTGGGTAGAAAAGCAAGTTCACGCTCTATAAATCTAGTATTAGAGACTTCAGTTCTTAGAATATTCAGTGTTAGTTTATGATTCCTAATTCTCAAAATAAAGACTTTGTGTGCTGAGGTTTTTGTTCCCTGAACTTTTCTGTACATGTCAAAATATATCTAAGACAAGAGTTTTTTCTCTGGTGGATTTTAATTTCTTTCTATAATCATATTTTCTGGTTATCTCATCATCTTACTTTGTCCTTCAGAAATCCTCATCTTCCGTTTATCTTCCATGTTATTATCTGCCAACTATCTCTCATCTAAAAGGATGTCTCTCAACCTTTTTAAGTCCAAAGAGACATCTGACCTCATTGAATACAATCTGAGGATTGTACTGTGCAGTAGTGCCATAGGAGGTTTTAGTTGCAATGAGATATAAATTAGGCTGAGGTTTGATTGCTCAGTTATTGCTCTTATTTTTGCTTGTGTTGATTGCTTTTTTCCCTTACATGTGAGAATTGTTTATTGAAAATATAAAAACAAGAAAACAATTCTCTTCTCCTCCCCACCCGCCCAAAACACAAGCCAGCCTTCTTTGCAGCTGTTCCATGGGCTGTTTCAGATGTCTCACAGCCGACCGTTGCTCCCTGGATCAGCAGCTGAGAAACAGTGGTCCAGAAGTATTGTTTTTCTGTCTGATAAAAAGCAGTTGGTCAAATTTGATCTTTGCTGTATTGTGTTTCTGCGCATGCTGATGGAGGTTTCTACTGCAATGTTTATTAAACTTAATATTTTTCTACCTCTACATGCTCCGTATCTGTTGTTATATGCTCTAAGAAGTTTTGCTTGGTGACAGATGATGACTTGGATGTAATATTTGCACTGATGCAGTGATTTTGATAGGAGGACTGCTGAAGTGTCTTGTACTTGAACGGGTATTGTAAGACTGAATTTGTAAAAGGAGATGGCTAGTGTCTTTCTGAGCAGGGATCGTTTCTTCAGGTTTGTGCTTCAGAGAGGGAGTAAAAAATCTTGATTGTGACCTTCTTGAAAACTAGCACTTTTGTCGATGAGGTATAGAAAATCCTTCCTGCATGAAAATAAGTATAGAATGTAGTTAAAAGAACAGTTTTGCTGTATCTGCTACCACATGATGATCTGTTATGAAATTATACCACCTGCCACGCTTTACTTCTTTCATACCACCAGAAATAGTGTTGGGACTTCCCAAGGCCTGCAAGAAAACCGTTCAGGCCACAACTTGTATGTGAACTTTGTTAAATGTGGAGGAGAAGCTTTGTGTTTATGTGCCCATATACCAAGGTGCTGCGGTGGGTTCTAAATTTCTTCAGGGTTTGCCTCTTTGGATTTTGTGCCTTTAGTTTTATGTGCCCTTTGTTATTTTACATCACATGTCAGTCCCTGGGGAGTTTTGTGGTAACTGTGCCTTGTGATGCAGTGTTGAAAATCTATATGCAAACATTGTGGATTTCTATAAATGGAACACTTTTACCTGGAAAGATGACTTTAAGTTGTAGCCTAGATAGAGTAATTTCTGTTGAGCATACTGGCAGCTTTTCAGTACCCAGGATGTTCTGACAGGAGCACTGTGAGGTAACGTCACAGACTTTGTTAGTTGTGTGTCTTCTTTTTTCAAATCTTCTGTGTAAAATGTGTTCTTCATTTATTCTTGGAAGTTGCAGTGCTTGCTTGCATTAAGCTTCTTCAACATGTACAAAGCAGTGATGCTAGTTTGAAGGTTTAGCTTACTGATCTTTATCAGTTGTCACAATTGATACAGGCTGTACCATTGTTCCTTTTCTTCTAGACACTTTTATGGATTGTGTCTTCAATGTCAGATGAAGCTCCTTAGTGTAAACAGCAGTCTAGTGTAAGAGGGCAAAATTTTATGTGATTACTTTTGAACACAGTTAAGGTGATACCAGTTTTCAGTTGATCTTCAGAGTTTTGTACATATCAAAAAATGTTTTATTTATCATGTAATTTTACACATGAGGAACTTATGCAGATTTAAAATACAAATTTAAAAGCCCGTATTGGGAAACTTGATATGAAGAGTTAATGTTAAGCTTCTATAAATAAGCGTTTGGAAGTTAACAAATGACAGAATTGAAGTTGCTCATTTAACCATGATTAGGCTTCCTTGAGCATGTGTAATGTGATACAATGTATAATGGTGTTATGCAATTATACTTTCTGTTTTCTGAAGGGGAGCCTTGCTTAGTTCAGTGCACAAGACAGGTGGTGCTTGATAGCTGTTTGTGGTTTTATTTCCTGAATTACAATTCAGTGTGTGACCTTGTAAATCTCCTTAAGATTGATATGATAATGCTGGTGTCCCCAAAGGCAAAACTAAGTTAGATGTGTTAATTTTTGGGGTGCTGAATAATCTAAGATTATTGATTTTATGTGTAAGTTATCTTATTATTTTCTCTTTTCTTGTGACCAGTGTCTTTATTCTGTGTAATAGTGACTCCCTAGCTTCAGTAGTCACATTCACCTTTTCTTTGTTCTGCTCTTTATGCTAGAGGAGGTATGAAACTACGCCGATCCTGACATCTGACACCCTTGCAATCTCTTCAGAGACTGATTTTAGTAAACTTGACACCTGTATTTAATATCAGACACAAATAAATTTGCCATAAAGTATGCTGAAAAAAAACTTGATCTTGTTAATTGCTGCTTGTGTGTTTTGTTCACTTAATGTTTTAGAAAATGCCCATGTATGTTGTTATGGATCAATTTGAATGGTAACTATGTAAGGAATCTAGGCACCCTGAGACTTCAATGTTTGTATATTTACCTGCTAAAGTAAATGAATAAAGTAATTTGTTTATTCGTACTTCTGACACCTTCAAGGAAGGAGGCTAAACTTCTGAATAGACTGAAAGGAAAGGTACACATCAATGTTTCTCTTACCATCTCTATTTAACTTTAAATCTGTCCTCCTTGAGTGATGCCTTAGTTCTCCTTTGAGATTGTTCTCCTTACTGTGTGACTCTACACCTTGCCAAAATACAAAGGAGAATAGGAAAGATTTAATTCTCTAAGGCTTATCTTTCCTATGACAAGAATAGATTGATTTCCGCTAATGTGAACTAATCAAGGTTGAATTAAGTTCAACTGCTTCTTCCATTCAAGACGCACCTCCAATGACTGCTACCCCTTTCTCATCCTTTTAATGAGTATCATGGCTGGCTACTCTTCCCCAAGCCTTGTTTCATGTCGGTGGCAATATGTTGTTAGTTCTCAGAGCAGTAGCAAAGTGCAGAAACGTGGTGTGTAACACTGTGTGAATGCAGGAGGGCCTTTGAGTTCTGGTGATCGTTGGGAGTATATGAGCAGTGTTTAGGACCGAGGTAAGCTTTCCTTTTTTCTTTCCTGATTTCTGTAATGCAGCTTCAGTCTCTGACAATAGTAGTAAGAGATGTACACCGTCCTTGCATGTTCTTCCCAGACAGGCAATAATGACAGATGCCGCAGCCCTCTGGTTAAGAGTGTTGAGTTGCATGGAGGTGTGCTAAGCACGCAGAACTGATAATGTGATGTGGGAGGCAAATAAGGAAATAAATTTGGTATCAGGTTGAGCTGTCCTGTACATTCTAGAAGGACCTTGCAGCAGCAGATAATCATAACTCTGTTCATTGAGTTGTCACGGAATTCTTACATAATAATGGTAGTGATAGGAGCAGGTTTTGAAGGTCTGAGACATGCACTGCAGCCTCTTTCCTAACAACTCCCTGTCATATGTCCCTTCTACTTTCCCTGATGCATTTGGCTCTGAGAAGGAAGGAAGATGTTATCTGTGAAGAAGACAGCACGTGGTAAGGTGCCCCATCACCTTTGAAAAGCACGATGGGAGATGGAGTTTTGCTGACAGTGCCTCTTAGATTTGCTTTATCAGCTTGAAGGAATGCATTTTTACCCATAACTGAAGGACGGAATACAGTCATGTTAAAATTTAATACTGATGTTTGTTACTTAACCTGGTATGTGTATAGCTGATTTTGCAATTTACAAATGAATGTGTTGTAAGGAAGGAATGATTCCATTAAAAAATGTCCTGGCTGTGGAAATATTGGACTCGTTCTCCCAAGGCAGCTTTTTTCTTTTTTTTTTTTCCCTCCCCTCTCAAAGTATTAAAATGTACTTGGGACAAGGACAGTGTGATGCTGTTTTCCTATTCTCTACAGTATTTCTATCTACATTGAATTAATTTAAAGAAATATATACTTCAGGTACTTTTGCCAAAACCTAAGTTAATAGAATTTGTAGCTTGTCAGTTTGAATGTGACTTTTGAAACATCTCCAGGTATGTTCTGTTGAAGTCTCCATAAAGATATCAAGTCACTACTCTGTCATCTGTTGCTCCATGTTATTTTCAACTCTAATTCTGGAAAGGCAGCCAAAGAGATAAAGCTCTGGGAAGAGATTTTCTGAAGGTATTCCAGGACCCTTATCCTTTTTTTTTCTCTTTTTTTTTTTTTTTTAATGTCTGTTTCCATGAGAACTGAGGAGATATAAACAGGCAAAACTGACTCACTTCTGGTTGCAGGTTTTTAGTGTGCTTGCATTTCCATGGAAACAGCAGCAGCAAAAAAGGCTAAATTAATCAAAAGCACTCAAACCTTTATCTTTGATATCAATACTGATTTCTCTCATTTGAAGTGAAATGGTATTTTTGTCAATTCTTGTATTAGGGACTAAAAATGTACTGAAGAAATGGATCTTTTTACAAGGGTTTGGAATGTGCATGCTCTTTCACATGTAGCTAAAGTCTCACAGTATGTGTGATGGTATGTAGTGTGGGTACAACTGTTGTATCTTGAGTTACTGGGGGTGTCATTTGTTCTATGTTAAGGGAGTGGATCTTGCATACACTGACATCTGCCTTCTTTCCATTCTGTTGTTTAATGAAAAACAAATGAAAAGACATTGAGTTGGTGTGTGAGCAACTAGGCCACAGATGGAAACTTGTCCCCTTTGTGGAGAGAGGCATGTAATAGTTTTGTGTTCAGACCCTCATCTCTGGGAGTTACTGTCCTACTTGCCTTTGCCAGAAGGAAATGCAGGAGTGCTCTCGTAAAAAATAACATCTCTGGGCCAGCTCAACTTGGCATTGGGAGCATAAATCTCTGATGAAAGTGGTTTGAGCTAAGCTGGCTGAATTTATGGTTAGGTGGATGAGGGAGCATATCCTTTTTTACTGTAGATTTACAAGGCACTCATGCTCCTGTTGTGAAGGGTGGCAAGCAAATGGTGATGGTAGCCATTGCAGTTGCTCTGTGTCTATCTATGGCCTTAGCCTTGGGGCCGGGGGGCGTTCTTTACAGTAGACTTCATAGCTGTTGCTGCTGCTCCCCAGGCTGAAAAGTCTGTGGGACTTTAACCTTGTGGGTATTAGCTTTTTTAAAAAAATGGATTTGGACAGTATTATGCAGCGGTGTAAGTTTCCTGAAACAGTTGCTTTTTTGCTTTGCAGGAAGAGACTGGGAACAGCCTTGGGATGGGTTATTGTGAATCCACTAATGTTTGAATTGTTAGTAACATCAAGGTTTGTTTCATCTACTCAGCTGTTCTGTAGTCTGTGTTAGTGCTGTACTTACTGCACCAAAATTGAGAACAAATGTTTAGAAAGTTCTCATAACATGGATCCAGATACAGATTTAAGGAGTCTCTGCTACTTTCAGATGCTTTAGGGATTTGAGGATCACAATGATGCTTTTTGAAATGTTAAAAATAGGAGGTAATGTTATGGAGGCAGCAGTGAATACTAGAAACAAAGATGTAAAAATAGGAGTGAAAACAACAGTTGTCTGGTAAAATAAATAACTAACTTTTCTAAGAATTCCCCTATTGGGCTGAAACGTTCCACTTGTGTTCAGCTTGAAACTGAAAACTTTAGGGTACTAACTATGGTGGGTGATTCTCTTATTTGTGCAGAACACAGAAGAATGCATTTAGTGCCCAGAAGTTGTTAACTGCTGTTCAGGTTACTTTGTGCTCCCTGTTAATCTGCCAGAATAAGGAGCACGGCTAGACTTAAACTCCTGCAACTCAGGACATTCAGCTGTGGCAGGATCTTCCACAGCTGTAATTATGCCAGCTACTTTTTGCTTGGCTGGAGACAGATGTGTACGTTCCCGATTCCTCTTGCTCTGGCTGTTGATGCAACCGCACAGGACTGCCTGCCCTTTCCACCAGAGGCAGCTGCCTGTCTGCCACCAGGATAGAAGAGACAGTCTACTCAGCGAATATGAATCAGAACTTTTAAGGTCCATGAAAAAGTGAAAAACAAAATAAATAAAAAAAAATCAGAAGTGCCTCTCTGCCTTTTAGAAGGCAGCACTTCACAAGGTAGGCCAAAGAAATAGGGGAATGAAAGTGCTTCATCTTTTTCTGACCTGTTACTGCGCATTTAGTGAAATACCCAATGTTACTTTACAACCTTGCCATTCTAGGGACCCTGCTGTTGCTCCAGGAATTTCTAGTGCTGCTGTAATGTTAACAGTGCAGGACAAAACTCTGCTGGGGCAACACGAAATCATGCATGACAGAGCCATTTAGGGAGGGAGCAAGCATAATACTGCCTTGTCCCTGGGATTTCTCCAGAGGAGTAAAACTCCCTGGACACTCTTCAGGCTTTAGGAAGCTATAGGGGCAGGTTTAGTGAAAGGCATTAAGAGCATAGCACCCTAAGTACTTCATGGGTCGAGGAGGGGCTGTAATGCTGTACTTGTGTTCATCTTTATTCTGTCTTCATTTTAGCTTTTTCAGCCCTGGGTTACTGTTTTAGTTCTGAGCTAATGTTGACTTTTTAGCAAGATAGAAAAGCAAGTTGCAGGAATACTTCTCCATCCCCCTGCACACAGTTGGGCCTTAGTTTTGCATCCCAAAAGAGTACGGTGCTCTTGCTTCTCTTAACAACAGCAGTTTTGTTGCTGTTTCAGTCCCTGTTCAAGCCTTTGTATTTCCCCCTTTCTCTGTTTGTGCAGCTAGCTGGTGGGTGCAGTTAAGGAACTTGCCCAGTTTAAAACAGAGTGTGGTTTTATTTGTTTCGCTCAGCTGACCTTAACCTGGCTTAGTGTTTCAGTTGCTTCACTTGCTCAACCCTTGTGTGTTTTCACCCTCTTCCCCCCAAGTTTGGGAAGGGTATGTTCCTGTGCCTTTTGATAGGCTGATTGGGATAGTGCTCTTAAGGGGCAGTACTCAGTGTCTCATGTGCAGCTGAAGCTCCGTCCTTCAATACAGTTTTTTAGAGGTCAAAGTCAGCAGCTTTCCATATTCTGGAAGGTATAATGCAGGGAAAGCACTTTACCTCTCTTAGCAATTGCTCTGCAGCTGAGTGCTTTCAGAGGTGAAAGAACTTGCTCATCTCAGCTGACTGAACCCCTTAGCAATGAGTTCAGCTCAAAACAATACCTCCCTGTGAGGGCTGTCTCATCCGCGTTAGTAAGCGGTTCTCTGCCTTTCCTCCATCTTGTCGCTGTACATCCCCGTGGCGTGCAAAGCGCACACACCTCTGACCTGTAGCCATTGCAGCAACGGCTATTGTGCCTTAAGATATTACCAGCCTTAGTGGAAGCTCCAGCCTATCGCTCGTTTGATAGAGTAGATCACACAGACTTTCTCCATCGGCTTTAATACAGGCAGGCTGACTTTGGGCACCTTTTCTGCCCATTTCAGTTCTGCTTCACATCAGTTCTGCTGACGTTGTTGGGGCAATAACTTCTGGCACAAAGGAGGTAATACGTGATTTGTCTCGAGTTGGACAGCTGTTGCTGCTGTGAGCTTCTAACCGTGGCCTTAGTACTGATTCTGACCATGTCTGTCACACTTAGGGATGTTTTGCAGAGATTTTTTTCCTAGATTGTTATGTTCTGCCAGCCTTTTTGGTGCTCTTGTCACTGCAACATCTCATTTTTTCTCATTGCAGTCTGGGTTTACATCACAGTGTCAGGCTGAGGCAATAAAATAGCCACGCCTGGGTATGACTTGCAAGGACAAGTACAATTGGGTCATGAGGTATCGCTCCATATGAATTATGTATCTCTTCTGCACTTCAGAAGGAATGTAATTGTGCACCCAGGCATCAAGCAAAAAGTAATTTGTACTGTGTGTGCATATCTTGAATAGGTGTTTGAACCTGAGATAGCTGATTTCAAGTGGTTACTCCTTTGTGCCACCATGTGATTATATTGCTCTTGTATGCATTGCTTTTTTGAGGAAGTAATAGCATGTGAGGATAGTGCCAAAATTCTAGTCAGGTACAGAAACTACAGGATGTTTCTTCACAAGTTCTTGGTATTTTGAATAACAAACGCCTAGACAATCCAAGATATATATATCTCTGAAGGTCAGAATTTAGCATTTCTTGTTCCGTTCCAAAAAAGAGAAATCAGAATGTGTTAAATTTAGCTATTTCCATTTTTAAGAGGTTATAAACATGTATGTTGCTTCTCTTTTAACTTTTTTCAGATGATGCTAGGATCCCTCCTGCTTTAACTCAGTCCCTGTTGCAGCATGTCGTTTTTCTGCAGCTATTATCCTGTGGCTTTCAGTGTTAGGGACACTGATTAAACGTGAGGTTCATCTGAGCTGTAACAGTGCAGTAAGTATGCCCCTTGATAGCTCCTGGAACAAAAAGAATTATCACAGTGTAAGTGCAGAAAAGTTTAACTGTTATCTTTTCTAGCTACAGTGAGTGTGCATGTTCTGAGGAGTATTTTTGTTCAAAACATTATGTACAGATCTATGTATACTTTAAAAGAAGTAGTGAAAATGAGATGGCACAGAAATCGGTAAAAGCTGAGTTTTCCCCACAGGTAACTGATGGCTTGCTACATATGAAGGCTTACTCTAAAGAAATGTTGACAAAGTTAATAATTTATAAGTGCAATTGGATCTTTTATCTTTGTCAGAAATTAATGAATCTCAGTGTAGCTTTAATACTGCATAAGTATTGCTTTTCAGCTGTGATTGTGTCTAGAGACCCTAATCAAAAAAATGTACTGAGATACATTTCTTAGGATGAAGGGTGATAACTTAAATAGACTTGGGAAGGCAGAGGAAGCTTGAGGCACAGGAAAGTGAAATTATTCTATGTCACACAGCAGCTCAAGGGGAGAGCTATGAATAGAATAAATGTCTCGAGGTTCTTGATCTAGTGTCCAGTTGGCCAAATGAGGCTCACTCTCTTGTAATTACGCATTCTACATCTGCGTCGTTCAGGAGAAGAGTAATATGCTGAAATTGCTTGCTTGGGGCAGAGATCATCTGCTGATAGTTGCAAACCCACAGTATTTCAAAGTGCTTTATTGATAATAATAAAACTGGTGATGGTCTGCATGGGCAGTGCTGGTGGCTTGATGTAGGTACTGTAATTAGGGTATGATGTGGCTAGTGTAAGCTGCTGCTAGAAGTTGCCTAAGATGCATCTGTGGAAGTGCCTTAAGAACGAAGTGTACTACCTGAACAGTTGTGAATGCTGGTTTGGGGTTTTTCAACCTTCAGATTTACCACATCAAAGGCACCGTACTTCATGCTTTCCAGCTGCATTAATACCGCAACTGCCTTTTTCTTTTTAAAGGTGGTATTTTTTTTATAATGGAAAAGTTTAATTTTGCTCTCCATATTCAAACACAGAACTCTCTTTTCTTTAAACTTTTTAAAAAAATTATGTTCAGGCACAGACTAAGCTTCTAGAATTTCTGCTCAAAGGATGAAAAACTGAGCTTTTGAAAAGAGGGGAATAATGGAAGAGTTCAGGCAATTTTAACCATAGCAATCACTAATGGTCTAGGTATAATTAGAAAACTAATTACTGTGAATTTAGCTGCTAAGACTTTTCTGCCTTTTGAGACTTGCCCCACACAATTCTATTGGGTTCCAAATAGAGCATAGGTGGTTCTCCATTATACTGCTACCTTTTTCTGTTCGCACTGTTGTCATAATCTCTGTTTAGAGGTGCCTTATCTGAACATTGGAAAGGCTTTTATTATTTTTAAATATGATTCATTATAACATTAATTTCTATATATTTTAGTTCAGAGCCTTTGTGTTTGGGTCCAGTACTTCATTAGAAGCAGAAGCCTGAGTTAATACAATGTAAAGACTGCAAATTGAATTCTAGTGGAAAAAATGTGTTAATTCTGATTGAATTTTCTAAATTTGCCTCATATTTAAGGATGCTTCAGATGTAGTTTGAATATTTCTAAACTTTTGAAAGATAAGTTTGCACATTGAAAAATAGGCCTTATTTGCATTGCAAAAATACGAGAGCTTCAGTACTGTATAATATATTACTTCTGCTTGCCGTGTATTTTGTTTCCCGCAAAGTTAGTTTTATAATTACAGTATATTGTATTATTTGAGAAATAGTTTGTGCTTCTATGAATAGAGACCATGCTGTTATATGAAGGGACTGCCTTTAGGCTGGTGTTTCCTGACCTTCAAATGCTTTAGGTTTCTTGATGTAGTTAATAAACCTTTTCTTTTTTTGAGAAGAATTAAAATTAGCTCATAAACTAGGACTAAGTACTCTTTATGATGTACTCTCCTATGCAAATTACACTTCCTCCTTCAAAGGATGGATGAAGGACTAGAGAAATCTGCTGTTGTCTAGTGATTTGCTGCTTTTCTGATACAGCCTTGATGCCGATGTGGAATTCCTTCTTGTGATTAAGTCTAAGTATGGCTTCAGAAAATGGCAACTGAGAAGTGAGAGGAGCCATTAGGTGAACAACAAAAAACTTGGTATGGTGAAGCTCACTCATTTCTAGCAAACTTTATAATTGTAGCATTAAAAAGAACTAAGATAAGAATTTTTTCTGCAGACTTTAATGTAATTTCAGGAAGTTAGAGCTACTTTGGTTTTATTTAAGACTTAACAGTGTAGCCAAAAGGTTTAAAAAATACCCTCTTGGGTGTTGTGCAGTAATTGCTAGTTTTGACATAATGCTGCGCTAGTATAAGTGTACCTTGCTCAGCAGTTGTGTATTTGTTTGCGCCTTTCAGGAATGGAATACCCTACAAGTAGCTTTCTTTATCCTTGTCCCTGTTCACAGTGTTAACTAATCTCGTGATGGTTTCTTTCTTCAAGAACCTGTTTACAAACATGTTTGATATCTGTATGATTAATTTTGAATTTTTCCATTGTTTGTCTGGACAAAACCTGTAAGACAATTTACTCTGCAGCCAGCTTAGCTGCTTTTATTGTGGACCAGCTGGATTTGAAGGTTTGTTCACACTTGTGTGAAAGTGTTTAGTAGACTTGTGGTATTTACTGTCGAATCTCTCTCCCTGAGAGCTCTACATAATGTACCTGGGTCTGCTACGGTATCCCTATTACCTCTTCCTGTGTGAGCAGTTCTTTTTTTCTTGTTTTATGCTTGTCTCTTTCTATAAGCATGGATTTTTTTTTTTTTTTTTAAAGGCACATTGTGTCTCATGCTTGAAGAGGTGAAATTTGCATGGGATACTGTGATTCTTTTTTTTTTTTCCTGAGGAATTAATTTTTTTGCTTGGTTCTCTGATCTAATTTTTTTTTTTTTTTAGGTAAACACTTTAATCTTTGTAAAGACTAAATAACATGATAGGGTAGGTAATGTGACATGAATTCTGGACTTGCTGTACTGGAAAAGTTTCTGCTGAGCCCATGGGCTAAGCAGCTCTGCTCCTCTGGCTTGCATTCAGATATGCTGGAAAACTCGTTCGTATGCTGAATTGGACCAGGAAACTGATATAGTGTGAAAACACAGAGGCCTTCTCTTACCTCTCCCTTCAGCCGTTTAGGAAATGTTATTTTTAATCCATACTGGGCAGGCTGACATGCGAAAATACTCTTGCAGCTACGCAGGTGAAGGGTTGAGCTCGAAAGGCTGCGGCTGGTTGAAGCGCTGCGGTTCTGGCAGGTACCGCGTGAGGGCAGCAGCTGTCTTCTGCTCCCCCCCTCACCAGCACTGCCCTGCCACGTCAAAACCTATTGCAAGTTGAATAAATATTATTTAAAAAAAACCCAGCCCACAAACAAAACCCCAAAACAAACCAAAAAGCACAGCGTTCTTCTTTCCTTTGCAGTTACAAAAAGGGGTGAACTTTAGTAAATACTACATTAAAAAAACCTTCGATAGAGTCATTTGGTTTTCGAGTAACTTAATTTGGAGGAACCTTGCTATTCATATCCAGTCCACTACTGTTGCCAGTAGCTATTTTAATAATATGATCAAGTCCCATCTTGTGACGAGTTTCTGGTTTTGCCTCCTGACACTCCTATTCAGAAGGTCTTTTAGTGCCTTATCCTAATAGCTGGGGTTTGGTTGGTTTTTTTTTTTGTCTTTTTTAATTCAGCTGAGATTTTGCATATGCCCAAAGATCCTGGGGAGAGTGGAGACATTACACAGAGATGTAAGGTTTTTAGTACCGTGCTTCTGTTATTGTAGAGGGAAGAAAATCTAGAAAAATCTAAAATGCTTAGGAAACCAGGCTTTGTTACTTCAATTATTTATAGAACAGCTCATTTTATTTACAAGACTTTTGCTGGTTCAAGAGAAAGAAGACAAGTTCTAACTATGTAACCTTATCTCATGGGTTGGTGCTGTGGTGAAAATCTGGATGTTTCTAATCCTGAGATCCTTGCAGACATTAAAGCAGAGGAGAATAAAGAATGAAAGCCGCATTTGATAATATGAATTGCTTTTCACCAGGCAGAATTTATATGGGAACTGAAGACCAAAAAATGCTGAAGTCCTCTGCCAAGTGATGCTGACATGTTTATAATTTTTAAAACAACTACTGCTGTTAATTTTACATACTTTAAAGAGAGAAGCAAAATAAAATTTTGGGGAGACAAGTTTGTTTTAAGAAGCACATCTGTTGTATCTCTCCTTCATGTTTCATGGCAAAATCTGTATGGGTAGGCTCTGCCCCTCCATCACTGGTAGCAGTCTCATTGTAAGAATGGCTGTGTCTGGACAGATCAGAGGTCCAAGTAGCATGGTGTCTTAGAAAACTGTCAGTGGGGTTAGCGTTTACTGTTGTTTCTCCCATCCCACTTTCCAGTCTTCCTGTAATGTGTGACCTTTGATTTCCAGAGATAGATGTGTTGTCTTTTCATGTAATAGTGTCTGCTAAGACTTTCTGACATACGCTTGTCCGACTAATTTTCAAACCTATATATAAGCTTCTGGTACAGTCTTCACATGGTATTGAGCTTCCCAAAATAATGGTGTTGTGTGGAAAAGCATTCCTAAAGCCTAGTTAAAACATAAATGAGTTAAGGTGGGGAAATAATTTAGTTTTTCTAGAAACATTTGGTAAAATTGCCCTAAATGAATGGCACAGTGTTTTACTTGTTTGGTTTTGTGTTGGGTTTTTTGTTTTGTTTTGGTTTGTTGTTTTTTTTAAAGTGATTAAGGAGATAGTGTAGTGAATGTTTAACTCTGGGCAGAAATTATGATGACAGTCTAAGAATTTATGTGGATTCAGAAGAGAATTTGTTATCTATATAGAGGTTGGAAAAGCTAAGAATATCTGACCAAGATTTTAGAAAGCCAGATTTGGAAGGAGAAGGAATCTTACTTCAAGGTATTAAACTTATTTATGTGATTGAAGGGCTTCTTCTAAGGATGCCTCAGATGTGGTTGAATAGAGGCATACTCCTTTCCTGTGAATTTCTGC
The DNA here is from genome assembly GCF_964188355.1 of Buteo buteo. Taxonomy (NCBI): domain Eukaryota; kingdom Metazoa; phylum Chordata; class Aves; order Accipitriformes; family Accipitridae; genus Buteo; species Buteo buteo. Next base: position 32,559,714 of record NC_134180.1, read on the forward strand.
CCTAATCTTGTAGTGGATGCTCTCAACAGAGGAATTCCTGTGTATTGACATCTGATGATTTTAGGTTCCAAATCTACCCTTTTAGGAAACCTATTCCAAATGGCTGCACTTTTCCAAACGTTTCCTATGTTGTAAGCACCTAAAAGATTAAGTGCACATATTACATTACTTCTTTGAAAGCAACTAATCTTTGTACTTGTCAGGTTCACATGTGCTAACTATTGATACGAGATCAGCTTGAAGATGAAAGTAGATTTATTCTAGTAAAGCAGGGTTAAATTTGGAATTAGGCTTGAGAAATACTTGGAATTAGTCTGTGGTTGATGGTGGTCTCTGTTTCTTATATCATTGTTTTGAAACTCAGAAAAGCTTAATAATACTCTGTCTTCTGGCTCAGGTTGATTCTGAGAAGTAAATTAAGGCTAGTTTGGAGGGACCAATCAGTCAATCCCTTCCTGATTTGCTTTTGTAGCAAATTAAGAAGGTAGTGTTCTTCTGGAGCAGAATCTGTGTCTCCCTCTTTATTCTGGTGTTTAAAACTGAATCCTTTTCACTTCTCTCTCACCTGTGTTTATATTAATATATTTTTTTCTGGGTCCATTTAGCCATTATCATTGCAGGCTTAGTAGTAAAAAGAGCTCTTCTACTAAAGGTAACTGCAGTATACTCTCACATTTGTGTGCACATGCGTGTAACGTGTAAAAAGTGGGAAAAAAACAGTTTTCATCTTGTATTATGTATCCAAATATAGAAATCTAATGGAAAATACACCTCCATTTATTAGTCTTAATGTGCCCCTTACTATCCAACTCTTTCTGGTTTAAAATATCTTTCAAGAATTTTCAGTGTTTTTAAGAAGAGAGCAAGACTTCGCAAAATTATAGGATAACACCAGCTGGAAGGAACGTAAGGAGGTCTCTAGCCCAACCTCCTGGTCAAAGCAGTGTCAGTTATTAGGTGAGACCAGGTCTTTATCCAGTCAGGTTTTGAAAACCTCCAAGAACGGAGACTGCACAACCTCTCTGTACAACCTTTTCCAATGCTTCACTGTCTTCATGGTGAACAGACTTTTCTTTACATTCAGTCCAAACCTCTCTTGTTTCAACTTATGCCCACTGCCTCTCATTGTCCCACCATGCCACACTTCAGGAACCAGGCTCTGTTTTCTTGATAATCTACCTGCAGGTGCTGGAGGGCTTCCCTTTTGTGTCCCCAAAGCTTTGTCTTTTGCAGGCTAAGCAGGCCTCATTCCCTCAGTCTCTCCTCATAGGTCTTGTGTTAGTGCCCTGGTATTTGATCATCTGCACAATCCCTTCTTTGTCTGTAGCCCTCCCTAGAGACCAGGCATGATGCATTAAGACAGAGGGCTCATTGTCGTTTGGAGGGGTTTGTGGTTTTGTTTGTGGTTTTTTTTTCCCTGAACTTTTTAAATGTTTCATGTCAGTTAAATCGTTCCATATACTTTCTGGTATTTCACCTTCTGTTTCAAACACCTCCTTATTGTGTGTTTGTTGCATTGAAGGTGCATGGTACCTGTGTGGGAGCTTGCTGAAGAAATGCTAGATCAGTGAAGGGGCACTTGACATTGAATGTACGATATTGAATGTATTGAATATACAATAGTGATATAGATAATGCTGTTGCTACCACAAAGGCCTTTTGCTTCTCAAGTGACTGCTTTTGGACTGAGCCTCTGTTGAGGGAGTATAGAACAGAGGGATAAGTAGAAAAACAGACTTCAGGCAACAGACACCTTCTCTAGGCAACCTGTTCCATGGTGCTCTAGTAGAGAAATTTTTCCTAATGTCTGGTCTGAACCTCCTGATCTCTAACTTGTAGCCATTGACACTTCCTTCCCCTGAAGGACTCGCAGGATGGTGTAGGCATTGAGTATGTTTTCCGTATGCCTGCTTTTTTTTTTTTCTGTAAATGTGATGTAGGTAGAAAAGGAAGTCCTGAAGGCAGCGTGAGAAGTGGGGTATTCCAAGATAATCAGAGCTCTGTCTTGAAATTCCAGAGCTCAACAGATGAGAAAGTCTGTGAGGAAAAGCAGTGGCTGTTTGTGCAATACTACTAATTTACGCTCTAAGTACTTGACACGCAGCTATTTAGTAAGCTCAGAATAACAAAGAACTATTTGGAAGAGGGTGGCTGTTACAGACTGCTGTGTAATCAGATGTCAAGGTCTGGTGTGAAGATGATGGTTGCAAGGGCGGCCATGCATGTGGTAATTGGTTCCCTCTGGAGAACACACTGCTGTTGAAAATAGCTGGATTGGGTGCGAACACTGCTGCGTTTGAACTACTGCTGCTGCTGCCATCTATTAATGATAGGCATGTCTGGGTTGTGACTAAAAATGTGGAGTTATTTGGAGTGTTGAACACAGGTTTGATCTTCACTGAAGTGATGACAAATTTGGGTTTGCAACTAGTTCCAAGGGGAGTTGGGTGACTGCAATGTGTTGCATCCAAAGGAGTAGTGCCCTTAATGTCTCCCTTGTGTACTTGTGTTTGTTTTTTCTAATCCTTTTGAGCATTTGTATTGCTTATTCTGTCATGTTTCAACTTTCTGGACTTATTTCTTCAACTCCTTGTAGTTCTGCAGTTTCTGGTATAGTTCAGATGTTATTTTCCAAACTATTTTTGAGGTAGTTTATTTTTCTTAGTCAGGCATCTACACTTAGCCATTTAAATCTCTTCCGTGAATTGCTTCATTGATTCAAACCTCTCTGTGGTATAGGAACATTTGAGGTACTCCCTTAGTTGTGCAATAAGATGCGTGCTGGTGGTGACCATAGTCCGGTACATTGCCAATTAATCTACCTTTTGAGTCCTTTTAGCCATTGCACGCAATTGTCTGTTCTGTCTGCAGTAACTACACCAACAGTGGTGGTTGTCTCTTTTTCATAGCAGTTCCACTTGTTGTCTTTCAAAGGTGAGATTTCCAAAGCATGCAAGCTAATAATCAATGACAAATACCATAATATCTTTTCTTTCAGTAAGGTTGAGAAGTGAGTATATTCTTCTTCTAAGCTATTTTCTCTTAAAATAACTTTTATCAGTTACTCACAGCATGTGCCAGTGTAGACTTTATAAACATTTTAATTAAAAAACATTATTTGTGGTATTTCCTTTGTCCATGTCCAGTGGGAGCCTTTGGGATGAATGTTTCCAGAAGGCTTCATTTTTCACCGATGGCTGGGTGGTTCCCTTCCTACATCCTGTAGAGTGTGAAGCCTCTTCTCTGGAATGTCTGTCTCGTCCCATAAAATGTTTGGGGAAAATGCGGTTATATGCTATCACGAGGGGTATAAATCCCCTGCAATTGCATATTGGATGCTGTACTCTCAGACAGGATTATAAACATATATATTAGAAGTTTCATCTTGAAGATAGGAGCAAATTCAAGTTAATTTTTAATTTGTCTTTTCCCCCATGTTGTTTCCCCATCAAGGCAAATGGTTTTGGCTTCTGATAAAGGATAGGCTTGAAAGTTTCTCTACTTTCTAGATGAATGCTGGGCAATTGTACTGAGGAAGAAGTTACGTTGCTGTGATTGTAACCATCTTGGGACTTGGGCTGTATTGAAAAATAACGTGTCTTCTGCTATAAGGCAGAAACCTCCTTATTGCTATCCTGATGTTAAAAATGGATGAAACTTAATTTTAATTTTTTTTTTAAAGCACTAACAGCAGAAAGATGTGAGAATAGCAGTCTGAACAGTCAATCTGTAGGTAAGGAAGGGACGGTGTTAAGTTCCAAAATATGTATTTAAGTTTTAAAAACCCCTACTATTTATTTCTAACTGCTAAATTTTACTTATTTTTGTATTTGTTATGTATCTCAGTGCCATTATCTTGCATTTTTGTACTCCTGACACCGTTTTTTAGCCTGCCTACCTCACTGGCATTAAAAACCAAACTGGCAGTTTCCTGTTGTATAATTGTTTAGTTACTTTCTAAGATATTTGAGTAAATATTTAATTTGTAAGCTGATTTTCCTGTGGTTTTTTAGTGTAGATTAATGTACTTCATTTCTAGTACTGTTCATTTTCTTGATTATCTGATCTTAAATATTGCTACTTATTTTAGAAGCTGTATTTTTTAACAATGGCCACTCAAAATGTTTTCCTTCATAGGAAATTGTAGAAAATAGCCTTGGAAAGAACTGCAGGAGGTCTTTCTCTGGGCCTTTAGAAACAATATTTTTAACATCACTTTATGCCAACATATGTCAGAAGTACTCTATAAAATCTAATGATGGAAACTTGGACAATCTATCCCAGTGCTTAATTATGCTTCCCTGTAGAGAGATTTTTTCCTGATGTCTACTCTAAATCACTTTGGCCACAATGAAGTCAATTGCAAACTTTCTGACCCTCACCTTCCCCCCCCCACCCCCCCCACCCCCCCCCAAGATGTGTTTATGTATTTTAGGTTAGTTGATAGGCTTCTTTCAGGCTTATTTTCTTCAGATTTGGGATTTTTAATCTTTCTAGTGGAGAAATTTTTTTGGAATCTGATCATTCTTACTTCTAAAGACACTACAACACTACTCCAGAATATATTTCTTTGGAGGCTCTATATGTATGAGTGGAGTAGAAAAATGTGGCTTGCAGTTATGTTCTAATTCATGCTTTTCAGTGCAAAGACATTGGGGTTTCAGTATCACGGTGCTGATTCAGATCAGCTTGCCATTCACTATAACTCATTATAACACCATTATGTCCACTTGGAAGTACTGTGTTCCCTTGCCAAGATTCAAATATTTGTATACCTGCTGTATACTTGGATGTCTTGTTGCTGTTGCTCTGGAACATATAAAAATGTCCTTCTGAGTCTGCCCTGATGGAAAGACATGAAACCATCTTTGAAGCTTAAAAGTTGTGTCCTTTGGTCAAGGGCAATTGACTGCTGTCTCCCATCTCTTCAGAAAAAGACACTGAACTGGGTGGAAGTGTCTTGTTGGCAATATCATTATGGACACCATGTTTCGTTGGGTTTCTTTCAGTTTCAAGCTCTGTAGATGTTTTCTGTCATGTGTATCCCTGCCCTGATATGCTTTCTAGCTCAAGCAGTATAGGGTTCTTTTCTAATGCAAGTTGTACAACTTTTTTTCTTCTCTCTTCTCTTCTCTTCTCTTCTCTTCTCTTCTCTTCTCTTCTCTTCTCTTCTCTTCTCTTCTCTTCTCTTCTCTTCTCTTCTCTGAAGGATTTATATATTCTATTTTTATGTTTTTCTCAAGACAGGTGGTGTGTAGTTCTGGATTATACTTCAGTGTATTCTTTCACAGTTCAATTTTGGGACAGCAATCTTAACCACATAATCTAGTTAGAGCATTCCTTACTCTTATGTCTTTCTTCCTTGCTGTTTGTTCATACAAGCATTCTGTGATGAATACGCCTGTGCTTCAAATCAAGCTTAGGAGCATTTTTTGCCCTATACTGCTCATATAGTCTGTGCTTATCTTCCCTCCCCTTGCTTGCCATGTGATGTGAGTAGAACAGTATGTACACCCAGTTCCTGAATTTCTCTGCTGGTAAAAATCATCAGCTAGACACTCTGAGGGCGGTGTTTCCTGAAGTTCGTGGCTTGTGCTGAAGCTTCACAGTGACCCTCTGTGAACCAGTCTGGAAACTTCATCCCAAGGAGAAGCTAAGGGACTGCCTGCCTGACCTCCCCGTTTCTGCTCTTGCTGTGCTATACCTGCAATGCAATGGTCCTTCTTCCAGCACAGGGATGGTGAGTGGTCATAGGATATCAGAATTAGAGGAGTCTGCCTGTGTTGTTACCCCTGGGGCCATTTGCAGATGGGATGTAGCCTTCCAGTTGCTTTTTGAAGAACCTTCTGATAGAATATTTGGATTTCTTTATGATGTGTGGCAGTTGGATGATGCACTGATTTTAAAATCTAAAAGCCGCTTTGGACTTTACAGAAATGATCCAGAAAATATTACTGTGCTGTTGACTGGCTCTGGTCTTCTTTAGAGGATAGTCTTCAATTTTTTTTAAATTTTTTGAATATTTAAAATTATTTTTAAGTCTAAACTATCTGTCATTTTCCAATCACAGAAAAAGGTCTTTTTTTTCTTCTGGGAAAAGAAATAGATGAACATCATAACCAACCCAACACCTGACTGTAGTGGGAAGAAACCAACAAACGTGGAACATCTTTACAGGAAGCTAGCTAGTTCATGAATAAAGCTTGGTAGGCGTTCTTGATGCATCGAGTGTTCCTGATGGTCAGGGCTGGGCTTCATCTTATGCTATGCTGCTTTGTAACAGTAGAGGGTACTGTTGGTGTAAGATACAAAGTGAGGGTTTTTTTCGTAGGGAGCTTGGATTTTTTTTTCTCTTAATATTTTGGTCATTTGAAACTGTTGACATGTTATTACGCAGTCATCTTTGGGTTGCCGCCTCATGTTCGTCCCATCCATTTATGGATTTACTAAGTAGTTTTGTGGACAACCCCCTAATTAAGTATGAATGTTTTCTTGTTATTGTTTCTGTAAAAAAAAAAAGTGCTTCAAAGATGTGTCTTCTGATACACCTTTTTTTCCTTCAGTGTTGTGGAAAGACTGTTCCTTCTTTGTTCTAGGGACAGCTTTCCAGAGAGTTTTTCTTCTGGAGATAAAGTGTGAAAAAGAACAGTAATGGTTTGGGGACAAAGTTGCAATTATTCCATCTCTTTTGTTGGACAGCCTTACAACAATCTCTCCTCTGTTTTAGTTACTGTATTCTTACATAGTCTCTGGCTGCTGTACACCAGAGTTGTGTTTTATTTGAATGTTGACAGGTGTGCTGCTTTTAAGGAATGTTAGTGTTTTGCCAGGGATCATGTCAGTTCTGTAGAAATGACCTGAGCTTTCCAAATCTAAGTTTCTGAGGGTATAGTTACATGGTATGTTGATTTTGGTGGCAAATCTCCTGTAAGTAACTGCGTAGTAGCATTTTTAAGGAGTATTTTTGGTGGTTTTTGTCCCATACTTTTTCAGTGATCCAGTTTATGACCACCTCCCACCCTGTGAGCAGTTGTCTTGGCACAGCTGTGCTGGGGGAGTTGCAGTGGTGTGCTGGGACACACAGGGTGTGAAAATTTCCTTAATTTTGCTTTGCTGCCAAAGTACTGTGTAAGTACACCTTCAGGTTGGTGTTAATTTGGGGTTGGAATTGGTAATCCTGATGGGAGTGAGACACTTTCAGTTTGGTCACTGCCGTATTCTAAGTACTTTGCGAGTAAAGTTTTCCACCTGGCAAACTGATTTAAGCCATAATGTCAGAAAAGACCCTCATAGGTACAAGATACAGTAGATACAATAGCAAAGTCATTGAAACCCCAAGTTCTTCAGCTGCTGCGTCTACGTTTCATTATGGTTTGTCCACATGGATAATTTTACTGGTACTACAGTGTGATTTCATTGGGAGAAGACCTTATGTAGACAAGCTTGAAAGAAATTTATTCATAGGCCCCCGATAACTGTTTCCCCAATCTGCCTTCATTCTTCTGCATGTTTCTAGGATGGTAGGGTAGCTTTTAGTGATGGAGTCAGTTTGGAGCAGAAAACAGAAGAGAGATGTCTGGTAGGGGTTGAGCTAAGATGGAGGGGAGTGTATAGAAAGGTGTTGGTGTGCTTTTGGGCTTTGGCTACAGGAAACATGGCTAGCAGTGGTTATAAATGTGTTTTGAAACCACTTATATTCATTTGAGCTTCAGCCCTAACCTTTGTTTCTACTGCTTACATTGAGCCAGCTTTTTCTGTTCCACTGCATGGCAAACAATGCTAACCTATTCTAAAACAGCAGAAGACCAAAAGGGAAAGGCATTTTGCCAGTTTGACCTTGTGATGACTCAGAGGAAGAGACATGGGGGAATGGGTTCAGGGGCTGTTTGGGGCTGTGTTATGAAGCCTTGCCTTCTGTGGCAACGCTGTTTAAATTTTCACTAGCAGAATGTGCGGCATTAATAATCCATCTGCTTGAAATCTTCTGATGGGTGAAATTTGATGGGGAAAGTTGTCAGTGCAGGACACTTCAGTCATGCTGGGTATATTGAACAACTGCAGAGAAGGTGCCTGGATCCTGCGAGCCAGCTCGGAAAATGCCTGGCCAGAACACTCCAGTTTGCACGCTGTTGTATTTAAGTGGCTGCTCTTCTTGTGAGAGCCAGTAGTAAAGAACAGTTTATTATGGGTAATAGTCATGACCTCAACAGGATCATTCTTGGATTTTTACTCCTGGACTCAAATATTAGCCATAAGAATACATTTCATTATCCTGGGAAGGAAATTCTTTGTAAGTGAACCCTAACCTTATAGTTATTAGATTTATCCCGTGCTCAACTCAGGATAAATTCAGTTCTCGCTTTGAAATGCGTTAAGACATTTTGCCTGGCATAGCAATACCGGCAGACTGGAATGTTTGTCTTTTTTGCAGCTGACTCCTCTGCATTTAATTCGTTCTGAATCAGTCTAACATGAGGGGAAGCACTTGCACTAAAACCCTGAGAGTAATGCTGATTTAGAACAAAGGTGTTTCACAGAATCACAAAATAGTTGAGACTAGAAGGCACCTCTGGAGATCTTATTCATCCTCATAGTACAATTGGGTTTTTTCTTATGTTTAAATAGAATTTCCTGCTTTTCAGTTTGTTCCTATTGCCTCTTGTCCTTTCCCTAGGCACCTCTGAGAAGAGTCGATCTCTGCCTTCTTTATTCCTTTCCATCAGGTTATATTACTAAGATCCTCCTGAGCCTTCTCAGCTCAAGGCTAAACAATCCCAGCTCGCTCAGCCTCTCATGGCAGATGCTCCAATCCTTTAATCATCTTAGTTTGCTGGACTTGCTCCAACATGTCTCTCTTGTAGCAGGGAGCCCAGCACTGGACCCAGCCCTCCAGCAGTGCCTCCCCAGTGCTGGGCAGAGATGAAGGATCCCCTCCATCGCCCTGATGGCAGCCCTCTGCCTAATGCAGCCCGCGATGCTGTTGGCCACCTTTGCTGTGAGGGCATATTACTGACACAGTTCAGTTGCTCTACCAGGACTCCTAGGTCCTTCTCTGCAAAGCTGTTTTCCAGTAGTTTGGCACCCAGCCTGTACGGCATAAAGTTATTCCTTCCCAGGAGCAGGACTTTGCATTTCCCTTTGCTGAACTTCATGAGATCTGTCTGCCCATTTCTCCAGGCCTTTTCCATATATTTTGTCAGCAGAAGGCCCACATTTTCCCTAGTCTTCCTTTTGCTGCTAAATTACCTGTAGAAGCACTTCTTGTGGCCTTTCATATTCCTCACCACTTTCAAGTCCAGGCAGGCTTTGACCTTCCTAAGCCTGTTTTTCCATGCTAGGACAGTGTCTTTATATTCATTCTAGCTCACCTGACCCTGCTCCCACCTCTTGTATGCTTTCTTTTTATGTTTAAGTTTTGTTACAAGGTCCTTGTTCATCCATGCAGGTCTCCTGGTGCCTTTGCTTAATTTCCTGCACGTTGGGCTGGATGATTCTTGAGCTTGGAGGAGGTTATCTTTCAAAATCAACCAACTCTCCTGCACCTGTCTTCTCTCTAGGCCCATACCCTATAGGTTTCTCTGAAGCAGGTCCCTGAAAAGGCTAAATTCTGCTCTCCTGAAGCCTGGACTTATGATCCTGCAATTTGCCTTGTTTCCTTTGCCTTGGTTGTGACTTAAGGCTTGGTTCTGTGACTTCCCTGGCTTAAGCATCAGTAGTCCTAATACCTAAGCCTGCATTTGTGATGAGCTGACTAGGTTGTGTGTTTTGATCTGAACTAGAGATTTTTGTATCTGAAAGTCATACATGCCTTGAGTGAACCAGACAGACCAGGTCTGGTTAAGTGCTAAATGTTCCTGTAGAAGGCTATACTGTCTTTTGGCGTGTTCTTAACTTACATTTACTAATACATCTGTTCCTTATGTGTGTCAGTCTTATGTACCAATGCTGGTACTGATGCCATTAGTCTCTCTGATTCTGATTGCTGGACACAGATTTATCTTAGAAAAACTTCCATCTAGTAGATGTCATTAAAATGACTCCCTTGCTAGACCCATTTCCATCCCCTTATGTGTGCCTGGAAATGGGCCTTAAATTTGCACAGTCTAGCCATGCCCTGGATTGTTCTGAGATCATGGTGTAACCCAAAGTATTTCTTCATGGTAAAGCTATCCTATCCTGTATGAATCCACAAAAGAAAAACTGGCCTAGAGGAGCTGACTGCACAACTAGCCTAGGAATTATATAGGCTGTTCTGTTTCTTACAGCTCCAAAATCTGTTCAATATCCACATGGTCATTAATAAGTTTCATGTAGCCTTAGGTATGGCCAAGGTATGATGGGATTCTGGCAAGTGATCCAGCTGCCTTTTCAGGAGTGGTTTTCTCAGTGGGGTTTGTCCGGTACCTTTCTTCAAGTTCTGCATCTTCTCCCCACACCTGGTTACCTGTAAGCAGTAGCTGTACCAGCTGATGTTTAAGGGGACTGGATACACCACTCTTAAACGCTGTACCCCAGACAGAACTGTAGAATAACATCCTAGTTAGTATCCAGTGTTCCTGGTCAGCACAGATGGTGAAGTGCTGGCAAAAATACTTGCAAAGTGATTTGAGAGGGCTCTGCTTGCTGTTAGTCACTACCACCAAATTAGCTTAATTAAAACCAGCTGTGGGAAAGTGGTCTGCTGCAACTGATAAATCTCATTTCCTTCTCTCAAGTGTCTGTGGGCCTGGAGCTGGTGATAACTGCCTGCTTGGATGCAGTGAGGATCTTAAGGTGGTTGCAGTTCTCTTCCATATGTGCAATTTTGAAGTTGGCCCTAAATCCTGCCTTTGGCTCGCATTTCTCCATATGGAGTCCTTGGCCTTGAGGTGCTGGGGTTAGTGTATCACATTGAATAGCATCTATTATGGTTAGTGCTGCCATTAGTTGATTTGGTTTGGGAGAATTAGTGAGCATGTTTGTTTTAGTATGGTTTAGAAAGAATGTCAAGGTTATCCAGCCTGAGAAAGATGCTCTTTTATTAGAGTTTTAAAACCTCACGAAACCAAAAGAACCCCTTCCCCCATGACCAAACCCTGACTTTAAAAACCAACAGCTTAAGATACTTAGAAACATATTGTTTGTTTTCTCTGAATGATCAGCAGTCCTTTGTGTTTTGTGAACAGGTGTCTCGGGCTTCTGCAATATTCTTTTTTCTTAGAATGCCCTACTTGTTGCTGTCTCCATTGACTTAATCCTTTCCTCTCTTTTCCTATCATCTGTTCAGTTGTGCAGGCAATTTCACAGTCAAACTTATGGCCAAGAAGTTGCCTACATTGATGGCTTGTCACAAACCAAGAAGAGGCCATTTTCCATTTCTGAATTGATCCCAGACCTGCCAACATCAAGCTGTTGGGTTTTTTTGCCAGTCAAATGAAGTTGTGTTAGATGAGGCAGCTGTTTTAGAATAAGGTTAATAAAATGACTGTTGCCTTTCACAAGGAGTTCTGCTAGTGGAGTAATCCAGAAATGGTGAAACTCTAAAATTTGTGAATCCCAGTGAGCCTGTGAAATCCTGGCTGGGAGCATGCTTCAGCAGGTGCTGAAATGCTAATAAGGAATGGGGTCTGTTGTGGAGTGCTGTGGAAGGTTTGTCTTTCTGAGATTACAGTGGGTTTTATTTGTGGAAATTGAATTAATTTAAGAATGGGAGTTGCTCTTGGCAGCTCTCAAATTTCTGAAGTTCCAGCTTTTGATGAAATAGAGTTGGCAGTTTCACATGATCTTCATCAAAGCCATTTGATGTTTCAGTGATGCTGGTACTGCTGGATTACTATTCTTAAGCAAGCTGTTCCCTTTTCTTGATATTTTGATTAAAGTAGTCCATTGATCTGGGTTGGTTTTTGCTTTCTGGTTTTGGGGTGGTTTGGTTTGTTTTTTTTTTTTTTTTTTTCAGAGGCCCTGCCAGTCCACTGAAAGTTTACGTGACCACTCAAAAAAGCAAAGCTAATATGGGTGTTTCAGAGGCATAACTGAACAACATAGATCATTGTACATTGCATTGTGGCACATCTGAGAAAAATGTGTGTGAATGTGTGTGACCAAACAAGAGGAGTCATATCAATAATTACCTTTCTACTGAACTTATAAAATTTTAGTTTCTTCCCTTCAATATCGTTCCAGAGTATAATAATAATGTTATCTATTATGTTTGCTTGTTGCAAACATGCAGGAGACTTTGTGGCTTTCCCAAATAGGGTCACCCAAGATTTTCAGATGCAGTATAGCAGATGAGCCTGGTCACACTGCTCATCTGCCTGCAGTTCTCTGGTAATTTACTGCCTATTTCAGTTTTGCACATGAACTTTGTATCACTGTAAGCTTCATTTCTGACAGACAAGGATCTTTTAAATATAATTTGTTCTTGTAGCTGGAGGTGAGACTAGCCTCTTTTTTAAGTCCTTTCCTGCCATGGGGGAGTGGCAGCTTGGTTGTGCTTTTAGCCACTGCTGACTTGGAAACTGCACTGTGAGTTATTTTTTTTAAAGAAAGCTTGCTTGCTTTGTGAAACAATTTAGTTAGGTGCTTAGCAGTTTAATTCCATTGATCCTAGACTGGAACCAATGTTTCTTGGTATTTAACCTTCTGGGTGCCTTGAAGTTTGTTTTCTCACTGGCTTGGTTCTCTGCCAAGTGCTAATTTAAAGGGATTCATTGTATTTTTATATGTGGCGTGATAGGAGGAACACTTTTTCTTTAGATCATCTCCAGCTATGATGATCAACTTCCACTTCTGCTGCTGCTATTTGAATATGTTTTTCATTGTCCTGCAATTCCTACACATACAAATGAGGCACTACTGACAGTATTTAGTCCGTCTCTGAATTATTTTTCTTACGTTTTAATGAACCAATTTTTTTTTAAAAATCAAACACTTCTGTAAAAGAAAATAATAGGAAATGAGAATCTATATATGCACTGTTCAAAATTACTGTGGTTTTGTGTTTTTGTTTTGGGGGGCTTTTTTTTGTTTGTTTTTTGTTTGTTTGTTTGTTTTCTCTGAGTATAGGAGCTTTCATAGTCTGGGAACAGAATAGCATTTGGTTTTGGCATCTTTCTAGGATGCACAGATGACTTCTGGGACATCTTTATTTCAGCTTTGCATGTGTCAATGTTTGTTTGGTTTAGGACGATGGAAGACTTTTGCGTACATGTAATGCCTTTTGTAGACCAGTTAGTGTGGCTGGAAGATGAAGACAAGCTGAAGGCATAAAAGCTGTTCTTCAAGATATTTGGCTTTGAAAGAACATATGCTCGGTATCTCTCTGTATATATCTACTACCTATAAAATCATGTACTGTGTAGGACCTCTTAAATCCAAACTTTAGTGCATGTTTTGGAATCTTAATGAGTTTTAGGATTTGATGGGCCAGAAATGTCTTCAGATTTGGAATCAGTTACGGCGATGCCGTTAAAAATCAAACAAAAAACCTTCAAACTTCCCCCTAGCCCCAAACTGCAAAAAAAAAAAAAAAAAGAGTGAAAAATGTATCCAACAGACTTTCTGTTCAGTATCACCTTTCATGTTAATAAATGGTCTGAGTCTTTGTAATGCAAAAGAAAGTAGAATACTGCCATTTTCTAAAGAAGATGCCTATAAAGCACTTGTTTTCAGAAGGTGTTTTATGCTCATACACTTTTCTTGAATCTTACTCCTTCCTGTCATTTGTTTGTGTTCCGGGCAGACACAGAAGAAGAGATGAGAAGTGTCACTATAAAGCTGTACATATTAACTCGTTGGCAGTTATTCTGGTGGCAGCTGGGCCAGATGTTGTGTGCTTTAAGGTTTTGGGAGGCTTCTGACCACTGGCTTAATATCATAAGTAGTAGATAATTTTCAAACAAACTCAAGAATGTGAGTTTCCTGATGGAAGTATTTGTATTTCTTCTTTTGAGGAAGGGAGAGGCTTCTGAGAGCTAGCTCGGAAAAGCCAACACACAGGAAAAGTTTTTTCCATACCAGGGAGAGGGAGAAAAAAAAAAGGTTGAATGGCTGCAGTAGGCATAATACCAAGACCAGGCTGTTAAAGTAGTTGTTGTCCTAATTGCCATTAATTGCATGTAGGTATCTCTATTTATGTAAAACAAAGATAATGTGTAGCAGCCTTCCAGAGCTCTCTGACAGTTGTGTGAGTATATGTAAGTTTAAGACCCTGTCACTAATACAGTTCTTAGACTGTGCTTTGTTAAGGTTAAAAGCCCATGTCCATATTTAATAAAAATACCACAAAAGTAAAGCAATTTATTTCTTATTATGAATGCTTTGTATTTTATAATATCTAAGGTAACAACATGTGTTTGCACTATGAAATTACAGAATTCATTTTCCTTGTGCCAGTGCTGTACACTAATGTGATCAAGAAATTTTAGCTTATTTGTCTTTAGTTTGAAACTGAACTTTTTAAAGGACAAATTTAAGGGTATTTTGTTTTCTTTGTAGTTTCAAGCTGCAAGTATGTAATAAAGATAGATAAAGTTAGAAAGTTTTGAGGGGTTTTTGATATGGAAATTGCTTGGTATTCCAAAAGTTATGTGAAAATTACATGCATGAGCACTAACCAAGAAAAGTGAAGTGAGTATACTATTTACATTTTTCTAATTATTGAAATAAATATTATTAGGTTAAAATTACTTTAGGAAATACTTTCTTTAAGAACAATTTGCAGCTTTTGAAGTGTGATTGAAATCAACCAGAGAGCATTGGCCAATTAATTTTTGTTTACATCTGGTTTGCATCAACAAAATATTATGTTGAGTCTAGCCCTTAGTTTGCAAATGATGTATTGAGTATTTTCATGGGTTTATGTCCAAATGAGTGTTGTTAGGTGCTTTACTTAAAAATACTTAAAAAAAAAAAATAAAATTTTTTTTAGTTGTGATCTGTAACCTTCCTGTCTAGTATTCTTGTTTGAACTAAATAATGGCTATACTAATGATTATTAGACACATTCCACACAATAATGAGATTTACTGTTGATTCAGTAGTTTTCTGTCTTAAGTCATGTCAGTGGTTAAATTGGTCTATCCTCTAAATATTTCTAATAGTTAGATCCAACAGTCATACACAGGTAAGTCTAAATACAATTTCCCTTGTGCCCCCTGATATATCCAATGTACAAGTTTGCCATTAATTTTAATTATAAAGACAACTGCAGTGTTGTTTTGTTACTGAGATTATCTAGTAAATGCTAGTAGTGACCCTTTTAAAATATATGTTTTAAAGAATTCATAATTTTGAAGTATTAGCTGGAGATATACATTGAGAAGAAGATGCATATTCTGAACCTAAAGCAAATGTCTTACATTTGAGTGCACAAATGATGTATTTCTTGATGAAAAGAGTGAATCTTTTATTCAGAAACAATATATGGGTTTACTTCATATTGCTTTGATTAAAGACTGGTACTACCATTGATGCTCAAGAAAATGTTCTTGAATTGAGCTGGTACTATCTTACTGACCCACATCTTTACATTTGTTCCTGTGTAATTCCCCAATTGCCAATATCCATTTTCTGTCTTGCCACATGGATCGTAAGTTTAGAAGAGAGAAGTTTTACTGTTTTGTAATTTATTACATGTTCCAGTATGGAATTTGGATATATGACTGACTTAGTGCTACAATAATAATTGAAACCAAAATATGAGACTTGGCTTAGGAGGACACGAGCCCCTTAAAATACTGAGAATCTGTTTGGGATTAATTAAAGGATTTCTCTCTGTCAAGAGAAAAACTTCTTGGATACTAGCTTTATTGGTATAGTTTGGTCTGTTTGGTTTTGTGACTTGATGGTAGATCTGTACCTTCTCTACAATTGTGGCCCTCAAACCAAGTATATTTTCACTGAACTTCTGCAGCACCTTGACCTCCCCTTCTCCTTTGCATTTGGAGACTGTTTTTCCATCTCCTCTGGAAAGAGCAACCTAAGAGGCCAATGCTGTTGGCCTTCCCCTGGAATAGGGAGAGGATGGACACCAAAGGGCTACACTTTACCGGATGCTCGGAGTGAAGCACTGTGTTGTCCTTGAGCCCAGAGTTTTGTCAATCATGGCACTGCGAAGTTATGTAGTAGATCCAAATAAATACTGATCTTATGAGCAACACATACCAGCCCTTCCTGCTACCAAACGGTTATTTGGGCGCTGCTGAAGACAACAGTAATGTAATATCCTTCTGAAGCATTTGCCAGCTGGCGCAGGACACTACGTCTTTTCATTCAGTTCATTCACTGCAGAATAAAGAAAATTGGCATGCTCAGAACATTTTAAAAATACATCTGTTCAGAACATGAGTGTTGTTTCTTGCTTAGTTAATTTGCCACTTCATTACCAATGTCCTGATGGAAAAGGAGCAATGCGCACAACAGCAAGTGTAAAAGTTGGTTAGGTTCCATGAAATTAATAAAAATTCATTAAAGAAATATTACTACATCTTTCAAGTTCTGTATTGCTAATAGAGTTGTCATTTCAATTAAATGACAGGAAATTGAGAGCTGATAGAGAAGGGCAAAGGGGTCCAGGAGGGATGGACATTCTTTAAGAAGGAAATCTTAACGGCTCAGGATCAGGCTATTCCCATGTGCCGCAAGACGAACCGCCGAGGAAGACAACCATCCTGGCTGAACAGGGAGCTTTTGCTAGGAGTCAAGAAAAAAAGGAGAGTTTATCATCTCTGGAAGAAAGGGCAGGCAACTTGGGAGGAGTACAGGAATCTTTTTAGGTCATGCAGAGAGGAAATTAGAATGGCAAAAGCTCAGCTAGAACTCAATCTGCCCACTATTGTAAGAGACAATAAAACATGTTTTTACAAATATGTTAACAATAAAAAGCAAGCCAAGGAGAATATCTATCCTTTAATGGATACAGAAGGGAACATTGCCACCAGGGATGAGGAGAAGGCCAAGGTACTCAATGCCTTCTTTGCCTCAGTCTTTAATAGAGAGACCAGTTATTCTCAGGGTACTCTGCCCCCTGAGCTGGAAGGTAAGGATGAAGAGCAGAATATACCCCCCTTAATCCGGGAGGAAATAGTTAGTGACCTACTATGCCACCTGGATACTCACAGATCTATGGGACCAGACGGGATCCATCCACGAGTACTGAGGGAACTGGCGGAGGTGCTTGCCAAGCCACTCTCCATCATCTATCAGCGATCCTGGTCAACAGGGGAGGTCCCAGAGGACTGGAGGCTTGCCAATGTGACTCCCATTTACAAGAAGGGTCGGAGGGAGGATCTGGGGAACTACAGGCCTGTCAGCTTGACCTCGGTACATGGGAAGATTATGGAACAGTTCATCTTGAGAGCACTCAGATGGCATGTGCAGGACAAGCAGGGGATGAGGCCCAGCCAGCATGGGTTTACAAAAGGCAGGTCCTGCTTGACCAACCTGATCTCCTTCTATGACCAGGTGACCCGGCTAGTGGATGAGGGAAAGGCTGTGGGTGTTGTCTACGTTGACTTCAGCAAGACCTTTGACACTGTCTCTCATGGCATACTCCTTGAGAAGCTGGCGTCTCATGGCTTGGACAAGTGTACTCTTCGTTGGGTGAAAAACTGGCTGGATGGACGAGCCCAGAGGGTTGTGGTGAATAGGGTAAAATCCAGTTGGTGGTGGGTCACAAGTGGTGTTGGGCCTGGTTCTGTTTAATATCTTTATTGATGATTTGGATGAGGGGATCGAGTGCACCCTCAGCCAGTTTGCAGATGACACCAAGTTGGGAGGCAGGGTCAATCTGCTTGAGGGAAGGCAGGCTCTACAGAGGGATCTGGACAGGCTGGATCGATGGGCTGAGGCCAATTGTATGAGGTTCAACAAGGCCAAGTGCCGGGTCCTGCACTTGGGTCACAGCAACCCCATGCAGCACTACAGGCTTGGGGAAGAGTGGCTGGAAAGCTGCCCGGCAGAAAAAGACCCGGGGGTGCTGGTCAACAGCCGGCTGAATATGAGCCGGCAGTGTGCCCAGGTGGCCAAGAAGGCCAACGGCATCCTGGCCTGTATCAGAAATGGTGTGGCCAGCAGGAGCAGGGAGGTGGTTGTTCCCCTGTACTGGGCACTGGTGAGGCCGTACCTCGAGTGCTGTGTTCAGTTTTGGGCCCCTCACTGCAGGAAAGACATTGAGTTGCTGGAGCGTGTCCAGAGAAGGGCAACCAAGTTGGTGAGGGGTCTGGAGCACAAGTCTGATGAGGAGCGGCTGAGGGAACTGGGGCTGTTTAGTCTGGAGAAGAGGAGGCTGAGGGGAGACCTGATCGCTCTCTACAACTACCTGAAGGGGGGTTGTAGTGAGGTGGGTGCTGGTCTCTTCTGTCAGGAGGCTGGAGATAGGATGAGAGGAAATGGCCTCAAGTTGCGGCAAGGGAGGTTTAGGTTGGATATTAGGAAAAATTTCTTTACTGAGAGGGTTGTCAGGCATTGGAACAGGCTTCCCAGGGAAGTGGTTGAGTCCCCATCCCTGGAGGTATTCAAAAAGCGCATAGACAAGGCACTTCAGGACATGGTTTAGTGGGCATGGATGATGGTTGGACTCGATGATCTTGAAGGTCTTTTCCAACCTAAATGATTCTATGATTCTAATAACTTTGCTCTGTACAATGTAATCAGTAGATCTTGATGCCACGTAAAATTGAGATAAATGGTAATATTTTGCTATATCTATTCCTAGCTCTCAAGCCTTTTTTCCAAGCGTCTTTGGAAAAAAGCAGATTGTTTATTTTTACAGATGAGAAATGCTTAATTTAATCAAAGGACTTGTTCAGGGTTGCACAGTTTATAGCAAGATTACCCATATTGGCTGTGTTCTAGTTTGGCCATGAGTTTGCAGAGATGAGCTCTGAACCAGCTGTGTCTGCGCTCCCCAGGGCAGAGCTTGTGTGTGAGCCTCATCGCTCTGTGTCGAGTTTCTCGGTGTGGAAACTGGCTGGCTGGAGGCTGAAGCAAAAAAGGGACCTGATGTCCAGGCAGAGTGGATGGATGGCCAAGGAATTTGGGTTCAACTCTAACCTTGGCTCTGAAGTCGTCTGTCAATAAAAGGGTGTGCTGTTGTGGCAGGTTGACCCTGGCTGACCGTCAGGTGCCCACCAAAGCCGTTCTATCGTTCCCCCCTCCTCCTTCTGGGCAGGGGAGAGAAAATATAACAAAGGGCTCGTGGGTCGAGATAAAGACAGGAGAGATCACTCACCAATTACTGTCAAGGGCAAAACAGACTCAGCTTGGGGAAAATTAACTCAATTTATTACAAATCAACCAGATTAGGGCAATGAGAAATAAACCCAAATCTCAGAACACCTTTCCTCCACCCCTCCCTTCTTCTCAGGCACAACTTCACTCCCGGATTCTCTACCTACCACCACCAGCGGCGCAGGGGGACGGGGAACGGGGTTTACGGTCAGTTCATCACACGTTATTTCTGCTGCTTCATCCTCCTCAGGGGCAGGACTCATCACACTCTTCCCCTGCTCCAGCGTGGGGTCCCTCTCACAGGAGACAGTCCTCCACGAACTTCTCCAATGTGAGTCCTTCCCATGGGCTGCAGTTCTTCATGAACTGCTCCAGCATGGGTCCCTTCCACGGCGTGCAGTCCTTCAGGAGCACACTGCTCCAGTGTGGGTCCCCCACGGGGTCACAAGTCCTGCCAGAAAACCTGCTCCATGGGCTCCTTTCTCCACAGATCTGCAGGTCCTGCCAGGAGCCTGCTCCAGCACAGGCTTCCCACGGGGTCACAGCCTCCTTCAGGCACCCACCTGCTCTGGCGTGGGGTCATCCCCGGGCTGCAGGTGGAGATCTGCTCCCCCATGGACCCTCCTGGGCTGCAGGGGGACAGCCTGCCTCACCGTGGTCTTCCCCACGGGCTGCAGGGGAATCTCTGCTCCGGCGCCTGGAGCATCTCCTCCCCCTCCTTCTTTGCTGACCTGGGGGTCTGCAGGGCTGTTTCTCTTACATGTTCTCACTCTCTCTCCAGCTGGTGTTTCTGTCTCTGTCCTGCAACTTTTTTTCCTTCTTAAAAATGTTATCACAGAGGCGTTACCACTATCAATGATTGGCTCAGCCTTGGCCGGCGGCGGGTCCGTCTTAGAGCCAGCTGGTATTGGCCCTGTCAGATGCAGGGGAAGCTTCCAGCAGCTTCTTACAGAAGCCACCCCTGTAACCCCCTCACTACCAAAACCTTGCCACACAAAGCCAGTACAGAAATGGAGAGAACACTGCTTGGCCTACTTTAGTACTGTATACTCAAAAAGTTAGTACTGTATAAATGAGGGTAGTATTTAAAGAGATGCTGGCTAGAGCAACAATGCAGAAACTCATCAACTTTGTACAGTGCATAAGTGAATTAACATTTAGATAAGAATGAACTTTTTTCCATTCTTATGATATTTTACAATGATATACATTCTCACATGAGGATAAATCTTCCCCCACAGGTACATTTATATGAAACAAGCACCAGCCCGTTCCCCCATCTCTGTACTGATACAAATATAGCCAGGTGGCACACAGGACAGGTATTCAAATCTAGTGCAACAGAAACACTGTAGTGCAGCCTTGTTTTAAGACCATTTATTAAAGTACAAAATCCAGAGCATATTGGAAGTGTTCTTTACAATCAGATGTTTCCCGTTGCTGAAGATGTGTCCTGTTGCTGAATGACTTTTCCCTTCCCATAAAGGGAATAAGTTTGAACTTTGAACCTGGGTTTCCTGTCAGTTGCAGACAGCACTGAACTGAAACTCTTCATATGGTTTGCTTGCCAAAACTTGCAGTCCCTGTTATTTGCTGCTGTTAGCTTGCACATCTGTGATTAGGAAGTGTGCCTGTGCTGTGTGTGTTGTCTTTATATATTCCTCATCTTAGATATTGAAAATGTTAGAATAAAGCTGCTCAAACAATACACTTGAGATTGTAATTTCTTGTGGCATCTAAGCATGGGAACACTGGTGATTGTTTTTCACAGAGTATGTATGCAGGAGTTGAGATTACTAGTAGGAGTGTCTTCCATATGTTTCCTTTGACCTTAACTGATGCTGTGTGAAGTGGTGCATGTAGGAGATGTCGTAATTAGTGCCTTGAGTTTTGAATAAAGAATTTGAGTAACTTAGAGATCTTTGGGGCTGTGGCGCAGAAGATGTTCTTGTAGTGACCGGTGCTCTTAACACAGAGTCATCTCACACTCAGAAAAAGGTGGAGAAGTAGGAAAATGAATTGTACTATAGAAGGAAGAGCTTAGTAAAGCAGAATAAACCGAGCAGGGGGTGGGAACACAACATTAATGCAAAAGTAGGATACTTAATAAATTAGTAGGATGGTATTTGTCATTAGACTGAATAAATTACTTAGCCCTTCCCTAAATCTGTCTTCAGCAAGTAAAACAAAGCATTAGGAAATGAAGGGTGCCCTGTCAAGTAATTTATAAGTGCGGGCAGTTGTTCTTGTGTTTCACCAAATCTGAGGAAGGATGTTGATGCTTTAGGTATCTAAGTGAGATCTCTGTGAAATAGCACTGAAATTATTTAGTTCTCTTCAATTCCTTGGATATAAGAATCATCCAGAATATTGTGTAGTTGTAGTAAGAGTAGGTTTTTTTCCAAATATTTTTTCTTTGGGGCAGGGGATGTTCTGAGACAGATCTTGCCAAATGAATCCTGACAGTAGTGTGTTTTCTGAAAGTGGCACTGCTTTTGTGAGCTTCATTTTCTGACTAGATGAAACATAAGGATAGTTTTTGTTATTACTGGCCTTTTCATCACTAAGTTATGCAGAGTTTTGTGCATTAAGTGTTCCTTCTCTGTTATATGTCATGTTATAGAATATTGATCTCAAACAGGAAATAAATTTTGATGGCTATTGGGATGTTTGATGCTATCCTTTTCAGTACTCAGCTGGAAAAGGGAGACAGCTGAATCACAGACCCTTTTCTTCATGGATGGTCTTCTAATTCTGTGGTAAAAAAGCAGCACCTAAAATTTTCCTGTTCATTCTGACTCTGAATCACAATTATATTCTTTAATGTTGTTACTGCAGTTGCTGTCCCCAGTCCAGGTGATGGAACTCTGCAGGATATCTGGTCTCCGATCAAGCTCCGGAGGTGGAAATTATATTGAGTGTTATTGAATATAGGTTGCAGTTCTCCAGGAGTCCATCAGAGTATCTGGAGAGCAGGGGTATGGAATGAGAAACTTAACAGTGATCATGCATATAAGAAAGCAATACAGACCTTAGAGCTTGAGTCTTTGCATGGGGATGTGCCAAATTACAGCCTTATGTTGCAATGTATTATTGTATTCCCTGTTTGGCTTGGTCTGTGGAGCGCATTACTGTAATGGTATGTGGTATCAAGGCTGTGTTAAGCCTTTATTATTAAACGCTTATAACTCCTGTGGGACTGATGCTTTGTGGTTTCTCAGGACCACTTCCAAAGCAGCACGCAATCATTTATTTTTTTTTTAACCGATTTTATTTTTTTTAATTTTTTTTCCTGGGGAAGTTGGTTTATTGCTAAAGTCTTTTTTTTAAAGGCTAAGAGAAGTTGTTGGTTCAGCTTCTTTGGTTTCCAGTAGGATGAGACAAATATCTATAAATCTTTGCAGGGAGAATCTGTAAAAAGCAAAAAAAGTTAGTGGCTTCTTAGAGGTACTTCCTGTAAAAGTCTTAACTGAAATTCTGAAACAGCATATACTAAACATACAGGTTATATAGTTTTTGATTAAATGTGGATTATATTTGCTGTTCTCATTCTGTGTTACCACTGCTTATTTTCAGTTTGTATATTGCATTTTCATCAATGATGAAATCAAAGCAAGGGGAGTAGTTGCATTGGAAGTTGGTCCATGTATTTGCTCTTACATGATTTCAGGAACTTGACACAATTGGGCTTTAAGAGCTGTTGCCACACATCTCTCGTGTGCATTACCCATGCATGATATTAAATGTTTATCCTATGGTGTCCATATCTCTTTCTTGGCAGTATGAAACTTCAGATGTTTTCCAACATGGCCTTGTTTCTCTCTGTCTCTTAAAAATCTGCAGTTTGTTGGTCGGGATTGTTGCTCCTTTATGAAGACCCAAATCTTCATTTATTTTTCTGTTCAGAGACTGGAATAGTGGAAAAGATACGGCAATCTGTAAGGAATAGCAGTTAAATAGTTACCGCTTGTCCAGAAATGCCTAGACCTAAGGTGCACAATATATGCAGCAAGATGAGTAATTTAATTTACCTGTGTTGGGGACAGGGGAGTGTGGTGCAGAGTTATCCAGGCCCTGAGGAAGCTCACGGTTAACAAAACAAACAGCAGGATTTGCAGGAGACCTAAGATGGGGGACACTAGAGTGGAAAGGGGTGTGTGCATGTGAAGAGATAAGGGGTTACCGACACTTGAAGTGTATCCCTTGCCTTGAAATACAATCAATCCTCACACCTGGGTGGCTTATCTAGACTGTGGTTTAAGTGCAGCAACGAATGTAGCCACCTCAGATTTGCAGGATTTTTGCTTCAGGACACGACTGTGCAAATCCAATTGTGTTCCTTCAAAGGCAAGTTCAGCTCTACATCCAGTATGGAGCATTGTTGGAACAGAGTTTAAATTTTTCACAGAGCAGGATTGAGCCTCTCTGCACGGTCTGTCTTGCAGCTCCTGGTTCCTGAACCAAATGGGATCCTTGTGTTTGTTCCATTGCAGTGAGCTCTCCTGGAAGAGGGGTCTCATATGGCACTCTTCCACTCTCCAAAAGGGCTGTGATGGAGCACATTCAGGTAGCCCTGCACAGCACTGTTTTTTGGGGGATGATGGAGCAGATTCATGTGTTGGTCCAATTTTTGATGCTTTATCTGGATGGCGGGTGGGTGGGGGAAATGACCCAGAGCGTTGGTCCCAATGCAGCTTTGACCCAAAGTTGACACAAAGTGACCCAAAGCAGCTTTGCAGTCTGGCTAGTGAGATCTCAGCCATTGTTATTCCTGGCACTGAGTGCTTTCTAAATAACTTAAGTGTTTCTGCTGTCTTTGCTTCTTCTGATGGGTTGGATCAGATCCAGAATTGCATTTGGATTTTGCTGTATCTTGGGGTTTTTTTTTTTTCTTTTCTTTTTTTAAACTGCTGTAGCCACTGAAAAAATGATTGTAGCTAACATGAAAACAGATGTAAAAGGCTGGCATTGTGGTGTGCAGCCTTAAGCTGTGCATATTGGCAAGTTATCTGGTGTCAGATTTCATGATTTGGGCATAAAGGCTGCTCTTCAGTTAAGAAGGTAGTAGAAAAAACATTTAAGCTATTTTATGGAAGTAGGTAGCTGAAAGGTTCGGGACTGCTACTTCAGACATAAACACTTGTTGGCACCTAAAGCAAGGGTGCATGTAACTGGGTATGTTTTACATTGTGTCTTATTAAGTTTTGAAAGACAGAGCCTTTGAAGATTGCCTTTGAAAGATAGAGTGGACTCAGGGGCCTGGGAGGTTGGAAGGCACTGGGCACAGACTGAACAGCCACTTTGTCTCTGGAAAAAACAGTCTAGAAAGCCGGGAGGATTTTGAACTGAGTGACAACTGAAGAGATTTGAAGCCAGAAGCAAAGAAACTTTTCTTCTTGTGTTCGTGGAAGCAGGACTCAGTGTATTTGCAAATAAATCTGGCTTGCCTCAAAGAAATGCTTATCTCCATCAACTTCAGACAAAAATAACCTGTAGCTCTGAATTTGGCTGAATGTGAATAGTTGATTGGGTAGAAAAAAGGTGACGTGATTATCTTCTCAGCCTTTTCAAGTTTATAGTTTCTTCCCTTTTGAAGTGTTTAATGCCGGAAATAAACACAGTGTTTTAATAAAGATCCATGGTTTGTGAAATTACTTGTGGGGGTGGATGGGGAGTTGACTCTAATACAGGTTATTCGCAGTGAATTTGATGTTGAAACTGTGAAACTAATAGTCACATGGAGGACTGGATTGGAAAAGGGAGCTCACATGCTTACTCTGCTTGTAATTTTTTTTTGTTTATAGGAGGAAGATAATGTTCTCAGTTAAGGGAATGAAACGTTATACTATTTTTGTGGGCTGCAATAATGGTATTAATTTGGTGCTTGCAATGCTTTTCAGCTGTTCTTAGATAAGCGCTAATATTTCATGTGCAGTGTTTGAATGCAAAATATATTGCAGGAAAATGAACAACATTTAAATTTGGCATTAACTACAAAGCAATACTTTATGTTGATAAAAATCTCAACAATTTTTTAAAAGTAGAGCCCCACAGAGATACTTCAGAATTAATTGATGGCAGATGAGTTTAACGCAGTTAAAATGAATTAAAGCCCTTGCTATTTAGAATAATATAAAGATGTCTGAATTTTATTCCCAAAAGAGGAAATACAGTTGTTAAGTCCAGATGGATTTCTATTTTTATTGGAATAAGTTTTGAGACTAGTAATAATCTTTCTCCCCCCCCCCCATGTTACTACCATAGTGTTGGATCTGGGACAGCACAGACCTGCTTTTTAAAAATTGTTTTAAATCCAGTTAAATGAACAGTTTTATTGTGTTTATTTTGAAAATTAGCACTTTCTTATTGAATTTGTAAGAATTGGAAAATAAGCACGAGGATGATATACAGTATAGAAAAGCCAAGGGCTCAGTCCCCTGTAACGTTATTGTCAGCTGAAATGTGGTAACTGTCAATGTCTGCGACTGTAGGCTGTGCAAATGTAAGGTGATGCAGCAGGAGCTTAACCTCTTTTCAGCACTCTAAAACTGATTGTACTTTGGCTTTTTACCTTGTGCTAAGGGCTTGCACCAAGGTAGCTGCTGTGGTGCTGCAAAGGGTGTCTGATCAGCTGATCACATCTGAGGCCCAAGTTAGAGAGAGAGACTTTAAGGGATTCAATCTTTTCCTTTAGCTGAAGATGAAAGGCAGTTCTGCTACTGCTGTCAGTTTAAAGCTGCTCATTCCATAAAATTATTAATCCTATCAAGGTGGTTTGTTCTTTGCTGTGTTTTACCCATTGACAAATTGTCTTTAAGTTCTGGGCCCAGTTCTGCTCCACTGGTGGTGGAGTAGAATTCAGTAGAGTTTCTCCTTCAGTTGGGATTGGCATCAAAATGGATGGCAAACCAGGAGGCTTACTTCCAAAATAAGTGTTGGTTTGTTTCAAATAAGAATAAAACTGGAAAAAAAACCCACCATTGACCCTGGTACCATATTGCAGCTCCACTTGGAACAGAATATCAAATTATTACTGATAAACTTTGCAGACAGGTTCTAGGCTGGGAGAGTAGTATATGAGGAAAATTAATGACTAATAAAGGGGTCTGGATCATGGGGTGAGCTAAGTGCAAGCAGGCAGTAAGGGTTTCTATGTGGCCAAATGTCAAGTTGCACATATAAAAACCAGGAACTGGGAACCATAATTGAAGCAAAGTGTGCCCCATTGTATGAAACAGTGACTAAAAGTATTGGGTGTTAACTGGTGAGCGAGAGCTGTCATTGTGATCATGGATAAAAGCGCTATTGTGATCCCCAGATGGCAAAATAAAAGGGTATTAATTAGAGGGGTTATATTTTCTTGATACGTGGCACATATGCTGCAAAGCTGAAGGATATTGATAAATTGAAATGCACTTAGCTGAGGAGCCACTAGTGTGAGTAAAAATGTGGAAAACAGTGAGAATTTCAAGGAGCACAAAATACTAGGCTTAGCAAACAGTGTCAGGGAAGAGCTGACTGTAACAGGCGAGTCCCTTAAGTGGGGGTGAAATATTGATAATACATTTGATAAGGAAAAGCTCTCTAGTCTAGCAGTCAAAAGCATATTATGATTCAGTTTTGGAAAGGTCGACCAAGCTTACTGGGAATAAAATGAAATTATTTTCAATAAATTGTAGCTACTTCGTTGGGTAATGACATCATGATCTGTTGCATACTCCAGCATTTTGCCTTTGCTGGATGCCTGTTGGTTTGTCTGGCTGGTGAAGAAGTTGTTCTGCTTCCTGGTGGAAGGGAGCATAAGGAGTTGTTTAAGCAAAATAACAAGAAATGTTACAGCAAGAAATGCTGCTAAGAAAAAGGGAAAATGAACTTGTACTCTTGTGTTACAGATTCAGTGGTTCTTTCCTTTGACTCCGTTGGACATACAATAGGCTCAGGTACAACATTGCCTTCTTCTCTATCTCCCACCTCGTGACAAGGCTTCTACTTAATTGGACATGGTAGCCATGTTGGGAGGCAGGTCACTGAGTCAGACTTTTGTGGGAATCAACCATCTAGCCAAAGTGGGTAAACAGGTCCTTTCCTGAGTGTAGTGGAAGTATTAAGGGTCTTAGTGTGACATGAGGATTAATGTGTGGGACCCCTTCCATTACCCAGCAAGGCAGATGACCTGGACGTGTTACATGCGTTAGTGATGCGGTTTGTGCTTCTTTTCTCATGTGAAAGGCATTAAGATGATGTCATCCACCAGCTGAAGAAAAACTGTTTCATGCTACTAGGAGAGTTTCTCAGCTAAACAAACAGTTGAGTTATTTGGGGAAAGACACCAGGAATGCTTCCAGGAAGGAGAAGGCGAAAAGTCGTAGCTAAACAAATAGGGCTGAAAACTGTTTTTTGGGTGGAGATCAACCAGCATTATCGAAGCCCAGGGCGAATCCTGCCCAATCTAATTTCCTTTGGAACCTGAGTATGGCCTTCAATTAAACTGAACCAGAAATCAAAAATTCTTTTGTGTTGGGGGCACTTCATGAAACCAGTAACTATCCATTTGGCTATGTGTAATACACGAGCTGTAGCCAAGGCACACCATAGTGAGCACGATACTTGATGAAATTAAGTTTACAGCTTATGTATAATGATACATGAAGTGCAGGGGAAAGGCTAAGAATTACTCTTATAACTTAAAACCCCTTATCACTTAAAAGATGGGGATATTTACTATCTTGCAGAAAAGTAAAAATAATCCAAGTGAAAGTTATATTTTATCTTGTTTACTAGCCTTTCCTCTTAGGTTGATAGGGGGAACATGCTGCCTTCCAACATAGCACCTGTCTTCTGCCTGCACAATTTGAAAGAGAGCCTGCTGCCTGACACTAATAGCAACGCTTGAACTCAGATTTCCAATTTACTAACCCCCAAACTACTGGCAGTAACTTGCTTTGTTTACGACACCCCAAATGCTTTCTGCTCTCCCTGCATCTTCTCTAAAAGTTCTATGAAGAAATGGATCTATTGTGAGTGCATGATCTGACGTGGGAGTATCTCTAGGGTGCTGAGTGCAGAGTGGATATGTTGTTGTATTTATGGGGGGGGAAGAGACCCTTGGTTAACTCCCTTCTACTAATTAATATCAGTCATAACTGAAGTGTGGTGTTGCCTGCCTCCTTCTGTATTGGGTGATGGTTTCTTTAGTCTGCAGAAGTAGGGGGGAGGTTACATAGGTTTGAGATACGAAATCTGTGAGTAAAATTCAGGGAAATATTTTGATTACAGCTGAGTATGTCTGCATCAGCATACCTACACTGGAGTTGTGCTGGATTGATGTTGGTACAGCTAAGACCAGAATTTGTCCTGGAGTAAAACTTTTAAATATTGCCTACTATGGATTTTCTTTGTCCTAATGTTATTTTGGCTTCTAACTGATGTGAAAACAGTTAACCCTGTGGATAGCTTCCAGTGCAGGGTATCTGTGGAGTTAATCATAAATGTTGTGTATACTACCAATAGGGTGGTAAACTTAGTTATGAAAAATAGTTCAACTGCTCCATGTCTTTTGGAGTTATGTTAATATGGAGGGTGGGAGACAAGCTAATGTAAGCTAATGGTCTGCCTGGGTCTGTTTTAAAAGCACTGGTCTTTGTTCTGCTTTTACATTGCGACTCAGGCTTGGTTTGGTTAGGAGTAAGACAGTAAAATTTGATCTTTTGTAAACCCTTCCACTGCAACAAGATTGAATTTCCTCATTGAAGAAATATGAAGAAAAATCGTATATTTGAGAAGGGAGGCTCAGAAAAGTCCAAGAGAGCTGTATGCTTAATTGCTTTCATATTAAGTACTCTGCACTCACTGTGCTGCAAACTTTAACTTGCTCTGAACTGATATGTGTAATAAGATGTCAAGATGTGTGATGTCTATCCAACTGAGGGATAGCTTTCCTTGTTGAACAGGAAGGAGAGAGAGAAAAACTGTGGCTATTGTGCTTCCGCTGTCCATCCCATCTCACCTTGCTGCAGACCCAGGAAAAGACAGAGCCCAGAAAGAACCCACAGAAACAATGGCAGCTCCAGGCCCAGCCATTCCTAGTAGGTGATGTTTCAGGTTGGGGTAAGAAGGGACTAAAGTGACGTACTTTGAAACATAAAAATACATATACATTTTTCTTTATTAGTCAGAATTAAACAGCTGTGAATAATAGTCTCCCTGTTAAGATTTCATGCTGCTCACAACTAGTACTCATTGACTTGTATTTGCCTATTAAACAGCTTCTTAGAATTGCTCTTTTGTAATTGTTAATCGTGCCATGTGAGGGGCAATGTCTTGTTGCAGCTTCTGTATTTTATTTGAATCAACTGTTTGTCCTTATCTTGGTTTTCCCCTTAACTCTTTGTCCCACGTGCAAATCTCAGTTTTCAGGGAGGCTGGAAATCTGTCCTAACGTATCTCAGATTAATGACACTCTCTAGGTTATTCTGGATAAACTTTCTGAACTGAGTGCTCAGAAGATCATTTGGCTATGGAGCTTGAAGTACTGCTTCATAGAAGATTATTAGCTTAGAGGACATGAGAATCAAATATGCTTGGAGTGAGGCTGAACTGTCTGAGGTTCATGCAGTGGTCTAGCCTTCACAAGTCCAGATGTTTTTGTGATTCTCTTCACGACTGCCCCTTCCCTTGAAAGAAAGTTTGAGCAGCAAAGATAAATGTTTGATGTGATGTCTACGCCAGTGTTTCAGCTGAAACTATTTGAGGAGACCTAGATTTCATTCACTTGCTGTAGACAGCTAGTACTCTTTTTTTTTTTTATTTTTCCTTGCTTCTCTGGTTGCTTTGTTTTACTTCGTTGCTAGCAAATCAAACACTGAACTTTGAAAGTCAGATTTATACCCCTGCTATTTTTGTTCAAGACTTTTTCTACCTCCTGTGTCTGAGAGCAAGCAAGTTAAATTTTTCTTCTCTAAGCCTCATTAGGATAAGAGCGCATTGAATGTGCAACATTCCCATCTGCTAATGTGCTTGCTGGAAATACTGAGGTTCTAAATACATTATGACTGTAGGCTTACCCTGTTAGACATGTTTGATTGCAGTACTGGCCACCAGTTGTATAGCAGTTGTTCTCACTGCAGGCTTAAAATGCAATAGTTCTAACATCTCAAGCAACCAAGCATTATCTAGGTCTTGCTCAAATTGTTTGAATATTTTAACTTTGTTGTCGTTGTTGCTTTTTTCTTTTCAATTTAATACTTAAATCTTATAAAAGGTTTGGCTTGACTTACGCAAAGAAAATGGAGCTTTCAAAATTTGGTTTAGAGTAGCGTATCTGCTGTGGCTCATGTGCTTGTGAAAGCCCATATGCAAGACCATGCTTCCAGATGCTGAGTTCACAATGATAGTGAAGTAATCGTCTGAAAGTTTAAATCCATGCTTGTTTAGGAGTTTGCTGTTAGTAATTCCTTATGCTAAAGTCCTTAGCCATTTTGGGAGAAACTGTGAGAACTTAAGGAAGCTTTCTCTGTTTCCTTCAGCTGCTGAAGGTGCTCAGATAACCATTTTGTGAAGGATGAAAAGAACCCTATGTCTGTCCTCCTAAATACAATTCCAGAGTGAATTTGGTGACTACTTTCTTGCATTTTGGATGGAGAGTGGTATGGATGGAGGACAGGAATAGCAATATAACTGAAATCATCAGGTATCAAATTGGTAGAATACTGACACATTCCTAGCATGAGAGAAAAACATTGGTGACTTGCAGAAGATCACTTGCTGTTCTTTGGCTTTCTCATTGAGAATCTGGTAGTGTAGATGGCTACAATTACAAACTCTGATCTTTCCCAGATTTCTAGGTTAGTGGTAATTTAGATATTATGTTAATTAATAGAATTTGTGAGGCTCTGGTAGATGTTCTTGGTTTCAGGAAAACAATTTTAATTTACGGTCGGACCTGATGTGGTTCTAGTGTGTTGGGTTTTTCTTGTTGGGGTTTTTTCCCCCCTAATTGCATTTCTGACTGTCTTAATGCTACATGGTAGTGATGGTAAAGGAGAGGTGAACTTATTGTGCTGCATTTTTCTCCATTCCTGTAAAGTAGAAAATAAATGGAAAAGATTATATATTTTTTCTGCTGGTTTTAGTGGCTTTATTCTGCAAAAATGCTTTTCCCTTTTCATTTTTGATTAATGAAGTTCTCTTCATCTTTATTTCTTTGAGCTGTAGACTGTGGGAGCTGCTTGAATCTTTGCCAATGACTGTCATGTATCGGTTGCATAGTCCTTATGTGACTTTGCCAGCATGTTCAGTATCATCATCTGTCTTCTTATTAATGCTCTGTTCCTTCAATTGAAAATACAGCTGTGAATGAGTTGAGGTGCAAATGCCAAGACGTGGCTTAAAGAATTCTCAAAATAAAAATATTTTAATGGGATTTTCCTCTTATCATGTGGCATCTCTCTGCATCAAGTCAGTACATCTTGTAAGTCACTAAAAGCCAATATAGATTACTGTTTTGTTAATATTGTTCTTGACTTTTATTAGGAAATATGATACAATTTCTAAAATAAAGAATATGCCAGAAGATTCAGGCAGCATTAATGCCATTAGCCAAGTGGATACTTGGTAGTAAATGAAACAACTGTTTATTTAGCAAAGGTTGCAATCTGGCTTTAAACAGATGTCTCCCTTGGAAACAAAAAAGGGCATATGCAGTTCATAGGAGGAAATTTTTCATCTTCCTACTGGAGTCTTTAATAAATTCCGCTTAAAGCAGTCGGTTGCTTTTCTGCTGTTGGAGGTTGCTATAGGTTTTTTAGGAAAAAAATTGTAAGGAGTTTTATAGTCCCTGTTAAGGTAACCAGAGCCTTTTAAAATGTAATATGCTTGAATGACCTCTTTTTTGTTTTACTATACCTATTTTGGAGGTAAGACAAGCAAGGAAAAGACTTTCCTGATGGATGACCCATACAGCACTATCAGCAAGTGATTGCTTATTTGTTCTTTCTGTGCCTGGGGGATGAATAATGTAGTTGCAGTGTCTAATGAAGGAGACCCCTCTGGTGTATTGCTTTCCTCAGGCTGTAAAGCTGGGCCAGATGTCTTTGGGGGCCCCCACCAGGGATTACAGGGGGGGGAAAAAAAACACCTCGAAGGTATAGAGCTGGAAATTACTTCCTTTTGCTGCTAAATCTGAAACAATAAGTAGTATCCTCGTGATTTTAGGTGTCACCAAGGCACGCAGGGGTTTGTGACTGGAGACAGATTTCTCTCTTGCCCTCTTTGAACTCACAGGTTTGTATTTCAGTTGCGCTGATAGTGCTTGGTGTATCCGTTTCCATCAAATATGCCTGTATTCATCAGGTGCAGTATTTGGAAAATGAATATTGAGCTTGGTGCAGCAGGATTAGTATCTTTAGATCAGTTTGCACAGTCTATGAACATTTTTAATAGATGTGAAATTCCAAGTTTTGCTGGAGGAGTAGTATTGTTAAGAAAGTTCTTCTGCTCCCCAGAAAAAAAGGAAGCCTAAGTGAGACTACATTAAAAGTTGTTGAAGAATCATTTTTTTTCACACGTGGTGGAAACGTCAAATGGGCAGATAGCTCTACGCAGTCGTAGATTGGTGAGGCGTGCTTCTAGTACTGGGCTGCAAGGGCTAAGCAGTTATCTTTACAGATATCAGTTCTGTTTCTTCTGTGTATTTTTACAGAGCAGGGAAAGGCACAAGGACTAGGCTTAGTCTTACCAGTATACGTGGGGTTCTCCCTGATGTCACTTGGACAACCTGAAGAAAAAGGCTGTTAAACTTGTATGCAAAAGAGTAAATGGGTGTGAGGAGGAAACTGGAATATAGACATGCATGCAGTCTATGCAGTACAGTGCTGAGGAGCCTAGGTGGCCTCAGCTTCACCCATTCTGAACTTGGCTTTACATTCTTTTTTTTTTTTTTCCCAGTTATTTAAATAGCCTCAGAAAATAATGCCTTCATCAGTAAGTTCCATCACTGAAGAGGTTAAAGTGAAAATCCTAAGGAAAGGATGCAATATTAAGTCCTTGTTTGTCCAGTACTTTCATTGTTGCTCAGTAATCCTGAGCAGTATTTTTTTAACCCTGGAAGAAAACCTTTCTTTTGTCCTTTCATTGCATATGACTTCTTTTCATTAATTCTTTCTTGTCTCCTGAGTTCTAGCAGAATTGCTTTACATCAGCTGAACTTTTATAACTGTCCATATGTGTTTTCTTAGTCCAAGGTGAATGTGAGGTGTTTGACCTTTTGCATTGCAGGGTAAGTCATTTTACCTGGCCTTTGCCACAGATACAGAACTTGCATGTGGACAGTGACCAAGGCTTAGCTCAGTTGGAGCCTCAGTTCCGCAGAGACCAAACTGCACTGGACAGGATGAAATGTATCAGGGTGGTCTGAGCTGTTCTTTATAGGACTTCTGTCTCCTGAGTGTCATACTGATTTCTTTGACAAACACAAACATTTTGAATAAAATAGCTGAAATTGAACCTTCTGCCTTCCCTCCTGTACTTGCAATTAACAGTTAAACACAGAGAGCACTAGAACCGCTTATATACCATCTTTTAAAAAAAATTTAATTTTCTCTTTCTGTGGGCAAAGTTATTTGTACTGTGCTTCTAAGTAGCTAGCTGCTAAAGGAATAGTACTCAAGTCATTGGTGAAATTAGTTATAGGTAGTTCGGAAGGTTAAAACCAGTGAGCCAAGTTAATTCCTGGATTGTTGATTTCAGATTAGTAGCATAAGGGGAAAATTTTGCCCATTTTGCCTGTATATACTATATTGGCTACAGATGCAAAATGCAGTTTGAAAACTTGATGGATATTGTACACTGTGCTTTATGGCTTTTTGGGTGGTCTGCATGGAGTTTACAGACATTCAACAATGCATTTCTCACTTGCTGCGTGGTAGCTGGATTTCTGTTGGATACTTGGGAGAAATTTCCATGCTAATGCCAGCACTGGATTTGGCGCGGGATTTGCATCATTTATAGAAATTGCTATGCTTGGCTGTACTTCTGTTCATATAATCCTAATTACATGCTTTATTATGAAATTGTTGTCAGTTATTAGATTCTTACTCAATTCTGATCTTCCTGGAAATGTAGAAATGCATTTTGTTTCTGACCTAAGACGACCTCTTGTTCTTATAGGGCATGATGAAACTTCATTTCCCATGTGCATTCATTTCTGTGCTTCTGTACACTACTGTACCACATTGTCAGCTGAGATGTGTAGCTTCCTAGCACAAGTGAGTGTGGTCCTTAGATTGCCTTGCTCTCTTTTAATACTGTTGCTTTTATACCTCATGGGCCTTTTAGTCTCTTATGGACTGAAAACGTAAAGCCTTGTTCAGATTCTTCCATGATCTTGCAAAATAAATTCTTTATTACCTTCACTCATTATTGGCTTTTAAAAAAAAAAAAAAAAATCCTATTCCCCACAGCCATATAAATGCCTTGTCTGGAGATTGGGGGGTCAGACATGGCTGGAGTTGGATCAGACCTACCGCCCTGGTTAGATCTGAAGGGAGTTTCCAGAACCACATCCATTGGTAGCTCTGCATTGTGCTTCAGTGCAGAGACCCCCTAATGGGGGGGTCATCATCATGATGTTGGCAGAGGCCAACATCACACTGCAATTATCACGGCCAGCTGGTCCAAGCTAGTTCTTGGTGGAGATGCTGGAGTATTTCTACCTTGTTCTCCCTAGCTGTTTTGTTCAGATTTCTCTAGTGTTCTAGCACTTCTTTATCCCACTGCATGAAAAAGAGGAGAAATGTTTATGTGTATCAGCTTGGTGAGTAAGGCTTTAAACTGAGGTGATGGGAGGTGAAAGCAACCTGTAGGTTAGGGCACAAAGAGGTTACATGAGTGCCAAAGTAGGCTCTTGCAGCCAGTATTTTCAAAGGATGAAAGGGTAGGAGTGGGGTTGCTCCTTTCTCTAGCAGTAAGCTGTGTGATCAGCTCAGTCCATCTCCTGTAATCATCACACCCTGACTATACTGTATTTTAGATTCAGTTGTACTTGTCTTTGATTTAGTGGGTCTGTGTTTTATTTTGTTTTAAATTAAATACATAACTCCAGACAAGGATTACCTTTTCCTGCAGCTGGGCTATGTGTGTTTGACTCTCTCCAGGTATTTGGGGTTTTATCTGTCTTTTGTGAATCCAGACTGCTTCCAGCCAGCACGTGGGCTGCACTGTTGTGTGTTGCAGTGACTTTTGGCCTCTGTATTTGTAGTGATACAGCTAAATGACACTGGAAGTCTGTTAACAAGACTGATTTTTGCTAAAAAGGAAGCTAACCTCTCATCTGTAATTTAGAGGCTCCTAGTGTCTTTCTTGGGGGGCAGCATGTGGTGGAGATTCATTTTCAAGCCAATAGTAACGCTGTGACTTCTAGAAGTCCCAGTAAGTGTGAGATGGCCTGTGGTGAGGACAGCATTTCTCTGCCTACAGTAGTTTGAATGTTTCACCAGCCAGTGAGAGGAAGGAGAATAGATGCTTCTGGTTTGATGTTACAGCCTGAAAGGATAATTTACACCCTACTGAAAATCAAGAACACACCTGTGCAACAAGGCCAAGTGCTGGGTCCTGCACTTGGGTCACAGCAACCCCGTGCAGCGCTACAGGCTTGGGGAAGAGTGCCTGGAAAGCTGCCCGACAGAAAAGGACCTGGGGGTGCTGGTTGACAGTCGGCTGAATATGAGCCAGCAGTGTGCCCAGGTGGCCAAGAAGGCCAACGGCATCCTGGCCTGTATCAGAAATGGTGTGGCCAGCAGGAGCAGGGAGGTGGTTGTTCCCCTGTACTGGGCACTGGTGAGGCCGCACCTCGAGTCCTGTGTTCAGTTTTGGGCCCCTCACTGCAGGAAAGACATTGAGTTGCTGGAGCGTGTCCAGAGAAGGGCAACCAAGTTGGTGAGGGGTCTGGAGCACAAGTCCTATGAGGAGCGGCTGAGGGAACTGGGGCTGTTTAGTCTGGAGAAGAGGAGGCTGAGGGGAGACCTGATCGCTCTCTACAACTACCTGAAGGGGGGTTGTAGTGAGGTGGGTGCTGGTCTCTTCTGTCAGGAGGCTGGAGATAGGATGAGAGGAAATGGCCTCAAGTTGCAGCAAGGGAGGTTTAGGTTGGATATTAGGAAAAATTTCTTTACTGAGAGGGTTGTCAGTTATTGGAACAGGCTTCCCAGGGAAGTGGTTGAGTCCCCATCCCTGGAGGTATTCAAAAAGCGAGTAGACAAGGCACTTCAGGACATGGTTTAGTGGGCATGGATGATGGTTGGACTCGATGATCTTGAAGGTCTTTTCCAACCTAAATGATTCTATGATTCTGTGATTCTATTCTATGATTCTAGTTTGAAACCAGAAATGTTATTTTGTGTGGTTATACTTCAAACATTTTTTTAGAAAGTGCCTGTTGGAAGATAGTTGACATATATAATTTTACAAGATTACTTTATACATCTGTTAGTAATCATCAGTGAACATCAAAAATAACCACTTTAAACTTAGGGAAGATGAAATGCATGCGACAAACAGAAGGTAAATCTTATGAAACACTGCAATGGAGGTATGTCATCTGTAGCATTTAGCGTTTAGTGTCTGTGTGTTTTCTGGTGCTTTGGTTGCAAAGTTCATGAAGTGCTGAGTTAGTAGAAAGTCCAGGATGTTGTAGTTACAAGGTGATGTATCTCTTATTTCATTTCCTTTTCTTGTATTTCCTGTTGGGAAGAAGTGAATGTTAGCTCGAATGGGATAAGACTCATGACAGGTTGGTCAGTGCCTGTGGATGTTTTTTAAAAAAGAATAATAATAATAATTAAAAAAAACCACTCTGATGCTGTTTGCTGAGTGTGGATGTTAGTTTTGGAAGGAGGAAGGGTTAATAAAAATGGAAGGCTTTTTTTTTTTTTTCCTGGAATGGATACCTTCCTATGCATGATGCTACATGCGGAGGAGGTAAGGTTGGACAGGAAATCATTTCTTGTAGGAGGAATAAACTGGGAGGAAGTTATAAGGAAGGCAGCACATGGAGGAAACACAACTGTCAGCATGGGGAAGGTGGAGGAGAGATGCACGGGTGCATTTCTGACATCAGGTACAATGGGGATGGTGCGTGGCACGTGGGTGCAGGCAGAGAACGGATAGTATGTGCCAATATCAAGTGCACACATGTTCTGCGAGTTCTGTTACCTAATTCATGTTAAACATAATTCTTCCCTTGGCTCAGGAATTAAATCTTAATGGGATTGAAATCAATGGCACAGTTTATACTGACCTATCTGGTGCAATGGTTTTGTCTTAGGTACATGTTTAGGCTTTCCTGTTCTGCCAGTAAGTGATAGCATGAAAAGCTTTTGATCTTGTCAGGTAAATGACTGCAGCAAAAATTCTGGTGGTGTTTCATAAGGAAAGCAAAATTATCTATTTCCACTAAGCTCTTTCTAAAAGGCTATGAGAATTCTTTTTCTTCTTGTTTGTATTAATATGTCCTGATCATGAAGCTCTGGAGGGATTATCTTTTACTTCTCTGTTTGTATTGGGTTTTTTTATTGTATGGTAGTGAGACCCGGTGGTTCTTAGTGTGAGTAGGCCTGTGAGCTTAATGCAACACAAGGATACTACACCTTTTGGGTTTTTTTGTGTGTCTTGAGAATTCTAATAGAGGGGTGGGTTGGTTTTTTTTTTTGATCAAGTATTTGATGTACAAACCCACAATGTATTCAGAGATGCTGAACGCAAAGCTTACTTTATACAGGTGTTACAGATGTTCTGAGTGATAACTTTGTTTCTGTAGCTGTTCCAGGTTGGTGGCATAAACGGTGACTTTGCCATTTCCTATATTGAACATCAACTGAACTTGAAGCATTTTTGCCACCGTGAGTGACTTTCTCTTGAAGAGCTGCTTGATTACAAAGTTGTAGGTTGAAATAGACAAGGAGCTAAGAAAACTTTCAAAGCTTTACCACGTCAGGACCTAGGAGGAGTGTTTGTCATACAAATTACTGGCAAAATGATTTCTACTGCAAGCAGGAAAACTTAGTATATCACTGTATGTGTGGTTTCAGTAGTGCTTTGTTTTTATGACTGCAGATATCTTGGTTAATTCTGGTGATTTCTAAATTAATGATTACCCACACATTCTCTTGCTTTAGTATTTCCTGGAGATTCAGAAATGTTAGTTTGGGAATACCTTGAACTAACGATAATCTGTGATAACAGCTGCTAGTGATTGGAAATGACAATATAGCTATTTTCAGTTAGAAATAATTATTGGCCTTCCATAAGCACTTGCTGCTTTTTGGTGCCTTTTGCAGAGGAGACACTTGCAGTTTTTATGATATTGTGTCCCTTGCTTTTGTTTTCCAGAATATGACAAACTGGGCTTTCTCCTGAACCTGGACTCAAAATTGTAAGTAGAACAGTAGGACTCTTGTTTCTGTAGCTACAGATTTCTGTTGTAAGCAACTTTTATGTCATCTGGGCACTTGGCTCACTAAACTATACTCTTCTACCCGAGACAGCCAAGTCCTGCATCAACCTGGCAATTACGACTTCTTTCCTTACACTAGGCTTTGCTGGCCAGCTTGGATTGTGGTTCACTGTCATTAATTCCTTAATGACTGATCAAGAGGCTATAAATGTCCACCTGAAGCCATGACTGTCAGTCTGCTTTAGATATCCTACTGTTAATCTTCCAAATGAGGAAAAATGTAGAAAGCGGGAGGTATGTCAATCTGTAATTTACTGGGATGCTTAGAAGTTTGTTTCCTTTCCAGTTGTTTCTTTAAAAATGGACACTACTATTTTTGTTTGTAAACTGGAGTGGAAGGAACCTCAGCGCAAGGCAGTTACCGTTTGCTCTGTCAACAGCAAGGTGCTCAAGAAGGGTGATACTCATCATGCTTTTTGCCATAAATCAGTCAAATTGACACTGAACAACTTAACACTAGGGGTCACTAGCGACTCTGTTTCGGAGGTCAACAGCCTTGTGGAAATTGTATTGGGAGCAAAAAGAATACTAAAAACCTGCCTCTACTACTTAAAAAGGCACGGAAGCAGTCTAGTGGCTTTGAATGACTTGAGGATGCACCCCTTGTACAATGTATCATGTAACCATTCTTAATATTTAGAAAGTTGCATTGTACTTACAGGGTGTAAAATTAAAGTTTTGAGTTTAGTCTTGCTGAGAAGCTTGGGAGCTTCCATAATGAGACAAAAGCCTCATAAGTGCGTTGGGAACTGCTGTTTGCAGGAAATGAGAAAGTCACAAGGTAGGAGCTTCTTTTACAGGAGCAGCTGGGTACATAAACTCAGCTATTGTAACTCATCTGGCAAAAGGGTGCTGTAGAAGAAGACGTATGAGAAAGAAGGAATATTGTGGGTTTTGGTTTTGTTTGGTTTTTTTTTTCTTTCTAAAGGCTTTATCTCATTCAGTGTGCAGGAAGGATGGCGTTTACTGCATGAATAGCTGGACAAGGTTTCTTTCTGGTCTCATTTAATGTAGTGTTCTGTGTGGTTTTTGTTGCATGCTATCTGGAACCCACGCTGGTTGCACAGTTACCAATTTTCTTTATCAAATTTTCTGTATTGGGACATCCTTGTGATTTAGAGGCAATAGCGTATGTACCCTTACAACACTGTAGGATGAGATGAGACATTATTTTCAATTTATACATGTAGAAGTCAAAGCAAAGAGATTAGTCCAAAATTATGAAGTGGGTAAGTAACCTTTGAATGAACATCTTGGTCTTCATAAGGGAAAAATGGTTTTTAAGTTGTCTGATTTTTGTTTTTTTCCAGACTACCTTGCGTATTTTGTAATGTCCGATTTATTGAACATGCCCACTGACTGTCTGCACACTTTTGGCATACCAGTTTTGGATACCAGCCTGTGCCGTGTCCAAACCGCTGCTTCAGTCTTGTGCTTCTATTCTTCCTTCTGTGTTCATTGTCCTTTTCTTTGTTGCTGTTAGCAAGTCCCATTGCATCTTTCTTCCCCTCAAACTTCTGTTACATTTTTTTCTCTTCTTTGCTGACTTATCTACTTCAATTACAGCTTTCTGAGACATGGCCTGCTCCTTCTTATACTTTAGTATGAGGCCAAGTGAAGTTTTTACCTGCTGGAGGGCTTCCAAAACACTAGAATTTTTTATTAAAACCTCCCCATGATAAAAACTCTCCATTATTTTTGATTAAAGAAAGATTTTGTTGGCTACTTAAAAAAAAAAAAAAAAAAGATATTTATATAGCACCCTAAATGTGCATGTGTGCTTTTCAAAGCCATGAAGTTAGCTTCTGGAAGGGCTTGTAATAAAATCAGTATGAATAAAATAAATACTATGAGGTTAAGTTAAGGAGCAAAAAAGCAAGTACTAAGGTGAAATGACTTTTTTTTTTTTAAACTGTAATTGTCCTTTGTTGGCTTTAGGTTGGTTTTTTTCTGTTGGTTTTTTTTTCCTTTTGTTGTTGTTGTTTATTTATTTGTTTCTTTTGTGGAAGTAAGGCTGGCCCTGCTTTGGAAATGGACCTGTTGATGTGCAGAGTTCCCTTCCAGCCTGAATTATTCTATGATTTTTTTCAATAGCAAGGGAGACAGAAAAAAAGCTGAAAATACCATAAAACATACTAAAATTTTGAAAGAAAAATGGGTGACAGCCTAGAGGAATTTCCTGCTGTTCCACGAGTTCACCATGTGTGTTCAGGGTACCAAATATGTTTTCTAAGTACACACTGAATTCTGTGGAACTTAGTGGTTAGAAATGCTTTCTGCGATTCAGTCAAGATGGTACCATCATAGAAGCACTTTCTGGTTAAAAAAAATTTGCTTAGAGGTGAAAGGGGTAATATGTTCTGCACTGATGACTTTATTGGCAGAAATAATTTAATTACGTCTGTTGTGATATAAATGTTCTGTTGGAATTTTGCCATAGATCATAACTTTATAGGGTTCACTTAATTGACAGCATGTGAGAGTCTTGTGTGACTTGAAGCACTTGGGGCAACAATGAGTTTTCTCTCTTTTTTTCCTTAATCTTTTATTTGTTCAAAATCTGTTCCTGGCTGTTAGTTGATGTCATTTAAACTAATGACATGGAGGACTAACATTTTCTACAAAGGTAGATCTGCATTAAAACTTAAGTGCTCTGACTTGCATTTTAAATGACATGATACATAGGAAAGTGTTTGACATGAATAAATAATAATGTGTCCATTTGCCTTTGCATATTTCATTTTTTCATGTATTATTACTTTAGTGTCCTCTACCCTGTAGATGTCCAGGGCATGTTACACAGGTATAATACATTCTGTTGGGGTTACAGCAATGTAATGATTCTCTTCACTGGTTCTCTTTGAGTTCATAGAAATGGTAATGAAACTAGACTTGTTAACTTTTGGAGAGAAAATCCGTCAGAATTACTTGAAGTGTTTTCTGTGGGAACGTATGTCTGATTCATGCCTTGGTATAGCATTAGGGAGGCTGGTATGGCCAGTAATCTCACCTGGAAGGGAATGGCCAGTTTTAAAGATACTGTACATATGCTTCATGGAAATGACTGGTTCTGACCAGAATTCTTGTTGCTCTGAGCTTGTCAGAAAGGAGAATATCAAGAAGGAAGATGGTTCCTTTCTGCTGCCTGTGCTTAGGCTAACTCTTCTTTGAAAAGTCTTTTAGCTTTTAAAAAGCAGGATGGTATCCAGGTGGGGATTGCTAGTGAAATACAAGATGAATGGAAAGCTGAAGACATCCGTAGGCAACTATTTATGAATTAGTTGTTTCCTTAGTCAAAACAAGACCTAAGACTCCTCAGGACCAGACCAGTGAAAAAGATCTGTTGCAAGAGGAGTTTATCTTTTAGCTATGCTTGCAGTAACCATTACATCATTACCAAAATTAGAATATCAAAACAAAACATACATGAAGTACAGAAACAGGCCAGTTGCATCAGTTTCTCCCAGGTAAAGAGGTTTCCCAAGCAGCAGAGCCACATACCATTTTGAAACAATCCAACATTTACTGATTGTGTAGAGAAAAGTTCTTATACAAAAAATGTGTTACGATTCACAGGTCTTAATTCTTGGAGGGGCCAATAGTTCCTGAACAACTTAAGGCCATCAGTCACATTAGTGACTGAGCCAATGGATTACTAGGTGCCACCAAATGCCAAGATTTGCAGTTGCTTTCTAACATCCGTGCTTGGTAAAGGGATGCATGCTTTTATTATTATTAAATATTTATATTGTAGTAGTTCTTTGAGGCTGGCCAGATCCTAGAAACAAGAGTCTCATTTACTACAAATTCTGAATCATTCTCTGAGCAGAATCTATGTTTGTGTTGAATTATGTGAGATTTCTGTAGGAGGATCAGATCATATGATCACGTAGTTAATTATAGACTGTATCTTAATGTGTATTTAGTGGGCCCAGCTGAAGGTTGCATGGTCATTCTTTATTCTGTCACTTACTACTCTATAAATGCTTGGTTTAGTCACCTTAACAATTACTTTGAGTATGCCTTGGCATGTTACAAGTGTAGTTTCACTTGTGTGTGTGAAGAGCTCCTTTTTTGTAATAATCCATGTGATCTGGGGGCTTTTCCCTTGCATTGTTCCCCTTATGCTTCTATACCAGCTTTCCTAACTCTGCTGGTGTGCCATTTACTTGGTGAGGTGGAAGCTAGTGATTGCTACTTCTGTCCTCATTTCAAACTCATCCTTCAAAAGCTATTTTCAAAGGTACTTTAGCAGTTAGATTGGCAATTTGATGCTTCTAAGCACCAGCCAGAAAATAAGCTCCTCTTGGGTGATAGTGGATCTTTTCACCTGCTGCCACAGTCAGCTGGAAACCTGGAATGGTAAAATCTCAGCTGATGAATGATGGAGGAAGTGTCCCAGGGTTTGACTTTGACTGGGGAAGAACCACTCCCTTGTGAAGTTTTGCGAATGTTAGAAGATGTGCTTGAGCTTACTGGAAACAGTCTTCACTTAAACAAAAAGATAAGTGGGTACTATAATGCGTAAACTTGAAAGAGAAAGTAAATTTTTTTTAAAGGTAGAAACAGGTAAAAAAAAAAATGCTACCCCTCTCAATTAGAAAAATGACTCTGAGATCAGTATGGTTGACCACGATAATACAATATGTGGTATATATTTTATATTGTGTACTTTGGGAATTTTTAGGCAGTACTTAGTTAAAAGGAGGAATATTTTTTCCAGTGGGCTCTGTGCTTTGCTAGATATTTTGTGATACTGTGTATTTATATGTTTTTCCAATGTTATAGAGTAGATTTGGGAGGTGCAACAAAGATTTTTTGAATATTCATGATCATTTCAAACTTTGCTTTAAAAAGAAAAGACAAAGAAATTGACTCTTTTGGGGGGGTGGGGGGTGGGGAAAGCCAGAAATAACAACCTTCACTCTGCAAACTCAAACGAAACTTGATCTAGACTTTGAAAAGACCGTAAAAATGGAGGGAGTTTGAGCTAGGGAAACACATGGATTGGGTTACTTCTGTTTGTTGAAATTTCTTAACTTCAGAGCTTTAATAATGAAGAACTGAAACAGAGCCTCTTCTCCTCATTTTGTTTCTAGGTTCATTTGAAACTGTTTGTGTCTATGTGTGGTACTTTGCCATTAAGCACTGTAAAAATAAGCAATAAATGTGTTGGAATGCTGGACTTTCCCTGTGCCTGCTGCTGTGGGATTTCTTTCTGCCCTGTTTTCCTTCCCATTTGTCTTTTTGTATTCCTGTGATCCTGAGAGGGGAAAAAAGAAAAGAAGAGAGAAGTCCTAATGATCTCGCATCTGCCTAAGAAGGGTAAGAGTGTGTCTCACAGGCTAAATGGGGGGATCCTGATCATCACAAGCAAGAGCGTCCTGATGCTTTTTCTGGAAGATTATTTCAAGGCTTAGCATACTTTACAACATTGGTATTTCCCTGGCAGTTGGTTATTTATTTCTCTTCCGTTTCAGATTTTTCTTTGACTTTTACTTTGTGTCCTTCTACCTAATCTCTTCCAATCTGTACAAATTGTTTGAGCATTTCAAATATTTAAGAAAATGAACCCTAGCTATTCACAGCGATTCAATTACTGGGCTGTTTGTTGTTCATCCGTCAAACCTTCCATGTTTGGGTGGGATCTAACTGCATCCCTGTTTTTTTTGTTTTGCTCTTAGGTCATTTCCATTTTTTCCAATTTTGATCCTTTGGAAATCTCATAAGGATTTCTCATGTGAGTCTCTATTATATCACTTTGAGATTCCTGTGTTAGACACAACCTCAGTCAATGAAGAAGATAAAGACTGTAGAACTCAGAGTTACTGGCTACTTAGGTAGAAC
This sequence comes from Buteo buteo, assembly GCF_964188355.1. Taxonomy (NCBI): domain Eukaryota; kingdom Metazoa; phylum Chordata; class Aves; order Accipitriformes; family Accipitridae; genus Buteo; species Buteo buteo. Next base: position 32,604,280 of record NC_134180.1, read on the forward strand.
AGATTCCTTACTTGATTTGTTAAGTGCAAACAAAGTAAAAAACTTATGTTTGCTGCTTTTAAAAGGGCCAGTTTCCTGAAGCTGGAAGTAATTATGAACCAAACCATGTGGGAAAAGAATGTAAAGCAAAAAATATGAATGGCTGGGCATTGTTTAGAGCAGTTTTATACTGTTTGCCCCAACAAGTTCAGTTTCATAAGAAAGAAATGTTCATGGAAAACCAGTTTTACCAAGACTGTAAGGGAAAACAGTGATAACGTTTTATAGAAAATGTAAAAGTGTGCAGTAAATACATGGAGTTTTGTTGTGTTTGGATGAGGAAAAAAAAATACTCCTTAATATCAACAACAAAAATTCAAGCAGCAGATAACCTAAGTTTATGTGCTTTAGAATTGCTATGTCTGGACAACATTCTTGCAAGAATTTCTAAAGAAGTAGCTGAGGACTTTTTGGACTGTTAGAGTTTATTAATAAATCTTCAGACAGTAGGGGTTCTCCATATTCTTGGCAGAAAGTTGATGTACAAATATCTTAAAAGCAAAAATGAGTGACTCATAAGCTCTTCAACCTGTTTTTGATTCTGACCACAATAACATAATGGCTAGTAGAAGTTTCCACCAAAAAAAAAAAGGGGTAATACATATAGTTCCAATTAGTGTGCATATTAAATAGGAAACACTTTTTGTTAGATGAGCTTGTTCTTCAAGTGAATGTCCATGAAGGTGCCTGATACGTGTGAGATTTGATTTCTTTCTTGGTATGTTCCTCTTGGGACTGGGTTTGCACATTTTGTGTTCTTTTAACCAGCCAGGCTAGTGGTATAAAAACTGGGAAGCCTTTAAAGAAGAGGCTCAGTTCTTTTTTCCTCTCCATATCTCTAAGGTGGAGCATGCGCTTTGCTTGTAGTTCTTCACCACAGTAGCATTAACCTCATTAAATTTATGTTTGTTTGTTTTTCCTGGGGTGGATATGGTTACAACTAGTTAACTTTACAAGTTTCTAGTACTGTTGTTTGAGCAAAAATTTTTACAGTTGTTGCATTCACAGAAGGCTAAATTTACTTCAGTAGCAAAACGCAATTCAGGGATTATCTATAAACTCATAAATGACATGTGGCCTTCCTGTTGCTTTATCATTTTGGGAGAGGAGCATATAAAAAGCCAACTTCATGTTCTTCCTTCAGAAAACTATCCTAAAACTCAGAGATAAATTTAGTTTTGGCCAGCTTCTGCACTGATAAGCTTGTTAAGTTTCTAGGTACTGAATATCCTCCTACAAGGACCCTCTTGCTCTCTGAATAGCTTATGAAAATCGAATGAATTGGGCTACCTAAGCATTGATCATTCCCTAAACTTCAGTTAAAGAGGTTAGAATTAGTCTCTATCTAATAGGATAAGAATAGGAATTAGTCTTATTCTAACTGGCTATACAGTTTATTGCAAGGACTAGATATTCTGTGGGATCATGGGTTTTGATACAGATTTATGTTAAAACACTGGTGTTCATCATTGTATTCTTGATATTGGTCATAATGAACAAAGTACCAGCACATATTGTGGAAACGTGTGATTTGTTGCTGCCTGTCCTGAATCAAAGCAGTTGTGAGCTTACCATTAAACTGATGCAAGAGTTGCCTCTGTTGGAAATCCCAAAGGCATGTATGTGATCACCAAGCATCAACTCTTCCTCACCTGCCTGGCTTGATATAGATCCCTCCTTGCAAGCCAGCACTGTTCCACCTACAAAGAGAAATGTACTTTCCTTCTGTTTCCCCTTGGAAATGTTTTAGGGAATCCTCATCTGATGGTTGAATGGAAATCAAGGGTATTCCAGCAAGGGAACACTACACTGTTTATCAAGCCTGCCTCTGAAACATGCCACTTACTCTGAAGAACACTCTTGCTATGTTATCTAGACACAGCTTAGTTGTCAGCTCCTAATTTATATTTTTCTGTAGCTGGCTGTGAGGAGGTTTTGTAAATGGGGTGTATGGGAAGAGACAGCTTACTTTACTCAGTCTGACTCTAAATTTGTGTTCTGCATTGCTATAATGTGACCAGAGACCTCAAAGCTTTCCTGTCTGTATGTGCTAAGAATGCCATACATAAATTCTAAGAATATGTAGTAGGTCATCAAGTCAGGGAAGAGTTTGGTAGAACAAATACCTACAGACTTCTTGCATGCTGGGGAAGGATAGTAAAACGAAGACCTACTTTTAACAGCTGTGATTATGATCTATTAGCTAAGAAAACAATATTTCATTTATGTTGAAAGAAAGCAGGAAGCCTGATCACTGTGCTTGAGAAGAATTGCCTAGCAGAAGAGAGGATGATGATCTGTCAGGTAGTGACATGCTGTGAAACCATGATCCTTAGCTTTCTACAGAGGTAACAGGCTAGAGGAACTCTAGATGAGAGAGATTGAAAGAACCCTGTTAAATATAATCCAGAGGTGTATTTTACTTTACTTGTTCTGTTCCCAGCCTTACGACTAGAAACCTGACAGTAAGTCTTGTTTAGTAAAAATCTCTGTATTTTACTGTTTAAAGTTGTTCTAGGACTGAAGGACAAGGTAAATTTTTATTAGGTTTAGAATATGTTTTTTCCTTGAGGAAGCATGGTGTTGCTGCTAGCGTCCTTGACAAATCTGCAGTGGAGAAGTACTCTAAAGGACCCCAGACCTGACAAGGGTGGGTGAGAGAGCTGGTGTTGTGTGATGCCCATTGCAATGAACAACACATGATGAAGGCTACTTTGCAACAGGAAGGTTACTTAAAGCTGTGTCTGATGTGCCATGTTGAGGAGGGATTCGTGTAGCGGTTGTTGCTGTAAGATGTTTTTGAGGTTATGGATGTTTGAATTGAATTGTGAGGCTCAGATGAGGTTTTCTCTAGTTGCTTTTGAGAAAACCAAACTAATTAACTTTTTTGAAATGCTTTGTACTCTTACATTACACAGAAGCCCATGTGATTCTTTCTCAGCTCACAGCAGAAATGAAAACAGGCAGAAATGCTACTCCTGACCCCATCTGCAGCCCCAGTCCTGCTCTCAGCAACAAGAATCAGGAGCACAAAGGGAGGGACGGAAGACTGACAGAACATGTATATGCTGTTTCTTCCTTGTCTGCCATGCCATCTGTTCCAGCTTGTTAAAGGATAAACTGAAAAGCCAACAAACAAATCAAAACCAATGAATATGTTTGGATACTTCTGTTTGATTTCAGACCTTTTAATTCCTACTTAGAAATATCTTCCCCCTGGCTCTTTAAAAGGGTTAATCTTGAAGACCTGAAAAATGTGAGCAGTGTCCTATGTGCAAAATGTTGAGTGCCTTCCTCCTGCTCCTTTGCATCCTCTTTTAGTGACCCTTTTTATACTTCATTGAAGGCAGAAATCCCCAAAGGTGGTTGTGTCATTTGTCTCTCTGAGTCAGGGGCTCTGATCTGTACAGGATTCAAAGCTGTATTTTACCATCATGGGACTCAAGCTCAGGCGATTTTGTGAAGTGTTGCTGTTTTGATGAATTAACAAGGAGGAGAGGAGAGGATTTGTCCTGGTGAAAAGTGAAACCTATTTCAATGCTCAGCCTTGGAGCTATCCTTTAGCCTATACACCAAACACCTTAGCAAACCACTTCTCTGTCTCTTTTGGAGACCCACAAATAACCTCCTTCTTATGTAGGACTGATGTTCAGTGAAGTTAGGGGCGACATAAGATGAAGGAAGGTCTGATTAACTGGGCTGTTCACAGTGCCTTGAGACAAACTTTATTCTCTTTTCTGACTCATCATGGTTACATATGGCAGTTTAGATGTTGGTTGGATGGCCTTTTCAGACAAGCAGATGCTCTTTGAAGTGGAAAAAAAGTTTTCTTAGCAGAAGAGCATTCACTAGAACAATGTATGGAGTAAACAGGAGAGTTTTTTGATCCGGGTGGTTCTGCAGCTGTTCTTACTGTTAGGAGTTGTGGCTATTCTTAATTATTTACCCTAAAGCAGTTCGGATTTTTGTTAGTTTCATGAGGGCATACTTAGTCACAGTATCTGCAAGGGTTCCTCCAGGTCAGGGTTATGTTCTGTATTTACAGCAAGGTTTCTGGAGGAAACATTTTCCTCCCAATTTGTAGCCTTCCTCTTCTTAAGACTTCAGTGTGGTACTTACTAGATTAATTGATGTCTGTTTGAATTCATGACATCTGTCTCTAATACAGGTCAGTGAAGACAGCTTTTTTTGGACTACTACTTCAGAAAGAGTGAGAAAACTTCAGAGCGTCATGCCTATATACAGCATTTTGTAAAACTACTGTTAAACCACATTCCCCAATGGTGAGGTCACCTCTATATACACCATCTAAAGCAATTTATTCACTAACTAGTGTTTTTTTCCTCTCAATTTCAGTCCAGCCCAGGGAAAAAAAAATATAATTAAAGCCCTTGCCATATCCAGAGTCTTCTTTTTCTTTAGTTAAGAGAAGTTAAGTTGTTATTCCTTCCCAGGCTGTCCAGATCTTCCAAAGAAAAGTTTGAAGGGCAACCTTTATCACCATTACCCCTGCAAAGTTACTGAAGAAACTGAAAAGGGAGAGTGTTGTGAATGGTTCTTGTTAAAGATTTGCTATCAGGTAGCTGAGAGAAATTTTTTCCGAGTGGGGTTTATTCCACAAAGAATTGGTCTCTGCCAGTTGCTTGTGCAATAGATCTGCTACTGCAACAGAAAGGGTTGGATTTCCTTTGTGGGAAAATAAAAATGACCAGACCAAATATTCACCTGCTCCCATGTCTTGTCTCAAAGTGCTCCCTAGAACTGTTTAAGGAAGGAGAAAAATACACTGTTGTGAAGCAATCTTCACTCCAGTACTCTCCAGCTTCCAAGGAGAGGAAGCTTTGGTATTCCCGAGTTGGGGATGCTGTTAGACCTCTTAATAGCTTTTGATCCCATCTATACATCTGGCTTCTGTAACATACTGACGTAAAGAAATCTACTGATTAACTGGATATTATAGGAAAGAAGTGCTTCCTTCTGTCAGTGTTTTACTGTCTTTAGGATAATTTTGGTTGATGCTCCGATTATATGGGAAATAGTGAATAATAAATCACTGTCGATCTTTTCCATAGCATTCTGCTGTGCCAGTGTGCTCTCACATGTAGCTAAACACTGTGAGTTCCTCTGAAATGAAGTGTTCCATAGCCTGGCTGTGTTCTGCAATGAAATGAACTACATTTTTCAGAAGGAAGATTTGGTGATTAAAACCTTAGTGGAACTGATTTTCTCATTTGGCATTTAAAACTGCTAAGCACTGTATTTTGACATTCAGATCTACTAAACTGTAGTATCCAGTTATAAAACTGTAATTTCAGCTATGATGCCTAAGGAATTCTTAGTTGATCTTTTTTCCCTACAGCTGTAGGCTTTAGGGGAGAATCTTTGTTTTCAGATGTACCGATTCCTGCTAGTCTGAGCAGCGGATTCCTGGATTCTAATTGGGTTGAATTATTTATTCCCATCCCTTTAGCACTTGTTTCTCTCTCCTTGACCTACACTGCTGGATTCATTACACTACAAACAGAAAAACACTGTTACCGAGCCAAAGAAAGCATTGCCTGTTTGTAGATATAACAGATGAGGGTTGGTGATGAAGACTTAAGGGTTACAGCAACAAAATTAAGACATTTCAATTTATCTTCTTGCATTCCTTCATTTGGCCAAAAATGGATGTGATAGGTGAGCGTTTTGTTTCCCATCAGACTTTTAATTGGCTCACTTTTTATGGCCATTGTGCTAACAGTGAGTTTTGAGAGGTATTTAAATAGAGAATCACAGCATTTCATTTTTCAAGTTTTGAGAATTACATGTTCTAATATTAGGCAGCACTATCACTTCTGACTTTGGGGAAATAGAGTTTATTTAGACATTCTTTAGACAGTTCATTCAGAAAGCAGTTCAGGTAGGAATCCCAATTGACTGCTGAGAGAGGTTTTTATTGACTATTGAGTGAGTCCTGACACATCCCATCTCCAAAAAAGTGACTATCCTCCATTAGGTCATCCTTGTCTCTTATCTGTAAAACCAAAATGTTGATACTACTGAGGATGGAAACCAGTAATTTTGGATCTATAGAAACTAGAATAGATAAAAGTCTAATAATATACGCTCAGGAATTATGTTGATTATCAGCAAGTTACTTCATCATTAAGTTACAAGTTTCTTTGTCCAAAGATTAATAAATAATCTAAAACTCAGGGAGCAGCCATCTTCATATTTTTGATTTTTTTTTTTCTTTCTTTGGTAAACAGCTGCCTTCTGTGAAAATAAAATTCCTGTATTTCATGCTTTTTGTTTAGTCTAACAATTGGTATTTCAGCCAGTTGTTTTCTCCTTTCCATGTTTCTTTAAAAACAAAAAAAAACAAACCCTCAAATGGACTGTTTTCTTTACTCCTTATCTGTGTCTATTTGAACACAATTCTGCTTTTTCTTTCTGGTACTAGTCTTAAAGGTAAGATGTAACAGAAACAGAAATTTGAAAAAAAAGGAGAAAGTTTATAAAAACCAAAGGAGATCAGGGATATTACTCAGTTCTTGGAGGAGTATGCAGCATGAGGTCACATACAAAATGTGCCATGGACTTTTCTTGAATTTTTTATCTGCATCCTTTGAATCTGATTTTATAAACTCAGCATTTAGTTTATTTACTTATTTAAACAAAAAACCCCACATTCTAGCTTGAAAACTTCTGATTCTTTTCTCCACAAGGATCCCAACACTTTTTAGGAGTTGATAAAAGTTTATTAATTGAGAAGCTCCAGTCGGGGTCGTTGGATTCTGTGAACTGTAAAGAGATGGTACAATGATATAGTCCCTTCTGATAGAGAAATCAGTTATAGCTGTATTTCTTAAGATGTTAATGTATTTAGCACTGCTGAGACTAATCTGAAATTCCTTATTCTGCCTGGTGATCTAACTCGAAGTATGTCAAAGGCCAGGAATGGAATTTAGTAAGGAAGTAGGATCCTCGTGACTCTTTTGTGCATGGAAACCTCTTCAGTGTGTTTGTGCATTTCACAAAGGGTGAATGGCATTGCCAGTGTTAGTGGTCTTCAGCTGTCAGTGCCCCTCTGCCTAGCATGCATTTCCTAAAGGGTAGCATTGACTTCATGTCATGTCTTCATTCAGGGCTATGGAGGTGGGTCATGGATTTTGGTGGAATGTCTTTAAAATTTTGTTTTCCTGGGCCAGTTTAATGTAACCTAATCTTCTTCAGCTGGTGTTCTTGAGTAGTCCAAATAAAAAAATAGAAGTATGTGTTGATTATCTTCACTGTTAAGAAATTATTTCATGAGAGGCCACAATTCTTGGTGGAGAAGCAGAACAGGATGGGGTTTTTTAGCATGCATCATCTTTTTAGAAGGAGGAATTTGGGCCGTCTCTCCTTGTATTTGATCATACAACCTCCTTGAGGCATTTGCTTACATACTGAAGTAACATTTGAAAATATTTACACCAATTTAGCTGGCTATAGTGTGATAGATGCATTTCCTGTGTGTTTCAGTGTAAGCATTCTGCTTTTCCTCTTCTTTCTCTCTCCTCATTCCTTTCTTTTGTTTGTTTAGTTTTTCCTCAGCTGGAACTGGAAAAATAGCAAATATCACATGATCAGGCCATGTAATTCTTTGAACCAGAGTTTGGAAACTTCTAACAGAGCTGTAATCAGAGTTCCTTAAACTTCTGTCTCAGTGTTTCCTAACCCATGCTGCGCTCCTGTTGAACTTGGAGCTCCAGCCATGTACCAAGAAGAGGGTTCATCAGCTCATCTTGTTTCCATAGCGTCTTGTCATTTTGACAGGCGGAATGTCCTTGAATGCATGATGATCATGAGTCTACTTTTAAAGTCAGATGTGCAGATAGTTGGTTTTTTTTTTTCCTTCAGTCCCTTGCTGTTACTGGTGTATGGGAATTTACTGCGATATAGGTGAAGGCTGCTGTTGTTGTTAATGACCTCTGTTAATGACTTCTCTTCCTCTGACTGAATAGTGGTAACTGAAGGAGAGAGAAAGAGCTGCATCACCAGACCTGTTAAAGATGTCCTCCCATGCCTTTAAGTGAACTGGTAGTATTTGCTGTGAGGCTGACAGTCTGTAGTGAAGGGAAGAGTTGATGGGGTACTTACTTTCTCATCTGTCTCTTTAATAGAAGTCCTTGCTAGTTGGGAAGGGAGGGCTGGTTTATGGTTTTGTTCCAGGGTTTTTCCCCCTCAAATGGGATTTGTTGCTTTACAAGCTTATGAGATACTATGAAAAAGCACGTTGAGGACTGGAAGCTGTCTATTTATTAGACTATAAGTGATGTATAAAACAAACACCATTCAAAGATCTGTGACCCTTTGATATTAATTAAAATATAAACAAAGGTACACCCTAGCCACTTTGGTTTGTCTTCATTGGTGTATTGTTTGGAGCCGTCCTGCAATTTTGAAGCAAATACCATAATTGTTTCTTCCTGTATGCTGACTGAAATATAGCCCTAGGCTTATCTGGGGGAAACTAAACTGAAAGCTTTATTCCAGGAGTCTACAAAATGCAACAATATTTAATTGGGGACATAAGAATCCAAACTGAAACTTGGCCTTTTGGCCTACATTGAGCCATGTATATATGTGATTGATACATCACATGACCCAGGGAATCTTGTCTGGAGTCCTATCTAAATAAAATGCCCTGAATTTTATGTAGTGTAGATATGGGGTCTCAGCATAAACTGCTTTGACTTAGTGATCTGCCCTTTTTTGATCTATCAAATTACTTGCTAAAATTATTTAATTATTACTTCATAATAACCCCTATATTTTACCTGCCTTTCATTTCATGTTCTCATCATGTCTCCATTCTTCAGGTATCATGACGTAAACTTTGTAGAGCTGCTGTATAGGTATAAGACTGAGGGGTTTTTGGGTCAAAGAGAAAGAAATTCCAAGGCGCAGAGTCAACCTAGAGAGCACGTTGCCAAAGAACTCCCTTTTCCTTCTTTCAGAAATGTATCAGTACATATATTTTCTGTGCAAGAGTAACAGCAAGAGAAATCAGTCCTCAAATAAGATGATCTCAAGCAGATGAAGTTTTTCAGTTTTTACAATCCACAATTTAAATTCCATGTGGAAGGCAAAGCAGCAAAATCTGTCTCTTAAAGTATATTTTGTAATATTCAATTTCATGAGCTTAGTTGCAGACTTTTTTTTAGTAGTCCAAACACTGAGTTTGTATTACTAATTTCTTTTTTAAAATTAATTTAGATTCCAGTCCTATGAGGGTGACATGTTGTCCCTGATCAAGACATGATGAAGGAATTAACCGTGGTGACATTTTCATTTTTGAGATTAAAATAAGACACACATCTGCCAAATGCAAGCAGAAGGCAAAATCTTGTTACTTTTTCTAAATCCTCTGACAGCAGTTGGATTTTTAACTTACCCAAATTGTGAAATTTTGTTAAGATCAATGCCCACATAACAGGTAGAGAAGCACAGAAAACCTTAAGAATTCAGGATGTGTGCTAGTCTCATAGGAGAAAAGTCAGAAAAAAATGCAAGAGTGCATTTTCTTTTTAGTAGAGTAAGCCAATTACTTCCCTTTAACTTCATCATCATGCAGGCACTTGTTTAAAAACTGCAGATGTTTACAGTTACTGACTATGAATTGTTTCCCTCATTTATTCTGGATAAATTTATTTTCTTACTGGGGTTTTCCTGCACAAAATCTGAGCAAAATTTAAGGGTCCGCAGTGTCATCTAATTATATCCTTTCTGCTGTCTCCACTAGCTCTTTAACTACCTCAACCCAACTGAAGCTTTCACTATAACTAGGAGCATGAGAATCAAGAGCTGGAATAATGTGCTTGGGCCTGGAAGTTGTAGAGGGGGTTTGCGCCTTTGTGCCGTAACACTCATGATAGCCCTGGCTGACTTACTGCAACAGCTTTCCATGTGTTCGGGATAGCCTTGGATTCTGGGCACAGTAATGGAGCTAGTGAGATGAAGCTACTTTAAGAAGGTAATGTTTGGTTTTGTGTGTAGTTCTTAACCCATCTGTTGCAAGCAGCATTCAGGATTATGAAACAAGAATCAAACATAAGCTCTTGTGATGCTGTGCACCATGTTTTGGTAACTTGTCAGGTGACCTTTGCAGAACTTCCAGTAATACTGCTTCTTCCATTTGGAAATAAGAAACACAATCAAAGAAGCAGCAGTATGTGCAGCAGTGTAGTAAGTACATTGTCATCAAATATGAAGATGCTTATTCATACACTTCAGCTCTGTACACTTTTTTGTTACCCAACTGTGTACACGCTAACAGCGGTGTGACTTTACAAAGCTGGATTTGTTTGAAAAATGTATGGTTTTTCTATGGGACACTTCATGCAGGATGTTTTGCAGTCTGATTTATGGAAGAGCAATCTCTGCAAGATCTGTGAATCTTGCGACAAAACACAAAGCAAATTTATGTATCTAAAATGATGTTAGCTTGGATAGCTTCATGCGGTAGCAGAATGTCAGACAGCAAGGCTGTATCCAGCCTTACTCCAAATGTTTTGCTTTGAGTTACATCTAGTGCAGGTTTATCGTTACGAGTATACTGGCAATGACAGTATGTAGTGTGTAATCTAAAGAAATCGAACAAATAAAATGTGTCCCTAGATGGTTTTAAAATGTAGAGTGTCCATTTCTAGTTTTCTGTAGCCTGCTGGCTCAATATGTGGCTGGAAGAAAGGAGATAAGCAAATGGTGAATGATACGAGATGGCAGCTACAGTTGGCTTATGAGAATTGTTCTGCCTCTGGCACTCTGGATCATGAACTTCATCACATCCAAGAAATGTTAACAGCTCGGCCCCTCGGGCTTTAGCAGCTCTGACTATCTTTGTGGGTTTTGTAATTGACAGCTCCACTGTCGGTCTGCAGCTCTGATTGGCATTCTGTACAACTCAAATGCATGAGGATTTCAGCCTACTGTTCTTTTGCAGAAACACCATGATGGGCATCTGAGTGACATTTTAATTTGATAATGAAAGCACCATTAAATCAGAAAAGAGAAAAATGCCTGTGTTTGTGGCACAAGATACTTTGTGTGACCACTGAGGTCATTTGAGAAAGGCCTGCTGTTGAAATAGTTATACAAGTTTGCCAGCAATGACTCACTACCGTGGTGGCTGCAGATAAATTCCAGTTGCTTGCTACTTGTTTTTGAAGATTTTGGTATTAGGGATTTCTGTATGTTGCTTAAACAATAAAAATCCAGCAACACTTCAGTTTGCTTGATAAAGGTTAGGATTTCTCACATTTCTTCATATCTGAAACGCTGCAATAAGCTGTGATCTGTACACCCTGCTGTCCCTTTCGACTGTGTCAGCGGGGGATACATTTTAGCACCATTAAAACCTTCTGATTTGTCAGCAACAGGCCTTTCCTTCCTGTGTCTATTTCTAAAGAGATCGTGACTGGAGTCAGAGCACACATCATTCAGTGCAAGTCTTCAGGATTCAAACTTCCAGATGTTCACATCTTAGATGTTTTCTCATCTCTCTCATTGAGAGATATGTATTACAATATCACCTGTGGAAACCGAACTCATGGATTTGGGTTGTGCTAGATAATGTTATACCTGCATCTGTCTCTCCATGTCTATATAATATATTTAGAGAAATCTAAACTTTGCTGTAAATAATTGACAGTCTAAATAGCCAAATGTATTCTTCTGCCATCCTATAGATGAGGAATTGTGATAGTAAAATATTACATGTTTTGACTAAAACCATGCAGGAAAGCTGTGGCAGAATTACAATCAGGTCCATGTTCTTAAGCTTTTTCTGGTGCTTTTCATCTGCAAAGGTCTTAAGAAATCAAAAACTTACAGTGACTTTTTATTTTCTCCAGTTTATTTCCACTTACAGCTGTTGAAGGTTTAGATTTCTATTCATCAGACATAGATTTTATTCTTTAGGAACTATAGATTTAGGAGGTTTTGTTCTGTATGCAGCTAATTCTAAAATTAACTGTCCGTCTATTGATAACCCAGTTGGAACTGGCTAGTGATCTCTTGGGAAGTGACCCCAGGACCAGTACAAGAAGGGTAGATACTACTAGTTCAGCATGGAGTTACTGTTATTGAGATATGTAATTTTGCCAGCCAGGGTTTTGTTTGCACCACTGCTCACAATCCCTCCAGGACCTTGTCTTCAGCTCAGGGGTCCACTCACTTGAAACTCTCTGAATCCATGCTCATTACATTTAGCAGTAGTTTGCTAGTTAAGTGATCTTGGTGATGTAGACGTTGCTGATGCCTGGAAAAGCATGGCTGTGATAAGAATGGGCTATTCAAAATTATTTTTCTGCATCTACTCTGTGGATCTGTACTGTCACCTTCATTTGACTCCTACTGTTGACCTGTAGGAAAAAACCTTTTGTTACTTGCCTTCTGCTAACAGAATGGTGTAGCAAATACAATATTATCAATCGACTCTGCGGTAATTACCACTTCCAACTTCCGCTGAATGTTGAGTGTGTAACTGTAAATGCATTTGGTTTTTTTTAAGGAATATTAATAATTCTCATACTGTGACTGACATTAAGGTATCTAATGTTACTTTGAAAGCACAAGTGAGTTAAACCTTGTAATGTTTTTGTGAAATGGATTAATGTAAAAATTTTGCAGGTTGTGAATAGGGACACAAATAAAATTAAATGTTTTTTCCAGGTCACTTAGCAGATCTATGATAAAAGTAGGTACTGGACTTAAATATCTTTTCTTGAGTTGCTAAGTTTGTTTCTGTACAAAAACTAAATGAAAAAAACTGCAATATTCTAAATTTGGCCCTGAAATCACTAGGCAAGCTGAATTAAGACACATCTTAACAGAACAGCAGCAATGTCATCTAATCCAAATACTGAAAGCATGCAGCCCTTGATGATAGCCTGTCGGAACTGCTCGACAGTTTGTAAATGCTTGAAAGGTGTCTTCTAAATAATATTCTAAATAATACTTTTCTATAATTTTAACTTTGATCATACTTTAGAAAAATAGCCAAAGCAAACTGCTGTTTATGTTTTCTTCCTTTTGAAAGGTTGAAGTCTAAGATAATACCTTGATATTTTTCTTCCATGAGCTTTACCTTCCTAGGTATGAAAATCTTTCAGCAAAACTAGTGGTTTAGTGGTATTTCAGATATCTTTAACCCTATCCTTTGTTTGTTGTTCTCCTGTGATGCTATATTGCAACAAATAAATACCCATCTGTGTTTGCTGTTATTGCTCACAGCTGTTTTTCAGAAAACCTGTAAGGAAAAAAATAACTTGGATGATTGTAGAAGCCAGTTCATAGCCAGGAGAGTCCTGACTCTATACTTACTTTTTCACAGGCCTCCAGAATTGGCATCAAAGTATGCAAATTTCTCTGAGGGAGTGTGCAAGCCTGGTTATGCATCAGCGCTCATGACTGTCATCTTCCCAAAGTAAGTAATTAACTTTACTGGGTTTTTTTTTTTCTCTCTTCCCCTGATGACTTCTCATCCTTCAAGGTGGGTGATTTGCAGAGATTGTCTGCAGAAAGTGTCGTTTCTCTGTCACTTGATTGGTTCAAGGGGAGACTGGTGTTGAAATTCTGGGCTCTTTGAGTGGTCAGTGGCAATGGCTTAATTGATTTCAGTCTGACTAGGAGCTTGCTCAAAGAGTAGCGAGTTCTGTGTGTTGAATAATAAAACAGATTATATTGTCAGTGTATGGTACAGATGTGTGCTCAAGCTCACTGTTGGTGCCAGATGATGCAATCCGTAGGAAGCTTTGGACATGAAGTGACATTGAGTTATCTGGAGTAGTAAATTGTGTTTGTTTTTTTTTTTAACTTGGGAGAACAGGGTAAAGCATCCCTCAGGTGTCTGGAGGCTTTGGAATAGTTTTTTCCAAAGAGTCTAAGACATGTTATTAGCAAGCTGTACATCTTACTGTGTTGAAAAGTTATTGTTAGCTGAAGTGTTACTAGTTTCTTTAGAATTTGTTTCCCTCTGAAAGGGTGGAAAGTTGCAGTACTGTTTGATAACTCTCAGAAATGAGGAATGTAATCATAACAGATCAAGCAAAACTTATAAGGATCTCAGTTTGGTTCATCAAATGGAAAATTTGACCGAATGGTTATTTGACCTTTGTACAAGCTTCTAATGCATGTGGGAAAGGTGCTTTAGTGCAGTGATCTCTTTGGCAAAAGAGGTTGTGGACTTTTTAACACATCTTATAAAAGATGTATTTTTTTTCTTTTAAGGAGGGAATTTCCATGACTTGTACATATAGAGGTTAAGTTGGGTGACCATGGCCTTCAGGCCAAGCCTGAAACTGGTGGTATCTTCTTTGGTTTTATTGGCAAACATGGTATCTGCAAACTTTAAAAATTAAAAATAAATTGCCAATTACATTGCCTTGTAACCAGCAGATATTACAGCCAGGCCTTAAAACCAAAACAAAATGCTAAGAGTTGAGGCTATGTTCTCTATCACCAGTGTAAAACAAACAATTATCAGTATTATCTCCTGTGTGAATTTTGGAACTCTGGTTAGAATATAAATAAATACTAGAACCAAAGGTAGACACATGATCACGCTCTTCTGAAGAACTTTGAGTGCTTCTAAATCTGTGTTTGTGTATATATTAAATGTAAATAGTACAGAAGAGGAATATAAGGTAATTTAACTGTGGTAAGATGTCTGAAGCTAAAGCCTTCCTTTCTTTATACAGCTGAAACCTAACTGCCCTTCCCAAGGCATGTCTGTTGTTACATATTGATTCTGCTGAGATAACTTATATACACTGAAGAATGAAGACTGGTACAGTTATTAAGGCCAGAAAAATACCATTAATGGTCCCTTATCCTGATCTGTTTCATGACATAGGATATGATGTTTTCTTCCAGTAAATTCATCTTGGATCACAGGGTAGTTAGCTTGATTTAAAGATTTCAGTTGGTGGAGAATTTGGTAATAAAGTGCTACATTATTCATATGGATAAACTCATTATTGCAAAAATATTAATCTCATTTTAAATTTAAGACTTTGGCTTCGAGAAGGACTTTTTTGCCTGCTAGAATATGAAGTGTTCCTTATTCTCTCCCTCAGTAGCTACTTAAAAATCGCTATTCAGTCACCTTCTCCCAATAGCTAACTGTGTTGAACTAATACCATGCAAAGAGGTAGTAACTTGTCTCTAGTCTAACTAGGTGGTTGTTGTCTTGTTCATACATTGAAAAATCATATTCATAGTTCTAAAGACAGCATCTGGCTGGGGATTTATATTCAGTTGCTTCTCTAACGTGAACCCTAAACCTTACTAAGGTTGACTTTTTTTCCAGGATGTCCTTTAATTCTTTATTAATTGAATTCAGTGTCGGATATTTCATTATTTTACCTAGGATTGGTGTAAGGATGGCTGACCAGTAGTTCTGCAAAGAATTCCGTGCTACATTTAAGATTCTTTCTCTTCTCAAACTTCTCTCGTACTCAAAGAACCATACAAAGTTACCATTACCAAGCCAGATATCATAATTTAATATATTTAGAACTTTTAAAGCCAAATTAGCTTGCCTGTTAATTTAAGAATTTGAGCTGCATGATTTCTTTTATTCTAGCTTTTGTTTTCAGTTGCTTGTATCATTAGGAAAACATCACCTCTGCGGCTGACGTTTTTCAGGCTTGGTCTTTGCCATAAAATGTGTGGTTTTGTTGGGTTTTTTTTATTATTTGGATAAAGTTGGTTTGGCTGTTTTCAAGCATGAATAAAATGAATAAATGTTTTCCCATTCTAAAGGTTCCTGGCTTTTTAGTGCAATTTTAAATGTAAATAGGCAAAATATGATGGAAGTAGTTGCAATAGCATAAATATTTTTTAGAGGATGTAACTCTTCTTGGTAAGTGCTTCTTTAAAGGTAAAAAAGTGAGTTCAGACTTTACCAAGCTAGATGGATTAAAGAGCAATGCCCTGAGAAATCTCAAAATGTGGTTGCTGGTAAGGAAAGACTAAATGTTTTTTTGTTTTGGTTTGGTTTTGTTTTTTATGAGATCCTCAGTTGATCAGTTCTTACTCCAGCAATGCTTGATGCCTTCATCAATAATCCTAGCTGGAAAAAATCCTAGGTTAAGTGTGCACATGATAGGCTTATTGGAGAGTACTAAATAAAGGATTGGTTACTTTTAGAGAACAATCTGGATTGCCTGATTTAAATGCCATAGTCCAACAAAATATATGTTAATACATCCAATATGAAATAAGACATCTGGGAGGAACAAATGCAGATTACACCTTCAAGATGGAAAAACTGTTGTGGAAACAGACACAGAGAAAGCTTCATGTAATCTCAACAAAATATCATAGCTGAAATGCTATTTCAGGTTCATATGTACACACATAAATTGAGAAATTTTATGTGTAGCACTGATTTAAAATTAAACACACACCCCCCCCCAGCCCCCCAACCCAAGACTTCTAGTATACCGTGTCCAGTTTTGATGGTGAAAGTCCAAGGGAGGGGAAATAAGAGATTGATGGAAAAGCCACAAAAATGAACAAGGACTGGCTTAAACAGTAAAGTAAACAAAGCTCCTAGAAATAAGTCATCTTTCTGAAGCAGGAGTTGTATCCAAATGAAGAGAATAGGAAAGAGCATTAACTTTGGCAAGTTAAATATAAACCATAATGAGGTAGGCCAAAAAAATGTTGAGGAACAACTTTATAAAGGCATAAAAAAAAAATAAAGCTTTTTGTCTAACTGTCAAAAGCAGAAAGCCTGCCAGAGATCCTGATGGGCTGATAGATGATCATAATATTACATGTGAGCTAAGGGAAGGTAAAGCCATAGCAGAGAAGTTATTTGCATTGCTATTCACTGGAGAACAGTTCCCACGTGGAGCCCTCCTTTCTGGGGGACAGGCTGGGGGAAGCTGACAGAAGGTTGACGTTTTGGAACAAATCAGCACAATGAATTGCTAGGAAAAGTTCTCACTTTGTGAAGAACTCGGTGGTGAAGTTGCCGAGTTACACGCAGTTGTGTATAATCATTGCTTAAATTGGCCACAGAAGGAGGAATGAAAAGCAGTAAACGTGTCAGGCTTCTCAAGAGGGGCCAGTGGAGCGTTTGGGAAACTGAAAACTAATAGTGAGCCTGGTTTCTGTATTAGGCACCTCGGTAGAAACTATAAAAAAAGAATAGAATTAATGTTCATTCACAGGAATAAAGGCAATGATAGAGAGAAGTCAAGTTGTCTTCTGCAGCAGGAAGTCCTGCCCTGTAAATCTGCTCACGTTGTTTGAATGACTGGATGAGCATTTGATAAACGGTGATTTAACTAATACAAGATGTCTAGATTTCTTTAAAATAAAACAAACAAACAAAAAAAACAACCAAGAAACCAACCAATCATTTGGTGTTTCAAAGACTTTTGGGAAATTAAACTGGTGTAATCCTGTAGTGGTTAGGTAGTGACTAGGTAAAGATTGGAAACTGTATGGAAAAAAATAAGAAAATTGGACAGTACAGGGACGTTACCCCTGGAGTCCTCTGGAGAATGTCTGCTGGGATTTCTACTGTTCCAAGTGCTCATGAACTATTTGGAACAGATGATTAATAATAAAGCACTGACACATTTTTCCAGGTAGCAAGACCAAAAGTTGACTGTGAGGAATGTCAAAGGAATCTCACAGTGCTAAGTGATGGGGCAGCAAAATAGCAGGCCAAATTCAGTTCTGATAGATGTAGTGTTTGTTGAGAAGATTGATCTGACAGCATATACCTAATGATGGACTTAGTTATGTCTCGCAAATCATGAAAGAGATCTTGGAATAACTGTGGATGGTTCTGTGACTTACTGACCAGCAATGGTTAAAAGACCGTAGGCATATTAGGAGATAAAATGCAGAAGAGCCAAGAATATGTTATGACACTGTATAAATACCCCTTGTGCCTCTATCTTCAATAACACATCTAATTCTCTTCAACTAATTTTGAAACAGATCTAGAAGAATTAGGTATATATAGTGGTAATAAAGACTAAACAAACAAAAACATGGAGCTATTTCCATGCTCAGAAAGATTGACTAGACTTAGACTTTTGAGTTTGAGGTAGAGCAAGCAGAGACTATTCAGAAGTATGTGTAACATAGTGAACGGTATGGAGAAGATGTTTAGGTGATTGCTTCTTTCAGTAAAAGATTTTGGGGTATTAAATGTAAATATTGTGCACCAGGTTTAAAATAAACAAAGGGAAGTGCTATTTCATGCTATTTCCAGTTACGTTTTTCTGAGAATGAGGTCCCTCGTGGGCAAAAGATTAAAAAAATAAAAAGATTGACAGTCAGACTCTACTGACTGCAAGGATTCAGAAACAGGCACGGAAATCATGAAGTTAGAGGAGGCTGGAAACTAAATGGATGTTGAGGGCAGGGTGTAGTTTTATATATTCCCTGTTTCTTAGGTGTTTTACTGAAATGCTGGTCAATGGACACAGACATCAGGTATTGGGCAAAATGGATGTTTGGTCTAATCCATTGTGCCTGTGCCTGTGTTTTTGTTTTGTTTGGTTCTGGTTTTTTTAATTATTATGCCTTAAAGGCAGACTGGCATAGCTTCAGAAGAACATGCTGCAATCTGAATCATGGCAGTGGCTTCCCACAAAGAGAAATGGATGCATGATCTCAGTACTGCATCTCAGTGTAGGAGCTGGCTCACTGGGCTGCATCTGCTGCTCACTGTAAATGAAGGAGTTATCTAATTTTTCACCTTCCAGGACAATACGACTCTGCCTCTTGCAAATGTCCCAACAGTAGATAATGACTCAAAGTGCCTGAAGTACGGTTACTGGTTTCGGAATGATACAAAGAAAATGACAAGCATCTTTGGTAAAATGGCATCAGTAGGTCAGTGAATTAAACTACTATGTTCAGTGAATTAGACTATTTTTAGTAGGTCTGAGGTCACCTACAAGTCTGGAGCTAATGCTTTGACCTTTTCGCAGAAGGCACTAACTTGTGTTTGCAGTGGTAACACTGCAGTCTCCTGCATGTCTGGCCTTACTGTGGAAACGATGCTGCCTGTGTACAGTTCTTTCTATGCCCTATTCTTTATCAAATGAGGAAGGAGACCTCTGCCCATGGTTTGCGGCTGACATGCCAGCCCGGGACAGTTCAGCTACTGACAGTTTTCCAACCACAAGCTCTTGTAAGTTGGCAGCTAATACTAGAAATTAGAGGAGGCAGTAAATAGAGAGGGAATGTCTGCAGCCTGCAGACTTGTGGATCTGTGTTTGGTAAGAGAACATGGAGAAAAAAGTATTTAAAGAAAGATAAAGAGTATCTGAAAGGATTTCAGAATAAGGGGGAAAGGGGAAATTCAATATACAACAGATCTATAGGTATTGTGACCAAAATAGTGAATTTAACATTTGTGATTCAGATTCATAAGACTATTTTTAGCACCAAGGATATGATCGTAAACATCTCTTCCTAGTCAATTGGTGCTAAGAAATAGTCTTACATGAATCACAAACTTCTTTAAATCAGTTAAGAAACAAAATCACTTTTGTTTGTTTGATTATTCTGGTGCAAGTGTTCTCTCGAATAACAACTGGCATTTTCTTCAGTCTTTTTGTTTGTTTCTGTCCTGGTTTCAGCCGGGATGGAGTTAACTGTCTTCCTAGTAGCTGGTACAGTGCTATGTTTTGAGTTCAGTATGTGAAGAATGTTGATAACACTGATGTTTTCAGTTGTTGCTCAGTAGTGTTTAGACTATAGTCAAGGATTTTCAGCTTCTCATGCCCAGCCAGGGCACCTGACCCAAACTGGCCAACGGTGTATTCCATACCATGTGACGTCCCATCTAGTTTAGGAACTGGGAAGGGGGGGGAGGCAGTTTTTTTTGGCCGCTCGGGGACTGGCTGGGTGTCGGTCGGCGGGTGGTGAGCAATTGCCCTGTGCATCATTTGTACATTTCAATCCTTTTATTACTTACTGTTGTCATTTTATTAGTGTTATCATTATCATTATTAGTTTCTTCTTTTCTGTTCTATTAAACCGTTCTTATCTCAACCCAGGAGTTTTACTTCTTTTCCTGATTTTCTCCCCCATCCCACTGGATGGGGGGGAAGTGAGTGAGCGGCTGCGTGGTGCTTAGTTGCTGGCTGGGGTTAAACCACGACAGTTTCCTTATTTTTCGATACTACAGCCTGCTCTTCACTCCGAGGAAAAACAGCTCTCCTGTAAACTCTTCTAGGTTTCTGTTTTCTTGCTGAATTGTTTCTTTGTATATTAAGTTCAAAATTTTTTAAGCTTTCATATCAGTGGAGAATGTATGATGCAGATTTATGCCAGCTGTAGAAATTTCAGTGTCTGTCTCTGAAGTAATTCTGTGTTTTGGGGTTTTTTTTTTTCCTGATGTTTAGTTCCCCCTTGATACTGTAGGTCATAGAGTCCTGTGTGTTTCTCCACTTCCACAGGCCAGTTGTGTATAGCTGGGACAGCTCCAGAAGGCCTTTCTCTGAAGTCTACAGGGTAGACTCCTGTTTCCTTGCTAACGCAGCTTGGCAAAAATTTCTTTCCCATTGCTGTCTTGCAGGTATAGTTCATGCAGGTTTTATACTTCAGGAAAAAACCCCATTCTTACATGCATTCTTATATGTGAATGGGCAATAGGGGCTTCAGGTGGAACTGGAGCTTTAGCAAGGGCTTTAGTAGGGGTCAGGATAATTTAAAAATGTAGTCCCCTCATCCGAAATACTTACCCATTCGTTTCCATATCCCCTTCCAGGAAGCTGTGCCTATTATAATAAGCACACAAGAGCATCTTTCCATTCCATGCTTTCCTGCTTTGTTACTTAGATATTCAGAAAAAAATATTTTAAAAAGAGAATTTTTAACCCTCTGCTTAGAACTAACTTTATTCATGTTGGGCTGTCTCAGTGCCTCATGAATTAGTGCCATACCCAGCATGGACTTGTGCTGAAGTGACAGGACATGAGCTCAGTGCTTAGAGACTGTCAGCACAGGTGATGGCTGTTTCCTTGTGATTAACTATTTAAGGAGAGCAGAGGAAGCCAAAGGATGGCAGCTTCACGTGGTTCACGAAAGCTCACTGCAGAAATAGGCTGGTTAATTAGTTTGCCACTGAGGATTGCTATGGGAATTCAAAACTATTCCCTGACTGTAGCATGATCCATCTACTGCATATTTTGCAGTCTTTTCAGGTGCAGGGGGTAGTATCTCTTATTTTTTAAGATACATAAAATTGTATATATATGCTAAATTAGTTATTGACAGTAGGGTTGGTTTTGTCTTCTAAACATATGTATAATGTACATCTCATTTTGAAATACACTCAAGTGGTTCATTTTGTTAATTTGAACTGTGAAAGCATCTTGTGCACAATGAAAGAGGGATTTCTCGAGGCTCGCACTGAAGTCAGGGTCCCAGTGTCCCAGACACTGCTGTGAGAAAGACTTTTAGCTTTCCTTCAAACAAAGATGACTCCTGTTCTAGGAACAGGGAGTACTCAAACCCCAATCCCTTCTTTAAGTCTCTTGGTCTGTGCTAGTGCATTCAGGAGTAGTGTACGATGATGGTGGAGATTGTTTCAGAGCTCAAGTTACATTTGGTGTCCCGGTAACTGCTGTAATCACTGCTCTTTAAGGAAATTGGTATGTGCCAGTGCCCGAAAGTGTGTTTGAGGGTGTCAGAGGGCTGACCTGGAGTCTTTATCACAACTCCCCTCAGATCCTGTGTCTTGCTTATTCTGCCTGTGCCCACAGCAAAGACGAAGGAAATACTTCTTGTTGCATTATTGAGGTTTGAATTTGCAGGACAAGTTTATGCAGGTGTATTTTCTCCTGGGCAGTGCTGAACATCATTAGGTTCCCTCAGTTCCTTGGTTAACTCTGGCTGAAGGAGTTCAGGAGGGGAAAGGAGAGATGAAAGAGGAATTGACGGTGCCCTGGTCGATTAAGCCATCGGTGTTTCCCATTTCTCCAAGCTCCAAGCTGTTCAGTGCCTGGCTTGTGCCAGGGATGTCAGAGCATGCTGCTGCTCATGTTTGCCTCCTGTCACCTCCTTACTCAGTGTTTTGTAAAACCCAGGCTAAATAAACATCTGAGCCAAAAAATGCATGCTCCTAAAATTACTACTGGTGTCTGGGCAGCACCTGCCCACCCAGAGCTCCCTGGCTTTTCCAGTAATACATCTTCTTATGTGGTTAGCTGCTGTCCCACTGTCACTGCTGGCAAAGGGAACATTTTGCACTGCTCTACCTTTCTTTCCCTGTGATTTTTCTGTAGTGCCTTTTTTCTTCCTTATATGTTGGTTCTGGAGTGAAGATTTTCTCACTTTTTCACCTCTGCAATTAGCGTGTTGGCTATTACATACAATTTGAAGGCACTTACAAAGAGGATGATTTTTTAAAATACATATTAACGCAGATTTTGAGTGGCAGAATTGGGTCAGAATATACAACAGGTATAATTCCTATGTTTTATTGTCATGTGCTCATTTGAGAGACTTAAATCTCTCACACTTCTGCCTAAAGGTGAAAAGTATGTTATTTCACAAAATATTTTGTCACAGCTGGCTATACTTCAGTGAACATACAGCACAGTCTGTTAGGAGACATTTGCTTTTAATGTTCAGACTAAGATTGTTGTCTGAGCTGTTGTTGCTATTTATAACTGGGGCAATTGGATTGCTTTTCACAACAACCTAACTGCTTCAGTCCCTTCCACCTGCCTTGTCTGCAGGAGGAAGCTGGGGTTAAGAAGCAACATTTGATAACTCATGTTTAGAGTATTGCAAACCTCCGGTACCAAAGTGGTGGTAACCAAAGCTCCCTTTAAAGCGTGGTCAAATAACTAATTTCTCTGTGATAGATTCCCTGCATTCATTTTTTTTGTAGTGAGCAATGATCGGGAATGTTAGTTCCAGAGATGAGCAGATGAAACTGTACACAGAACTTCACTGCTAGCTCTTAATTCATAGCACCAATTAACCAGCTTGGAGCTCATACTTCAAAACAAACTTCAATGGCAACAGCTCATTTCTTCACTTCTGGCAGCTTCTGAAGATGTGAATGCTGCTGTGTCAGGTTGCAATAGATGTGTCATAATGTAAGAGCAGATTAAAAAAAAAAAAAAAGGCTTGGGTTCTTGTGTCTGCACCCCCTTTTCTCTGTGGCACTGTTTGCTTAAGGAGTTTGTGCTGCCCCTTGTGCTGCTTCATTACCTGAGCTAACATAACTGCCTGTGGACAGTGCAATAAACTGGGTAAGTAAAATAATCCCTATGTCTGAACATGAGTTTTTCCTCCCCCATCCATCTACTTGATTTGTGCAAGATTATTTTTAATCCAGATGAGTTCACTGATCCAGTTTATGGAATTACCAAATCGTTATACAAACCCCACCAAGGGTGCAGCTTGGGAATGAAGAGCTAAGGTAATGGGACTGCAAAAACTCTGTAAGCCAGCCTGGGCACCAGGACAGAGGTATGAGGAGGTGTTGCTCAGGAGGTAGGGATCTGGTTTCACCTTCAGTTCTTGCAGGTTGTTCTCTCTATCCCATGTTGAATTTTTAACCTTTAAAAAAATGTGCGAAGTAGTACATGCAATTCCTGTGTGCTGATCCTGACAGTAGATTCTACATCAGAGCCATTTCTGGAGCTGCAATCTCTCATGCTTAACCTCTCTCAAGAGTTTAAAAAAAAAAAGTATGTGAATCCATGTGATGTGCAGGCTTTGTGCCTGAAAAATTTGTCTTCAGATTCCTTTTCGTGACTTCTGAATTAAGTGAGACTGTTAGATGAAAGCTGGAATATGGACATATGGACCTTACTGAGCGTGTGCCTTTCTGGCTTCAAAAAAGGTGCAGAGCATATGCACTCTTGCTTCAGTATGAGTACACTGCATCTTATGCCGTAGTGGGAGCAGGATGGAGGTTTTTGTCTTGTTTTGCTTTTTTTTTTTTGTTTTCTAGAATACTAGAGTTATTTCTAAATTGTGAACTTTAACCAAAAAAAAAAAAAGGGACAGCTTTGCAAATGTACAAGTAACTAACTGTATTTGCGTGAGCATGATGATTGTAATAGAAATAATAAACTTAATCTGTGCCAACAAATAAGCATATTTTATTGTGCATGTGTGTTTAGGCTCTGTTGCTGTGGCCCATCTGGTCTAAAGCTACACCAATAAGAATGTTTAACTTTGAGGAAAAATCTTGCAGCAAAGATTGCTTGAGGATCTAAATGCATTTGAGTGAATGAAAATAGCAGTAAGCGTGAAATGAAATGAATTAAAAATATCAGTGAGCATGAAAGTTAAGCAGTGTATGTAATATCACTGTTGTTTTGATATATATGTCTTACCGTCTTTTCTTTTTCTCAGATCACCATATGAAAGTGTGTTTGGGTATCTCTCTTTTTATTAAAACTCTGACTTTGACTCTCTGAAGGTTCATCTTTATTGGTCCAGCCCATTGTTGCCACAGAGCCCCAAGAAGTTCCCTGGCATCCCTGAGGCTCTGTCACCAGTGATTTCCTCTTGCCATAGGAAAGCATGCACTTCCCTCAGAGTTTTCTGAATTGTTTTCAAGAGTGGATAATTGTTCCTTCTGAGCTCCCTACTGGTGGTTTTAATGAAGTTTCCTATCTTTGGGTAGATTTCAAGTCAATTTATTTTCCTCTTCCACCTTTCCCTCCTCCTCTCTTACTGTCACACTTTGTTCTATTATTGAAACATTTCAGGAGTGTCAGTGCATGCAAATGCTGCCACTGAGCCAGTGTACATTGGCTAAGAATACGGATGAAAAGCAAGTCTCATAATTTATGCAAGATTATTAGGCCAAATTAGAAACAGTCTGGGGAACCCTCCAACTCCACATTAGGCAAATTAAGGTAAAAACTGGAGAAATTAAAAATTCTCTTTGTAGCAATGTGAAAAGTCACTTGAGAATGTTGTTCGGATAATATTGTAGAAGCTCTCACTCCACTGCAGTGTGAACAGTGTAAGCTCCTTTGGCAATTATTTTCTTTGGTACCTTTTAATATAATTCTGAGCTAACTATGCAGCAAAATAAAATCCATAAATTAATTGCTAAATACTATAGAAGCAATGCTGTAACTGTTGTAATAGAGTCAGGGATCACAGTAGCTTGGTGAAGTTCCTGTAGTTTCCCGAGGACTCTTGCTCGCTGGTTCACCCCAACCCAAATCACTTGTAATGCTGGAAACCAAGGCAAGAGCATTACCACATACTGCAGTGAAGCTGACTGCAATGGGATGGCGTATTTCACTAGTATTACTCACTGTGTTTTTAAAATCTTCTTCTATTTTGCTAAATTCTGAAGGTTTATGCATTCAGAAAAAAGTTTTTTCCTTTTTGTGTAATCTGCCATACCTTTAAGAATGATCATGTCGTCTTCTCTCCTGAAGCACTTTGAGTCATTGATTTACTTACACAGGAACTTTTCGTGTGCAAGTCAGGGCTGTAGCTTACTCCAGTGTCCAGCTTGTAAACCAGAAATACCGTGTCTAGCTCTCTTAAGTGTTTCATTGTGAGTTTCCTGAAAATCATTGCATCTGCCATGCTAATTTGTTATTCTTCCAAGCTTAAACAACTGATGTAAGCTTCAGAATTGTGTACATTTCAAATAACTTCTTGTACTGTTCTTGGAAAAAAAGAAAAAAAAAAAGATTTCAGAGATTTATATGGTTTTCTCTTTCTAAATTGATACGTGTTGTACCAATTTTAGCATGTTTCTAATCTATTTATCAGCTGTGCCAGCCTAGCTTGGTGTTTACACCAGGGCATATCTAGGAATAGATGTAGAATTTCACTGCTGAAAGTGATGTCAGTGTGATAAAGAGATTCCTGAGAAATGAATTAATTTATTTGGGAATGAAACAGATTAAAATATCTGTGACCTTCTCTGGGGTCTCAGAGAGCCTGAAACCAGAAGAATACATAAATATGCTAGTGCACAGAACCACAATGCTTTACCTGTTGCCCTCCTAAATAAAAAGGTGCGCGTGCATCTGCTTTCACTTTGGGCCTGCCTCTGTTATAGAACCTTTGCTGTCTTTAATGGAAAGTGATGCTGTATTAGCCACCAGAAGTGTTCGTTTGGGGGCTTGTATCTTTTTTCTTTTTTTTTTTTTTATTACAAAAGGTTTACACTGAGAGCGAAGACTGGCCTATGGATGAGCTCTTCCAAACATAAACAGTTCCCATGAATGCTTCAGGAAAGGTGGAATAGTGTTCAGTCACCTAAAAAAGACAAGCAAGGGAAAGCTGTTTGGGACATGATGGCTTTCCCTGTCCCTGCAGCCATCATTGGGGTCTGTGATGTGCTGTCCTGGGCTGGCTGGGCACTGCTGGCCCCGAACCTGCAGTATGAGCAAGTCTGTAGGACAACAGCTGTTTTGGGAGAGTCTCTGGCTCTATTTTGGAAAGACACCACCAACTTTGGAATGGTCTCATGGGTGTTCAAAGCCATACCAGATGCTTCACCAGGCAATGAATTAGGGATAAGTAGCACAGCATATATCTGTTCTGCAAGTTTTGTTTATATTTTAAGAATTTGTTTGTAAATGTGTAACCTGATGGATGGGTAGGTATTTAAAGCTACAGCATACCAGGCAGCCTTAATGTAACCTGTGGCAAAACAGGAAACTCCTTAGAGCCAGCAGTGGCCAGCTCTTTTTGCTTTTGATTTGTTTCTTAAACAGTGCCTGTGGAGTTTAGGCATTTGCAGAGGAAGATGCTGGTCCCAAGGCTCTCATTAAACAGGCCAGCACGCAATCCATCATCGCTGGACTTGTTCCTGCTGCTCTTGGAACAGTTGAGAAAGGATGTCCAAAATTTGAAGGAGGCAAAGTATGCTTACAGGTCCTGGTATAAGCAAAGAAAACTAAAATAGGAAAACCACAAACTTTCTCTGTTTTGTTTCCCTTGTTGGGGATTTTAGTCAGCACGTGTACCAGGCATTTCTTCTCCTTTGGACAGATCTGATCTCCTGGGTAATAATAACTATTTATGGAACAACAGGATACCAAACAGTTTATAAACACTAGGCTTGTTTACTTCTACTCTGTGACTGCTCATTTCACATAGGGGTTTCCTCATCTGTCATGGGTAGAGAAACTTGGCTGAGTAGACACATCTGTAAAGTAGTTGGCCTTGCTCTGCCATGGTGTCCTAGCAGAAGCTCTGTCCTGCTCAGCCAGCAGAATTTTCCACCTGTGCTCAGTAAGGAAGGTATTCTAGCAGGAAAGTAGTCCTCTCGTATTTTCTAAGAGGAAAGGAAGAACTGTTCGGCTTCACTCCTCCCAGGTCTGGCACCTGCTGCTCATGGCAGGTGTGGGTCTGAAGTGCTGATCTCCTCCGCCTCCTCTCCGAGAAGCAGATTCTTCATTCATCAGTACTGCATTAGTAGAATGTGCTATAGCTGCGAGACTCCTAAACCATGCCCAGACAGGCAATGAGAGGAAATAGGGCTAATAGTTTGGGTGGTTTTTTTCTCTTCGTATTAATAGGACTTGATTTCCAGTGTTTTACCATCTCTTGTGGGTTGTTGGACAGAAGACACAGAGGGGAAGCAGCACTTCATTCTGCATAATTAGCTGCCAGACATTGCACCCTCTGAGGAGGAGGGAAACAGTAATGGTTCCAGGCCGTGCAGGAGATAAAGGACAGAAATCCTGTGAAATAAGCCGCGTCTGGAGTGCTCTAAGATACAGAATAATTCACTTAAAAATTCAGAGCTATGTGAGGTTTGGAGTGCTGGCTGTTGCACATTCTGTCTCCATCTGAACAGTGGCTGTGTGATGATGAACTGCTGAGATGTTTTGACAGACGCCAGTCAGAGGGGTATTTTTGACAGATTTTTTTGTAATGATTAATGTCACTCTAAGCAGTTGTTTGTGTTTCTAAATGTTTGTTTTGATTCATCTCCTCTTTGTTTCCTTTTCACAGCAGTGCCCAGCTTACCATAATGAGATTCAGGAAGCTGAAATCAGTCTCAATTAGTGAGGCTACTGTAAATATTTTCACTGACAGAACTGTCTTTATTCAGTTAAGATCTCAAAATATTTGAATGTTGTTCTATGATAAACAGTTAGAAGATCCCGTAATTCAAATAAAGTGATACCAGGAGGGCAGTTTATTCTGAGATAATCCTGTCTTTAGCTAATTTAAAGAAATTGTGCTCTATGAAAATGTAAGAACCCCAATAAAAGGCAGAGGAGAGGTGAGAAGCATGAGAGAAAATGGAAAAGGAAAAGGTTCCCACAGGCAAAATCATTTATTACTAGGTCTAACTTTATTTTACAAAGTTGTCTGGCCTGTCTAGAAGTGCACAAGGCATTGTTGTCTGCAGTCGATAACTGAGTAATGGTCAGAGTTGCCTGTATCTGGAGAGTGTGAAGCAGCCATCACTGACAAGACCTTCTGCCTTGGTAGGGGTGATGACCCATATGTATCCACGACATCTGGCCTGGGAAGAACCCTCAATAGCTTGTTCGCAATAACCACTCTGCAGCTGTTAAGGAGCAAGAAATTAAGTGGGAAAATCAGTGTTAAGTACCAGGGTACTTAAGGTTTTTCTAGAGTTGTGGGAAACTCTTGCTTCTGTAAGTTATTTTTTTAGCATGGCACTGACTCTTAGCTGCTACTGAGTTTTCTTCTTAATACCTAAGACCTGGCATGTCAGCCTGTCTAAAGGGTTAGACACACAGGAGTGGAGGTTTCCAAACTTGTCCTACTTTGCAGGTGTTCAGAGGGTTTGTCTGCTCCATTTTATTTTGGTTTGGGGTTGGTTTTTTTTTTTTTGTAGATTACAGTGCACCTTCTGTTTGCCAGACCACTAAACAAAATTTTAAAATACCAACCCAATTTCTCTAGCAAATCACAGTTTAAATTTGTGATCAGCAGCTTGGAAGTAGCTACAAACCAAAAGCATAAGGTTAACCAACCACAAACTTCTGAATATACCTGACACGGATCTCTTCATTTCATCAGCTGCTAGAAGATTTTGGAGGCTTGTCCTGACTGTGGAAGTCGTGTCAACTCTTCAATACTCTGACTCCATAATGCTGCTTTTCCTAGCAGTCCTAGGGAGGAAGACACTTACTCCCTGTCTCCACCTTCCAGGGTTTGCTCCATGCTGCAGCCCTGGGCTGGTTTCTCTCTCATGCAAGACAATCACTTCCCTCTCTCTCCCGTTTGTCCTCAGAGCTCTCCTCTTGGCTCCATCTCATCTGCATTTCCATGTGGATGGAGCGCACAGATTGTGTGGGATGTGGCCCTCTTGGGCTACATCTTTGTTTACTTTTTTTATAAATAAAATAGTAACTTCTGTTGCTCACAGCATTTTTAAGTCTTCTACAGCACTTTGTAAATCCTGTATCAGGAAGCGTGTTTAGTGTGCATATGTCCTAGTCGTACCGCTTCCTAGCTGAGCTTGGCTGTCTGTAGACTTGCCAAAGCACAGTAATGGTGCAGATGAAAACCTGCGACAGGTCTCCTTTCTCAAATTTTTGGGGGAGTTTTGGATCTCCAGCTATCCTACTTTGAAACAGCTATTTCTAGATAGCATGTGCCTACCCAAACCTTAGGTCAAAAACAATGTAAGAGGGCCTAAAAAAGCTGAAAGTCACTTCCAGTCTTGAACTCCCTGGAAGCTGAAGATGGCAGGACTAGGTGTATTAGAAGGTGAAGTAACTGAGTCATGGGTATGTGGCTTTCTAATTTTGAATACGGGCATTTTAGAGGAGTGGTGGTGAAAAAAGCCAGGAGAGGATTATGTTGGGAGGTGTAGATTAAGGTTACATTTTATGTTTGTTTATTCATGTGTGCGTTCTATGTTTCTAGCTTTGTACCTGAAAACCTGACTTTATATCAAGTTTGATAAATTTTCACTTTACAAATTCTCTAGTTTCAGGAAGCAAGGAGAAACAGGAGGACTGGGATGTAATGGCCAGACTCGGAGGCAGCAGATAAGGCTAAGAGAGCATGTGCTGGTGGACCAGGGAGTTCTGTCTCTCGGGCATTTTAAGGAAGCACCAGCACCGGGGAGGGAGTACTTCAGTGATTTGTAGCTTTGCCTCCTAGGCCCTGGAAACAGCAGTTCCCTCTGGCAGGTACGAACTGGTGGGCTTCCAGTAAGGGTCGGTCAGGAAAAGACCCCACAGTTCACATCAACCCTGGAGCATGACAGCCACCTTTACTCTGCTGAAATGAAATGAGCTAATTTGTTTCCCAGCAGACTAATTGCTCGTGGTTTATTATAGAGACTATTTGGTGCCCTGTTCTGAAAACTGTTTGTTCCGGACAGCATGTTTTAGAATATGTTTGTATGTGCTGGCAAATTTTTCGGGGTGGGTTGGTTTTGTTTTGTTGGGGTTTTTTTTTGTTTTTTTGTTTTTTTTTTTAAAAGGTCACCTTGGGTTGAGGGAAGTTTAAAGAGCTGCAACAGCTAAATAGATACAAGAAATTCAAACAAATCCTGAAGGTGGTTGGACTGTGGAATTCTTTTCAGCTTTTCAGTCTGAGCTTCCTTAAATTTGCTAAATTACTGAACTATTTGCCAAATTACTGAACTGACTCATTTACATCTGTATTCTAAGGTCTTCCTGGCTTTACTGCCTACATCTGCCTTAGAACTTTCCAGGTTTTCTTAAATTATAGTATTTCAATAAAATTGTCCTGTAGTATTGCCTTAGTTTCTTCATATTGTGTCATGTCGTTCTGACCTAAACCTGTTTCTCAAATTCTGGAGCTAAAATAACTACTGCCATTGTGTAGTTCCCTCTGCTTGTGAGATTTGTATTGCTTCTCCCTTATCTGTCTAAATGAACGACAGATGTTTTTGCATGGCCTCGTCAGTGGCCTGTAAGTGCCTTTATGCTGCATAGCACAATAGGACCTCATGATTGACGTTGTGGTAACGTTTCTGGAGGCTACTGGATTATTCTGCTGGCAAAAGATTATTCTGCCCTTTCTGCACTGAGTCTTTCTGCCTCTTCTGCAGTTCTGCATGCTGTCCTCTCTGGGTAGCCCTGGGGTTATGAGCCACTGTGTTATCCAGACTTTTCCTTTCATGGTAAAATCTATTTGTCCTCTAGACCACCATGTCTCCCACTATGCTGTGATACTATAGTTGATAATACAAGTGTGAAAACACTTGTCAGCTCATTCTGGTGAACCACTGTTCATGATTTCTGTTACTCTCTGCCTCTGAACCTGTAGGAACTGTTTGGCAGCTGGATGATAGTGATCTTACTTGAACATTTGATGTGGTGCCATGTTTTTTGTGTTTGGAATGTACATTGGAAACAGCAGAAATGAGTTTTGGCTGGAACTTCAGTGCAATCTTGCAGGCAGTAAATAACAAAGACTTTAACAGGAAAAGAGAACCCAAACACTTTGTGTTCTGGGTTGGCTTGTATGAATCAGCAAGTCCTGCATCTCTGTTGCTAAATAACAAGACCCGATTGCTAAATGTAACCCAAATAGTATACCCATGTAGAGGCATAACCCATGGGATTCTGCTCCAAAATTGATCTACAAAAAACATCAAGCTGCCTCTTCTGCACATAGCTGAGCCCTGAGCTGGGACTTTCTCTTTTTAGTATTATTACAGTAATATGCTGCTTTCTCCTCTTGTTTACACTTGTATTGCTCCTTTTAGTCTCTTGTAAAACTGCTGTTAAGTTCATCCTCCCATTTGTCATACTTTCAGTGACAAGATCTGCCTCCTTTCACTAACTCTCTCTTCTCCACTCTATTAAATTCAGACCTACTGGCCTCTGCAGGACTCTGCAGATAGTTACTGCCAACCACTTCACTGTTAGCTGAATTAAATGTAAAATCTTTTTTCTTTCCAAACAAATCTAGGAACATTCTGACAGTTCATACAAGCTGTTTGCAAGCCTATAGTGGATTTAATTGCAAAGATAAATGATTAGATAATGCTTTCCTGTAAAATATTCAGAATTATTTAATCCTTGTGTCTGGGTACCTGAGACTAGGGATTAAAACAAGATGAGACAGAAGAGACCTCATCTGTCTGGCAGAAGGAAAAGAAACTTGATTTGAATTGCATACTCTTTGTCTGCAAGATGTTGCTACAAACTACCCTGCGAATTTGAATGTGCTAAGTTTGAGCAGCATGTTATGTAGTGCATACACTAGGCATAAAATGGTGGAGATGAACCTGCCTTTGGAAGGAGGAGGAGCTCATCTGTGGCTCTTGTGCCAGAGTTCGTGGGCCTCGTGGGCAGCTTTATTCTCTCCGATACGGCTCTACTGCTTTTGGGACCAAGCTCTTACCTCGGCGTGTCATGCCGCTGTGCGTGCACGCCAGTTGTCTTGGCAATAGCTCGAGGTCCTTGAGAACGTCGTGTTACATAATGTGGATGTGCTGTAAGGTCTCTGACCTCAAGGTAGGTTAGAGCATCTATCGGTTTTTATTTCTCAGTTGTGACCATCCTGAAGGACAACTCTGTGTATTGCGGAAGAGTAAAACCACATTTTATTAACGAATAACAGAAATGCACAACAATGATGGAAATCATTGTAAAGTGACCATGGTACTAATATAATAGAAGCTATAAATGTTAAGGATCAGCTTCATGGGAAATTTCTGAATGTTTCTGAATCTTTGCTGCCTTTTCTATTTATTCTTACAATTTTCATTTACAGATGCTCTGAATCATGCTGATGAGGAGGGAAGAGAAGATCTTACTTTGTTGTCTTTCAATTTGCAGCCAACTGGGAAAAGGAAGAGGTTTTCTTCTCACCTATTTCGGTTAAGCATAGTGTTTTAGTCCTCTAGTTTGGAACTAGGCAGAAAATTAAAATACTAACAATGGGAATTCTTGTAAGGTGCTAATTCAATGTGGTTTGTCAGTGTTTTCTGCGGTGCTTGTTTTGTACCATCTGCGTTTAATTGATGCAACCCTGAGTTTACTGTCTTGGTTTGCCTACAGCGCGGGGATAATAAATAAAAAAAAGCCGAGTAGTTATGTCTGTAGCTTGGTATCTGGAAGGCTGAAGGGGAAGCTAGAATAATTCAATTACAAGCATAAGAGCTCTGCCTGCTGGGACCTGTGCCACAGAAAAGTATAGATTTCTTTTCATTTCTTTCTAAAGGAGCACATCTCCTGCAAGTGTTGTAAAAAGTAGTTATAGACGAAAGGAAGCCAGCTGAGGTACCAGAGCAATATTCAAAGTGCGTGTGTCACCTTCTTGCAAGCACTAGGAATTATGTACGAAAATAGGCATTAGCACAGCTATGTGGAAGCAGTCAGTGTATTTCATAGCGGACATTTAATAGTCCACTAGTACTTCTGGTGACAATTCTGCAATGTCTAAGGCACTTATTAAAAGCGCATCCATTATGGATTATACTTTAAAAAGGGGACGTTTGTGGGCATAGATCCCCCACTGCAATGTAATATTAATGTTAGTTCTTAAAATTTATTTTAAAAGAGAGAGAAGAATGTGCCCAATGAAGCCATAACTCAATAATTCTTTGCTGTATACATGATGCTTTATACTGCTGTGGCATAAATGTGCTATGAAAAAATGCATAGAAAATATTTTCACAAGCTGACTCTGGTTTCTTTTGTGATCAGTTTCAAATCTTTGACGTTAAACCAACATTTCCAAAGTTTAGTCTGCATCCACGTTTTAGGTACCTTAAAGTCTGTTTTCTTAGATATATATGCTACAGAGCTTTAAGAGCTGAATGCATGCAATACCTCTGAAATCTAGGCCAAAGTTTTTTAGACTTATTTTACTTAAATTGACTTAGAAAACTGAACTCTGGGAATCCTATTTTGAAAATGTTGACCTCAATCACTGAAAGTTACTAAAGCACAAAATTTCATGTGGAGATGGAAAGGCATCCTTCATGCTGCCTGTCCCTTGAAATGATGTAACAGGGTAATGGTTGAACTGTTCTGATAAAACTTATCTCAAAATAATTTCTGAGTCAGTCTTGTCATAGGACTATTCAAGAGAAAATAGTCCAAGAAAGTTAGAGATGGCTTAGGAATAAATGTAACAGACTTGGTGCCTACTTCAGAAGCAGGCAAAGGATGAACTTCAGCTTTTCTTCTTCTTTCGTTCAGATAGGGAAAGATGATGAAGTAAGTGCTAAGCAGACTAAGGTGCTTGCAGAAGAAGGTAACAGGGCCTGCTCTGGGATGGCTGTTGGGAAGCAGGAGGAGCAAATCTCTGGATGAAGGGCAATTCCATGCCCTGTGAATTACGGAAGCAGCAGCAGTTCGTGGGTTTGACAGCCTTTGCCAAATCACTGAAACTTGATGTTTGTGTTGTCAGGAACCTTGGCTTCATCAGAAGGATTCTGCCTAGGATTGTTACAGTCCTAAGTGAGCTACTCACTTTTTGGATGTCCACAGGCTTTGGGCTCGGGCTTTGGTAGTACTTATGGAGAATAAAACCTCCCATCTAGCTGCCAGTGTAACCCAAGTGCTGAGTGCTATTTCTTTTCTCTAGTATCTTGCATAATACCTTTTGTCAGATCAGCTGGCTTGATGCTGAAATGATGTAGAAATGAAACCTCAAATCAGATAAACTGAAGTCCCTATTGCTCCTGTGGTGTGTTTAGATTGAGGAAATGTCCTGCTTTGTGCTGGCCGAGATGGTTCATGGGTACAAATTACGATAACAAATCACATGTCTGAGCTGTATCGTTGACAAATTTCTGAGCTCTCTGCTAATCGCTACATGTTTCATAAGGTTATTGGGAGCTATGACTAATAGAGGAACTGACAGATTCTTGAATTACTAATTTGACTTGAGGACAAAAGTGAAGCAGCTTCCCTATTTATACTTATTAGTTGTATAAGTTTATAGGTTTATATTAGTTTATAAGTTGCACAGTTTCCGTAGTTTGTCAGAAGACTATGCTGAAGAGTAACTTAAAACAAAAATCAAAACAATAGGGAGGAATAGTTGTCACTTATACTATTTGTTTCCTTTACAACACAACTTACCATTTTATAGCAGTGCCATAATGTGCACTCTCACTGGACGTGCTGGGCTTTCTCGTTGTTTTAATCTCTGCTCTGTCACTGTCCTTTCGTCCTTGCCTGCAGCAGCACTGCTGGCTGTATGATAGTCTTGAGTCTCCTGACACAGTTCCCTGTTGTGTCACAGAACTCTGATGTTAATTTATTTATCAGCCCTACCGCTTCACTTAAACTGCAAAGGTGTTAAATGCTGTGGGTAGACATGGGGCATTTGCATATTTAGGAGACATTTGACTAAACTGAAAATATTGAGACTTGCCCTTCCCCGTTTTGGTTAGTTAATTTCTCTTCTTCAGCATCAACTGAAAGGAGTCATTCATTGCTTTCCCTGTATCTGTTCTGCAGGAGGCATCAAACTTGTACGGGCACCCTCAGTTCAGAGTAAGAGTCTAGGGATCTACACTTAAACACATGCCTTGATTGGCCAAATTATCCTTGTGTGTTTTATGCCAGGTAAATATGCTCATTAGCAACAGAATGACATTAAAGCTACAGATTTCTAGTTTTGTTGAATGGCAAATTTAAGCTGTGATTTCCGGAGGATGAAATCCTGTAGTCATATGCATTAATCTAGTTTCCACAAGCTCTCTCTGGCCAAGCATTAGCTCAGTGGAATAGCAACTGGTATTGATCAAATTAAATGCCTTTTTTCCATTTTGTAATCTTATCACTTGATCAGGCTGATTGAGGTCAGCAAGAATTACAGCATTTGTATTCAATGGGAGTTTTAGCAGACCCTTGTTTCTGAAATTTGACCTGCATAGGAATTGAGCTCTTGCAACTTTAGTGTTCCTTGCTCTGTAGGGAGAAGGACCACAGAATCACTGATGAGGTGGGTGGGCAGGGACCTCTGGAGATGGTCTAGTCCAACCCCCTGCTCAAAGCAGGGTCGCCTGGGACAGGTTGTTCAGGGCTATGTTCACTTGGGTTTGAATATCTCCACAGATGGAGATTCCACAGTCTCTCTGGGCAACCTGTTGCTGTGTTTGACCACCCTTGGAGTAAAAGTTGTTGTTCTTATTTTGAATGGAATTTCTTATATTTCAGGTTTTTCTTATTGCCCTGTATATTGGGCAGCACTAAGAAGAGTCTCTCTGCCTTCTTGACTGCTGCCATCAGGTATTTATGCACATTGATAAGAGCCCCCTGAGCCTTCTCTGCTCAAGGCTAAACAATCCCAGCTCTCAGCCTCCCCTCATATGGCAGATGCTCCAATCCTTTAATCACCTTAGTTTGCTGGACTTGCTCCAACATGTCTCTCTTGTAGCAGGGAGCCCAGCACTGGACCCAGCCCTCCAGCAGTGCCTCCCCAGTGCTGGGCAGAGATGAAGGATCCCCTCCATCGCCCTGATGGCAGCCCTCTGCCTAACACAGCCCGGGATGCTGTTGGCCACCTTTGCCGCAAGGGCGCAATGCTGGCTCGTGTTCAACTTGTCTACCAGGACCCTCATCTTTGCTTGTCTTACAGTCTCTGCTCCTTCTCAGAGATACCTTGAGTAAAGGCCTCATTCATCTTTGAGTTATCTTTCTTACTTCATTTTCCTTAATTACACCCTTGCCAATCATTTAAACAGAGCACCACTGATCAAGAGGTAAAGTACCATGGACGCTATCACTAAAACTAGTTGGAGGGCTTATTCTTCTGCATGTTTCTGCCCATAGTAGCAGCAAGTATTTTTTTAAAGTTAGTTTAAATAGAGGCGTTTTGTTTTCATTTGTACAGATAGGAAGGAGGTAGAGGATAGACTGTATCCCATTCAAGCCTTAGCTCTCCTCCGTATTGTGGGTTTGTAAATCTGCCCTCCTACCTTTTTGCTTTCAAACCCTGTACACTTAGGAACCAACTTCAGAACAGTAAAATCTCTCTGAAGCAGCGTCTCTGGTCTCTCTTGCCACTAAACCAATGAGCGCTAAATCACTTGTCCTGGACTGTATACATCTAGGAATTTTAAAGAGGCTTAAGAATATAATGATTGAGCTGCTAACCAAAATGCGCAATCTCTCATTAAAATCAGACTTTCAGCTGCAGGAATGGAAAGAGCAAATATATTAGCTAAACTTGCAAAGTGACTTGAGAAAACACAACACAATAAATTTGCTTACCAGGAAAACTCTTTAGAAAGAATATTAAAAATAGACTTCTAAACATTTACATGACCATGGTATAACACAGGCCAACATAACTCCTATAACTGAAAGTCATGCATTGTGAACCTATTTGAAGTTTTACTGTGTATGTAAAGCCTCAATTATCACAATTCATTGCCCTTTTTTTTTCTGTGACCTGTTGCATCAGTTATGACAACTCATTTGGTTTCCTTATATTCCCTTATATGAGCTTCTTTTCCTCCATTGACAGGTGTTTTGTTCTCCCTATCCTCTTTTTACTTGCTACTTATTTCTTTGCCTCTCTTGTCTTCCACCAGATCTACCCTGGCTCACCTCAGTGTACTGCTGTTCTTACCCTGCCAGAAGTCTGGGACCAGTCTTACGTTACAAATGGATTCTCCCTTCCTTCGGTTTTGTACTTTTCCTAGTGAAACTGCTCTAACCACCTGCCATGGCCACAGAGATAAATGCTTTATGTTGTTTGTGACTTGCCCTCAAGCCCTCTTCAGTATTTGTTGCCCATAGTCTCACTGCTCTCCACTCAAGTGAGAGAGAATGACAATATTTAGCACAATGTTTTTGCCTTCTTGTCCCCTAACTTGTTTTCTTTTCCTCTTCTACAATTTTTTTCTCATTCCTTGTCGGGTCTTCTCTTGAAATTTCTGCTCTTCTCTTTGCTTGCCTGCTCCCTTAGAGTACTTTGAGATATGAAGAGTTTACCTCTCCACCTTAGAGAATACTTGTCTTTTATCCCATTGCACTAGTAATTGCCCTCCTCCCTTCATCGCTATGCTCAAGAATAACACTCCATTCATGTCCTTGAGCTTCTCTCCTCCAGTTCCATAGTAGGTTACTTCCAGTACAGCTTACACCTTTTGAAGGCCCCTGGAAGCTTTTAGACAGAGGTTCTGATGGCTTCTTTGTAGGCAGAGTCTTTGACTTCTTCACTGCTAAGCTGCAAGGGCTGGTCTGAGATGGGTTCCAAGCAGAATTTAGAGGTGCGACTCTGAAATACGGTTTTAAAAGGTAAATTCTCTAGTCCCAGTCACCAGAGACCCTATTTTGTGGTCTATGTAATCTTGTTTTTACCACTTCCCTTGTTATATCTTCTTAGTTCTTCAAATCACAAACCAGTGCCCAGCCTCCTTTGTCACTGTACCATACTCTGGCACCTCTGTATTCTCCCCCGTTATATACCATGACCTGCACAGACCAGCATCCTGATCCCACACTCCTTAACACCATGAGCACATTTTCTCCACTGCACTTTTCCAGTACCTTCCACTTTTTCCCAGCTGTGGCCCTTTGTTCCCTGTCTCCCAAGCTTCTCTTGCCCTTTCCTTACGTGGAAGAGCAAATTCTGGCATGACATTCAGTGCTGCTGAGGTGTGGTACAGCAGGAACTGCCTTGATGCAGTAGTAGTTTGGTAGATACCATCAGATCCACAGGAATTGCAGTGTGTAGGCAGTGTTTCAGGCAGTTTCTGGAGATGAGCTGATGTGACGTGACTTTACCAGAAGGGGCA
The DNA here is from genome assembly GCF_964188355.1 of Buteo buteo. Lineage (NCBI taxonomy): Eukaryota > Metazoa > Chordata > Aves > Accipitriformes > Accipitridae > Buteo > Buteo buteo. The sequence goes on from NC_134180.1 coordinate 32,643,017, forward strand.
GAAGCAGCAGCGTGACCAGCGATTGCCTAAAACTGGTAGTCTTCTAGGTTGTTCCAGCCAACAGCCTTTACTACCATCAAGCTGGCTCTTCTCAAAATGTTGTTTTTTCCGTTACTCATTTGTCTCCTCCTGTTCTCTCACTGCAGCACTCCTTCACAGGTCTTTCAGAAGCTCTTTCACGCCCAGCTCTATCAAGCTTCCTCTAGGAGGAGGCCCACAGAGCTCAGGCCTTGGTCCTCTGCTCTTCCTCTTTTACTCCTTGCTAAGAGGTAGTAGTAGAGAAGACCTGCAGGTCTGCACACCTACTTCAGACCTGCTTTCTGAGCTATTCCAAAATAAAATCGTAGCCTGTCTCTCTAGGAAGGATGGCTTCTGTATGAGTGAAAATGTGGTGTGTTTAGTTTGCAGAGAAAATACCACAGGTGTGTGCAATTTAGTAAATGGCAGAAAAGTAGTAAATTGCATTAATACTAACCCTTCTTGGCTCTCAATTAAATGGAAGTAGGCCATGTTTCAAACTGGTCTAACCTTATAGACTTTACTGAGACAGGATCTGAATAAAAGATGCATCATCACATACTAATAGAAGTAAGAAAACACCTATAGTAACAGTAGATTTTTTAAAAAGTAAGAATGTGAATTCTTGCTCTTTAAGGCATTGATTTTGAAGCTGATTGGGGTTGGGAAGAAACTATATCTCTGGTCAGTTTATTCCACTGTGGCTTAGTACAAAGTTACTTTACTTTTGTGGGAAGTATGTTGCTGTTTTTTCTTTTAGGTGGGATTGCTTATCTGATTTGGTGTAGCCTTGGTGCTTGAAGTAATACATGTCCTACTGTCATGCAATTGAGTAAAAACATGTGCAGCTGCATACATCTTATTCATAGCATTTTTCCAAACCTATCAGGTAATCTAATCTCAGTTAATTGGTTGAATGATTTCAGTGTCTACCAGAGGTAATTCTTCAACACATCCCATGCAAGACTGGGTTTTAAGTCAGTATTGCTGGATCAAAGCGTACATATTGCTTCCCACAGGTCAGTAGAGACAACATGTCAATGTCCAAGGCAAAGCTGTACAGAAGGTGGAATGGGGGAGTGTGACTATGGTCAGCTACTTCTGTGCTGTCGTGCTGAGACTCTGAAATTGCTCTGTTGGCCAGGGTTGCAGTAGCACATCTCTTCTCACTGTGCCTGACTTGTTCACATGCCAACTCTTTGACAGCTGTAGGACGTTGCTACAGAGGCGGTTTTCCTGTGTCTGAGCTTTATTCCCACGCTAGTTAGTGGGTCAGGAGGAGTAATGTGACTGTTTGTCATTTGCCTCTGGACAGACCTCATCTCCTTATGAAATATGTCTTCTTGAAAGCTAGTGTTTTACTCCTTGCGTACAGCTGCTGAAGAACATTGGCTGGCTCAAAAGAGCAAGAGAAGATCTCCTTGAAGCAGCTGATAGCTGCCATAGCTGCCGCTTCTTGTTCAGTGCAGTCTGTGGATGCAGTGACTTCATGTTCTTCACCAGCTGGAAGCCCAGACGGCTTCCTGAGCGTGCCATGGTTTCTGTGCCTGTGCACTCTTTCCCAGAAAGCAGCTGGGACTCTTTGTACATGTATGGCCCTTCAGTCCTTTACAGATACTTCATTTCTGGTGCTCCTGTCGGGAACTACATTGCGCAGAGAGATGTTTTCAGTCACATGCAATAAATCTGAAACTTCCCAGGCATCTACAGCTACCAAACATCTTAGGGAAAGCTGTCCTGTGTGAACGGAGGAGGAGGCTGGACTCCTTATGTGGTGGGAGAGGGACTACTGCCCGCAGTACTCCCCGATCTTGAAAGTTGTGAAGTGGTCTGCCAGGCCAAAAAGGGGTAGTTGCTCACCTAGTAGGTGAGAGCAGGTGGCCTGAGGTAGACACCGGGGAAGCCAGTTGAGAGCTTTGGGAGGTACAGTCTGAGGAACACATAAGGAACATAAGAAATGGATTTAAAGGCTTCTACTGCACAGAGATACACTGTGCTTCCCATATGAGAGCTGCATGAAAGAAAACTTCTTGAAGCTTGGTAACATCAAATCCCAAAGGCAGAATAAGGGAAGACCTTGAGGGCAAAAGGGGTTTGAGAGGTAGGAGGTGATGTGATTGCTGAGGCAGCTGGATGTGTAATAAATGGGATAAAAACATATGTCCCTGTTAGTGTCTGAGGGGAAGGAAATGAGAGCAGAGGGAGATCTGATCTTCTGTGGTAGGTCTTTTGGCTGAGCTGCGCTGAACTCTCCCTTGGCTTTTACTACAGGGAAGAAAGGTAAAAGGGAAAAAACACTGATACAGTCTTTCTGCATAATGTGTTTCTACTCCCCTGCATCAGAACAAAAAAGATGGAGTTCTTTGTGCATCAGGTCATATACCTGGGCAACTTCTTGCCAAAGCATGTGACGGCTGCAAAATGTCTGTACTAATTCCAGGGGAGTCCGGACAAACATTTGGAGGAGAGATCCATTGCTGGGAGGGAAAGGGGGGGTTGCCGATTAGACAAACCACATCAACCTCAGGAATTCCACTCAGCTGAAAATGTTGGAAAGCTGTATGAATGTTAGGGAGGAAATATTTTATCTTTGCCTTGTTCTTGCTTTACCTTGGACATCCATTTATTGCCATTTTTGGAAAAGAGATTTTGAACTCTGATCTGACCCAGCACAGTCTCACTCGCATCCTTAGGTAGGATTTACCTTACCGCTGGGCAAACAAGCCGATGAATTCTTAACAAAATAATCCCAAGCTAAAAATCAAGCAACGCTTTTTTTTCCTCCCTCAGAGACAACCAATTCTGATGTGGTAAGTGTAATTGCCAAGAAAGCACACATCTCTGATCCCCGTGCCTCTGTTCTGGGATTAGTGTTGATGGTCAACGCTTGCACAGCTCAGTGCCTCAAGATCGCTGCCCTCAGAGTCCAGGCTCTTCACGTGTGTTTCAAGAAATGCCCACGATAGCTTTCAGTGGCTGACAACAGTAAGCAAAGCAAGCAAAGTTTGTTCAGATTTGTGCTTTGCAGCATTAAGCACACTCTTGATAGCAAAAGAAGTTGTAAGTAGCCATGGAATGAAAGCTCACACTAACTGTTACAGATTCTCCAAAGCTGTGCTGGCCCACAAGGCAGGTTTGGAAGCAATTTGTTGATACTGCTGCACATCAGCCTGTACTTATTTCTACTAGAGCTGCTCTTGTATTTTACTCCTAATTCCTATTCTCAGTATGGGAGATACTAATCCCTGTAACTAGGGATGCCATTTTTCAAAGGTTTGCTGATAAAAGTTGACGGGAGTGGACCTGCTTTGTTGCCTCTAAAGCTTGGTATCACCAGAGGGGCTGTCGATTTGATTCACTTCATGACAGGCCAAGATACTGAAATTGCTGCAGAGCATGTATCAGGCTGTTGCGGTGGAAAAATGTGCACTGGGAATATTCAGAAGTAATTACTAGAAGATAAGTATGGTAACATGAGTGACCTGATTTGTTCAGAAGACAGGTTACTATGCAGTTTCTGCTGAATTCAACAAAGTGCTGGTCGTCTCTGAAAATCTTTTCTTCAGTCATTTGTAGGCTTAAGGTTAGACACTGATGTTTACACAACATTGACATGAGAATCTGCAGGGTTTATAATTGTGTTGCTTGTGAACTTCACTGCCAAGTACACTTTGTCTGCAACTCAGGAAAAGCAAAATGTCCAAGGGAAAGGAAAGGAAAGGTACAATTCAGGAGGGCTGAGCATGAGCCTTACAGAGGCGGAGAGAGTAATGTGGGATGATATTGTACTGTTTTCTCACTCCATGGTTGTCTGTCTGGAGTCCAAAGAGCGCCCATAAATACTTGTGGGAAGTTCTCCTTTCGGCCAACAGCGTTGCTATTTTGCTCGCTAATGAAAATCTGCTGCATTTCTTGTCATTGAGATCAAGGGATACTCGGCTAAAGTAGTCCTTCAACTTTTCTGTTTAGACAGGGAAATTTAAGAGTATCCTGAATTAGATGGGGTTGTGGGCTTTAACTTTTTTTAAACTACTCTAAGCTAATCTCAGGAAATTGTTTTTAGAAAAATAACTATTTGGGAAAAATTTGGAAGGGCAGTCAAAATGTTTTCTGGGATTTTATTACAGCTCTGAATAATAAATTATTATTTTTAAGGAACTTTATTTGGTAGCTTGAACCATAGCTTGCTTGTTATTTCTTCTGTTGTACTTCAGTTCAAAAAAGTGACTAAGTATTTGTTGATTTATTGGAGGGTAGAAGTACTTACGATGATAAGATATTAGAAATAGCTGGTGATTAAGATTACTCATTATTTATATTATGGTCTTCGTTTTCTTTTGCCAGTGCATTCCAAAGCTTTCACTTTTTAGGCTGTGAGCTTTCATGACTTTTTCCAGGTTTTCTTACCAAGGTGATTGTTTTGTTAAAAGTAAGATTAAACGAGAACAAAATGACTGCAATTTGTCATTGTAACGGAGAGATTTCTTGCACTGACACACCAAGCATGTCGACTTCCAAAATGTCTGGAGTGAAAAGTTTAATACCTTCATGGAATTAGTTTTAAAACTTTCAAGAAGTGGAATGAAAACATGAACGCCTTCTCTGACAGATGTAAATTGTAAGTAATTATTTGTGGAGCACTTGAATACTGTAATGGTTGTGTAGGCCATCTAAGTGGTTACACAGGCATAAGTGGGCAAACAAAAGAATGAGAAAATAAACCAAAACCGGATGATGCTAAGAAAGTACAGTGAATAGACTGAATTCCAGGCTGAGGCGGAGAGTAAGTTACTTCTTTTGTGCCTCCCTGATGGATCTGTGGAGATGCTGGGTTACAAGGTCACTCTCTATACTTTGTTCCACCCACTCACTAAGGGTATGGAAAACTCCTGGGTGTGGCAGGATTTCTGTGTCAACTAGCAGTGCAGCACACTGAAACTACTTAATACTGGGTTGCCTGAGGGGGCCACTGGGAGAGTTATCAATGGTAGGAGTGAACTTACTGATGCTTTCTACAAAGGCTGAACGTAGTTCACACAATTAAACATTGCTACTGGGACAAAAGTAGTGGATCAGCAATGTTCACTGCTCTTTGTAATATTCAGGAGCAAATACAAATGCCGATGATGAATATGCCTGCAGCATTTCTTTGGTTTGGAACTCGGGATCACTCAGGCTGCACTTTGTCTGTGTGCTATAGCTCCCTTTGATAACAGCCAAAAGACATGTAATTTTGACTTTCACCGTTACGTCTTGTTTTCTTTTCCACAGCTGTAGGAAAAGCGCTTTCTTTATCAAGGGTACTGAAAGAGAAGGCATATTTGTGTGGGGTTTTTATCCCCTCATCTTCACCATAACCATTTCCTTTAGTAGCTAATAATATTTAGTATTTATTTCAGTGACTTACACAAATCTCAAATGCAGAAATCAGCACCATCCTTTTTTCTACTGCCTTTTCTTGTGGGAACTTGTTGAAATGAACTCTTATTGAAAAGCTCCATTCCTGGAATGAGGAGGACTGTTGTACCATTCTTCATGTGATGCAATAAGAATAATTGGGAGGGTCTCTCTGCTTTGATTAGTGAATCAGGGAGGATATCAGTTCTTCCAAAAGATTTATAGCATTTGGAGAGCAGGCTTTTAAGAACTTACCTTGTGCTTCAGGTATCCATCAAGCCTCGAAGCGGAGTCCTTCAATGTTACTGCCATGGGTGCCGTTGTTGCTGCACAGTCTCTTGCCAGATGCATGTTGAACTTTGACTTGGGGACCCAACAGAGCATAGGACCCTGGGCAGAGGAGGCCAGTAAGTGTGCCGGCTGGAAGGATAGGTCTTATTTTTTGCACCTGTTTTGCAAGTAGGACAGGAGGTCAGTGTGGTTCAAGCTACCAATGCAGAGCACAACATTACAAGTGCTGCTATGGGGAGAATTAACTCCATCTCAGCCAGACCCAATACAATGGTTCTTTTATTTGTCAGAGTGGTCAAGTCGCACCTCCGGTCTCTTCTTCCCTGCCTAATCTCTAATTTGAGCCAGACACTTTCTGTGTGGGATGATGAAGAAAGGATATAGCTGTCTGTGCTGTCTGTTTGCAGTTTTCTCCACTGCATCCATTTGCTTCTTGAGTCAGTAAATTCTTCTGGTTTTGTCAGGTGGCCTCTTACATGGAAACTTTCTTCAGTGTCCAGTCTCTGCCTTATCTCCAGAAGCAGTACCCAGAAAGAGGTTTTACAAGCTCAGTCTTTTACCCTTGTTTTGTTAAAATACTTGTTTATTTTTAAAACCATGGGACCAAAGGAGAGAGGCTTATATTAAACAGTGCTGATATTATCTGGAAGATTTTAATGCATGTTGCTTTAGAGATCACTCTTAGGCTAAGGGCTGGAATTAATAAGGTGACAAAGGAGACAGAGATTACATGAAACTGGGCACAGGGTCCATGTCTCCCATATTAAACATTCTGTCCAGTTACAGAAAGACCTACTGGCACCTGGGGGGCAAAGACCCCTCTGAAAACACTCTTTCCACTTGGGGTACATGTTTTGGCCTTTTTTTGTCTAGGTTCCCAGGCAAGCCTGTGAGATGCAAAAATCCTTAGAGGTTTTTGCATCCGGTTAAAGGAAGAAAAAAGCCTCTCTCTAAACCTTAAATAGTAACAACTGGCCACCCCCAGTTCGTCCTGCACTACAATGTGAAGTCTATTGTGCAGCAGAGTAACAGAAACACATCTGGAATTTTTCCTGTCAGGATTGATATGGATCTCATTAATAGCAGTTTTGTAATCTATCTGTAACTGTTTTTCAGTAAGTGATATTATTCTTACAGTAGTGATTTTTTTGTGTATATATTGTACAAATGCACATCAGGTGGCTGTACCTGGGAGATGGCACCTAAAACTATATTATCCTGTTTCACTTAATAGAAGAAGAAAAGCTTATTCTCTGGCTAGATGAATTACACTGCTTTGACTGCTAGGCAAGCTTGAAAATCACACAACTGTTTCTTGAACAACTTCCTACAAGAAGGAGCATGCCAAGGTAAATTGTTTAGGCATTAGGAATTTGTGCAATGGAGAACATTTCCACCCTCACTGTTTTTTTAGTTAGGATGTCCATCTTCTGAATGGTGCAAATTATGGCGTGGATTCCAACCAAAAAGCCTTGTCCAGTTTCAAAATGTTCAGAGAGAACTGTGCTTGTCCAGCATCTCCCATGCTTGGCCAGCATCTCCGATGCTTTCAGTCCCTTCTTGTTTTCACTGCAGATTTCATTCTTGTTTCTAGTTCGTATCTTCCTGTTTTCTCAACAAAACTGTAGACTTGATTTGATATTGTCATTGCTATGCCACTTTTTTATGTCAAACCCAGATTGTGATGACTGAAAAAAAAAATAATTAAAATAACTGACAAAAATTGTAAGAAACATCACAATGGACTATGTGTGATCGTCTCTGAGCATCAATTTATATAGTGTACAAAGAAGCTGAACAATTTACTTCTTGTCTTTGTTTCTTTGCATTTAATTATCTGCCTGTCTTGTGTGCTGTAGGCAACTATTGGTACAATAGCTTCTACAGACTTTTTTTCCCCTCACTTTTACTGTTTTGCTTTCATTTCCTGTTTGTGTCTGAAAGCAGGCTTGTCCTTTGCCTGCATTTTCACTGGGGAGGCTTTCTCTGGAACACCTTAAAGTCACTGTAGGGAGTTGCACTGATGAGAATTGCAACCTATAAATATTCAGTAATAATGAGTCAGGACAGAAAATGCATACAGTTTGAAAATAATGGTTTCTTTTTATTTTTCCCCAAGTTTCTGAGCCTTTATTAGTTATTGAGGTCTCATTTCCAACTATAAGGCTAGGAAAATATTTTTTATTTGCTTTGGGTTTTTTTTTTTAACATGAATGCTGAGATTCTCCCAGGAGTGTGATACAAGCAACTGCGTCATGTAGAACTTTTCAGAATATTGCACTACGTGTAAGAAAATCAGAAGAGCTGACGATACCTCTGTTAATGTCATAGTGTGTCCTTTGCAGCAGATTAATAATTTCCACATCATCTTAATGGGATTTTTTTGTCTACGTTCTGAAATGGCATTGATCATTTTGGAAGTATATGAACCTTGAAAAAATTAACACTCTTTTCACTCAGAACAACCTATCTGTTTTCAGTAACAATGCTTGAAAAATTGACTTTTCTTCTGCCAGCATCCTCACTACAGTAAGACTTACGCAGGAAATCTTTGCCCCAAGCAGATTTTTGACCTGGATAAGAGCAAGAGGTGAAGGAACATCAGGCATTCAGGAACCAAATGAATTACGAAGTCCAATCCCCTGCCTGTGCAGACACCAGATCATACAAGCCCTTTCATAAACTTACCAAGCTTCACCTCAAGTCATTTGTTTTGTACTTTCCTGTCTTCTTCGGCTTCCATCACAAGGCTGTTTTGGAGCTTACCCATTTTAAACGTTAGTGACCTTATTTTCATCTTCAGCTGGCTGTATCACGGTAATACTCATTTGTCTTTTGTGCCTATTTGTTCATTAGCTTCAATAGCTCTTTCCTTTCCATGCTGCATCCCCTGTGCTGTACGTGGACAGAACAGTCACATCTGTTCTGTGCTTGTGCTTGGCAGTGCTAAACAATATGTGCATTTCTGGTTTAGCTGATGGTGGAAGGCTCTTTTTCATCATTGTCCTGTTCCCTACATATGTACCAATTTCTTTTCAGCTTTCTTGACATACAATCACAAAAATTGTATGTGTTCTTTGTTCTAGATGGAGGAATTAAGTATTCCAGGCTCCTTCTGCAGTGGCATTATTAGCCACTAAAAATTTTACTATTCCCTTTAATGCTTTGAAATCTGAAAATTGGTCTGATACAGTAGGATAACATCAAGATAGATACGTACGTTAAATAATGTGGTAGGAGTAAACAAGATCAGAGGCTTTTGAAACAGTGAAGTGCAATTTGATGTGCTCTACCACAAGGCTGCCAGCAGCTCAAGGCAGTCAAAAATGCCAGTGGTGGGAGGAATGAGCAGTGGGTGGGGAGGAGGATTGCTGGCATTGGCGTGGCTGTGGATTAACTTTTCTCTGCAAGTAGAATAAAGAGAACAGTAAGATGGCTTTATAAAAGCAAAGTGCAGTCACTGCATTTGACAGAACAGTTGATTAATTAGTATCTATGACGGAAGACAACAGGTCAGTGATGGGAACTGTGCCCATCATCTGCAGTCTTCTGGAATGTATGTTAGATCTTCACCAGAAAAAACAGATACCCTGCCTTTTGGGAGTGCAATGTTGCACAGAAGCAATTAGCCTAGATGACTGTTCTCCTATTCTTTTTTGTTAGAAACAGCAATCTCCTTGCTGTCCCAGTGGAATGTGAGCAGGAGCATAATTGTGCTAAACTTTGGCCAACTGGCAGAGTTGCTGGCTGGCATCTTCCATGTGAGCTAACTCTTTCTGCTAGGGAGGATTGGATCCTTTCTCCTTCCCTCCTCATCTCATTTTTTATTTGCACAAAAGGCTTTGAAAACTCAGGCAGTAATTACAGTCTGCTTTTGCTCACCTTCATCATGTTTCCAAATACCATGTAATCTCATCTGTTTGGCTCAGTGCTCCCTCAGAGGCCTTGAACACCCCACCTGGCTTTCGGTAGGAAAAACTAGCTGTAATTCAATCTTGCATCTTTGACAATAACACATAAAAACCAAACTATGACATTAAAATTATGTTAGGAGACTGGTTTTTAAACTAACATCATTCTACGCTGTCTAGAAGTCAGCTTTTCACCCTTGCATAATTGTGTTTTGGTATTGGAGGGTTCGGTGAACAATGACAAATTTTGCATGTTGTCTTATATGCTGCAACGTGAGGCAGGTCAGGACAAAGTTTCTGCCTTGTCTGAATTTTATAGCTGCTTCCCTCCCCCTCCCCCCAAAAAAGGAAGCCAAACTTTAAACCAAGCTTCTTGTTATTTTTTTGTGTGCATGTGTGTTTTTTGTCTGAAATGTTTGGAGAACCAGTAGGAAAGTCTGAGGATTTTGTTAGAGCAGGCAAACTGATTTCTTTTTGTCTTTAAAGTTTATCTCAAAACTTTCCAGTCCCCATAATGATTATTTGCATTATATGGGTAAGCTGTTCAGGACACTTTGTTGGACTTCATACATGTCAGAATGTAGTCAGTTAGCAGCAGGGAGTGAGCTGATATTAAATCAGTCTTTGATTTTGTGTCTTGGTGGTGCATAAGCCCAAGATATTAACGACTGCAGAAAGGTTAAACTTTACGTGTCTTCCTGTTTATCACAAAGGTACAGGGTACAAACAGAAAGCAGTCTTGGCAGGCAACAGGCTTGCAGAATTCATGTGCTGCTTATCTACAGTAGTGTTTGTACTGAAATTTGATTACCATATATGAAGGTAAATACTTGAGAAGCACAAAGAGTCTGAAGGGTAGCTCTTGATTCCCAACTACAGCAGACTGTAGCTTGGGTACTTGGTCACCTCCTAGCAATGTTAGCCCAGTGTGAAAATGGTTTTAAAAGAAATAGACCTGTGCAGAGCTTCAAAAGATCATCTATTTAATTTTCCCTCTTAAAAGTAGGTACAGCTGTGGCTAGATCATGCTTAATAGATGTAAACTTGTTCCTGAAAATAATACAGTAAAATCACAAACCAATTTAGTTGATGCAAGTGCTGTAACCCATGTCCAGGCAATAGCTTTCAATGTGTAATAATCCCAAGCATAAGAAACCTTTTTCTAATGTTTAATTTAAGTTTCCTTTGCTGCATTTTTAGGCCCAGGGCTACTACTTCTATTTACCAGAGATATGGAGATATTACCTTTCTCTTTTGCAGTAGCCTTGTAATATTTAACGGCTTATCATGTCCTCTTTCAGTTTCTCTTCCCTAGACTAAACAAATTCATTTTTTTCTAGCTTTCCTCAGAGATCGTGTTTTCTAGACCTTAGATCCTTTTCACAGCTCTCCTACGGCCTTTTTCCAGTTTGTTCATGTTTTTTGTGTGAGGGTCAGAACTGGGCACGGTCCTTGAGTTGATGCTTTCTGATCCTGAATAAAGTGGAGTATTTAACAGGTTTTACAGCTGTGACAGTTACATTTTTCAGTCATGGTAGGATATTTATCTTTTCTGCAATAGTATGACAATGTTCTGTGTATGAACCACAGCACAGAGTGTGGAGGCCTTTTAAGATATGTTGGAGCCGCTGGTCCGGCTCTAAATAGAGCAGCGAGCAGGCAATGGGAAAATGCCTGCACCGATGAGTTTAAACAACCTACTAGGTATGGAGAGCAAAGAGGGCAAGAAGGCTGATGATGCTCCAGAGTGCCTCAAAGGTACAGAGCAATCATTCCCGGGGCGGAGGCTGGGATACCCGGGATAACTGCTAAGTGGCCTATGGACAGGTAGAGGTTTTTTTGTTTAGTGGACTTTACCTGGCACTTCCTTTTCTTTGCTTATGTAATAAAGCCTGTTCAAAGGCATTTTTTGGAGTGGTTGTGGCATTTACTGCCCCTTCCTGTCAGAAGGAAGGACCATGATTTGCACCTCAGGATCCTTCTTGCAGACCTGCAGAGGAACGAGTGATTACACCAGCTCAGTAATGGACAAAACCCAAATGGTAGAGTTATTAGGAAAGGGCAGAGAAGAGAACAAAGGAAAACAGTGTTGTACCGCTGCATAATTCAGTGGCATCTGTATAGAGAATGCCCAAGAACTTGAGTACTTTTCAACCTGAAAGGGACAGCTGTAGGTACACTCAGGGTCTGTAGGCATGAATAGCATGGGAGAAAATGGATAGGGATCAGTGGCTCACTGTCACTTCCAAGAGAAGAACTAGGGGTCTCAAATGGCAGTGGTAGGGTGCACTGACCAACCATTCTTCAGTGCTAAGTTGTCTTTACCATATTGTCTGATTTTATTTTAGACCATTTCTGCAGTTTGCTAAGACCAACTTGATTTTTGGCCTGATCTCTACTGTTGAAGATTTTCTTCTTGCAGCCATCTGGTTTTTTGGCTCGTTTGTTTGCTGATTTAGGAAAAGAAGTATGTTGGTTGTAGGATGGGGTTAATCCTTATTAATGCGATTTCTTAAATTTCTCAGCTGCTTGAGGAATCTTTGAGCTGCTTGGATGTTTGACAGAGGATTAATGTCAATAAGAAATGTGAAATCAGGACATCACAAACCTCCTCATTCCCTATGCTATCACACCATGCTGTTCCCCAGAGAAGGGAGGCAAGGGAGAGAACATACATCTAGGTCTCACTAGGGAAAAAGGAAAAGGTTAGTTTAGATGTTCTCTCTGTACTTTTAGGAATGCCTCTATCAGAGCTAATTATTCACTGCTACAGTGCTTTGGTTTCAGCCAATTTCAGCCATTTTATTAATAAAATTGGTAGATTTTGTGCCTTCTGTCTAACTGTGGATGCTTTTGAGCATAAGCAAACAAAAGATAGAAGTCATACCAGAACAAATAAGTCATTCTTTTGTAGGGTTAAAAAAAAACCAAAACAAAACAACAAAAAAACCCAAGGTTGTTCATGCCCTTTTACAAATGCAATGTGCAGGTTATGTACAAAATTAGTTTCTAGCACTGTTTGGTTTTTTTTCTTCAGCTTCCAGTTTTCCTTCGCTACTGATTCTCCCTAACTAAAGAAGAAACAAAAGGGCAGGGCAGCTTAAAGGAGGAGGTGGGGGAGGAAATACCTGAGAAATAAGCCCACAGTGGAGTTTAGTGGCTGCCAGTCTGCTTTTCCTTAGTGTCATGATTTCTAGAAACATGGTGCCATCTTTTCCTGTTCTCTTTCAGGGACTTGGCCATGTCTTTCTCCCTCCTTGTTAAAGCCAACGGCTATAAATCAGTTTGTTTATTTTACTTTCTGTCTGCTCTAGCTTACTCTCTTCTACACATGTATTACCTTGAAAGCAGCAGGTAGGACTAGGGAGCAGATTCTAGCCAATATTAAGTGTCTGAAATTGTTCAATAGCTACCTTGAATAGCAGCACTGCTAGCCTAGGATTTGCAAGATATTTTGGGAAATTAGTGCTGCCAATGTTGAATACCTCAGCATACATCAAAGAGGAGTATCTGTGAATGGATCTGTGTGTCAAGGACAGAATGCAAATGGTCAGAAAACTTGGCTGGGGAGCTTCTGGCAGGCTAGTTCAGCCTTCAAGGTAGAATGTTTTGGGGTCACAACTCTTCTTACTTGTCAGGGAGAAAAATAACTGGAAATGTAATTTTTTGTTGCATAAGCCGGAATCCCCTAGGTACAAATATATATACCACTTTCTTATGTGTATAGATTCCTGTTTAAGAACAGTTTTCTGGCAGCACACTTCCTTTCACTGTGTGCAGTGACAAATTGTGTTAGAGATTTTATTAATGTCTTTGTATAAGGAATACAAGCTTGAGAGCTGGAAGAGATTTGACTATACCTTGTAATTATCATATCCAGCATTTAGTCTATTTAGATGTCATTTGCTGTTTTATCAGGGTATACCATTCAAACTAGAGATTTTAGATGCGTGGCATTTGTCTCCCAAATCATGCAGGTCATAAGTATGTGCCACAAGCACACCAATGTCTCATCTTTTCACGGCTGTCTTGTGCTATGAGGCTGCCTTATGTCTGTTCTGGATTTTGGGGTGGGCTAGAGAGGAAGTGCTTAAAATTTAAATCTGAAAAATCAAAACTCTCCCTTTACATGCTGCTTGCCCATAGAGCACAAGCCTATTTCAGTTCTGGAGCTGTGGTTGTCGGTGAAGCTAACCTGCATTTAGGTAGCTGTGAGAGATGACTCGGGTAAAACGCAGCATCCTGTGTGCAAGCTGCTCACTGGATACAAAATTTAAGATCATTGAGAAACATTTACTTTTTCTGTTTGACAAACTCCCACGCATTCCTTGGAATGTATTTTAGGTGCTCTGTAGAGAACATTCCCATGGCCTGTTTGAGGCATATCCTGATATTTCCTGAAGGGTCCTAGAATATGCCAGATGCGCTTCAGAGCTGAGACAGAACAGCCATGCTCCTGGAGAGGTCTGGCAGACAGCATTTCCCTGTCACTGCTGGACATCGGTTCTGGCCTGCTCTGATTTATTGAGATGGCAAAGCGCTTTCATAAATCATGAGCTTACAGCATTCGTGATTTCTTAATATTTCAAAAATGGAATTACCTTCAAGATTTATGGGAGCTAAATATCCTCTAATTTGCTCCTTTTTTCCCCACGTGGATAAAATATTTCCCCCAGAACTGTCCCCCTCTTAAATGAAGCAAAAGTATGAGTCAGTTTCCCTAGCTCTGGGTACAGTAGTGTTAAATATTACCAAATAATAGTAGGTGGTCTAAGGCTATTGTGTTCTCTGCTAGAAAAATCTCTACATTTACTTGTAACAAATACAATAAAAAGGCCAGTGGTCATTTCACCCTTCTCTTTGGGCATCACTTTGGTCCCCTGGTTGTCACATGCAGAAGGGACACCATGGAACCTCAGATCAGTCCTGCTAGTGCTTCAGCTGATTATGGGAACTCCCGTCATGTTGCAAAATGGAGTGGTTTGGACCGCTTAAAGAACCACCATCAATGGTATTAGCAAAAATGATTGAATAGGAATTTATATAAAAGTGTGACCTCACAGAATTCGATGGCAAGGTTCACTCTTACTTAATACATGGATGAAATGTACAAAGGAAAATTAAGTTAGAATCAAACTAAAACTATGAAACCGACAATGCAAAAGGTTAAGAGAGAAAAATGCAAAGGAAAATTGGGTTAGAATTGATTTATTGTGATTGGTACAGAGGTCAGGAATGTAAAAAGTTAGGGCAGACCCTCCCATTGAGTCACAAGGTTCAGAGAAGACCCCCTTGCTTTCTAAATTCCTGTCGGAGTCTGGATGCAGATGGATCAACTCCTAGTCCCAGACTTGGTCAATATGAGTATACTAGCAGCCTGAGATTCATTCACAGTCAAATAAAGTTCGCAACAGTAACTTATATATAGATTTGAAAAGCAATATCTGTAATATAATTGCCATAGAATATTCAGGTTACTACACACACACATATGCACAAAGACACTAAGAGATATACATAAGCAAGTAAAAGAGGTATACCTGTTAAAAATTCCCGTCAAGTTCAGTGACAATATTCACATCAAATGCTTCAGCATCTTTCTCAATGGGCAAAAGGTTGAGCCTCAAGGAGCAAAGAGAATCAGCCCAAGTCTCATCGGCTTTTGGCGACAAACCTCTAATCTTCTCAAACTGAAGGGTTTGCGAGCTCTGAGAGGCATCCCACTCAGAGGGAGATGCTGGTCACAGCCTGTTGTGGTCCAGGAGAGCTCAAAGGGTCTTGCTTAGTACCGCTCTTTACAGGTTTGTGAGATGATTGGTTTTAGTCATCAGCAAATTACTGGGATCCCAGCTGTGCTGGTACTTTCACATGAGTTATGGTTTAGATAAGGAAGGCTCCAGGGCTGCCAGAGAGTGACTTAAGATTCAGATATGGGATGCTCCAAGGCTGTCAGGAGAGGACTGAGATATGTCACAAGGTTGTCAGGAAATGACTGATTATCCCTACTCTCGTCCCCAGCCTCCACCAGGCAACAGGAGTCCTTGGTACAGTCAGTGCAGCTCCCTATCTTAGCCATGCAAGAATTCCTGGTATAGTCAAGGGATGCTTAACTGCCCAACTCATTACACTTATGCTAAGGCCTAGCAAGACTTCCCAAGTTCATAGATCAACCCAGAGAGGGGGAAGAAATGCACCACCACACTTCGGGGCCCAGGGAGTCCCAGGAGGATATGACCTTCCTCCTGGTTTTACTAGGCACCTTGTAAGGGGCAATCTGCATTAGGGAGAGACACTCCATACTCCATATCAGACTACTGTGAACTGTCTTTTCATGGTGTATGACTTGCAAGTAGGCCAGTTAATTGCATCTATAAATAATACCAACTTCTGTATTAGGCCTGACCTTACAGCCTGTACCTTCTTTCTCGTGCAGTGCTCTTGAATAGGTGAACTGAACTGGTTAAGTTTTTTATTTACACTATACTACTTTGTAGCATTATTGTAGGGAATCCTCTTGATTCTTGAGAGGAGAATAAAACCTGCTCATATATGCATTTTCTGAAGCACCCAAGTTTTTCCTGAAGATGGCATGCCACAGCAGCAACCAGAGTAGCTCGGTGACCTAAGAAACCAGCCCAAAGGTGCTGGTGACCCCTAGGCCATGCAGTCGTCCTTCACTGCGGCTGCTGCTTGGGCAGAATGGGGACCATTCTGTGGGACCTGGCTTCTGCTATTACTTCAAGTAGTAGCTGTAGAGGAAGAGCTGTGAACATCTGTGCTGTAGCCATTCAGGTTATATAAAAGCTCTTGCATTGTATGAGAATCCTGCAAAGATTCCTCATATTGATGTTGGAAGGAGGTGGAGAGAACTCCTTGGAGACCCACCAGTGTAACATAATACTTATATTTCAGTGCACCAAGATGCTTGCAAAAACACTGAACTAATTTGTCAGGTTATTGACGTTTTTAGGGTATTTTCGGAGTATTATTGTATCCTGTTCTTTTTTTTTTTTTTTTTTTTATAGGCCTGTGATTTTTTTGTTTTTTTACTTAAGATCTTCAGAAGCTCTAATATATCTAACACATCTTCCCCACCTTTTCCCAGATAAAGTTACATATATCCTTTCGGATCCTCAGCTCTGGAAAAACATTCCTTTCCTTCTAGATCAGCTATGTAATCTGTGCATCCTGCTTTTATGGTTATAGATGATCTTATTAAAGTTTGCATGAGTGGATGTGAAGCGGTATGCATGGGTGAGTTTGAGTCTTCTTGTTTTGTTAAATACTCTTGGTCTCTCTTCCCCCTTCCCAGAGATTTCTGCAACCTCCGGATTACTGGGCATCTGTGATAGGACTGTACTTTGAGCAGTTTATAATTCAGAATTCATTCCGTCCTTTCCTCACTGTGCTGCTATCTGAAATTGCTGCTCTGTGCCTGGCTGTGGCATAGTGTAAATGAGTTTATCTTAAATCAGGTAGTTCAAGCCCAAAAGTTATCTGATTGCAGTAGCATGGAGCTGCATGCTGAGTGCAAAAACAGCCTGAAGGGAGGGTTAAACCAGTGCGTTACATCTATCCTGCTACCAGTACCTAGGTTAGCCAGGCTGTATCTATTTCAGATACGTGTACATTGCACTTGCAGTATGGCTGTAGTGGAGATGTACTCTCTGAATCTGAACATGCAATACATTCCTTTCTTCATTTCTATAGCATAGTGTGATTGATTTTGATCCAGAACATCCCTGCTGCTGTTGTGATATGATTGAATGAACAGATTTCTAATAGTATTAGCATATTTTCTAGCAGTGATCTTGATACAATGCACTCAGAAACGGTTCCATATGAAAGTTAATATTTCTGTAGTTTCTTTTGCTAATTGTTTCCTTCTATCTGGCCGCTGTACTAATTGTTTCTAGAAGAGACAAATTTTTAGTAGCTGCTGTGTTTGTCTGTTGGCGGTGTAATTAGGATAATGTATTCCCATAATGACACGGTTAAGAAGGAGTAGTTCTCTCTTTTGTAAGTGATTTTGGATAGATTGCAATTGTTTGGTTTGGCAAGGACCTCTCTTGAATCATTTATATGTTAATGAATACAGAAGAAAACACCTACATCTGTACTGAGTTTCCATTCTCTGTAAACTAAATGCTTCTTCATGATCTCCTGAACCATTCCTTTCTTGCCTGTGTTATGATAGCTGCTGTATGTGAGTGAGGCAGAAGCAGCCATGAGAGCAGATAACCCCAGCCTTGCTTTCCACACACATTTGCCCAGTGCATTCACACCTGCACAGAGCAGCACTCATATGTGTAATGAACAATATAAAGGCAACTCGGCACCCCTTCCTGACACACTCGCGTAGACAGCACGTGAATTGGCTTGTGCTTACAAAGCTAGAAGTACAACTGTCTAAGCTCTGGTTGCAATTTACATCTTATTGTAGCTAAATTAGTAGCCAAACAGTAGTGGGGATGTTCTAAATTGTTGAGTGGAAGTCATTGCCAGGCTCATGACTTGGGTGATTTGAGTGTCTTCATGGCACAAATTCTGAAAGATTTGTTCCACTTCCAGCCGCCTTTGGGTAAAAGTAAAATCTTCCATGTTACTGTATTGCCAGTGAGAATGTAGAATCAGCACTTAGGTATGGATTCTGTCAACCTCCCTACAGAAATTTTTCCTTCCTAGTTCAGGAGTTAATTTCTTTCTCATTCTGGTTTTCTCAGGTTCTCGAAGCCGGCACCAATGTTCTTGGATGATTCCTTCAGGAAATGGGCACGTATCAGGGACTTTGTACCCCCCTTTGGAATTAAAGGACAAGGTATGAGAAAACTGTGCAGCTGTTGGAAAAGAAGGTGGTTCTGCAGATGCTTGCCCATCTTGTTTTTCCATTTTGAAAGCTCAGGTGGTCCCTTCAGGTCAGCCTTTTTTCCCCTGTTCAAGAGAAATACTGCACATGTAGCTCTCAGAAACCCAGAAGGGTTTTCACAGCTGGAAGGTGGACCTCAGAGGGTGGTCTCAGGGAGGATGATTTAGTACATGGGGAGAGTCAATGCAACAGTGGCAATTTAGACCTACCACCACTTTCTGGAAGAAACATTTTGACACTGACTGCCATAGCATCTTGTAGCATCTTTTCTGACAGCAGCAGAGAGTCCAAACTGGTTTAAAGTACCTTTAAGTCAGTAATTCTCTAAAGAACAAGAAGGACTCCTCTTTCTGAGTTTTGAAGCCTTGGGGTTGACCACTGATATAAACCTCCATTTTCTTCTCATAGCATTTAGTCATATAATTATTTTATAGTTGTGCTACTTGTTGACTTGTATAACAAGCATGAAAAATCTATTCAGATGCTTTGTTGATGATTTGTAATATGCCCTGTCCTCCAGCTGGAGTGTGGCAGCAAGGGCTGCATCTCAGGTGTGCTGTGGGAGAGCAGGAGTGGTGCTGGTGGTGATGAGATGGAAGCCAGTAGCCCACCCAACCAATGATATATTTTGTGGGTGACACAAGCTCCTTGCTGTCCCGCATGTGCCACCAAAAAAGGCCTCTCTGGGGTGAGTGGTGGTGGAGCAGAAGGCTTATGCTCACCACAGTGATTTGCTGCAGACTTCCTGAAGTCTGATGTATTTATTAAGAAGTGTTTGTGTCATTGCATCAACTTCCAAGATTTTTTTTCCACTGACAAACTCAGGACTACAGATGGTCCCCATAGGAATTGAAATACCTGGTGGAGAAAGGACTGCACCCACAATAGGCTTGGGTCTGTCTCTCTCCCTGGAAGCAGGTGTGTGGTAGTTGTCAGAACAATCTCTGATCAAATCAAAGACCCTACTGACAAATTTCTTTTGGCTTGCATCAGTTCCCTTCTTTGTTTTGTGTATGTCCGTTCCTTGTCCAGTCAGTCTTTTGGAGCTCAATAGGCAACTAATTACTGTCCTCTAAATCAGCCAGCAGAGTTTGCAGCAAAGAAGTAACAGTGGCAGCACAAGTGGAAGGGTGCATTGACCACAGGAGGGCTTGTCCCCTTCTAACAGGCATACAAGGTGTACAAAGCTAGGGCAAGCTGCCCGACCAATGTGGAGGTGGGATTTGCAGATTACACATGATGTCAGCTAGACCTAATAAAAATCATTCTGTTAAACTGAATCCAAATGGAGAAATTCACCAAAAGGGGATGACGGAATGGCTCTGGCAGCCTTCTCTCTGGGTTTGTTGCCAGCTTGTATCACCACTGCAATGTTATGTAAATCTGGTATTTTATATTGGATTTCCTCAGTTAAAAAGAGAAATGAGAAATTGCCATTATTTAAATGGCTGTGAGCTGAAGCCATGGGATGGAAACCGTTGAATGGGTTATTTTTTTAATGCCCTCCTGGGACTGAATTTTGTGCCAAGTTTCAGTCTGGAGCAAGTTCTGTGTGTGGGAGGGTTGAATTATAAATCTCTGTAGCCCAGGATTTCTAATGGCCGTGCTGACAGGCTGTGAGTCCTAGCGATGCGAATGGCGCCCTTTCATGTTACACATCACTTGGAATTCTTGCATCAGTCTTTTCTGGCTGTCCCACGGGATGCATTCTGGCTCAGCTGAGTGATTGGATGATGGGATCAGCACCTCATTAGGGCTTTCAGTCAGGGCAATCTAATGATATCCAAACAACTGACCCAGGCAGGCAGCGTGGAGCTCAGTCACGTGCTGGTGTGAGATGAAGACTATCAGAGCTGGGATGTGCATGGGAAAAAGAGTAGTCGGGGTGACTGAGAAAGTGTAGAGAGATGTGCTTGTGTTGAAACAGATGGGGCAGGAGTTTTGCTCTACGCGCTTCTGTGACACCATCAGCTGGGATTTCCGACGTGCATCATGCTGGGAAAGGCGGTCGGCGTCTATAGACACTGACTTTAGCTGGCCTGGTGATGGGAAGATTTTGCTGAGAACTTCAGTCAATATCACCCAGCATTTTCAAGTCACTGTGGTCTAGTCCAAGTGCAAAATGGCTTTTTTTTGTGTGTGAAATATAGCTGCAGGATGAGCTCACTTTCAGCAGTGCTGCAAGTTTCAAGAAACTTCTAGACAATAATCTGTGGTAGCTTGACACTACTAAAGTTAGAATTCAAGAGATCCTTAGCAGCCTGGAGGCTAATCCACAATTTCTGCTTTCTCTTGTTAAAGTTTCTCTCTGTTCTTCAGACTTTTAGCTAAGTTTTTCTTTGCTTTGTCTCTGAAAAAAAACCTGAAAGAAGTCCTTTTTCATCCATCATTTGGTGTTTACTGGTCCAACAAAGAACAATTCCAAGATTACAAGACCAAGTCTTGCAATCTTTAGGGGAAAGCAGCTTTTGAGGAGCATTGTCTACTGAGCTGCACTAATTTGGAGTAACACATCTGTATAAATTACATGTGAAAGAGTAGAAATGGCTCAGGAATTTTCAGGGCAGGACTACTGCTCTTTAAAGGTGATCATATCAAGCAGAAGGCAGTATGCTGATCATTTTGACACAGTTCATCAGGGATCTTCATTTTCTTAAAAAAGAATCTGATTGCAAAGACAGTTCTTCCATCTCCAGATGCTAAAAAGTACTTAGTGTAACGTAGAAAGCTTAACTGTGTTTCTTCATGAAGGAATGCTCACTCCTTTTCTCCATTGGTCATTTTCTGATTTGGCCATTAGCCCATGCAAGGGGGTTTTCTGATCAGAGTGTTCCACTCTCTCCAAGAGCATTTGTGTGTAGATGCCTTCAAGGTGAATATGGTTCTGAATATGCAAGTTTCTAGACTTTCCCCCAAAGGATGTTGGTTCCAAAATGGACTATTGCAGTAGGAATAATGCACATCTCGTGTCAGATTGGAAACTGCTGCTGCTGTTGTTAGTTAACCACCTTAGTGATTACTTGTCTGCTAAATGAAAGAAGCACAGGAATAAGCAAGTGGTGACCCTCCTGCTTTATGAACAGGACTTTCTGAGATGAGGCATGCAGTAGGAAGTCTTACACAAATTCTTTGAATAGTGGTCTCTGAGTGTCCTCTACAAGGTATTAGAAATAGATGAAGAGGAGTTTATGAGGAGTGGTTGCACCTTTTTCTTAAACTGTCTTAAATGGGTGGAGAGTTTTAGTACATGTTGTACTTGTTGACTCTGCCTCTGTTCACCAAAGATCTGGACCAAGGATTGATCCTTATTACTTGATCCTAATCCCCAGTGACCTGGGACAAAAGCAGAGCTGAGCACTGTCAGGAGTGTTGCAGCCAATACATCAGATCAGTGTCAGATCAGAAGGTGTCATTGCATTCATCACGGATTCTGTAGCCCTTTGTGGGAACTCTAGCTTTCTCTGTGTGCAGAGAATAGGGGAAGTCATAGATATGTCATATTTCTGAAGACGTGTAAGTATATTAGGTTTTGACACCCCAAAGGGTCACTACAAGTATGTAGTTTGGCCTTCTGTGTAACAGTGGCTCTAGGTTTCACCCAGTGACTTCTGCAGCTGACTATGAATGTATGAGATTATCTTTCAGAATCTGAATCAAGATTTTCTAAATGATGAAGAATGACCATGTCAAACAGGCCAGTGTCATACTGGACTGCACTTACTTTAAAAAATGAGACTTTTAGTGCCATGTTGAGCTTGTCTCTACTATGTGACTTGACAGAATCTAGAAAAGGGATGTGCCGCTGTGAGCACTTGGAAATGGTGACTCCATCTCTATTAATAAATAAAATGTTTGTCCTGTGGTCCTGAAGGCAGTTGAGCTCATTGTTCAAACAGTTTATCTCCCTGCACCCCCCAAAAAGAGTGTGACTATATCTAGGCTTCCTATCAAGAAAGGTTACTGGCCTGTATTAGCCTGTGACCCCATGAATTCATGAGAATTATAGAGGAGGATATTTTTTGGCCCTGATGAAAACCATCGGGGCTTGTGCTAAAACTTAAGTAGAATGGACTCGTGTAGGACAGCGTGGGCCCGTGCCCTGCTGCTGATTGTTTGTTAATGTGTATATAGCCAAAGCAAGGGATGTCATTCAGGAACACAATGAAATTAGTCAACTTTAAGAGTTGTTAAGACCAAACTGTAACAAGAAGTTGGAACTCTAAAAGCTACAAATGTCAAGATGTCCTGTGGGGGACAGCTCAGGCTGCCGAGCACCCTCCAGTGTCCCAGGCTATTGTTTTGTCATTAGCTGGGGTGTTGGAGTGCCTCCCACTTTTCACCATTTGTGCGGTTCTAATTTGCTTGTAGGAATTCTTCTTTCCCAGCACCCACCAAGGCTGCTCTTGCAGCTTTTTCAGTGAAGAGCAAGGAGAGTGCAGCAATCTCAGGCTCTTAAATTAGTTACATGGAGATTATTTTTTTAATTGAAATTGAAATGTCTTCTTTTGTATTTGCACCCTTTTCTAGGAGTGCTTCTATCAGTGGAACTTGCAGAGGTATGAATATGCACATACCATCCATATTGTTGCAGAGATCCTCTAGCATATGCACTGCTTTCAGGGTTAAATTTGTCAATAAAAAAGCAATGGAAAAACTGTTTATAGTGTTAGTGAGATTATTAATCCCAGAGGGCCTCCTCCCCAAATTTACCTCTGTAGCTAAAGCAAAAGGAAAGAGTTATTTGGAGAAGGGCAACAAACAAGACTGGAGAAATACCTGACTATTAATAGAATTTCTCAGTACATGTGGCTTAAAGAATATAAAAGGCTTTCATAAGAAAGAGTAGCTAGTATCTGGCATCCTCTCTGTGTAATGAGGATGGGAGAGTTGCTGCAGTGTTTTTTTTAACTTAAGTGAAAACATATGGCACAGCATACACTAAAAAACTAAACAGACATGATCCATGTAATACCTCTTCCATGCATTTAGTCAGTAATTGTGTCATTGCTTAGCAGTAATTATAGGTCTTCTACCTTTGTTCCTGCTAGATTGTTTTAAGCAGAGAGGCTGCTTTGTTGGCCCTACATCCGTTTGTCTTTGAAGGTGATACTTATTTCTTAGGGACTGACTGTCTTGTCACCATCTCAGAATTTGCCTCCCACCAGGAATCTAGGCAGCAATATCTCCCCCATGGTGATAAGAAAATATTAAGAACATGTTTGAAGTGCTACAGTTTTATCAAATATAGTATGTACTACTGGCCAGGAGGCTTTGTATTTTCATCTTTTACAAGAAGGGCACCTGGAATTGGTGACATGTTTGGTGACAAAGAAATCAAGTCTTTGCACAGAGCACTAGTGCTAATAGATATATTGTGCAATGGTTAATTGTTCTTGTACTCATTTTATTTGGATGTTTTCTTTTGTGTTAGTGCTTCTGGGAAGAACCATGGTTCAGTGCTGCTTAGTGGTTTCATTAGTCTCATGGGGGAGAGGTCATTAATCTTCAGTGAAAATGTTGAGTTTTGAGGCGTGCAAAAGTTGGCATATCAAAATGTTATCGGGAGAAAATCTCTTCTTTTTTTCATGCGTGTTCTTTTCCTGCATAGCTTTTTCTTCCACATCAACTTTCTTGGCATGAGCAATACTTTATCTCTGAGAAAACATAGTCACTTGGACACCACAATTGAAATTTACAGCTGACCCAAAGAAAAACTATCAGAAAAGTAAGTCTTTTCCAACCTATTCTTCCAGCTCTTTACAGAGGCTGGATTATTACCACATGCAGACACCTTCCCTACTTTTGACTGGGTCTGCTTGATAATGAGGTGTCTCTTTTCTGCTTTAATTCTCCAACCTTGTCCTTATTTTGTAAGCTGTACTCTGTTGTACAGATGATTTTCCTACTGTGAGCATTTTTTTTCTTCATGGGTTCTTCCTTTAACAACTACGCAAGAAGCACAAGCATGTATAGCTGTTAGTTCTGTTCAGAGTAGGTATTAACAAAAGATTGTTGTTTCTTCTTGAGTTTGAAGCAAATTTCTGAACTAGTTTCCACTAGAATTTTACATTTGACCAAAATTGGTAATAGTTGCCATTATCACATGGGAATATAGCTATAAAAATATTGCTGTTTCCCCAGGGAATCTAGCTGATTTTATAGCCTCAAGAAATTAAATAAGAGGGTTGAAGGAAAAAAAATTAAAAGTTTCAGAAGAGGTAGAGGATCAGCTTTTCATTGCTGAATAAAGTGTCTAAAGGGAAGTTGTATTGTGAATTTTGAATTTAAATCAACTCTCACTCTTGAGCTCTCTTCATGAAAGTACAACCTTCCAGTGCAGTGCCTTATTTCAATCAAAGTCGATGCTTTGCTGTTGAATGTGCTTAAAGAATAGTCTTTCTCCCAACCCACTGAGAAGGGAAAGGTGCCTCAGGGAGATCTCAAACCCCAAGTTTGCAGTTAACTGGGTGACTCCATATTGGAGTTCTTCCCAGAAGTGTTGAAGTATAATTGAGACATGGATATTATTCCTATCTTTTACTTCCTAAAAGGAAGTGCGGGTCTCCTCTGTCTCTTCTGTTTTGAAGTGCCACATCTTAATGCTTCTGCAAGGGTCGGGAGAATTAGAAATCCCCATAGTAGTTACTGAGTTTTTTGGCCTTGAAGACATTGCCTGGCCACCTGTGAAGAGGCATCAAAAATGCAGTAACAAAGGGAAGAACAGCCCTCCGTAACAATTGTATTTGTTTTCCCCCTTGTCTTTGGACAGCACATTGTGAATCTTTCAAGAACTGTTTTCATTTGGCATGAATTAGCCTGTTTCTACAGGCTTTATTGCTTCCTGTGCATCAAACTTGAGTTTGGATCAAAATGGTTAATGCTTGGTTATTGCAAAATGTTGCCCATTTTTTTGGCATAATTGTTTTTTAAATTAATGTTCCAACTTTCCAAGCCCTGGGATTATGTTGGGAACTAAGCTTTTACTCTGAAAAAACAAACTCTTGGTTGTGAAGAAAAGCTTGAAAAAAAAATCCCTGAAGGCTTCAAAACTACGATGTAAATGAAGAGTCCAAATGTTATGTATTTTATTTATATCTTGTTATAAAAAAAAGACCTTAAGGGCTTTCTGGAGCTTACATTTAACACATGCCTGGTTTTCCTAAAATTGTTAGGGTGTTACCATGTACCTTCAGTCTTTCTTTTTTTTCTTTTGTTTTGTGTTTTGCATCTATGCAACACACTATATGCCTCTTGTCTTAATACCATTAAAAATCATCAGTGGGATATTGGAAATAGTGGCAGTTTTCAGTCATGTTGTTAGTAAGGTATATCGTAAGTAAACCACCTAAATCTGGGACAGCTAATGACCTCAAGAAACCATTCTCTTGCATTTACACACAAGGTGTGATTTGGGGACACATTTCCTGCAGTTTGTAGTTCACTGTCTTTGAGAGCCAGCTCACATGTTTGCAATTTGCTTCAAAGTTCTGGAAGTCTTTGTAGCTGCTTTCTCCTGCATAGACCTCTCAAAGTTAACTGATCAATAATAAAAAGAAGTGGTGCAGGGAATGTCAGACTCATTTTGACACCTGTTGTACTCACTGGATTCCCAGCTTCACTAAGATACAAATAATGTTGTATGTCTACAGCTGCACATGGTGTTTCTGGGAGAGAGCTGGAAGACAGAAATGTGGCAAGACTTGGGTCCATGGCTTTGAGCTGGGCACCAGGGTGGCAAATCCATCTGTGAAAGATCACTCCTCAGCTCCTGTATGGAGCGAGATCTTAAGGAAAAAAAAAGCCAAAGAAGGACCTTTATACAGAGCTGAACTTTTGGATAGTGTAAAAAAAAAAAAAGTTTGCACTGGGATCGTGCTTACAGCTTGTTTGTAAATATTGCGATTTGTTTAATCCATAGGATTGGTAGTGTTTAGTTTGCTCTCCCCATGAAGCTGACGTGCATGTGGCATTCTGTTATTGTGGGATAGGGACCCATATGCAGAGGAGACTGGCATGCTTCAGGGATGTCTATCAACCTCACTCTAGTCAGTGTATTCCCAAAAGCTGAAGCTGATACCCCGAGTCCTGCAGAAGTGCTAGCTAGAGGTGTGGCAGCTGGGTGACTACCAGTGGAGATGGGCACTGACCATGTCTTGCAGGGCAAACACGAAGAACTGCAGCAGTACACTGTTCCCTGACCTAATGCATGATGTTCAAATACCTACTGCTGGCAATAAGGGCATGTAGACTTGCTAAGTTTTGAGGAAGATGGCCAGTATGCACCATTTGAAAAATTACAGCCTCTTCTCTTGGCCATTTGAGAGTGCATGAACAGCCCAATTTGCCTGCTTTCGAGGCAGGCAGAAGGTAGACCCTGTGAGATGCCTGCAGTAAGCCCTGTGGAGTGGAAAGGTCTCCCATCTTCTTTTAATGATACAAGCAAGAAGCTTATGCAGTAGAAACAACAATGTTAAGTGTTGTTGACATTTACAGTTAAGGTCTCCACTCCTCCACATAAATAACAGAGAAAAAAGCTAGGATTGAGACTTAGGCTGGTTCTCACTGTGTGGTCACTGCCCGCCTAATTTCTAACTATTTACTTTTAGTTTTTCGAAATGTCTGAAAATTTCAGGGTCAACCTGAAGTCAGGATGTACTTGCATTCAGAGAAATCATGCAGTCCTGAGCTGCTTTTGAATCTTCTGATGTTATAAGGCAAAGCTGATAGAATATGTCATGATAACTCAGGATTCTTAGATAAATGCAGTCAACAACTCCTCTAGGTGGGAGGAAAATGTGCAGAGGTTTCTTGCTTTGTTTGTATAGTAATAGTGTGTGCATAGTGGTTGATAGATGAATGGGTTAAATAATCTCCCACTCTCCCCAGTGATCTGATTTCTCCATGACAAGAAAAAAATATAATAAACAAACTACGGCTGCAGAAGACTGCAGTAGATTGCTTGCCCTGGTGATGTGTTCATTATTTAATAATGGGAGAAAGTGAGGGTGAAAATGCAGGATATTGGTGTTCATTTCCATGAATTTATCATTAAAGGATGGTAGCAGACCCATGTGAAGAACATGTAAGCCAGAGCGCTAACTGAAGATGAAAGCCTTTGCAGAGGGCTCCTTCTCTAGAAGTCAAAGGCTTTATTCTGTTCCTAGTTGTGTCACTTACTTGCCTTGTGACCTTCAGTAAGTTTGATTCTCTCAGAGTATGAAAACATTTCCTGCTTTCAGAAATTAGGAGAACAGGTGGAGGACCTGAGAGGGTAAATTCAGGAATATGCATATATGTGTGTATACGTATCACCTTATAGCCTTCGACTTGAAGGAGCTGTGTAAAAGCCACGTGTTTACTGTTGGAATAAAAGTTCACTTGCATAATACTTCAGCTAGAATTAAACAGCACAAACATTCCTCCCTATATATAACATATGTATGTACACTATGTTCTTATGTCTACCATACAGATGGCTTCAGGTAAGCAGAACCACTGCATTGTAATTTGCTCTTTCTGATGTGAACTGTTGGAGCTAACAGGAATAAAAAAATGGGCTGCCAGTGAGCTGCTGCTGAGATGTTAGCTGTCCTGGGAGTGGCACATATCTGTAGCCTTAAGGATGGTGGCACTGCCATTGCTGTTTAATCAGCATCCTTGAGGAAGGATTTATTATTGATAACGATTGCCTTGAGTCTCGTGAGGATGAATAGGAGCAACAGTACACATGAAGCGATATTGCTGTTGGGTTTACGCAGCCTTCAAGCAGTTACCAAAACTGTGGCTGCTGGATGGCTGTTGGATGATCTGCATCAGAGGAGTTTGGTGTTTGAATTCAGTTTCCAGCGGGAAGTTCGTATGTCACACAACATGCAGCTAATTAGCACCTGCTGGGCTGCCTGTTTGGCAGCTGGGAAGAGATCAAAGATTAACTGCTTCTCAAAAATGGATTCACCTTTTATCCGTACTGGTTAGGGGAGGAGAGTGACAGGGAAGAAGTGCATGGTTTTGCCTGAGCTGTTCTGTTCCTGCCTGCTCAGTATCCCCTGCTCAGAATCCCATGGAGAGTGCGAGGTAGCCATGGTACAGTGCTGCCAGCTCGCCTTGTCCAGGGTAAACATGATGTAGAGCTGCTGAATCTGCAGGAGCTGCCACTGTGCCAGCAATGAATGGCAGATAATAAGTTCTGCTTGGTCTGAGCTGACCTTCCATGGAGCTCTGCAGGTCTTCTCTACAACATGGTCTCCATGGTTCACGTTTCTGGGCATATGGTGCTGAGACATGTCTGCTGGGCTAATTTGCTGGGGTTCTGCACTGAACAAAAGTAGCTGAAACTTTTCCAGACTGGAAATGGCCCTTACAGAATTAGAGACCTGTTTGAGTGGGGATGTGTCTGAGATAATGAATTCTGTTACACCTGAGCTGGCTGTGTGCCTGAGCCCTGGAAGCAAGAGGTGAGTGTATGCATACCTGTTGCTTGTAACAGGAAGGATTTTTTCCTTTGTAGTACTCAGAACATGTATACTCGGGACCCTCCTGGCCCCTCCTTGGTGCACAGATATACAAGGCAGAGCACACCCACCACTGTGTCTGTTCCTCTCACTTGCTAAGCAAGAGAGAAGTTGTGCCTGGGCTACCATTGTGTCTGTATCCATACCATGGTTTCTTTGCAACCTGGGTAAACCGTCTGGGGGGAAAAAAAATCAAAACAAATTGTTTGCATAGCTGTTACCCTAATAAAACAATCTTTCTTTTAAGCATGGGTTCATGTTAAAGCAAGGGCTGTACACAGCTGGTGCTTTATTTAAAAAAAAAAAAAAAAAAAAAGAAAGAAAATAAAATCGGTGGATGAATGGAGAAAAGCTGACAGTTACCAGGCACAAAATGTGCTCCCCTGAAACACTGATCTTGAGTTGCTCTGTTCTTTGTTCTTTGCTGTGTTCAATATAAGTAGGTCCCAATCATGAGCTCTATCCCTCTCCCTTAAGAATATGCCTACTCAAGAGAAACTTGCTGCCCTGGGTGCTGACTGTTCCCACTGCTGTCCCACCCCAATGGAGGGGTTCAGTGACCGAGGTGCAGCATACCAGATCTGCTGCTGATCAGATTTGCTACTAAATCAGGTAATGGTTTAGTATAAGTTGTTCAGAAGTTTAGCATCAGTGTGTACAATGTCAAAACTGGTTTGGTAGCCTTTCTGCCACTGTTCTGTAGAACAGTTTTTTTGAATTTGCCCAGAAGCTACGGCATGAAGATAGAACATGTTAGTTATTGCCTAGATCATGGGGGTACCAATCATGTTGTGCATACACTGGTGCAGTCTCAGTGGCTTGGGTCTTGAAGACTTGGCCTTTATTTTATCCTTGAAAAACTTGCTTTTAGTCCCTGATGGATAAGTGTTTAGCCAGTGACTGTGCACAAATCCTGTTACTTGAAACAGGAAGGAATTTTTTTTTGTAGCATTTGTAACATGTACTTGCATCCATTATTTTCACTCAGTACATAGGTATATAAGGCAGGCTGTGCTCATCACCCTTTCAGTTTCTCACTTACCCTGAAGAAAGCATGCTCCATCAATTAACTTTACATAGTGCACCTGCTTTCCTGGTGCCTGATTCTCTTTAGTCGTAGTCTGGAGATGAACACTGCTTTGTGTCCTGCAGGTTGCTATCTGTGATAGTAGTCTTTGCAGTGGTGATTTCAAGTGACCCTCCACCTTGACCCAGCTGTGGTAAAAGATCCAGTCAGTGGTTCCCTATTGTATCTTCACTGTCTTGTGGAAGGTTGCAGACCAGCCACAGCAGCATCCTTCAAACCTTGCCCCAAGAAGATAGAGAAGCTCCTACTGAAGGAGGTTCTTTCCTCCCATCCTGGTGCTAGTGAGCAAGGTGCCAAATGCAAGTGTCCACCTGAGCAGCAGTGTATCGTGCATCTTCTAGTAGAGTCCCAGCTCAGTCAAAAAGATCTAGTGCCTCTCCCCTGCCCAGGCAATTAGCTGTTTCTTGTAGTGCTTGTGGCTCCTGCTCCTGGCTTCTGATGAGGGTGCTAGACTAGACGAACTGGCATTGAGAGCATCTGTGCCACCTTCATTCCTGCTGTGCATCAACACTTGGCAGTGAAGTACTTTGTCTTTTATTGAGCTTCATTCAGCAGTTTTGAAAGGTAACACTGTGATTTGTGCAACTTCCAGACCTCGGGGATGCCATGTGTTGTTGGACTGTGGGGGCTGCTGAAGAGATATGTCCCATTTGGCCATTCATAATCTGTACTGAATGTCCTATATTGTTGTTTGTTTTGTTCCTGTTTTCTCTCTGGATGATGGGAATGGGGAACATCCTCATCCCAAATGCTGCCATATCCAGTCCTAAAGTAGTTGTATTTCATTCCTGAGCATTCACTATGAAGGCATTACTAATTAGCTGGTAAGATGAGAAAAACAGAATTATTTGAGTACATTAGTCATTGAGTATTTGAGTGCATTCCTTTAATGTGCTTTTTAACATAGTGTAACGGATGCCCTCCAAGTAGTGCAGGGTGTTAACTTGTGGGTGGTAGAGCAAACCTGGCATAAGAAAAGCTTGGTAGATGGGAGGTTGCAGCCCTTGACATGCAATCCTTTGATCTCTTTTCTGAGAGTGTGGGAATACAACCAATGTAACATATACTGTCCAGTAAAAGTCAATGTATGAGACAGACCAAGGAGAGGACTGTGGCATGGTGCCATTAGAGGTCACAACAACCTACTGCTGTTGCAGCAGACTTAGGGAAATAGCATTCCTGTTGGAGAGGGAGGCTGCTGCCAATGCATCAAAAGAAATTCTTCAGATGAAGGAAAATTAAACAAAAACACAATTTTGCTAACAAAGTAAGTTGCTTGTACCCTACAAATTGCCACTTTCCTTACTCTGCTCCAAAATACGATCTTCTGAAAGTAATCACAGTTCCCAGCTTGTAATGGTTGGCAGGGGCTATCAGTAATGCCATGTCAAAAACTTCCCCAATCTAAAAATAACCATCAGAGTTTTCTGTTTATCACCTTTGTCTGCCTTCTGTGTCTCACCAGCTTGTTGTCAGGTTCAAAGGTGTTTGGCACATGGGCTGCCTTGAGCTTGTGTGTTTGTCCCACACCCTTGTCCTGTAGTTTCTACAGAGGGATATAGTAAATAAGAAGAGAACTCTTTACTTGAAAGGGACTCCCCTAACTGTGCTGATTGCAGTAAGTAGTGTCTATCAGGAAAACTATTTAAGTTCACTGTAAACAATCGCTTGATGTCAGTCTTCTCAGTGTTCCTGTGTCATTTGTAATCTTTCATAAAGAAATGAGACTTACTTATTCCTTTTGACTGGTTGACAGATATATTTAAGGGAAGGATATGATAGATATTTACAGTCTCCCAAGGAAAGTGGAAGGGGACTAATTGTTCACAATTTTTTTCAGTATAAATGAAGCTCAGGGAATCCGTATTTAAAATCAGGAAAGGGAAGTGATTGAAAGTCCATATGGATCCAGGAGGATTCTGAGCTCATGGAAGAGAAATCACTGAGGGTCATGGTTGTCAGATACATAGAAGCTATACCTGACACATGAAATCCCTGATTTGAAAATAATTAAATGGTGGAAAAGAATTTCAGGGAAATATTATGTCTGTTTGCTTTGTTCTTATGCTCCTCTTAGGCATCTTTTTAAGGCCACAGTTAGATTCAAGATTTGGAGACGGACAGACTGTTTGTCGGACCCAGTACAGCCATTCTGAAGTTACTGGTGCATTTATAAGTCCAGACTAGCCAAAGCATTGCTGCTTTTTGGCCCTGGATGGGTCGTAGTAAAGGAGTTTGGACCTTTATGGGGGAAAGAGGTAGAAAAACCAGGGACAAAGGACAAAATCTAGGAGGAAGCAGACTCAAAAATTTCCATAGTCGATAGAATTATTTACGTGTAATCATTGTGCTTCTACAATTTGATACGTTTAATGTGTGTGTGTGTCTACACTTGCATAACTTATACCATCTAGTTGTTGCAGCATTCACTGGGTGTCAGTGTAGGTTGAGGTTGCATGGGCATTTCTTTAAGCAACTATGATGGTTTAATTGGATTCTGCCATGAAGAAAGCCAGACTGAGGAGCTGAACCTAAACTAAAAGTAAGCCAGGAAAATAAAGCATTGGTTTTAACCTGGTTCTGTTCCTGCATCCAGTTCGCTGCTCAGCTGCATAAAAGCTTGTCTGAAAGCAAGCATTGACAGCGATACTGGCTTTTTCATGTCTGAAGTGTTTGTGAAACTGCAATCTCAGGGAAGTGAGTATGAAACCACTGCCTTAGACTGTACTGTGTTTGTTCCCTGTCACTCTCTCTGTGCAAGGCATTTGCACACTGCATCAGAATTTGGCACATAACATCTCTTTGCAGCCAGTGCATGAAGGTCATTGACTAGAGAATATGGGGATATGCAAGTTAAAGTGTTTATTCCTAATGTGAACCTTATTTCAGTTTCTCCGAGTAACCACTTCAGATGCTTTACATCACTTTGTTTTTAATTTCCATTAGAAGTGAGAACTTGTTCCTAATGTCTTATTCCTTTCTCCCCAGATAATCTGATCAAAGCCATCCTGTCAGCAACCAAAGATTACCGTCTAACTCCAGTTCTTGACAGGTAAGATGAGACCTTTTAGAATAGAAGGAGTAGAAGTGATTATTTTCCACATGTCCTAAATAAATTTCACTAGGTATTTTTGCCAGAAATTATTGCCAGTAAATGTGGCTGTGCTTTGGAGGTAGATCAGGAGCTGGAAACTGTGTCCTCTTTCCAGTAAATCTGTAAACTCTGGAGACTTCTGTTAAGTCAAACATGAGTAGAAAAAAGCATTTACCTTTTGACTATTTCCTAATCTTTTGTTTCATATGGTGTTACAATACACCCTCTTGCCCCTTTTTCAAATAAGTAAATAGTAGGTTTTCAATAAACACATTATTCTCTTTCAGCCTTTCTGACAAAGCAATAGGATCACAAGAAACTCTTTGAGGGAAAGAAGGGACTGGCTTGTTTTAACAATGTTTCACTAATACCTCACCCTTAAAGCACGAATGTGTGATTGTGTTGGCCAAGCCTGTGCCAGGATGCAATAGCAGTCTCCTGGGTCCTGTGGTATTTGAGTTGATGCCCTTAGAAGAAGCTCCTTTGATTCTTCAGTCCTATTGTAGAGGTTGCTTCTGAAACTCACTGGCATGTTTCCAATCAGCTTCCCAGTGATAGTCCTTTAGTCTTTCCTGTCCTTGCTTTTCTGTCATTCCTTCCCTTTGCCCTGCAGTTTTGGTTTAGTGCCACCTCCCGGATTAGAAGTAGTTTCTTTCAGAAGCTGTCAGAGGTTTTTACTGGGACATGATCTCTTTTGAAAGTCCTGGTACTACTTCTTTCCAAGCAGTGGTACTTCCTTGAATCCAGGCTAACAACACAGTTCCTGCTTTCTAAACACATTGGTTTTATTTCCTGGCCCAGCTCCCCTTCTGCCTGCTTTTCCATGACAAAGTTTGTAAGCTTTTCCAGCCTTTCTGTAGGTCTCCACATCTCTCATGTTGACTGTAGAGCTTGCCTGCTGTAGTTAGAGTTGGGAGTTACTCTCTATGTGAAAGTTGATTCTTAGTTTTTTGCAGTCTGTGTGCTAATTTAGGTTGCTTTGAAGTTTGCCTTGCCTCACAGCAATGCCAGATAGGGTTAGCCTTCAGAGTTTGGATTAATTTGAGAAATGATGTCCAGAAGGCAAAATCATTTTACATATGACCTTCTTAGAGATTTTGCACACAACTGAGTCTCACCCATCTGGGGTTTATCTCAGCTCTGGTTGGAGAGCTAAGATTTTAATCTGTTGAAAAATCCACATATAGACTCTTTCAGAAGGTTGCTCATGGGAAATTAGTGTTAATGACAGAGGGCAGGTGGAAGATTCTTGCAGTGAAGGTTAATGTAATTGTGACCTGTGCTGCTCACCTGTTCTTTGCAGAGTGGAATGTTTCGGGTTTTTTAAGTCATTTCTCAGGAGGCTGTGAAACACAGCCACTCTAGCATGAGCTGCTCACTTTGGTTTTACATTCTTTATAGTGGGTTTGGTGCAGAGTTAGGAACGGCCTAACGCTCAAGCCTTCGTGAAACGTATGCAAAGTCCCTGAGATATCAAGTATGAATGAGACCTAAGGAACAAGCTAGAAATGTATATCTGTAGTATTGCAGTAACAAGGTTTGGTGGTATGTATGCTTGTAAACACACAGATATTTGGGGGGACTACTGTTTTCTTGGGAATTTTTGTGATAAATGCAAAGCAGTCAATGTTGGTTGTGTAGTACCTATGCCTCACAGTCAAATACCTCCCAGAGCCCTTCCAAGTGAGCAGGTCTTAGGAAAGATAAAAATCAAAGCTGATGTGGGAGAAAGGGACAAGAAAGGCTTGGGATAGCAAGCTGCAAAGTGAGACCCTAAAGCAGTAGGTGGATGGAGTTGCAACAGAGGGGTTATTACAAGCGAGCGCTTGAGTACCGTAGGAGGTGTTAAGGCTACCACAGTGCTGCTCTTGGAAACCTGCTTGGTGAGTAGGGCATGGATTAAGACTTGGGTATGCATCCAGAAGTGTTCTTCAGCCGTGATGGTCAGTGAATTACAGTGCTGGCAGCAAGGGCTATCTGGCATTTTGGATTCCAGAAGAGCTGATGGAGCAGACTGATGAGGGAAGGTTAGCTACTTTCTCATCTTGTTTCAAGCTCAAAGCGGAGCCCAACAGTTCCTCTCTGTGGCAGCTCCAGTGTGCTGGGAGCAGGGCCTTTAAAGGTCCCTTCCAACCCAAACCGTTCTATGATTCTATGATTAAGGGCTGAAAAAACACGTTATTGTGAAAGAGATAAGAGACACAGCTAAAGTCTGTGAGGTACAAGGGGTCAGACTTAGGAGGTCTTGCGAACCCTTCCACTTGTAGTCTCTCAGAAGTGTAGTGGGCTGATTCTGGCAGACGCTCCAGGTTCACCTTCTCTTCGGGGTGGAGCTGCATCAACATTTTCTCTGTTGGCAAAGCCAGTCCAGGGAGCTGTATTTGCTGCTGCCTGCTCTCAGACTGTAGCTCCCTACCTTCTCCTTGGGCTGCTGCTATTGTTTGAAGAAGGACTTTAAAGTGGGTCACTGAAATGATTCCAGTTTGAAAGTTTTTCCCTTAACCGGGGTCGTTCCAGTGACCTCATTTACAGAGTTCCTCTCCCACTGAGGAGCTGCACTGGCCCGGCGCTGCAACGGCAGCACAGGAGGCAGCGGGCTGAGGATGGGTGGGGAGGGTGAGGGCTGCCAGGCCCATTGAAGCAAGTGTTCATGGAACCCTGCGCTGAACGCAGCTTTCCCAGGGGAAGGGTGGGAGAGGCAGGAGACGTGAGGTCAGAGCAGTGCGTGAGAGCATAGGAAGGAAAGAGGGGATTAGAGTTGTACGGTGGGGGATCTACACCAAGCCTTTGGTCTTCTCCCCACCCAAGCTTCTCCATTTCTGTCCTCCTTCACAAAGCTGCCCTTTGAGATGTTACCTTCACTTGTCTCCCATCACCCTGGAAATGAACTTGTTTGTTTGATTATCCCTGTGCCAAAAGGGCATCCTGATGCACCTTTCCTGAAACAATGTACCGACGTGGTGCTGAAACGAGGCAAACTCGATCCTTCCGGGTACGCGTACACCTTTCATCATCCTGAAGCAGCTTTGCCAACTCGCTTCAACTAATCCCTCCATTGTGAGTACAGTTGTGTTAATAGCTAGCAGCAGCTGGAGGGCATGTGAACAAATGCCGTAGTTCGCACCTATAACATAGTGTAAGTGGTGCCATGCTTTCTTAGTTTTCTTCGTGACTCCTTATTATGGCACCTTTTTGTTGAACTGCTTATAGTAACCTGCTCCTGCTCCAGGGCAGGAGGTAGGTAAAGCTGCAGTTGTGTTTGTGAGGGCAGTTGCAACTCAGCTCTGAGCTTTTCTGGAAAAGATTGGAGATCCAGGGGACTTTCTCGAGAAGCAGTGTCCTCTTCCTTCAGAGCTGGCATGTCTTTCTCCCTAATGCAGATGGTGGTGGGCCATGTCTTTGACACTTCAGAGTTCTCTTGCCCTCTGTTGGCTTTTCCAGGCCCGTTTACATCACTGACATTTTCACTGCTTGCTTTAGTGGCTCCTCCAGTGGCCTGCCCCTCATTCTGCAAATCGATCAGGGCTTGGTTTCTAGTTCCATGGCTCTTCTGCTGTCTGGACTTCAGTGGATTTGGGGGCTAAATCTCTGCGGTAATGCCCTGTAAATTTCCTATGAAAAGACATAAATATAAAAACCTGACTGATACTTTTGTATTGCTTCCAGGTAGTAATGAAGGAAACCTGAGAGTTTGAACTTATAACTAACACAGTCTTTACTAATGCAGTATATAAACTAACAAGCGAGGAAGGAATTTGGTAGAGCAGGAGATGGGTGTGTCCCTCTGGCTCAGGTTGATAGTACCAGTTTAAGTAGCATCAGCCAGATCAAACCGGAATATGCTAAGCCTCCCTAAGCACCAGTTACCCTAAAGATGTATTTTTTAATTATTCTGTTATATCTTTCCTCAAAGCCTTTAGTTCCAAAGTTGCGCAAAGGAAGGCTTTGTGGTTTTTCTCCCCTGACAAATCCCTAAAGCGCTTTGATAAAAGAGGAAGTAGCAATTGCTACAATGCATACATATGTTTACAGTGCTATATTGTTCAAGAAGATCTGTGTGAATCCCAGTTTTGCTGTAGATGAACTCAACCTCTGAGCATCTGTGTCAAGAGGCTGTACATCTGGCTGCAGCTCCCAACTTAGGGCTTTAGGGAAAGTCTGTCTGGTGTGGAAAGTCCGTGACCCTCCTTCATACCACCCTGGTAGCAAACTGGAACCTGTGCTCAGTCTGGTGTGTTCAGTCCTTGAGCTCTTCTGGAAAAGAAACACAGCTTTGACATACTATGTAAACAAACAAAAAGGTGTTTGCACACTTCTTTGTGGAGGAACAATTGAGCTGTAACTGATGCTGCTTGCATGGCGTGTTTCTTCAGCCAGAAACTTGCCTGGAGCCAGCAGTGACTTTGCAGGTTTCCCATGCTCAGGCACCATCAGTCAGTGCTGGCTGCGAAGGAGCCCAGCTATGCTGGTGCAAAGTGTCCCAACTTCTGGTCGGGATGTGAGGTCAGGTGCCTGACGTCCTTGCCAAATGCTTCCCTTTCACAGTGCCATCAGGGTGGCCCTGCAGTCTTCTCACTGTTCCACAGTGTGATTGCCAAAGCTGGTGAGACCAAGCCAGATCACTTTTCTGCCTGTCTTGATTAAAAAAGTCCTGGCTGCCCAGACTTGACGTGCATGCCTGATGTGCAGAACCCAGGCAAGGTCCAAGACTCACCGTATCTTCATCACGTACACCTGAAGAAAGCAATCTGCATCTGAATACTGCCTTCTGAGTGTGCAACGGAAACTTCCAGCTTTGTGATGAGAGTGGGCAGAGTACTTTTGAAAGAAATTTAAGAAAAAGCTTCTAGAAGATCAAAGATTAGACCTTAGTGTCAGAAAGATACTAGTGAAAAATCATATCTGCGGACTTAAGGAAAAAGGAAGATGCATTTAAATACGTCAAGACCACGAGAATATAAGAATGGTTCAGACATGAAGCTGGGTAAAGGTGATTAACCTATCAGTTATGATGAGTAAAGGCAGAACCATTCAGTTAAGTATTTGTTTCATTTTGGGGGGTACAGATAGAATGATGTTGTCCCATTTTACAGCAACAATGAAATACTTTGTGTATTTTTATTAGTAACTATGAGGATTTTAAAAGACAATTATATGTCTTTTTAAATCAGTAAGCACTGAAGAGTATTTACAGAGTTAAATAAAGAATTCTTTTTGTAGTTAAATCAAGAATTCTTTTTGTTATTACTGTTTGCTTTTTAACCCTTCTTGGAATGTTGGTTAGAACAGCAAATGTTGTGCCATTCCTAGGGAAATATGGGAGATGACAGAGGTGGCTGTAAGTTGATTAGCTCGGTTTTGCAGGAAAAATCCTGGAAAGTTAGATCTGGGACGGAGCTAGGATGGCAGCATAATTGATGTGAGTTATCATGGGGTTTGTGGAAATGAAATCTTGTCATGTAGTGGATATATTTTTTAGATGAACTAGAAGCTTGATTGATAAAGGTAACCTGTTCAAGATAGGCATTAGTTATTTGTCTTGGTCCATTATATTCTGGTTCTACACAACACTGTTGCAGACATATCCTTTTTAGGAATAGGATATGTCACACAGCTTTGAAAAGTTACTGTCAGGGTTGAGAATTAATCCTTTAGTGGCACTTCTAGTGTAATCCTACTGGCAGGTGTTTGCAGTGGTTAAAACCAATCTGGAGGAAAAGTAAAATGACACTAGGAAAATTTGCCAGAGCCAAAGACTAGGGAAGTAAGGAGTAGGAGGGCCAGGTCAGTCTAGACCTTTTCGTTGGGCCCTTCTCTGAACAGTTCTTTAACTGGAGCCTAATCAGAAGTCAGGCATCTCAGAGGTGACAATGCAGATTGTGCTTACAAGATGAGGATTGTATTCTGCAAACCAGTGACTATAAAAAGAACATTGGAATGATGTACATAAAATCTCTGTGTAAAAGGGACCCTGCTTTGAGCAGCGTGAGCTCCGCATGCTGGTCTTCCAGAGTCAGCAATTCGGAGATCTGGGGAGAAGTTGAAAACGGTTCAGAGAGGTACTGCAAATATGACTCAGGATCTAGGAGAGCTGCCATACCGTAAGAGATGTGATGAGCTCACTCCGGTTTGTATGGACAAGAGAAAATTAAGAATGGGCTTTGATCAGTCTACAAGTACTGTGCAGGAACAGGGCCATGAAGAGAGGCTGCTGGAACAGCTTTGGCTGGTGGAACTGGTTTTTTTATCTCATGTGTAGCGGCTCATGCTCACCAGTCTGACCTGTGACTGATTATCCACGTAGAGGCAGATGTTTACACACAGTGGTTTGTCAGTAAGTGGATCACAGGCAGATGTGGAAGGGACTGCTGACAGTAGATGGTGCTTTAATTTAGCAGAAAAGCGAAGAATGCAATTAAGTGGTTTGAGGCTGAAACAAACACATCTGTATTCAAAATTGGTAAGAGCTAGCATCCTAACAGTAAGTGGGAAAGGGATAGAGGGGAGTGTCTATAGCTTGCAGCCTTTGGATTTCAGCATGGTAGCATTCTTCACAATATAAAATTAAGAAAAGTCAGAGGCAACTAGGTAGAGAAATTGCAGTATTTCACCCAGCAGTCTGTTGTTTAGGAGGTCAAACTTTCTTTTAATCATCAAAAGAGCATATTTTCATCTGAAATTTCACTTGGCCAGAACTGAACTACGTCTTTTTTCCCTCCTGCAGCACCTTTTCCGTAAAGGTTTTGACAGAGCTGTTAACATCTTTATCATTCGGTTGGTGTACTTGGGGCTGACTCTTTCCCTTCCTTCCTTGACACAACATACTGCCTGAACCAGATCTTGTCTCTGCTTTCTCCTTGTCGCCAGAACTGTGGTTTTTTTCTGTGCCGTTGTCTATAAAGTTCTTTCTCTATTGTGATTTGATTATCACAAACATCCACACTTCTTCAGCCCTTAGGGACATGAGCACTCGGCTAATGTGTCCATCTTCTTGAGGAGGTTTTTGCTTTTGGAAAAGCTGGGATCTGCAGTGAAATTTTATCTGGGCTGGGAAAGCTGTTCCTGAGCATTTCTTGGTGCTGTTAATTCTCCACATATGTCCAGCTAATGGGTCTGTCAGCGGGGTAACCCTCAGTGGTTTAGCTGAGTCTTTAGGCGCACTCCAGCCCTGCTCTGCAAAGAAAGACCCCACATAATTAGAGCTTTCCTCACACTGGCTCTTTAGACTGATCACAGCGAGGACAGCCTAGAAGAGACCAGTTGGCTGTGCCTGCAACTAGGAAGGCCGCCTAGCCCACAGATCTCCTCCAAACAACTGATTGCCTTGGAACCTTTCCGAAAAGGGCTCTGCAGACACGTATTCCTTCAGTGAACTACCAGAGTTGGAGGCGCATTGCCAGAAGAGCCAGCTGCGTTTGGGATTAGATGGCTGGAAAGAAGTCCTCTCTCTGTCTTCAAAACGAAATCACTTTTTAACATCTGTTGCAGAGAGTTCTCGTGACTTGCAGTTCCACGAGAAACTCTTCTCTTCCTTCTCTTTCCTGTTTCTTTGTCAATTAAGGTTGTCTTCCTTCCCTTTCCTCACCCGTTGTGTCTCCATATATGTTTCCTACTGGACAGGTGTGGGGGGGGGTCCTTTTTCTATCCATTTAGTGTTTTTCTGTCTCTTGAAGTCTCATGCCAACTGCAGCAATTTTGCACTCAGCAAGGTGAGCACACCCCAGATAACCTGGCAAGGTCTGCCTGCATTCAGAAAAATGCTTGAAGAGAGGACTTCCTCACTAAGCCTTTGGTTTATTGTTATTTCAGTGCTAAATGAATAATGAGAACGTTTAAGTAAACAGAGGGGTTTGATTCAAGCCCATCGTAGCAGGGGTGTGGGGGGAGAGGACCTGCTTGTCCTGACAGCTCATCTCATTAGGCCACACGTGGCGCGAGGTGTTGAAAGCAGTTTGTCACGTGTAGTGCCTGGGCATGATGGGGTGAGCTGGGGATCAAGTGTATCTCTGTCCTCCTCTAATTCTTAGTATTCCAAAAGGTTTCCTGTAGTTCTCAGGTGCAAACTAAATACGTGCGGCTCAGTGTGTTCAAAGTTATGTTACAAAAATCACCTCATTCCTCTGTTTCTTCCACAGTCTCAGCTGCCGGCGATGTATTATTGTGGGAAATGGTGGAGTACTTGCAAATAAGTCATTGGGGTTAAAAATTGATGACTATGACGTTGTTGTCAGGTGAGTCTTTGGCATCACAGTTTTCTTGTCATATATTCAGTTTCTGTATCAGTTCACATGCTATGCAGGCAAACGTTAAACCTACACTAGTGACAATATCCATTCGTATGGAAGCATTAACTAATATGGAGGGGGGGAAAAATGACCATATAAATGTTTCTTATAAATGGTGGTCACATCAAAAGGTAAAGGCATTCCTCAAGCGTTCCATTTTCCACAGCTGCTTGGGAATGTGGTCTCTTCTATGATCCCACTTGAACCTTCTCTTCATAGCTCCTTTCTAAAAGCTGCTGCTTTTGTGATGCCCTTAAATGGGGAAGCAGTAAAACGTGCTATTAGATCTGCTCCCAGATATGTCATCTTGGTACCTCAGGGAGGTATTATTGGTCATGCATGTGTAGCATTCCCCAGGACCTACACTTCACAGGTAGGATGGGAAGAACTAAGAATGGTGCAGCATAGGTTCTTAGGAAGCAGTAAGCCTCCATGTGTGAGGACCCAGTAATGATTAAACACCTGTAGGTGCAACCTAGAAACTGTGAATACTTTGCCTCTGTTTCACTGCAGATGGTGATGCTGAATAAGGGAGCAGAAGCAGAGTGGCATAGGAGTGGAAAGGACCGCAGTCAGAGTTAGGACTTTTTGCTTTTGCTGAGAACCCAGATCATTGCCATCTCAGAATGCTTGAAAAACATGCTGATATGTAAAATCACAGGTCTAGTCATAACTCTTAGTAATAAATCTGTCAAGTCAGGGAGGTGTTCTGGGTGAGTGGAGATTAACAAACACAATACCTGTACTAATGGAGAGTGAGAGAGAGAGTGTGTGTAGAGGGAAGGGGGATGTGCTCTGGGGAGCTACAGACCCATTAGTCTGACTTGAAAAAAATGCAGAACTTTTTAGCAGGTTCTGAATCATGACTAACAAAATATTACAATGGTAAATAGGAAAAGTGGGAGTTTTTCCATTTCCATTACAATGGAAAAAATAGGAAAAAACGCAGTGCAAGTTCATAAAAACTGGTTTAACGTAGTCTAAGTTGGTATGTTTTTTCCTTAGTAAGATAACTGATTTCATATTAAAGGGAATGTAGCTGATATCATCTCTCTGAATTTTAGTCAACCATGAGACGTGGTGGCAAATAGCAAATTCTTAGCTAAGGTGGAAGAAAGGGATTAGTAAAAGAATTTAAGGCACAGTGAAGGTATCATTTAGCATGGTCTCTTTTCTCTCCCATGTGCTAGTAATGGGCACACGAGGAAAGAATAGAACGTACACAGAGTAATAAATACCCTCTAACTCTGGGCAAAAAGACCAAGAAGATCCCTTTCAGTGCTTCGTTCCTGTGAACGGTTCCCTGCTTCCCTGGCAGTGCTCTGGACACAGGGCTGACTGTTCATAACAGGATGAAACTTTCACAGCCCTTCTCCTATTTCATCCCGCTATCAGTTGTTAGCAAAGAGCTCTTACTACTCATCATAGTCTGGTGACTTGCAGTTATTGGAGCCGAATTAAAATTCAGTTATAGCCTTTTCTTGGGCTCAGACTGTTCAAAAAGTAGCAAGAGAACAGTTTCAATCCATCTGGACTAAGCGACCCACTAAGATTTACATCAGAAAGTCCACTATTTAATTTCCAAATGAAAAGTTCAACCTTTTCTCTCCACATCAGTAAATCTAAATCAGTTTGCAAGCTGAGAGGATAAGAGGGCAGCTAAGCACCTGTGCTGTTTGTGGGATGCATAAAGGAGAGAAAAGTCAACTGTAAAGGTTAAATGAAGCCAGGTGCTTGGATGTGGGACTGAGGAGGTGAGAACAGTCTTCTTAAATGTATCCAACTGCTTCCTTTACTCCTGTGGAAGCTGGGGAAGTCCCTTGTGTTATAACATCCTTTTTCATGGGTTGCAAAACTCCTTTGAAGGATCAGATTTGGGACCTAGGAGGTGAATTTTAAAGGGAAAAATGTGGTACATTTGTGGACAAAGGAGTGATCCAGCAGTATGTGGAGTTTTTTGATGCCTCGTGTTACCATGTGAGGATTGCTACTTGCAGCAAGAAATTTTGATCTTGTGAAGAGAGTCAGATCAGCTTTGACAGTTCTAAAACAGCTTGGAGTGAGTTAGTTACTGTTTTTTCTTTAACTGGATATTATCAGATTTCAGTGCAGACGTTATTCCCAGCTGTCACGCTGTTTACCTGGCAGGAGCTTCTTGCAGCAGTCATCGGTGCTCTGAAATGCCTCCTTAGAATAGATTGTAGACAGGGGAAAAACAAGTGTGTATCAGAAATTCCTGGTTAGAATGATATAGGGATTCACCTGATGATGATACTTTAGTGACATTTGAGAGGGTCTTCGTGGTGCCAAGTTTAGGAGTTAATGTCTCTAAGCTCCCTATGTCATCAGTGGACACAGACAGAAAAACACTCAAACTTCTGATGGAGAAAACTGCCTGTCCATGGGCACTAGGAGGAGGTCTGGCATCCTAACTGAGGTTTTCTAAGACTTAGCTGTGTTTATAACCACCAGCACGTCCTGCCTGGGAGAGGGCTCGGACTGTGTAGTATGCACCTTCATGAACACAGGTGGTGGCTGCCAGAACTTTTCCTGCTCCGTTGCCTGCGCTGCCCCTGGGGCACTGACTGTGGGGCTGACAGTGCTGGCTCGTTAGCAGGACTCCATCACTATGACTCCATCAGCAACTCACACTCTGGCCCTTTGCTGAAGACCTGAGTTCATTTTACTTGGGGAAATGGATTGTTTTGTTTCCTGTCTAAATACAAAGTAGGGGTGCCAAGTTTTGGGTGCTTTAACAAGGTAAGCAGCAAAACAGTGAACCCAGCAGTTGAGGGGTGGGGAAGACCCTGCCAAAGAGCTACACATTGACACTTGAAATTACTGCAGA
Organism: Buteo buteo; assembly: GCF_964188355.1. Classification (NCBI taxonomy): domain Eukaryota; kingdom Metazoa; phylum Chordata; class Aves; order Accipitriformes; family Accipitridae; genus Buteo; species Buteo buteo. Next base: position 32,687,325 of record NC_134180.1, read on the forward strand.
TGCTAACCTTGCCCTCAACTTCAAGAAGACAGTTGAAAATATGTATAAGCGTCTTTCTTTACATAGTACTTCATTGCATTTATCTCTGTTACCTTTAGAGCCACATGCTTTTACATTATGTAGGGTCATCTACCCTAAAGAGACGTAATGCCTTGAAGTCTAAATAATGCCCATAGCAAAAGTGAGCAAAGTGTGAACACAGTGTCAGCAACAGAGGAAAAAGCAAGGGATCAGGCTGGCTGGGAGCACTGTTTTTGCAGGCAGTCAGGTCTAGATACCTCAGTGTCAGGGTACAAAGCGAGGGTTTGTAAACCACAAAAAAAAGGCTTCATCTCCTGTATAAATTGTGGGTGGTGCTGATTCTTAAGTTGTTTTCGCTTTAATATTTTATTCCTAATGATTAAGTATTTTTACTAAAAATACACAGTAATTTATTATCCTTAATTCTGAATAGAATTTCAGATTGTATTTTTTTCTACTAAAAGGTTTCCCACCTAAAATGCTTACTCGAGCTGAAAAAGACAAATCCAGATCCTCATTAACATTCCTACATGGCAAAATTTGCAGTCCATAAGCACTTTCCAGTATATTGAACTACCCCAAGTCAAGAAGGCTGCAGTAATTCAAGCAGGCAGTGCTGCTCAATCAGAGGCTGCTGTTTGATGTCAGCAAGATTTGTATTCCAAGTTACTTGAAATTTCCTCAGCTTTGGGTTTCTAGTTTTGAATGGAAGTTCTGAATAACTTTAATGTCATGAAAGTCATCGCTGTTAACGCCAGAGCAGTTTGTTTTTTGAAGGGAAAAAACTTTGTCCCTGAGGGGTGTTTTAACAAAGCACAGCTAAATACATAGCATTCCCTTAGAAATCAGTGTGCCCAAGAGCAAAGCTGTGTGTCTACTCGGGTGTTTTCAGGGTGGGATGCAATTCCACAGCAGAAAACTCTTCCGAGTCAGTGAGACTGCAGTGCTGCTGAGCCTTACCCAAGCTGCGCAGCCCAGCCTCTTTCTTTGTGTTGGCATTGCAGTGCAGCTCGCCTTCTGGATAGCCAGTTTGGGGAATTAAACCAGGTGGAGATTGTTCCTTTGGTTTTTTTTGAAAATTATTAGCTGGCTTTAGTTCCCTAAACAATCTCACTGCAGGTAAGATGAGCAGTGTAAGCTCTGGACTGGGGTTGGAGCACAAGACCAGTTTCGGTTTGCTTAAACTGCCATGGAGCTGCATCCTCTGTTTCAGCACAGTCTTGCAGAATCCAAGTCAGATATGCTGGGAGTGACGGAATGTTAAAATATTAATGCTTAGTTTGTAACTCTAAATTTGCAAGGACAATATTTTTCAGTTTCCTTTTCCAAAGCTTCCAGCCCAATTTAAATCACAAGAGTGGATATGCAGGAATTGTTTGCATTATATTCAATGAAATAATTTCAATAGCTTCTAATTAAACTGTTGTCACTTGGTATAAAGCTTCATAAATGTTTGTGATGAAGAACTGCAGGAGTTAACATTTGCTGCTGTAACAGCTGTGTACAGGGAGCTCTTGCCCAGCAGTGATTGCTGTATCATCAACATGCATGAGTGTAAGTGGGAATCCATGACAGTGTCTTCTCTGGTTGCCCTGCAGGCTGAACTCGGCTCCAGTGAAGGGCTTTGAAAAAGATGTGGGTGGCAAGACAACTCTCCGGATCACGTATCCTGAAGGTGCAATCCAGAAAATGGAGCAGTATGAGAAGGATTCCCTGTTTGTTCTGGCGGGATTCAAATGGCAGGATTTCAAGTGGCTGAAATACATTGTTTACAAGGAGAAAGTGGTAAGAACAGTCAGCTGACATTGTGAAGGTCACCTAATTAGAAATGGTGGGCAGACATGATATCACAATCATATTTGCCACGTTTTGGTCTGAGGAAAGTTCCTCTGTGTGTCCTGCTGCATTTAAGTGAAGGCTTTTTTTACCTCCATGGACTTCAGCTTTAATTAAATATGTTTTACAAAGACATCTCTCTGTAACCTGACCTTGCATCACAAATGAGGCTTTCTATTCAAGATTATGTTAGTGTGTACTAGGAACAATGAGTTTAATTTTTATTTATTTTGAAGAGTATATAAAAGGACCAGCTTTTGAATGGATTTTATGGACTCTTTGGATTTAAGAGCAGAGGAAGGAAAAGAGCAATGACAAGGGAAGAAATGGGAGTTTGGAGATAAGGATGTGATGGCACAGGAGGGGAGGAGGAGACAGCAGCAGCACAACTTGTTGAAAAGGCTACAATCCACAGACTTAATGTGACCTCCTGAATAGCACAAGCCATTATATTTTGCTCATTAGCGCTGTACTGAGATTCATTATTTGTGTTTGGCTAAAGTATCACCCAGAAGAACAGTATCAAGTCTAATTTTAAAACACTGAAATGGTGAATCCACCACTTTCCCCATGTAAATATTTTGTTGCAATCAGTTGCATTAGTGCCCTTCTGAAGTACCATGGACCTGTTACTGGTCAGGGTTGTTCTCTGTAATTCACCCATCCTAAGTGGAATCAGGTTATAATCAATGACTTCTTATTCAGTGGATGGTTTGTCTTTATCTGTTGTTATGAAAGCTGGAATAAATGCTCTCTATTTGGGTATAGTTCTTGTTTTACAAATCTTATATATCTGTTTTCAAATGTTCTTTAATAATTTTTCAACAAATAACCAAACAAAGGGATTGATGGTCAAAGGACAGGATGTTATATCGTGTGTTTAGAGACAGAGAAGAGGCTGGCAGCTCACCATATACAGAACGAAACAGTCTGGGAATATAATTGTATATGGTTGTTACATAGATGGCCTTAAGAGCTCATACTTTGCTCTTGTCTCACACTGGCACCAACTTGCAATTATTTTCCTGGTACCAGACGGATGAAGTTACCTGTCAGCCTCTGGGCAAATGTAAATGGGCTTTCGTAACATGAATAATTGAGTCAAAAGTAATTTTCTTTGGTTTATGTCACACTCTTGTTCTTCTTTCTGGGCAAGGGAAGGCCCTGGCAGTGTCAGTGCCCTGCAACCTGAATGCGGTTGTAGGGACTCCTAGTGTTTAGCTTGAAGTTCAAAGGATGGATTACTTCAAAACAAATTTAATTTCCACCTGATGCTTGCAGTGATGCAGTCATCATTAGATTCTAATGTGGTATCCTCTGCTTTTGGAAAGATGCAGCAAATAGTTTGTTAAAACTTGCTAGAAGACTGGAGAGAGCGATTGCAGTAATCTTAGCTGAGCATTTCAGTGCCCAGCTTGGCAGAGAGCAGAAAGAACTCAAGCTTCTTGCATTGCATGTTACTTCAGCACTCTTGTGGTTGGCTCCTTATCCTTCATTTCTTTGGAATAAACACTCCATTTTTTTTCAGTTCTTGTAGGTGATGTTTTCCAGATCTCTTAATTCCTATTGCTCTTTTGAATGCCTGCAGTTGATTCATCTTTTTCTTGAAGAGCAGTGCCCAAAAATGTATAGAGTACAGCAAATAGAAAGTAACAAACAACTACTTCACTAGCCTCATGTTTCTCATTCTTTATACATCCACTGTTTTGACTGCCTTTTCCACAATGGCATGAGACTGAAGGTGAGTGTCCAGTTCCTTGAGACTCCAGGTCTCAGGAAGAACTGAAGAGCAGCTACCTTCCCAACTTTGCATCCTGTGCTTGTGCCATTGGCTCTTCCTGCCAAAGAGCAGCACCATACACTTGACCCTACTGATTCTTTCTTCCAGGACACTTCTCTAGTTTGCCAAGTTCCTTTGGCAGAGCTTTCCAGTATACCTGCCATTCTTTCCAGATTCACGTCCTCTGCAATTTAATAAGCGTACTTTTTACTCCATCATCCAGGTTGATAATGAAAACGCTAAACAAAGTTGGTTCCTAGGCAGACCCCAAAGTAACAGCATACTTCCATTTCTACAGTGAGCCCACTGAGAACTCCTCCTGGATAGTTTTTTGGCCATTTCTGAACTTGTATCACAGTAGTAGTATTAATAACATTTTTTGGCATGTTTGTGAAAGTGATATGTCAGAAGCCTTACTGAATTCCAGTTCATGTCTTGCTTCTCCCCTATGATACTTCTATTCCTGTATAAAGAAATACTTTTTTTTTCAATAATGATTCCCCCTTGACAAATCCACCTGGGTTGCTACTCAGTCTTTGTTATTTTTTTCAGGTGCTTACAAATAATTAATCTTGCTATTCTGAGAATTGAAATCATAAATCAACTCTCTTCACTTTTTTTGCCTTCTTAAGGCTAGGCACTACTTTTGTCCATTTTTCAATCCTTTGACACCCTACCTGTTCTACACAAGTTCCCAAAGGGAATCATTGCTGAGTTTGGAGCCTGCTGAGCCAGTTCATTGAATACTTCAGGATGCAGTCCAGGTGACTGGAAAACATTTGTCTTGTCCTCTCTAATCTGATCTCTCTCTGAGGCTGAGATCTTGCTGTCACTGGCTTTAGCTGCAAGCAGGTGGCTAGCACAGCTGCTTTTTCTAGTGTAAACTGATGCAAAAAGTGCTGTCTCTTAGCTAGAAGAAATGACCTGATGGAGAACTAACAGTGCTATGGGACTAAGACGTAGGCGTCTGTTTGTTCTGGTAGTGAGTGTTAGTATTTTTATCAGTGTGTGGTAAGGTCAAAATGACAAATGCCCGCCTAGTGCTCTCTGTGGACAGTTTCTGTTTCTCTCAGCTGATTTGTCAGAGAAAAGGGAGTTTCTTCCTTTCCTGGATTCATCTAGAGGCAAAGGAGCTCTGTATGCCACTGTTGCTTATTCCTTATCTGACATTAGGCCTGTCCCTCTGCAAGACTTCATCCCTGCTGCAAACCAGTGGTTACAGTCAGGAATCTGACCTCAGGACAGAGATAAGGGAAATGGAAGCATCCTGCTAAAGAACATGACTGCTGTGGAAGTGGACACATTCCTCAAAAAAATAGACCCAACTCTACCCTCTGATGTTTGATTTGCCCCTGAATGTTGATGGCAACTGCATGTGTCCATGGTACAGTCACAGGTGGGGTATGAGACTTTCTGAATTCCTTCAGACACCAGACCTGGAGCTGCTTGGACCTCCTTGACCAGAGAATCTGGGCCAGGTACTAGGATCCTTGCTTAGTCCTCTCTCGAGTAAATGAAATCAAAGGGAGTTTATCTGAGAAAGAGTAAATGAAAGGCGAATGGCTATTTATTGCTGGGGTCAGTGGTCAGATAAGCTTATTCTCCCTGCAGCTGAGAGGGATTTACTCTGTGTTATGTTAGTCTTTTGGCAGCACTTACACACTGAGGAAGGGATAAGTGCTTTGTGGAGAGGAGGATTTTCAGGAGATGTTATAAGGAAGAAGAATCAGTGTGATGCAGAAGCAGCAGCAGAATGGTGAGGCAGAGGATTTGATGTGTTACAGTCTGGTGCAACAGCCTTCCAGAGATCTGCATGATGCCTCAGTGCCCTGGGAGGCACTATATCCAGAAAGAGGAGTGGTGGGATATGGACCAAAGAAAAAGCAAAAGCTCAGCTGCATTTTATTTCACACTAAAACAGAAATATCTGGAAACAAATAAAAACTTGAGAGAAAAGATTAATCTAGAAAAAGGACAGGCTTGGCTAAATATTCAACATCAGCAGCAAAAAAAAGGTAGTCTCCATCATAATGTTCTGGGTGAGCTGGCACTCAAAATTGCAAGTCTTGTAGCAAGTTAGGGCAGTGCTGTATCACTGGAGAGTATAGACCTGTCTTTAAGAAGGGGAAAGGTGGGTGAATCTGAGTGACTAAAACCCTGGTAATCTGATTTCAGTCATTCGAGAAGCATTAGAATAACCTGAAGGAGATAATAATTGTACCTCTTGCAAGTAAATGGGGGAGAGGGATTATGGGATGGGGAAAGGTGACATGGTTAGCAGAGGGGAGTGTTGCTCCATACTGACCTAATATGTCGATGTACAAGTGGAAACGAAGAGGGTTGGAGTCCAGCAGCCTGTAGTCGCATGAACCCATGGTTATTGCAGCAGGGTCACAGATGTCAGTTGTTCATGCGTCTGTGGTGACTGGTCTGGCAGTGCTGACTTGCAGTCGATGCTGCAAGAGCCTGCTGACACTTTCAGGCACCCCTCCTCTGATGAAACGGCTGCTGCTAGTGTGTCCCCCGAGGTGCATTACTCATGGACAGTCACTCAGAACAGTTACACTCTCTCCTGGACTCTTCTTTTTGCCAAGAGACATAACCCATATGTATTGTGATCCACCCTGCCTGCTTCCCACTATTGTACCGTCCTGCATCACCCTGGGTCTCTCAGTGACAGAAGCTCTTCCTGAGTACCCGAAGTACCAGAGGAATTACAAGGGGAGGGAGGTTTGGCCATATACTGCTCTTCTCTATTAAAAGAATGGTCAAAAGCTGAAGGTTTCTCTACTGCATGGAGAGTAGATGCTTCCTGAAACAGAGGAATTTACAAGTGCCAGTTATGCAAACCAGCCACCACAGCCTGGTGCTGAGGCTGATTCCAGGGTGGTTTTTTGCCTGTCATTAGTGAATCAGAAGGAGCTCTCTTGCTTGCTAGGGCTCACTTCCCTGAACATCTGGCACATGGTGGTAAAGCAGCCAAGTGAGGGCAAAGGTTTCACTAGAAATTGGCAGCTCACAAGCTTCCTTCTTATGTAGTAATGAGCCTGCGGACGCTTCCAGCAGGAATCTCTGCAGCCTTTGCCAGGAGTCGTCACTTGTGCAGTAAGTGCCTGCGGCACCTTGAAGGTCTCTTTGATAGTGAAAGTCATAGGAGCGAGTGAGCACCTGCCTGCAAGCGAGGCCAAGTTTGGTTGTCTGTCCTTTGCAGGGGCATGCCTCTGACAATTTGCACATGGCAATGATGGCATCTCAAAAGCAGTCGTCTTCCAGCAGATGTTGAGACTCCAGCAGTGGGCATGACATAACCCCTCCTCTGTCACAGCGTGACTGCTGCTTGTGGAGATCTTGTGGATGTGGCAGCAGTGGAGATTTTTTTTAACCTTTTATTTGGGATCTACATTTCTGCTTTAAGTCAACAGGTTACTTCTAGCCCTGCTAAAATGTATGTTATGATACCTTCCTGCCTTGATTAGCCTGTGTTACTGTGCTAGAGCCAAGGCCAGACTGCTGCCAGAGCCCTCGCTGTCTGCTGAGCTTTTGTTTAGAGCATCTCTTCTTCCATTAGTTAATGGCCTTGTCATGCTATGTGTTTGCTAGGGCAGACTGTGAACGTCACAGCCTTGTAGTACACTGCGAATTCCTTGGATTCTGAAATAGCCTTGTATGTGGGCTGTTTTGCATCCCTGAAAAAAACCTGAGGAGCCACCATGCTCCTCCTGTTGGCTAGAGGAAAATAGTGAGGCTGTAAATCTGTTCTTCCTGTCCAACCCAAAGTAAAGCTTCATTCAGATGCATGTATTTCCAGCTTGTTTGGAACTTGAGCCCAGCACTTGAGCAGGCAGTTTCTCTGGGTCTGGGCTAGGGAGGGAGAACCTGCTTTTTCCAATGCTGTCACTTGCCTTTGGTGACAAATGGAGTGGCCACTGCCACTGGCAGTTTCACGCCAGCATCTGCTTCTGGATTGCAAATATTTTCTTTCCCTTTCCTCCTCCCAGGGGCTTGTTGCTTTAAAATATTTTGTATACGGCTGGTCTTTTCAGTTTTTAAAGGTGAGAAAGACTTATGATCTGGTTTTGGTGGAGCTCCAAATCCACCACTACTTGTCTTAATGCATTATGAATGCAAAGCTTGGTTACAGATTTGTGATGCCTGATCCTGTGCTGAGACAGAGCTCTAGCCCATCTGCTTAGAGGTATGCCTGGGTAGGCATTGCCTTGTGTCCTCCTGCTCTCCTTGAACTCGGGTGGAAGGGGACAGAAGCTGGACTTGCTGTTCCCTCATAAATGAGAAGAAGCTTTTGAACTGGGAAGTCATCTTAAGGGTTGTCCCATTTCTTTCACAAATGTGAGTTTTCACCTAAATAGCCATTTATAACTAATCCCTTCAGAAGTATAATATAGAAAGGCATGGCTGGTGAGTAAGGCAGCCAATGTGCATAAAGGACGTGATGAGGCTTGCACTGGGGAAGAGGCAAGAAAGCCTTTTCAGTGATGATTGTCCTGTGGTCCTAGCACATGGTGCAAAAGGCTGTTTCCACTCACAGAGTGTGGGGGGATTTTAGGAGGAATTGATAGCAGAGAATACCTTATCACATCATCAGGATGGTTCAGGGCCTTGGTCAAAGCAACTGAACCGTTACTAAATCTTGAAGCAGAGAAAATGCCTTGTAATAAAATGTAAACACGAGGCAGACTCTTCTGGCTCCTACCAAGTCTCTGACTGAGAAGAAGAGGTGGGAGAATCTGTGTAATGTATTCTGTGGAGAATATTCCGTATTCCTTTGACAGAGAGTAGCTGGGAGTTAGTTTGTCTGTCTTGGATGATTCTTGGGACAATGTTGACTTTTTTTTAGGTTTTGATCTCTCCCTGGCTGTGCAGAAGGCTAGTCTGTACTGCCTGAGGGGTTGTGCTCCCATGATCAGGACCTACTCCCCAGTGAAGTGCATTGGTGGGAATGGCCCAAGGGAACCAAGGAAGACTTGCATGTGAAAAAATAAATCCTCTGTGACTGGCCTAAGAGATTAGAGCCATTTCCAGAAGATGTAAGGAGAAGTATGAACAATATGAGAGAAGGTGAGCCAGTTTTTTTCCAGTCATGGTTAGAAGAGAGGCTGGAAATACATAGATATGCTAGATATAATCTTGTCCCTGCTGACCAGAAGAGGGAGAAGACCTTAGTTCTTTACTGTATAGCTTTTAACAAGCTAGCTTTCAGGTAGCACTGTGGTGAGGACCATACAGGAACCTCAATAGACGAGTGACCCAGTTTGCAACATGGGCCTTGGGGGAGACTTCCTGGCCAGATTCCCAAAGGAAGGTTGTTGGTATGGAAAGTGCAGGCTGGAGCTTGCCCTTCGTACATACCTGCATGCAACAGCATAATAAGATTAGGCAGGTCACTACATAGCTGAGAGCTGTTCCCACCCAGGCATATTTAGTGTGTCTGTAAGTACACTGTCAAGCATCAGCTGGTGACAGGGGCTGCTCTGATGCCGTTGCAATGCGCCTTCATAGCATTTATTATTATCAGATGGATGCACGCTGGACAATAAAACTTGTACATCTGGATCGGATAGTCATCAATATCCACAAGTCTGTAGCCACATTCTAAGCTTCTGGGGCAGATGATGAAAATAAAAAATAGCCATAATTACACTATTTTCTGGATGAAAGAATTCCAGGTGTCAAAGGTTTGTGAAGTATCCATATTTGTAGAAATAACATCATTGCTTACTCCAATTTTAGACAGTTTGTCCTTAAAATTCAAATAAAAATTGTTATTGTGCCTGCCCTTCCAGTCATTCCCATGCATGGGTTTTGTCTTTTTTTTTTTTTTTTTTTTTTTTTGTCCCTTGCTTTGCTTGCTATTACCTACTCCAGTCTTCCTTGCACTATACTTCCTATTAAAAGATGAGAAGCATTTACTTATGCTAGGCTGTGGTAGACCTTAAAGAACCTTTATCCCACATCTGCCAAGACAGCATCATCTTAATTTCTGGCTCAGTAATTGTAGCTGCGATGTGAAAATCAGAGAACTCTAGTCAGATTTTTATTCTTCTTCAGTTCCTTTTCTTTCACATCATTCTTAAATCAAGAGACCCAAGCAGAATTTACCTGCCAAAGAGACTGAATCATTGCTGTAGTAGGACATCCTTTCTGGGATTGCCTCACCATCCTGCTTTATCCTGAGACAATTTCTTCCTAAAATTGTCATCTTCTAACCTCTTCTGATATCTGCTGCCATCCAACTGACAGTTGCTGTCCTTTTCTAAATATTTGATCATTTCTTACTTCTTCATCCATGACTCAACCAAAGTCAAAGAAGTTGGATAATTTAAAGAGTTGCAGGTTTTCCATATCTCTGGGAAGGCTCTACAGAGGGATCTGGACAGGCTGGATCGATGGGCCGAGGCCAATTGTATGAGGTTCAACAAGGCCAAGTGCCGGGTCCTGCACTTGGGTCACAACAACCCCATGCAGCGCTACAGGCTTGGGGAAGAGTGCCTGGAAAGCTGCCCGGCAGAAAAGGACCTGGGGGTGCTGGCTGACAGCCGGCTGAACATGAGCCAGCAGTGTGCCCAGGTGGCCAAGAAGGCCAACGGCATCCTGGCCTGTATCAGAAATAGTGTGGCCAGCAGGAGCAGGGAGGTGGTTGTTCCCCTGTACTGGGCACTGGTGAGGCCGCACCTCGAGCGCTGTGTTCAGTTTTGGGCCCCTCACTACAGGAAAGACATTGAGGAGCTGGAGCGTGTCCAGAGAAGGGCAACCAGGTTGGTGAGGGGTCTGGAGCACAAGTCCTGTGAGGAGCGGCTGAGGGAACTGGGGCTGTTTAGTTTAGAGAAAAGGAGGCTGAGGGGAGACCTTATTGCTCTCTACAGCTACGTGAAAGGAGGTTGTAGCAAGGTGGGTGTTAGTCTCTTTTCTCAAGTAACAAGCAATAGGACAAGGGGAAATGGCCTCAAGTGGCACCAGGGGCGGTTTAGGTTGGATATTAGGAAAAATTTCTTTACTGAAAGGGTTATCAAGCATTGGACAGGCTTCCCAGGGAAGTGGTTGAGTCACCATCCTTGGAGGTATTTAAAAGATGTGTAGATGTGGGACTTAGGGACGTGGTTTAGTGGTGGACTTGGCAGTGCTAGGTTAACGGTTGGACTCGATGATCTTAAAGGTCTTTTCCAACCTAAACGATTCTATGATTTTAAAAAGCGAACAGGAGTGAGGGCCAACTGAAGAGCTAATGCAGCTGCCTTGAAAAAGCATCAGGAAGGTGCTCATGTTGCACTCTCCTTCTTTGGCAGGCTCTGGCAATATTCAGACATCAATATTATGCAAATCATCGTAGGTGCATTTCAAGGTCATAGTGTATGTAAACTCAGGTTATACTGGTTAGCTGCATTGATCAAAGATAGGCTTGGAATATCTGAGGTAATGTAAAGAAATTCATTCCAAATCTGATGCTGATCTTAATGAAACACACAATTCCATAAACAGCAGAGCTAATAAAATTCCTGATCACTGTGGATTTATGTCCTGCTCCCTCTTGCACCACAATACTCTCAGATTTCCCCCACCTCATAAATACCCAGTATGCTCTATCCTCCCTTTTATCCCTCACTACTGCCTGGTGGTTGCATGCTGGCCGAGACATGCATGTTCACTGGCCCACGTGTGCATGATTGGGCACCTGGGCACCAGGTAAGTGCTGAGCTCACCTGGCATCATCTCCACCTGGCCTCACATGCAGACATGCGGGTGTCTCTTCCATCCAGACATACATGGCTTTACCACCAGTGCGGCCCATGCCTGCTGAGGATATTGCGTTGCCCACATGTGCAGCAGATGTTCCTCCATACTGGAGCAGTGCTTTGTGAATCCAGCACATGGAAAAAGTCAGAGAACATTGTCAACAGTGAAACTGAGATGTCGCCCAGAGGGTATCAGCTATTCATGCAAGTGTTAGTAGAATAAAGATGCTCTCTGTTAACACTTCAGTAAAGGAACTACAAGAATTATTTGAAGTCTGCAAAGCCTCCCTTAGACTAAGAGATTTGAGTTCAATTTATTTAGCTTATGCATGAGATTGTGGGGAGATTTACTTGTAGTGTAACTCCGTCTACCTAAAGGGAACATTTTTTTCTCAGAAGACTTTTTAATTTAGTGGGAAGAAGTATATCTGAACTAGGCAAACGACCAAAAAAGGCAGTACATTTATATCAGTATAATTATTTTTGCTACATCTGCCCAACAGGCTTGATGAATTTGCTCTTGAAGTCTTAAAATCAAGACTGAATATCTTGGTAAAATTCTGCTCAAGTAGCGTGAGAGTAAAGAACTGGAAGGAGAAGTTGCTGATTGAGGGAATACTGCTCCCTGCTATGCAGGATGTCCAGGAGGACGTTGTCAGGATCTCTCTTGGCCTTTCGAGCAGCGCTGATAAGAAATAGCAGAATGTGGTGGCTAGGAGCTGAAGCTAGATAAAATCACCCTGGACAGATTGTATTTTCCTAGAAATCTGCACTTATAATACTTGAATGACATACCTGCAGAGGTGAGCACTGACTGCTGACACCTTTTTCTGAAATACAGACCTAATCCAGTATCTGGGAAAATTCTGTTCCATGGGAGTACCCAGGATGGGGCTGCACTCCTGTGTTGCTTTCTCACCATCCTGTTCTGTGACTCTGGGAACCCCTGTCCTCACTTTCTATGACCCGTTTGTTGACTATGAGGAGCAGGATAGCAAGCCAGTAATACCCTTGACAGCTTTTCATGAAAGTAAGTTATTTGCTTCATTCAGTTGTCTGCAAGGGTCACAGCAAAAATTTTCTCTTCCTGGGGCACAGTTAGCCAGATCTGTTTCTGCATCCCGAGGGAGAAGGCTTCATGGAGTCTCTGAGGTGAGCAACCTCCAGCATAACAAAATTCCCCAGAAGAGCCCTTCAGAAAGCATTGCAACACCACAGGATGCTGTGAGTTCACCCATGTGCAGTATGACGACTCACAGAGGAGGGGAAAAACACTGATTTGATTTTGTATATAAAATCACATGCTTTCTATCAGTGGGTGAAAAGAGACTCCCCTTTCACAGCTCCAGGAATTTTGCTATTTGCATTTTTTTCTTTAAACTGAAAAAACCCCACTCTGAACAGTAAATATTTATCCAAGATGTGTGGTTGTTAATATGATCCAGTCTTCAGTCATTTTGAATGGTGTCATGATGACAGATGTTAATTCAGAAAGGAATAGATTGGACGATTTATGCCTGAAACACATGTGTTCCTTGGCGGGCTCCATGGATTACTTGCATAGTTAGTGCTGTCTGGGCGATTGGTAACATTTTCTCTGCCTCAAAGCACTGAGGGCTCCAGGACAGGGCTTAACCTCTATCTCCAGTTTGCTATAATAAACACTGAGGTAACTAAACTCCCTGTGTGCTTTTATCTTCCTAAATTTATCTCTCCCCCTGTGCTCCAGCTGTGTGTGGTGCTTCTGGTTCTTCCCAAGAAGAACGGCAGCTTCTTTCTGCAGGAGAGGAGGATGCTCCTGTGTGCACAGGGAGCGAATCCCTGACCTCCTCACCCTCTAGATTCAGCTTCTCTCCTATCTCAACGCTCACAGTTATTTAATGCGAACACTTCTCCTGACAACAGAAGTGAAAATAAACCAAGCCACGTGAAGGTAGTAAGCAAGAAAGATTCTGGGAAGACCTCACATTTTTTTGTAGTATTTGTATTCTTACAGTCGCAAATTTATGGGATGTTAAAGGTGTTTCTTCTCTTCTTAGTTAAGACCAGGTTTGTAAAAGTGTTAGTATCTTATTTTTTATTCTTTTTTTTAATCAGAGACATAAAATTGAAGGAAAATGGCCGAGCTGTTGGGTGTACAAGGCTTTTGGTAGGTCTACTTGGAAGTTTTTCTCAGTTGGTCCATCAGTTGCGTTCCATTTTCCATGAAATGAACTTTGCCCACAACTGACAAGTACAGAAAATGCCAAGCCTGGCTCAGGCAACCAGCACTTTGACTATTTGGAAATCTCTTAAATGTAAATGTTCTGTTTGGATTACAGCTTATTTAAATTCTTATATTTTAAGTAATGTTACTTAAAAACTATTCTTTCATAAAGCACCTATTATTAATGAAGTCTAGAAAATAAAGTAGGGCAGGAGCTTCCTGGCATTTTCGCAGCCTCTTGTTATTTTGACCTTTCTGCTTTCTCCTCCTAAAGGATGCTGAACAATTTGTATATATTCTATAGGAACACTCAGTGAACATACAAATTATTTGGCTTCTTGCTTCAGCAAAGATGCCAAAATAGGAGAAGACAGATTTTCTGTGTACTCTTGCTGTAAAAACAATGTAAAAATTTCCCTAGAGACTCACTTTAAGATAACTTCGGAAACCAACGAGGGTTTCTAGGCCATAATTCTTCCTGTGGTGATCCTTTAGGGTTTTTTTTGTTGTAATGTGCCAAGAGTTTAGTCTAAATATGTGTTGTTTAATGAGTTGTTGATTGTATTCAAGCTCACGAACCAGTTCAGCTCCCTAAAAAAGACTTTGCTGATGGGTGTCCTCAGACGCCCTGGGATGCCCTCATGCTTTGTCACCAAAGCCTGCAAAGACAGCTTTTTTAAACTTTTTTTATTTCTTTTTTCTTTTATGCAGGCATGCTGTTGTAAGTGGAGTAGGTAGCTGTGCTTATAGTTGGGATCACCTTGTGCTTTCTGGTATAAGCAACAGGGAAAATGCTCTATCATTTTATTACACTGTCATCTTTGAGCTGATGTTTTCCGTGCCATGTGTTTGGCACAGCTGGAGAGTTCAGCTAAAATAACTTAGCTGTCTCTCTTGGTGAGGCTACTGAAAATGCACCATTTTATCCCTGCTGAAAAAAAAAAAAATTAAAAAAATAAAAAACCAGTCTCCCACCCTATTTTGCTGAGATTCGCTAATTCTTCAGGGCAGCGGCTGGGAATCGGTGAGGCTGTGTTAGCACGGCAGCCTGTTCTGTGAGATCCCATGGCTCGATCTGATGTTCCACGGGGGCTGATAGCCGCTGGCGGTGCAGCGCTGCGTGCGCTGGGCACCATCTGTCCTACGTGACCTGCCTGCGCTCGTCAGGTGCCCTCCCCGTATGGTTAGTCGGGATGCAGCATCTCCAGGGATGTAAGAACCAAATAGGCTTTTCCCTTCAATTGCTTCTCTCAAAGAGATTGGGGCATGGACAACAGACCTGGGAGCAGGGAATCTCTCCTGGACTCTCAGGAACCCTCTCTCCTCCCACCAGCCACCGGGGCAATGTGAAGGAGCAGTAGCCGGGTCGGGTGCATGGCAAGAGCAGGAGTATTGGAGGTTGAAGGGTGATGGGTGCCAGGGACAGCAGAGAAAGGAAGGGTTTACACCCAGCAGGGAACTCCTCAAACACTTGCAGGTTTGTTAGGTGTAAATAGTTCAGGAGCCCTATAAGAGGGTGCATTTTTTCGCCTCTAACAGCTGATCTAGAATACAATAGCTTACTGGAGCTTGTAGTTGCACTTAGAGGACTGTACCCTGGGTTTAATTGCTCCATTTAGTGGATTTTTTCTTGAGTTGACTTTTTTTTTTTAAACCTATTAAGTTACCCTTTAGGATTTTCTAAAGAGCTTTATGGTTATAAAAATCAAGCTGCCAGAAGTTAGGAAAAGCGAAAAAATACCATTGCATTTTCAACATTAATTCAGTTCTCCTGTGCAGATGTTATCCTTAATTACATCCTGGCTCTTTTAGAACACAGCTGTCTATCTAGTGGAGCGGGAAGACTGAGATTTAGACTAATTTCTGTAATACAAGACATTCAGCCTTGGTATGAGTAGTTGCAGAAGCTGTAGAACATGTTGTGGGTACTAGAGAGGAAAGGAGAGGAGAAAGAATGGTCTCCTGCTTACAGACGCTCTTGAGAAGGTGCTTTAGCCTTTGACTGACCAATGTGGTGCTGCATCAGAATTTCCCAAACATATTTAAGTCTCATGGGGTAGATATGCAGTAGAGCTGGGTGTTCAGCAGCAGCAAAGTCAATGGAGTTGTACTGTGAGCTTAACAAATGTTCTGAAAATCCAGCTTAAGGTGTCTGAAGTAGAGCATCAGGAGGCAATGGAAACTGTGGGCATTCATCTTTGTTTTCTCCCCTGTAAAATGGTGTAATACATGCCAAATACTACAGAGATGCTCTAAATATGAAAGTATGTAAAATACTTAGATATGTGGTGATATAAGAAAAATCTTGTGGGAAAAGTAGAAAGCCACTGTTCACAACAGAAATCCTGAGCTGAAGCTCTGAAGTTGCAGGGCTGTTGTCCTGCTTAAGCACTTACTAACTCATGGATTTGGCCTTTCAGCCATGGTATTCTTTTAATAGATGTTGTGAGTATGATATTTCTTAAACTATGTCATAAAAATAGTAGTAAAGGGGCTGGTCCTTTATGGAAATAAAATATCCTGTAAATAATGGTGATATTATAAGGCCTATTGTTCTTTAGGATTATTCTGAAACTTTAGATATTTTTTCATTGAAGGATTATTATTATTCACAGACAAAAAACCACAACAGAAACATAAATTATCAAAATCCATTCCTTTTACTAAAAATTTCCATCTTTCCAAAGTTATTTCAAAACAGGAATATTTCTTCAAATTTTGGCTCAAAATCCGTCTTCCATTTTGAACAAAAGTATCTGTAGTACAGTCTATCCATCACCCTGTTTGCGCATAGTACAAACATGTCTTCTGACGCACCGTATGTGAGCTATCATTTATGCTTTGACTTGTGAAACACAGTATTCATCAGAATAATCTTCAGTGGTTTTCTGCAGCTTATCTGACATGTTCCAAGTTTCATTTTCTTCACCGGACAATCTCTTTTTCAACAGTGTTTTGTTATCTTAAAACTGTGAACCATACTTTGGTCTCAGTTACGTGGAAAAAACCATAGAAATACATTAAGAAAAAGGAATTCCTTTGCATTTACAACATTTATAAAAATAAATTTGCTCTCCTGACTCTTTAGAGCTGGTCTTGGCCTCATGCTGCCTAGTCCTGTGAATGGGAAGACGACAGTTGGTATTAGACCAGCAACACAAGAGGCCCATGTCTGTCTGTAGGTTAGCTGTAACACAGAAAGTTATATAGGCCAAATGAAGTTTGAAATTCAGTAGGCCTATTTGTATATGCTTTTCTGCCTATTCATAATGTATGCTTGCAGGTAAACAGGGCAGAAACTTGTACTGACAGCCACGGGAAAGAGCACATTGCTATGTTTTAGCAAACTGACCTGGTGTGTAACGCACCAGTGCCACCCTCATGTCCCAGCTGGCTTTGTCACGACTGAGGTTGCTGCTTTCTGAGCTGGTGTCTGTGGACAGGGTAGCTGCCAGTTTCATGTGTAGCCAGGGTGCCATATAGTTCATATGTCTAGCACGAAGTTTAAAGTCCGCAACCACTACTTGGAATTAAGTTTCCCTTCTCTTGTGGTTTTCAACCTGGTTATCAAGCCTAAAGAAACTAATCTCTAGCCAATGTAGTGAAGTATTATTAGCTCAACTGTACCAATGAAGAAACATAGTTAGATTTTTGCTTTTAAAAAAAGCTGTAGTAGTACTATCTATTAAGAGGTGCTTTTGTCTCCATCATGCTTTGCTGCTCTTTGCCACTGAAAACACTGGGTAGAAAACGTGTTTGGATTTCACACTGGGAAACATTAGTAAAAGCTAAATTTGGGGGGGTTACAACCTGTCAGGAGTTGTCTTGGGTGCTGTGAGGCTGTTGGGAGAAGGGGAATACCAACCGGGAATGGCCTGGGAAATTACAACCATTTGATTTTAGACTTGGTCAGTGGGAGGGTATTCAGAGAGAAGAAACAGAAATTATAAAAGATTAGAAGTATCATATTGTTGGGTAGTCCAAAAGCTGCATCTCTTTTGGCAGTGGGAGAAAGACAAGATGAGGCAAAGGCTTGAGCACAATCTGCAACCTTCCTGCTTCAGGCAGAGTAAAAGCTCTTCAGTGGGGATGCTCTAGACTCTAGAGCATTTCTAGACTCTAGAAACTGAAGATAGGGAAATTCAGAACAAGTGCTGGCCATCAGAGCTGTGTACAGAGGGTGGTGAGGGTTTCTCCATCACCTTGAAAAGGTTAGGTAAATATATTTGAAGTGTGGGCTAGTGGGTCTGGCAGTTGACCATCAACCCAGACTGCAGGCTCTCAGCATCTGTGTTCTTGTTGCTAAAAATGCCTTGTTGCTTTGATAATCAGTGCAAATGATGCAACTTCATTTATATTACCACTTGTGAAAGAGCATTTTCTAGGCCTCCGTGTCTACTTGACCGCTGAGAAATGCAGCGTTGGCTGATAAGGTGGTTATTTTCTAGTGGAAACACACCTTCCACATCTAATCCAGTTATATCTGAGCAGAAACCTCTCAAAAGCTTCTGCAGATGGATTGCAGCAGTCCTGCTGTACCCCGTGTTTGTGTGACAGTGAATGCTTATGGATGATGGGTGTAGAATAAACCACATTCCAGCCTAGGTGGGGGCAGGCATCCCAGTGAACTATGTACTCCCAGGCATGGAGAGGTCTTGTGACTGGTATGTCATCCCCTTGCTTTTTCTTTCCCTCATGCCCTTCTTCCTTTCCATTTCTGGTGTTGTCAGAGTTTGAAAGAGCAATAATCTCCATTTACCACAGGTTCTCTCTCCAGTCTTTTCATCTTTTTCGTTGCTTTGCAGCAGAGTATTGCATACCTAGGCTGCAGCTATTAGGTGAGCCCTGCCATTTTTTATCCCTTCCTCGTAACCTGCTATCTCTTGTCCATCATGTCTATACCTGTTTATTCCTTGAGTGGTGTCTCTAGAGGGGTTATTTCTGCCTCTCTCCCTGGATGAGAGCTGTACAAGAAACTGGCCTGAAAGCCCTGGCCCATCTAAATTCTTTCTGTTTTTTAAATAGTCTCCTCTAAAGCCCTTAGTGATGTCCTTTACAGTTATACAATTTTGAAAATATTCCAAGATTGCTTAAAAATGCTGTGGCTCTCAGAGACTTGCTCTTCAGTCGTGTTTTCCTGTCTCCCTCTCTGTGTTGCTAGTTTCTTTATGCTTATACTGTAAGCTCTTTTTGGCAGCCCTTGGTACCATGAACGCTGATCTGTGACTGAGGCTCTAGGTGCACAGTAATACCAACAAATAATAAAGGTGGGAACTTAACACAGAGAAACCTGATTTCCAGCGTGGACCCTATGGTTTCCACCTTTATGCCAGGAGATGATGAGGTACTGTGGGAACACTGCCTACGCACTTTTCAGACTCATTTTCTGACTTTAATCAGGAAGGGAGATATTACATCTTCAGAGGCCCACCCTTAAGCACTGCAGGCTTAGTCACTGTAGCAGAGAACAGGGGATGCCCCCAACCTCAAAACTGCGAGCCTGAGCTCCCAAATCTGGCAGCAGAAGCGTGCCTTCCCTCCCAACGCCTGCTGCTCCTCGGGTGGCCGCCTGTTTCCTCCCAGCCTAAAAAGGGACAGTGTTCCCCGACGGGAAGTAATTGCTTTGGAAACCTCACGGAACATCTGTGTCCCATCAGACTGAACATCCACACCAGGCGTAGCGGCAGCCCACGGCCGAGCATCACCGGTAGCGCAGAGCCTTGGAAGGGGCTGCGCTCCCGTCGTGGCGGCTCCTGAGGGGGTTGCATCAGGGGAGCAGCCTCCCGCGGCTTGCAGTTGTGGTGGTGCTCTGTTTTGTAGCTTGCCAGGGACAAGCTGCAGAACAAAACCACAAGGCTTGAGATGTAGCTCAAAACTACAGGTTTGTAGAGCCAAACCACAAGGCTGACAATTTCAGTAATTATAAGCCAGGAAAACAGTTTTTAGTTCTGAGCCATATCAAAAGCGTGACCAGCAGGTCGAGGGAGGTGATTCTCCCCCTCTGCTCCTCTCTCGTGGGACCCCACCGGGAGTACTGCATTCAGCTCTGGGGCCCCCAAGATAAGAAGGACATGGACCTGTTGGAGCAAGTCCAGAGGAGGGCCACGAAGATGACCAGAGGGCTGGAGCACCTCTCCTGTGAAGACAGGCTGAGAGACTTGGCGTTGTTCAGCCTGGAGAAGTGAAGGCTCTGGGGAGACCTTACAGCAGCCTTCCAGTACCTAAAGGGGGGCCTACAGGAAAGCTGGAGAGGGACTTTTTACAAGGGCATGTAGTGATAGGACAAGGGGCAATGGCTTTAAACTGGAAGAGGGTAGATTTAGATGTAAAGAAGTTTTTTACTGTGAGCGTGGTGAGGCACTGGACCAGGTTGCCCAGAGAGGTGGTGGATGCCCCATCCCTGGAAGAGTTCAAGGCCAGGTTGGATGGGGCTTCGAGCAACCTGGTATAGTGAAAGGTGTCCCTGCCCATGGCAGGGGGGGTTGGAACTAGCTGATCTTCAAGGTCCCCTCCGACTCAAACCATTCTATGATTCTTTAGCCCTATATGGGGCTTTGCCTGCTGTATAGGTGGAAGTATGAGAACTGTCTGCCAAGACTCCACATTTCTCCCTGCAATTGTTTTAGAAACTACAGAGGGAAAGCACATCAAAATGAAAGATTACCCCAGGTGTCCCTCAATAATAATCTCAGGGGAATTCCCCAGATAAGTTACAGGGAAGAACACAGAGCAAATAGAAAGGAGACAGAAAGGAGAAACCAGAGCAATTTCAGAGCAGTGTGATAGCTGAGGAAAATGCTTAGGGAAATAGTCTGGATGAATGACAGGAGAAACAGCCACACAGCAGGAACCAAAGCAGACAGGTTGTATTCCCGGCTAAGGATAGGGTCCACATTTATTTTGTGCTGGCATTGAACTAGCTGAGAGGAGCCCAGGTATGGTCCTCGTGGTTCACACAGCACTGGGACAATGGGCAACTGTGATGTGTGTACTTACCTCTTTCTGAACAGCTCAAGCAACAGCAAAGAATAAAAGTCTCAAATGTTTGTAATCTTCCTTCTTTTTCTTTTCCCTTTAATGTTTTTTGTGTAATGTAAAAGCGATGTAAAACCTACTTAAATCCCAGAACTTATGTAAAATTTCCTATGGAGTGTGAGTCCAAACAAAAGGCAGCTTTTGTCCACTTTAAATAGCTTGCAGACCTTTGATTTGAATTGTTTGCAGAATTTAGGCAATGCCATATTTAGAGTTGCACGTGAAATCATAATTGAACTTATAAATTTATTTTAGTTTCAAGGTCACACACTACTTTTCCAGGGTGTGCCTGCTTAAAGCCATGAAAGATGGTTTCGCTGGATGAGTAGCTGTGCAAGATTTTTGTTTATCATCTTCATTTCTGTGAGACCTGGAGCGTGCTTAATGCAAGTGGAATCTGTAAATTTTTTTTATTGAATTTTTCCCCCCCCTCCTTCCTTGGAACTGAAAGGCCTCTGCTTTACATGTGCCTTTAGGAAATTCCAAAGGTTTAATATTTATCCAATTTTTAATGAATTTTCACAAGGAGGCAAAACTCAGCTGACATACCAAATCCCTCAAATCCCTTGGTCAAATGGATGTTGGACTTTATTAACATTTATAAAGTTGATTTTTTTTTTCTAATTTTTTTTTAAACAGTGGGATCACTCAGTGGCTGAAAATCCCATATTATAATGGAAGGTGTTAGACCGCTTTGACACCAGGCATTCTTTCTAATTCAACTATGATGAAAGAACATGAGTTTTAATTAGTATTTTTTTCCATTTAGTGTCCTGAGGGTACTTTGCCATTGTTGAAATGCAAACTTAAACTCACAGGGTCCTTGCCCTGGTCAGCAAAAGTGTATTGTGTTTGGGCAGCTTTGAGGGGGCACGTGGGATCAAAACAGGATAGCAATGGCATTTGGCTGTCTTAGACTGTTGGTTTGGATAACTGTGCATCCTCATCGAGTTTACTGTGTTAATGCCTTTTGTAGCAAGAGCCATCTACCAAAGTTTCATTCTTCAGGATTTGAAATTCAGCAACTAAAGATAACCATGGGATTGTTCCATAAAGAAGCCTCTGTAAGGTGTTTAGCACCACGTGGCATGAGAGTTCACAGGAGCCGTGCGCAGCTCAAGTAGTGTGTGAAATGCAGCAGGTGTTGGCTGTGGCAGAATTACTGTCAGTAATTACAGGGGTAATCACTACTGGGCAGAGGAGGCTCCTGAGGATTTTGCAGGGGACCATCAACATTTTCAGCAGTGCCTTGAAAGCAACTATAAAGTCACTGTTAAGCTGCAAGCAACCCAAAACTGGTGTAAATAATGACTTCCAAAGCTTGTGCTTTTTATGTAGAGTGTAACGTCTGCCTCTGTTGCTTGTCATGCAGATCGCAGAGAAGATGGCTCAATGCTTCGAGAAGGAGGTAGTCAATCAGATTACCCTGGCGAAGCTGTTGGTTACGAGATTAAAATTCCTGCCATCCTCCCTGTGCCTTGCTCTCAATTTTTAACCCAAACAGAAGTGAAATGTTAGAACATAATTGTTCTGTAAGTCCTGTGAACACGGAGCCTCTGGTTATTTTGAGGGCAGTACATGCTATACTCACTAACATCTGGACCAGCAGGAGCAATGATATAAAGTAATGT
The DNA here is from genome assembly GCF_964188355.1 of Buteo buteo. Taxonomy (NCBI): domain Eukaryota; kingdom Metazoa; phylum Chordata; class Aves; order Accipitriformes; family Accipitridae; genus Buteo; species Buteo buteo. The sequence goes on from NC_134180.1 coordinate 32,709,582, forward strand.
GGCAGAGAGGCACAAGCCCCTCTAGGCAGGGCTGTCTAGCAGGGCAGCAGTATTCCAGGCCAGTGTTCTCCCATCTTTGCAGGGTGAAGACTTTAATTAAAAAACAATTTATTGGGTAAACATAAAGGACATACTTAGTTGGTTTTTGCTTTGTACCGTGAACATGCACGACTCTTCACAAGACAAGATGGCACCTTTATAAGCTTACAACTTAATTTACATAAAACCTGACAGAAGAGGATAAATCTAGGATAAAGTGGGAAGCATGTAATTCACACTGAAAATAGAGCTGTATGGTCATTTTTAGCTCTTTGAATGTTCTTAAAAGCATTTGCTATCCAAGAGAACATCCCCTTGGAGGCAGGTGGGAGTGGTCACAGTGTGTGCTGGAACGCTTAAGCCATTAACCGAACTAGCTGAAGTGCCAATAAGAGTGAAAAGATGGCACCAGGGAGGGAGTCATTCGTGCTGAAGCCCAGGCCTCTCTGTCTTCCTCACACTTGTCATCCAGACTAGCTCGAGTGCATCTGCACGTGCTGCTGTCACCCGTCCAGGATGCACCCTCCCACTACAGCCTTGTGGCAGTGAGCAGGGATAGCAGGAACTGCTGCCAGTACTGCATTTTGGGTTTATTTTTTTAAGAATAATAGCAATCTGCTATCTCTAGTATATAATTGTATGTGTTGTTTTATCTTTTTCCTTTTTCTTTTTGTTACCAGAGTGCCTCTGATGGCTTTTGGAAGTCAGTGGCAACCCGTGTCCCAAGAGAACCTCATGAGATACGTATCCTGAATCCCTACTTCATCCAGGAGGCAGCTTTCAGCTTCATTGGACTGCCTTTCAACAACGGCCTGATGGGCAGAGGGGTAGGTATAAAGCAGAACAAGCAAAACCAAGGGGAATGATGAGAGACCAAACAACAGAGTAGGCTTACACTGTTCTTACTTTTCATTTGGGCCTCCGCTGTTGGATATTGAAGGGAAGTGACTTTGACGCTGTTATGGTGGCAGCGCTCAGCCTCCTTAAGGCCAAGGCAAGGTCCTTCCTTTCTGGTACGAAGCAATGGGTGTTACAGAGAACCCCTTTTCTGGAGGCAGCTCTGAGGCTTCCAACACCAGCTGGGTGATTTCCTGTCACCTGCAGCCTGCCAGAAGGGCACTTGTTTGTGTGCGTGGAGGGAGCTCCTTCCTAAAAGGAAGAAGGAATCCTGCTCTCTGCACCCTTAGTGCATCTGAAAGCAGTGCAGGTCTCCCTAAAGGTCATGCTACAGTTTTACAATTTGCTATCCTCATGGAGACTGCAGCCTAAAATCACTGATATTGCACATCTCATCCTGTATCCCAGGCTTATCGTAAAAGAGGGTAACGATTTGTTTTATGAGGCCTTTGGTAAGAAATTCTGATCTTACAGTGAAGAGTTTTAGATGTAAAAGCTTACAAAAGAAAACAATGTAAACCACAGTTTTAGGTCATAGTTATTAACAGAATACCTCCATGGTCATTCTAGTATCTGTCACCCCCAGTGCAGCTTTTTGGAGTGTTAGCTTGGAGTAGGTGGTGACTTGGGTTTTCTGGATTATCTCACAGTGCAACACTGTCTGAGAACCTATTTATATTTGCTCTACCTAATGTATCAACCATTAGAGAAAGTATTACTTAGGTAAATTACTCATGTACATATGTGATATAGTTGTTGATAGAGACCACACGTGACATTTTGGGGCACGTTAGCACAGCTGACAAACCCAGAGAGAAGCAGTTCTGCTGGACAAGGTCTGTTTGCTCTGCCCCTGGCATTGTCCCTCCGTTGTTACTAGTACCGGAGATTTGCCATGTCACAGCATGGATTTGGACTAGATAGAATAGTGCCTCATTTTCCATGCTCTAATTATATCATAAAGTCTTCAGAAATATTAGAGATGTTTGTTTTATACAGGTCAGATGGGTGGGTGCGTGGAGGTGAGACATTCACTTCTTAAACTGTGGTGTGCAAGATGTGCAGACAGATTCAGCCACACAGAATAGGTCTTTTGTGAAATGCATTGTTGCGTATGTATGTACAGAAGCTGTCTTGTGGTTCTGGAACCGCTGGATTTTTGCCCTGTGCACTGAAGGTATCTTATCCCAAATATTCCCTTCAGCTACAGAGTAACTTCACCTCTCTGCATTCTCCAGAACTTACCCTTAGAAGGATGTGGTCTTGATTTTTCTTCCAGAAAATCAGGACTGCTGCTCCAATGAAGGACAGAAATTATCAAGACTTTCGCCTTTATTTTCTCCAGATTTGTTTTTATTTTTAAACACGTTATTTTAATACGCAAGATATTACTTAAGCTGAGAGGAGGAGAGAGAATCCGGAAATGAAAATGCTGTGAACTGAAGTTTATGAGGTTTTGATAGGTTGTTTAACACACATCAGGCTGGGAAATGAAGGCATCTTAATTGAAACCTGATGTTTTATTTCATGAAAGTCCATCTGAGCATTTAAAAATAGTTTATGGAGCTTCAAGGCAAGCAGTCTTTGCCCATGACCCCTGCTAGATTGTGTTAATTGTAGTTCATTCTTTAAGATGGGGCAGCAGAAGCTCTGCAGGTGCATCTGTGGGGCTGGGAGGTTAGTATACCCTGTCCTGTCTACGCAAGGACACTCTAATACAGTGATTCCGTCAGAGTTTAAAAATAGGGAGAGTGTATTTCTAGCCTGTGGGTACAAATTTTACTACAGACATCATCTGTGGACTGCTGTCATGGAGCTGCTGGGACTTCATGCTTTAGTTGAATGCTGCTGCATCTGTGCAAATGCTTCAACAGAAGGTACTGCAGCCAGCGTAAAGAGGGAGGAGTCTGAGTAGAATCCCAGTGATACAAATGTTCTATAGACCTTTTTTCACTGAGACTTCAAATGCGAAGAGTGGAAATCGAAGCATCTAGACCAAGAATCCAACTCTCATTAAAGATTTGAGAGAGATCCAGCAAGATGAGCAAGGCAGGCAGAGAAAGGAGAATTGCTCCACAAGAGACAGTGTGACCCAGCAGCCGGAGAGCATAGCTGGTTGGGTTCAGGGTCATGCTTTAGAGATGCGAGACAGCCTGGAAAACTTTACTCAGGAAAGAAGCATATGAACATCGAAAATGAAAATGCTGAGGTCTAGTAAGCAAAAGCACAGCAAACAGTATGTGTCCTGAGTTTCTTGGGGGGAACCGGCATGGGGGCAGATTGGTGCCCCCATGCTGCAGTGTGCTGTGATATGTTGGGCAGGCTACACGCAGGAGGATCAAGGCTGGGGGTGCCTTAGTTATCAAGGCCAACATGAAATCCTCATAAAGAGCAGTAATATTCCACTCTTCTTTGGTTCTGATGCCTAAATAAACTTCAGTGCTTCTCTTGCACACCACATATGGTAACAATGTGCTGCCAATTAACTTTGTAATTTGGGGGCTTTTTCAGCAAGGTTGAGGAGAGCTAGCAAAATAGTTTGGGGCTGATCTCAAAGCGTTTTTCCCAGGATTCAATAAAGGGTGAATGTAGTAACATCCTCTGCTTTGATAATATAATTTGGGCCAGATGGTTCTGGAGGATAGTAGAGGGGTACAACTCGGACATGCATTTTGGTTGCACTTGTGGCATTAGTAGCTGAAAGTCTGAGCGAGGAGCAAAACTGGTCACCCATAATGAATAGTGACTTCTCTCTGGAACAGGTCAAGCTTTTCAGGAGTTTCCTCAGTCCACTTACTGAAGTCCTAAGAAGAGGGAGAGCTATTTCCTACTACATGTGGACTACACTTTTCTTGGGATAAGCTGATGATTAAAAAAAACCTTTCGTTTAGGATCCTAGCAGTGTCTGGGGAAAGTTAAATATTAATGCCTGAAGATGATTTAGCATGAAAGAAGGAGCTAGTAAAGACCCTCGCTTTGATTAAAGAATCCTCTTAAGGAGTAGGTGCAGGCTTGGCTGTCTCACTAGACAAAGGTGTATGTACGTGATTTATGTTTAGGTGGAAGTTCTGTGTATACAGGTCTTTTGGCCTTGAAACCAGACATCACTGGTATTGCAGCTGGTAATTCAGGCATGCAATAACCTATCTTACACTGCAGACAGCTTACTGGGGGACAAGCATGAACATCAGTTCAGAGGTGTCATTGCCTGTTGCATGTACAATGCTAGGGATGGTTATTGCCATGATGCTTTTTACTGTGTAGTGAATAGTCCTGTCTACACAGTAGCGCTCAGAGCCATTTGAGCAGTGGCTTTCTGACTCCTCTGGGAGCCCTGAGCATGATGTGAGGTGCCAGGAGAACATTTCAGATGGCACACATTGTCAGGACTGAGGACTCCAGTGCAGACTGTGGTGTTTGTTTCTGTCTCTCTGCTGGTGCTGTGCATCCATGGAATTGCTTATGATTTAACTTCTTCTGAGATTAAGCTCTGCTGCCCAAAACTGTAAGCCTTTGGTTTATTTGTGTATTAGAAATGGCTGAATCTATAGACCCCTTACTAAAGAGATAAAGCATCCTCCTCTGGACTTCACCCAGCCTCAGCACCAACTTGGTGAAGGAGGAGCCATGCGCAGGAGGTGTTATCAGGCTGTGTCAGGCACCTGGCCATGGATTAGCACCTCTGCAGAGTGCTGACAGCCCTCATGCACTCAGGGATTAACCTCTGATGCTGGAGTGTTAGCACATCCCGCCCCAGGGCTTCTCTTTGCTGTTATGTGGTTTTGCCTGTGGGCAGGCAGCCTTTCTGGAGATGCCAGTGGTGACTCTTTGCTGCGTAGGCAGCTTTTCAGCTCCCCTGGCTGGTCATAACAACCCTTTCTGTCTTTAGTACTGGGTTGCCCTGGTGCCCATAAGCTTTGTCTCCTGGGCTGCTCTTGCTGGACTGTCACTGTGTGAAGGCTGTGTCTTGAGACCTCTTGGGTCTTTGTGGAGCAGAAGAGAGGTGAGGGATGGCAGGAGCAGAGCAGTCTGCCACCCCATCCCTCCAGTTGAGTGCTTCTCCTCCTTTTTCTGATGGCATCTTCTAAGGCAGGTAGAGGGACAGGTAAAGGGCCACTATATAGAGACTTAGTGTCATTGTAAGCTTTGGGTTTGCAAGACAGCACATCTACTTCATGGGCTGGACTGTTAAATCCATTACCACTGCAGTGTGATCAGTCCATGACCTGCTGGGGAATGGACGCTCAGATAAGCCATTATAGGGTAGCAGATAAATGCCTACCAGCCGCTTCTCAGTAAATGCCCAACCACGTGCTTCTGCACGTGATAGATCCATAGTAACTGAAGGGAGTTTACTTTTCAATGAAAGAGTAGGCCATGAACTCCCATTTAGCACAGAATGAAGCACATACATGGTTACCACAGAGCAGCTTGCTTCTAGTAAAGTCATGCCCTTGCTTGCTCTCTGTTAAATCGTTAGGTCCTTAAGAAATACTCCCTGCATTGCACAGGAATCTGCTCTATGGCAAACAGTGAATCAGAACTTGTGCATCAGGTTAGATGTGGTGGAAGATATTTGGTTTGGCCTAAGTCATATAGGAGCTCAGCAGTTAAATGGCAGGATGGAAACCTGCTGGGCAGCTTGTCATGCCACCAGCAACAGGCCCCTGGCCTTTTGCTCTGCTGCAGACTGCCAGTTCTGGAGGCTCTGTCCCACTTACAGCAAGGTATAACTAGGGGAGGTGAAGGAAGAGTGTTAGAAATGCTCTGCTTTGTCTTCTGAAGCCCAATATTGCAGCTGACTCAGTGCATGGATGGAGGTAGCTGTGGGAGTACCTTACAGGCACACCTTACTTACAGATTGTAAGCTCCTGTGACAGGGACCGCTCTGCAGAATGCCAGGCACTTGTCTGCTCACAATAAGTGATGCTAAATTGCTTTTTATGCCATATTTCCAAACTTGCCCACTAAGGGAAGCAAAGCGTAGGTTTGGAGATGTTCCTGTGCAAACGTAAATGAACAAAAAAAACCCACCAGTGACTGTTGTGTATAGCGTGTGATGGCTACTATAGTTTTGTTCTGTATTTCTTTTGTTTTGTCTTTACTGCCATTAGGTGGTCAAGTCTGTAACTGATAAAACTAAGGTAGCAATTTTTCCTAGGTGAGCAGTTTTTCAAGTTTTCCCTCAAAAAAATTAATAGAGTAGTCAAACCAATTTGAATATCTAGTTGTATTATTGTTTTTAGGGAATTTATTCTTTAGCAATACTTACCCTTTTAGTGAAAAAGGTAACAACTGGAATCATCTGAACAATTCAATATGTCTTACCCTGAGCTAAGTAAAATCCCATAAATAACTGGAATTCATTTAACATATTAAGGGAGTCAAATATTTCTAAAAACAGATTTACAGCAGTCATTTCCTTCCAGTCCAGCAGGCAGTGACACAGGAATGACCCGGGCATGGAATGAAAAGCAGCAAGGGCTTTTCACATGCACCAAGCAAAGAGCAGTTACCGTCCCCTGGTTCAGTCACCAGCACTGGATCTCCAGCGCAAGCCCATGAGGTGATGGTGCTCAGCCTCCATTAAGTCCAGAGGAGTGCTGGTGTTCATTTCTGCTGACTGGCTTCTTCTGTGAGTAGAAGTCAGTCTTAAAAATGTCTTCAGGGGGACCAATGGAACATGAAACAGCAATGTCTTGAGGGGAAGCCTTTTATCTTTTATTGCAGCAGAAAACAGCGTAGGAGTTAGAAGAACCTGTCCTATGTCTGTCTGTACCGCTAAAGGCATTTCTGATCCCCTGACCTAGTGGTGCAGACTGGCTGTGTTTGCACCACACAGAGCTTGCAGTGATCCCTGTCGCAGCACAAGACCAGAGATCTTTGCCTCTCTTGTCTTCACGCTGTTCTTACTCGGGATCCACCATGCATGTGCTCACCTCACCCATGGAGGACACGTGCCAGCAGGCCCCTGGAAGGAGCCATGCTCTGGATGGACAGGCAGCCTTTGCCCAGTACTGCTACGATGACATGTTGCTCACCACTATGTTTGCTGCTCCTCAGCTTCTCAGTTTGTCAGATGGCCTTTTGGTGTTGTCTCTGGCTCATCTGTCAGTCTGCTGCGTTCTCTCAAATGGGACCAGGCAAAGGGCTGATCCCTGGGGAGCATTATATTAGGTATTACATTTTCCAGATGTTTGGGCTTAGACAAGCAGCCCAGGCTTGGAAATTCTGACTGTCAGTTCAGGCCACATTATCCAGGGAGGTTGCCCTTGTAGTTGTTTACCAGTGCTGAGGAGGGCATGCTAAACCTGGTACCCACCGTGGGCCCCAGCTGGGACAGAAACCTGTGAGACACAGTAGGGGGGACAGAGCTTGGAAAGCCAAGTTCCAGGCTTGTGGCAGGGAACTGCCAATGCTTTCTGGGGTCTTGCCATTCCCAGCTCTCCCTGACTGGTGGGCACCAGTTGAGGTCAGAAACTCATCACGGCTACGTCTGGAGCAGCGGTCCTCCTGGACCACTCCAGGCAGCCCCATGCCATGGCCTAGCCTGCACTGGCCAGTCTGTGTGCAGCTGGGAGGAATCCCAGGAGGCTTCTGCCTCGGCACTGGCCACTGTTGTGCTGCCATTCTTCAACCATTTCGCTGAAAGCAGCATTGCTTGGTGGTACAGGAATACCCAGGCACATAGAGGGCCATCAGCAGAAAGACAGGCTTTGAGCTTGTCCAAACCCAGATTATTATTCCTGAGGCAGGATGTTGGGATTTTGGTTTTTTTCCTTAGCAATGGCCTAGAATAACATGAGGCCTGTTCAGTTTTTTGAGAGAGTTTTATTTTCATAACTCAATGCAAGAGGTGTGGTGGTTGCTTTGGTATGTCTTTGGGGCACGGCACCAGGGTGTGTGTGGTGAGATCGCACTGACGCATTGTGCAGGGCATAGCAAGCCAGGTTTGGCACAGCCATGTCCATGATGCCTAACTTCTTTTGGAGTGATCTGTCCCCCAGCTTGCCCTGAAGGTTGTACATGATTCATTAGGTCCAGATTAGAGTTTAGCAGCAAACAAATTTATATGCCTGTGTACAATCAGGAGAGCTTGGAAGCTGTGTAGATGCAGCCAGAGAATACTTCTAACCTGTTTCCTCTCTCTGATGTGTGTTCCCTCTCATTTGCCGCTTCTTTGCTGAGAGGATAGGAGAGCCCTTTCCTCTGGACCTGAGAATGCTGCTGAGTTGGTTTCTCTGCAGCACAGCTTGGGACACATCCCTAGATCCTGCAGGGCCTTCTCTTTCCTGTGCTGCATGCTGGACATGAGGCAGTGCTTCATTTTCAACAGAGGGAAGGAGTAGCAGAAGCTCAGCAGGCTGTGACAGGAGAAAACCACTCCGTTTCTATAGGTTAAACCAAATCAGGACCAAAGCACTGTATTGACTTACTAATGACATGTAGTTAACCAGCAATCATGCTTCTATACTCCTGTTCAAGCCGCCTCCTTTTTTTTCAAGCCTCTCTAATTCCCCAGTTACTGTTTAATCTTTCTTATAGTGGCTGCTTTGTTAACGTAAGCAGTTTGGAACAAATGCCCAGTTATGTGTATTTGATCCAGGCGCATGTGGGTGCACACACAGTTTGTACTCATGTTCTTCTCTTAGCAGGTGCTGTTACCCACGCCATTTACTAAGCGTGGGCTCTGCAGGCATCCCCGTGCTGCCCTAACAGTTATTGCCCTCAGTGAATAGCAGCGATAATAATTTTTAAAATATTTTCTAGACGGTCCTCTCTAGCCCACAGGGTTCTGCCTGCAGCAGTGGGACGTGAGGCTGCATCTCAGCAGTGAAGGTGTGAATGCCTGCTGATCTCTTGTCTTCAAGGGGGACACAAGCATTAGGCTGTAGCTACCGTAGTATTGGAGGGTGGTAACATAAATAAGGCATAATTTAATTAAAAACTGCCATCAGATCATCAGTTTCTGAATGTGATTTTAGGGCAACACAAAACTATTTTTGCTAAGGACAGCATGTGAATTTCTGATAGTCGTAGGAGCCAAACCAGATACATCTACTACAATCTGAGAGATTAGGAAGTCTTTGGTAGTCCTTGGGATTTTAATCATTTTTGAGAGAGAACCAGGCAGTACTGAGGTACTGGCATGTCAGGAACTACTGAAGAACAGAAGCAGATGAGAAAATTATCTCCTATTTTTCCGTAAAGGCCATTGGAGGTATTATGTGTAGAATAAAATCAGGCAGATATTTGGTGACCAAAGGAAAGTTCACTTTTGATTTCTGTGATCTCTTATTCTCCAAACAGAAATAAGAATATGCTTGAAAGAAAGTTATGGTCGTTTGGCAGTCCTCCCATAAGGTTGGGTAGTATGATTAATTCTCTGTGGTTTGTAAGACTCACATTAGAAAGTTAGCTCTTAAATGTTAACTTGGCCAGTGAAATTCCCTCCAGGCAAAGACCCTGTGTCTCCCTTGAGCTGTACCGTGGGAATGGGCCCAGTGCAAGTGTGGGTGGTGTTAACGCTGTCATATTCCCAACAACGACACATTCTCAAGGACGTAACCATTTACTCACTATGTTTTGGACACTGTAACTACAGCTCAGCTGACGGAAAGGGTTTTGTGGCAAGTCCACTTACCAGCTGATGCAATTCCAGTGACATCCGAATGTCATCTCCTATGTAAAACATAAAGCTGGGAATATCTGAATTTGAACTGCCATGCCTGGGAAGACAGGATGTTGTTGCATATTTTGAAATTTGGGGGAATTTTCTTATCCTTGCCTAATAAACTTTTTTCAATTTTTTTTAAACCCCTCCTTGATATTCTATGGCTACAAGTGAATTAATAATTAACTAAAGTAACCAGAATAAAAACAATATTGTTTTTATGAATGTTGCTCTCCTGTATGGGTCAATTGAAATTAAGCAGTGAGAACAAAATGACTCTGCTGTTTTTCCTAACATCTGGAGCTGGCACAGGAGGATGTAGTAAGGTCTTTTCATTTGAGATGTGCACTGTTACAGTTGCACTGCAAATGTTTTAATCAGATGTCTCACTGATTTAGCCATAAGCAGTTTTTGCATGTTTGTCTTCAGGTTAGTGTAATTCCAGTGTACTGTATTGGAGTTCTCCATAGCACATGTGTTGTGCTCCCAGCTCTGCACATCTCAGCTAGGGTATGGGTGGCATTCTTTGCTTGGAAAATGTTGGTCTTGGGACTGGTCAGGTGATCAGAAGTGAGCAAGGTAGTGTGCTGCCAAAAGCTGGTTCCTTTAAATGAGCGGCAGAAACTCAAAACATTGTGTTCCCAGTCTGTTACAAACATCAGGTGACATGCAAGAGCGTTGCTCACCGGTTCAGGGTAAACCGTTTTAAATGCAAAATATAAGCATGCAGCTGGTTTCTACATCTCAGCTAAGAGGCTGTCACCCTTGGTGACTGTCTGAGCATGTCCTCTGAGTTCATGAAACTTTTGATATGGCCGATGTTGGATGCTCTACAAATGAAGATAAAATATGTGGGTGGATTTCTCAGCCTCTCCCTAGCCCCTGGGGTAACACTACCTCTGGATTTGTCTGCCTAAAGGGGAGCTAGAACAGTCTGTGAGCTAGGGTTTTGCACTGGAAGCACTCATCTATCACAGCGGTCATGTTCATCTGAACGCACAAGAGGAGTTGCAGCCGTACAGCACCACTGTCACAGGGCCTCGGCAGAAGCCATATGAAATGGGAAGGGCTGAGGCTGGACTTCAGTGCAAAAGGCTGGTCAGCAGATGGGAGAGGACAGTTGGGGTGTCCCTGCTCAGAATGCTAGCACCCATCTCTGACTGGCTTCCCAGTATGCTGTGGCTAGGAAGGGTGGGTATGGCACAGGGCAGAGTGCCCTTTGCCTGGGAGGGTGCTCCTGAGCAAAGGAAGGGGTCTCAGTGCACACTGCTGACTGGGTCTGCCTGATCTCCATCTCCCAGAGCTGTCTAACAGCCTCCGTAAACTGCTTTTGCCATCAGTAAAATAAAGAGTTTGTACTGTTCCTCACTTCTGCTCCTTTGTGGTGGCCTGTTTGGGATAAGTATTTCTCCTTAGCCTAGCTGGAAGCCAGCAACGTGCATAGAATTGTAACCCAGTGATTCATCCTCCAGGTCATCTGCTGCCCCATTCTCAGGATAGCAAAGTTGTGGAGGGGGAGTCTGACCATTTGCATTAATCCCTCTGCCCTGCAGTACTGCCCTGGAGAGTCAGGTCATAGACCCTCAAATGAGAGCCGCTGCTTTTGTGCTCGATGCTTTGCAGGAAGCTAGCTAACATATGATTTTCTTTATAAGTTGGGAGGCTATTGACCCTGCAAGATGGCACTGGGCAGCTGATGTGCTGATATAGCCAAATACCCTGTTCCTGATTTTCTGCTTAGCAGCAGCAGTGCCCCTGTGAGCACAGACAATAAGAGGAAATCTTTGATTATAGAAATGGCAACCTGCTAATGACTTCCATTCCTGCTTTCTCTCCTCTCAGAACATCCCCACCTTGGGAAGCGTAGCAATAACCATGGCGCTCCACAACTGTGATGAGGTGGCGGTAGCTGGGTTTGGCTATGACATGAGTTCACCCAATGCACCGCTGCACTACTATGAGAACATCAAGATGTCTGCCATCAAAGAGGTAGGGAGCTCCTGCCAAGCACATCTTCCTCCCAAGCCCGCCGACTGCCCTGACTCCAGAGCCTGACTGGGATGGTGATGTCAACTCACAGCTTTCCTGTATGGGTCAAAACACAGCTCCACCCATGCATTTGCCTGTAAAATTCTAGACATTCTCCCAAGCGCAATGTGTGTTAAAAATGGTTATTTCTGCTGGGAAAAGTTCTCTGGAATGTGTATATAATGTGATTCCTTCTTCAAGCAGCGGAGAAAAGATTCACGTAAATGTTAACTTGAGTAGGGTGAAAGGGAGCAATTCTGCTCTGGGGTTGAAAAGATGTGGCCTCCTCCTGCTTTTTGATCCATTGTATTGCTCTCTAATCCATAGGCTTCTTTTGCTAGATGATCCACTTCTTAGCCCCTGTGAAATGTGGGGGAGGTGAGATTAGCCCATGCATGTTAGCTCTCAGCTGATTGTTCAGCAGCAGTTAGCTAGTGTAAACACATCATGGTTCTGTGGAGACTGCTCTTTAAAGCCAGATCTACATGAGAAACATTTTGTGGTACTATCACAGTGAGATGAACAGCATTTTTAGAGGAACAAAAGCTCTCATGTTGGTATAATGCAGCAGTATAAAGACACTCTTTCAGGTTTGTCCATTTCCCATACCAAACTAGAGCAAACTTGGACGCTGATCAAAGCTTCTATAGTGGGAAGGTTTGCTGCTTTTTTGGTAGAGCTCAATCTTTCCCAGGATGGATGTGGCCCAGGTCTTTCTAAGGTTGCTTCCCCCTCTTCACTGGCACCTAGGTAGGGAAACTTCCTCCATCCTACTCCACATTGTGAAAAGTTGTATTGTTCATGGACAGTAGCTGTCTCCTGGCATTTGGCATTTGTTCACCTTGAGCACTTTGCCATTGATCCAGGCCAGGAGGGAAGCTGGGAAGTTGTGTTTTTCCAAATCACAAGATTGTACGTGTCTTAGGACTCTCACAGGCTGCAGGCTGCATGACCCCAGGCAGACTGAGAGGAGTTGGAAATCAGTGATTAGTCAGCTTGAGAAATGAGAATAGCATGTCTAATTATCAGAATAATGAGGCTTTGGAACAACCTTTTAGCAGAGGCCAAGAGAACAAACTGAGTTTGGGTAAAGACTGTGAGGAGGTCCCCAATATATCAAGGGATTGGACACTGTGGTCCTGAGGTGCCTTCTGGGCCTCTGGAGGTAGCAAGAAAGTCTGCCTTGCTCAGTGGAATAACCATGGATTTAATCAGTCCTGGCTGGGAAAGTGTGTGCCCATTTACAGGATTTAAAGGGTATGTCCAAAGAGGAAGACTGAATTGAGTCACTATGTACAGAGTTGGTGTCTGGCTTGTAAAATCTCCAAACGGAAAATAGCTGAGGAATATCATTCTTGCAGTAGTAGAGGAGGTATCACCATTGGTTTGCCCAGTTCTGACTCTTCCCTGGGCATCTGCTTATAACCGCTGCTTGAGACAGGACCCTGGGCTACCCAGGCCCAGGTCTGAGTCAGTACAGCTGGTTCCTTAGTCTTCCAGCAAACACACAAGTACACCAAAGTGAAAACGGATGCAGATGCCTGGCTCCAGCAGTGGATACAGAGACTCTTGATGAAGGTTTCAGGAAAAGCTTTTGTCTCTGTAGTGCCACTGTTTGCACTCTGGTGAATCGGCTGCCTGTGGTGGAGAATCACTCTTGCCCCGTTGTTCTTCCTGTCTCATAAGGATGTCAGTCCCATGGTCTGCTCTTGGACATGGGGACACTCACAGCGGGTGTCCTGTGCCAAGCCTGTTTTGCAACCTGGTAAATGTCTCTGACCTCAAGGACACCTACACAGGAGCTGACAAGAATGAAGTTGTCTTGCTCTTGATCCTTATATGGATCAGTAGGAAAAGCTGGCAAAAAGAGTTGGATGACAGAGTCTCTGGTTGAAGTCACTGGCCCAGATCACTTGGATCTCTGATTCTGGAGCCCAGCACCCTGAGTTGGATGTAGAAGCCAGTGGAAGGCAGGAGGGAGTCACTCCTGGACACCTTATGTGGTCTCAGGAATAAACCTTGCATGGCACAGGGCAGCAGATGAGGATGAACATGTGAAATGCAACCAGTAGGGTCTCCAGAGAGACCATTTCGTGTCTGGTTTGTCAAGCCTCTGCTGTCTGGAAGCTGTCAGTCATCATGTCCAGGATGTTCTGTACAGAAGTGAGGGAGCGTTGAAAGGTTCTGGTGAAGCCTCACTAATTCAGATGTCATTGGATTTGTTTCTGCAGCCGGGGCTGTTGCTGAGAGCTCTGCAGGCCAGTGGAGCTGGTCCTAGGAGGAAGGTTCCTGTTCCACTTGAAGGCTCGTTATCTGATATGTGTCTACCCATTTAATCCTCACATCCTCACGCACAGGCTCCTCTTACATTTCGCTGCCCTGGTACAAGAAAAGCCATCTGTTCCCGAGTATCAATAATTAATGCTTCTCCTGCCTCTGCCCCTCCCAATATGACAAATTGTTTGTGATATTGTGGAATGTGAAGAGCAGAGAGAGGATTGCATTTCTTTCTCTCCCATTTAATATTAATGGTAGCTGGTAATTGTTAGTCACCTGAGGGTGAAGTTGAAAGGTGAAGGGTGTAATAGTTGGGTTGTGTCTTCTGCAGTTGCCCTCAAAGAACACACAAATGGATATTTGCCCCACTCTACACTGGCAGCGCCCTGCACACCCTGCTTGCAGAGAGAACTGCATGTGGTTTGCAAATCGGGAGGCTGGCCTGCATTGGTACCTTGTGCCAAGCCTTGCCCTGGGCATTAGTGAAAGAAGACTGACCCAGAGCCAAGCTCCACCAATGTTTTTGTCTGTTCCATCTGCTTTGATACCTAAAGGCCCAAAAGCATCCACAGCATTTTCCTCAGTGTTACTTTGAACCTCTGGGATTGCGTCTGGGTCTAGTTCTTCGTGGTCCTCCTCTACATTTCAACCTCTAAAGGAGACACTAAAGCAGGCTATGCCTTGAAATTACGCAGGTATCATCTTTGTCCTCTGTCTGGCCTGCAGACCCATGGAGGCTGGAGTACTCATTCCCGGACAAGGGAGTGGAACAGGTTTGCTTAACATAGCAACATGACAGCACTGAAACAACTGCCATGGGATGCAGCTGTTCCACCATAACAAACATCCCAGGCAGGAACCCCTGCAGTTTGACGAGGCTTTGGTGGGGCAGAACCTCTATTTCTGAAGTTGAAATCTTTTCCCTGACTGCCAGGCTCCTCCAGCCTGAATAACCAAAAATCTGCAGTGTTTAAGCCTGGAGAGCAGCTGCAGGGAAGCACTCCAGCTCCACCCTGAAACCATCACTGTCTTTACAGAGAGAATGTAAACACCAGCAGTGTCCTGGGTCTGGAGGTGCCACATGTGTGTGTGTGGCTCGTGGGAGCCTCCCTGGGAACATCCATCGAGCCCCTTCCCTTGCCTGGTGTCCACAGGGGCAAAGAGCCTGCCAGCGAGCGTGCACCCTCTCAGCAAGGTGTGTCACTGATTTTCACTTGAGGCCTGCTTGACATCTCTCTGGACACTCTTGAAACTATGTGACTCATCTCCAAGGAATTTGTTCTGATTACATAAAAAAAGCCAGCAAAATGCACTTTCTTGCTCAGAGCTGGGCGGAGATGCCTCTCCCATGCCAAGACTGAGGTGATAAAATCTCTGTGGAAATGAATGTGATTTTTCCTGTTGCTCTGTGGGACTGGTGGCTGAATTTCCAAGAGGAGAAACAGGCAGACCCAGTGTATAGTTTTGCTTAGTCTTTGCTTTCCCTGCGGGGGTAAAAGCCCTCGAGGTCCAAGATTGTGCTACTGTGGCTACCACAGAAGGCAGCTGCCTCCGCTGCCTCTTCCAGTATCTCCGACTCCCGAGGGCTGGGCAGGCATTTACTGCCCCAAAGGAAAAGGCTCTGCAATGAGGCAGATGCTCTGGAACTTCATCGGTGTTACCAGTCAAGGGGAAGTATATGGTCTTGGGACTCTGGTCAGTAGCATGGCTGCAAAACGCATATGGATTCTTCTGTGCTTGTGGATGTTCATGAGAGTAAATTTCTCTAGTTTAGTCCTGGACAGCTTCCTTACCCTCTGTCCTGGGTAGCTCAGTGTATTCCAGCCACGGTACATCCAGGCAGACCTGGTGGAGAGGACCCTTTTCTGTTCGTAAGTGTGCTCTGGAGAGCTGAAAGCACACTGGTGCAGTGCTTTCAGCTTCAGGCTGTGAGCTGGAAGATCAATGCTTGTAGGGCAAAACCGCCCCTCGATCCCAGCTCTGCTGCCCAGCACCTTCTCCCCTCATCTCTCATCTTCTCCCCATCAGGGCCAGGGGTGCAGAGTCGCTGGCCTGCACTCCAGCAGGGGGGTTCTGGGTGCTATGAAGAAAGCCTAGTGGTCTCTGGTCTGTTACTGGGAGGTGGCTGGCCAATAGACCCAGTGCTGTTGTGTAAACTCTCATCAGTGATTTTTCAGCTCTGATCCCGTCTCTGTTTTAGCTTAGAAATTGCAGAATGTCCAAGTGTGTCATCCCCCTTCAGTTACTGTTTTCCCTATTCCCAGTAACTTTGCAACAGCTTTCAACCCTTGGCTGCTTCCAGGAATGCTGTACAGAAAATGATTGAGTCCTTGCCAAGGTGTCTGCTCACTTGTTTCTGTTTTTGTGGCAGTGAGTCCATCAGAGCTGAATTTTGATAGGTTATTGTATTTTTATTTCTTGCTCGGGTCTTGTAATGCTTCCTGCCCAAGCACTCCATGAAAGTGTATTTTTATCACAGGTCTCTGTCTTCTGTTAATGCAGAAGTGTCAGATCCACTGGAAACATAGCAAAGGAAACATGGAAATGGAGGTGGGGAAAAAGGGAATCATTTTAAAATAGAGTGAAGGCTTTTCTGGATAAAAAAATTGATGTACCTGCCTGTAAGGATTACAATAGACCTTCATTGCTAATGGCAAAACAGGCTAGTGTTTCAGGCAGAAATTGTTGCAGGATGGGAAGGTGAGTGTTTAGAATAGTGAAAACGTGAGTTGATGAAACTGAGAGAGCAGGAGGCTGTGCTAAATCATGGGAAGGAAGCACAAGACTGGCTCCCAGTATTCCTCCTCCACCTGCCCTGCCCTAGCACACAGCCTTCCCCAACCTCACAATCCAGAGGTGGGCTTCAGTCTCCTGGTCCTTTCTTGCAGGAGCAAGAATGCGAGCAAGGAGTCACATCAGATGCCACAGAGAGAACGCCCCGAGGTGTCTTCTCAGCAGCTGGCTGCAGACTGCCTCACACACCTGCAGTTGGTAAAAATGGAGAATGTGTGGTTAAAAGCCACTCTTATCCATCCAGAGCCCCTCTGTGGCATTTGTGTCGCTCGGTGGAGCTGCTGACTTGTCTCCTTTTCGCTGTAGAAGCGGATCAAGCGCCAGCGCCGATGTTGTTGGAGGTGTCAGCTCCTTTGATACAGCTGTGCCCGGCACTTCAGTGACTTGCTGCCTGACCCGAGGGGGAGGTGGTGCGGCTGCCTTTGATGGCTTCTTTCTGATCATTGGCTCCGCTTCCCCAGCAGGTCTTTGTGGGATGCTGGAGGACACCATCTTGTAACACTTCTTATTCAGCCTGTGTAAGGGCTGTCACAAGGGCCAGGGGAGGTGGCCTGCAGCACGCAGTGACACACAGCTTTGTCTCTGTCTCTCCCCGCCAGCAGCTACCTCTCAGAATAATCCGCAAACATCAAGTTTGGAGTCTCGGCCCATAAAGACACAAACAATAGCGCTTTATCATCATCTGGGCTCTCTCTGTGAAGCCGTCCTTTGCATTTTAAATCAACACAAGTTGCTTGGGAGGGGGTGGTTGGGCTGCTTCAGGCCTCCAAGTACCTTAAAGTTTGCGGTAGCCAACAAGAAGAACAAAACTCCTTTGAAAGCCGGGCAGATGTCTAGCCTGGTGATTTATAGACTAAAAACACAGCTATTCGAGCCTGGCTGATGAATTGCAATTGGAGTACACGGAATGGTGCAGACTGAAATGGAGGTCAGCTTTGGAGAGGGAGGTTAGGGGCTGGGGCAGGGGGACCTCTGAAAGGGCAGTGCTTTTTCTTGGGGCCAGCAGTGATGACTGATGAGGTTTATACATTTTTGTCTTTGTTTAAAAGCCACCTGTTTGACAGCGTTTTGGCTGAACGAAGGCCTCACATGCTGTGCCTGTGCATAAGGACTGTGTGTCTATGGAGTAGAAATCCAGAAAAGATTGATGGAATAGCAGTCACGACCAGAGCACAGGTATTGTCTCTTTCAGTAGGACAGAAGTACGGTAACACTCGTGGGGTACCACTGTGCACTAATAACAGCAAGGAAGGTAAGGCTGTAGGATGGACAAAAACAGAACTAGGATTTGGACAAGATCTCTGTAGGAAAAGACAGTAAAAGATCTACAGGGGTGTGCTAGAGCCCAGCTGCTGACCCCAACATTGAACACAGACCTCTGGAGGGGTGCTAGGTACCACCAGAAATCGCACTGTCAAGGATGTACAGTAGGGACCAGTAGTACTGTCAAGGGGAGAGCCCAGGTATTCCCAGATGCAGTAGCTAGCACAGTTCTTCTCACCAACTGTGAGGGGACAAGAAGAGCTGGTGGCCTTTCAGAGCTGTTTTTACCAGGCATGAAGACCTTGCAGAGGGACATTTTAGGAAATAGCATTTCATCAAGTGCCTTCATGGTTAAATTAAATGGAAAGGCAACAGAAGGGATGTTATAACTCAGATTTTTCTTCCAAAAGGAGGGATCTTAATAAGCAGGGCTATACCCCCACTGTGGGGTGGTCCTCAGCAGTACTGGTGGGGTGCTCAGTGGAATTGGGACGTGTGTGCAGACTCTGACCTCCCTGAATTTAGGCTTAGACTAGGAGAATGGGCTACCAAAAGCAGATGCACTGAAGAACTCACGGACTCATTGTAGACATGGAATCTTTTTTGTGAGAAGTGCAAAAATTATCTGCAATTCATGTTTGCAGCAAGGGGGGAACTGGCAGGGAAAGGCTGTAGGCATAACTTCATAAATAACTGCTTCGAAGGTGGTGTTAGAAGTAACAGAGAAGTGGGGGAGAGCATCAGGAGACTTCACCCATGATGGTTGGAACGGACAGAGATAAAGTGGAAACTGGCAAAAGTCAAGTTGAATTAGATCTTGCAAAGGAAAATAAACAAACACTGGACAGTCCCACTGCCAAACAAATAATACGGAAACAAGTAAAGAATTACCAGGGCTCTAGCATCCAGGGAGGTGAAGGAAGCAGAAGTCGTAGGAATTAAGGAGCCAAAATGGGAACCACATGAATGAATATATTACCTCCATAAGGGTGATATGATGAACGTGAGGGAAAGGGTGGCTTATGGTGAGAAATTCATAGAAACAGAAAATTACCGGGTCAGCAGCAAAAGGCAAAAGCCATTGAAGCTAATGCACTAGGTGTGAGAGCCTGAGAGATCTCTGTTCCAGCTGCTGCGCTGTTGAGCCAATTAAGCTGCAAGTCCAGAGGAAAAGGTCCTCAATAAATCTACCAGGTTACACGTGGTTCCACAGGATTAGATTGTAGTGGACATAATACCTCTTCTTCCTTTCTTTTTTGGGGGGATGGGAGCGAGGCAAGGAAAATAATCTTGTCAAATTCAGACCTCTTAATCTGACCTCAGAGGTACTATTTAGAACTTCAGAGCAAAGTTTAAATGAAAGAATAATTAAATCCTGAAAGCAAACACAACATGGATTTACCAAAGGCAGGTTACAAAAACTAATTTAATATCTTTATTTGATTAAAAAAAAAAAAATTCTGGTGACAGAGGAAGTGTGGTAGCCCAGTCTGTCTGAAGTTCACTTAGGCGTGCGATACTGTGCCATGTGAGATATTATTAGTTAAGCTTCAGAAGCTACGATTTGGTGCAACACCTGTATGTGAATAGTCTCTCTAAAGAAGAACACAAAGAGCAGCTCTGAGCGGACAGCTGGGAGTTTCCACAGGAGGTCATGTTTAGTGTTTGCTTTAATGATTTTTGGCACAGAAGGCAATGGTGTGCAAGTGGAATTTGTGATGAGACAAAACCAGGTGTGGTCAATACAAGGGAGGATCAAAATACCATCCAGGAAGACCATGAACACCTTGAGAACAGGGGTAAACTGGGTGGCATGGAACCTAAGAGTATGAATGGAAGGTCATGCTGTTTGGGGCAATACCAGAAATTTTGTCTTTAAGCTGGGATAGCGTTATTTGGCAATGGTGGAGAAGGAAAGTGCTTAGATAGGTACCAATAAATCACGGGATAATTCAGGATGCCAGGCTGTTACTGTGGGAAAAAAAGGCAAATACAGCTCTGGAAAGACTAGAGGAAAGGGCTCTTGTAGAGAGAGAAAATTGTCTCTGCATGAGGCAATGGTGAGCCTTTTTTCTGGTTCACGAGAAGTAAATGTGGGGTAAACAGGGACAGAGGGAGCTACTACACTTCTGGGAAATTTCCCAGTTTTCACAGGGGAAATGAACAGCCTGTTTTGGTAGAAGGAAGGCATGGCTTGTTTAGCTTGGTAAAATGAAGACTGAGAAGAGATACAATTGCTCTCTCTGTATGTATTAAGAATAAGCAGGAGCTAAAAGAGCTGTTCAAATTTTCAGGTTGGTGTAAGAATGACTGGGCATAAAGGAGCTGTGAGTAAATTTCCTAAACATGAAAAAAGGAGGGTGCCCAGCCCTCCCTTTTGTTTCAGTACTTGTGACTGCCGAGGGGGTGCGGGCGGACGGGGCAGTCTGGGGTGATGGACTGAGGAGGGGGCAACGGGTCCTGAATGAGGCAGGGCACTGAGGTCACAGGAGGTGCACTGGGAGGTGAAACTGCTGCTTGGGTGGCCACAAAACACCTAGTGTGAGTGGTCACCATGCCGGGACCAGAGCAAGGGCATGGGCACAGCAGAATCATGAAAAATAGGCAGCTCTAGAGACAAGGCAGTGGAGGTTAAAGGCAGAGATAAATTGGCACTGGAGGAGACTGGAAACCGACTGCTACCACTGAAGTAGCACTTCTTGCTGTTGCTGTGATTTCTGTGTAGGTTTTGAGGGAGAAATGCTGCTGACCTGCAGAAATACAGAGGATGTAACAGAACTGAGAAGCCTCCTGCTTTACAACTTTCTGTTTTTCTTGAATGCATTCCTCATTGACTTCACTCTCTCTGATTAAATCTTCCTGTATTTTAAGATATTGCAATATACTTGATATGACTAATTTGTTCTGAAGCTGAGGCATTCCCTGATTGTAATTGATTACAGATGGGGAGCTTACCTTCCTTCCTCCTGGGTTGGTCTCTGAAACACTTTCCTAGTCTTAAAATATTCTACTTGCCTTCTCTTGAAGGGACAAAGAGTGTTGTGTGCTTCCTCATGGAACTGTCAAGAAAAAAAGAACAGGTGGTTTGGGGCTGCTGCATTTGCATAACCCTGAAAGGTGGCTTTAACTGATGATAAATTTTGATCTAACAACTGTGACCAAATGATCAAACCCACTGCCACCTCTCTGGGATGGACAGCCATAACAGTGCATGTGCTTGCAGAGTAAGTCTCCTCCTGCTGCTTCTCTCTCTCTGCTGAAAAGAGCAAACATTCACTATTCAGAGAAAGACCCAAAGCAAAGGAAATCCCAGCCTGATCCCCAAAGAACAAGAAGGGCTCTGGAGCCTCCTGCGACATTCCTATTGGAACTCCCAGAAGTTCATTACTCTGGCTGTGGGCTCAGACAAGCAGCCCCTTTGTTTGCACAAGTGGAAGCTGTACCGACGCCTGCTCGGTGCGAGCGGCGGAGCAGGGAGAGGGCAGAGCCAGTCTGCCAGGTTGCAGGAGCAGCAGTGGTGGTGACGTGCAGGGACAAGAGGGTGGAGGTGGCAGTGAATGCTCCGAGCTGCTCCGTTGCTGTCTGGAGGTGCAGATTCACGAGAGAAGAGCTGGAATTTTCTGCTTGCGATGCTGAGGTTTAGCTTCAGGACTTGGGGCAGGAGGTTTGTGAATGTGAACAATCCCACGTACAGGAATAGGAAATGAGGCAGTAATGGCTCGGTGTGCACGGGAAGAAGGTCAAAGCAGTCAGAAGGGACAGTGAGCATCTTGCCAGCGCAGCCAAAGTGCATCCAGCATCCGCGGGCAGGAAAAGGCTTCTTTGCAGGAGTAGCAGGAATAAACCACCAACATTGCAGCTGCTTCATGTAATCATCCTCCAGGCACAGGTCCTGCTCACAATCCTCTGCTTAAAATGTCAAAATGAGCACTCTGACAGCACAGCCCTGTTTGTGGGGACACAGGTGGCCAGACCGTTGCCTCTTATCATCCTGATGCAGCTCAGGACACTGCGTCACCTGAAAGATTTCCAGGACAACTTGCCTGCAAGCTTGGTTACACAGAGCACCTTGGCATACCCAGTGAGGGGTGGCAAAAGAGAACTTCCCCTTACAACAGCCATAATGTGGTCCTGGCCCCAAAGCAAACCTGAGCCTGCCAAGACCTGGCTTTTCATAAGACCCTGTAGCCAGCTCACAGAGCCCTCTCGCCTGCCAAGTCCTGCTGACAGTGTGTGTTACCCAGGCTGTGCTATCCAGGGTGCTATTTAGGGTGTATACACCCTAAAACCTGCTGGAGTTTAGGGTGTATTTTGTTGATTTTCCCCTGTTGGGGCAATGGGAGTGAGGTGCCTGCCTCTCTCTGGCATTTTTGAGAATTCTGCTCCGGCTCTTCTCCCCACTGCTGCCGCTGATGCTGGAATGCAGCTTCCTTCGCCTGATTAGCTCTGTCTGTCAGTGGGGTGAGTCCCTCTCCTGTAATCAGTAACTGGAGCTGGTGTTGAAGACATGCCTCATCCCCCCTGCCGGTGTTGCTGTCGGGCGTGGGGGGAGCAGCACCACACCGAGCGCCCTGCTAGTGCTCTTTGGGAGGGACGAAAGCCCATCCTCACCAGGGAATCCTTTTCTGCCGTGGTCTTACATTCAGCCACAAAACATTTGAGAGTACTGCCCTGGACACCGCTAAGATTCATGGATCAAGTGGGAGGCTGAATTCCCTTACATGTGACTTTCTGCTTGGAGAGAGGAGTTTGTTGCAGTGCCCGGGGTATAGAGCAGCCTGGATGCTGAACAGCCAGAGGTTTATAGGTCTTGCCAGCAGCCCTGCAGTCAGTGCTGGAGCCAGACCTAGCTGTAATGTGAGAGACTGCAATCGTATCACCCAAAGTTTTATTATCCACCTCCTGTGCTTATATTCCTGCTCCACTTGCACCTTTCGCAAAGCAGATTTCCTCTTGCCATCAGATGAGGCACTTGAATGTGGCCTGAGGTGACGTTTTAAGTGGTTTGAGTTTGCCTGGAAGTGGCTGCTTCCCCAGTTACCAAGGGACGCAAGCAGGTTGCCCTGGGTGAAACCGGTTGGCTTCTCATACTGTTTGATGAGGCTGAAAGACGTGAAGGAGGGATCAGATTGTGCTATGACGTATCAGGCACATCAGGCTCCCTGGTGCTCCAGATAGGCTTTGAACAACAAGCCCAGCCAGATGTAAGTAAATGCATTGAGACCTGGTGTTCCCAGCGTGGCCTCTGTGCCAGCAGACAGCTGCTCGCTGCCTGTTGGCAGGAGCACACGCGCACACTTGGCTGCCTCTGCCGGTGCCGTGCGTTCCTAGCAAGGGGCTGTGTTGTCAGAAGAGGCACTGCTGCGTGGTGGGGGCCAAGCCTGGGACCCCCAGCTGACATGCCACATGTGGGACTGTTTCCAGCACATTAGGGGATCCTGGCTTTCTGGCTCCAAGTGACAGGCACACACAGCCCTGTTCTCCCAGCTCCCTCTGCTCTGCACCACCATCGCTTCCACTGCTGCTTTCTGAAATTCCTGCTTTTTTCCTTTTATGAGCCAGCTTTCTTCCCAGTGCCAGTTTTCAGTTTCTGCTTTTATGCTAGCAGAAGCCAAGCACTAAGTTGTTTCTGCACAGCGTCTTTTCAGTTTAGAGATGGGGTCTTCCGCATTTTCAGAGTCCCAAAGAGCACTAGCACGGTTTACCACATGTGGCCCTGTTGTTCCCAGTGCTGGTGCACCCTTTGCAGCATTCAGGTAACTGTCAGTGGAAGCAGAGGAACTCAAAGACTTCTTTTGAACACAGGTTACAAGATAAGACCTGCCTGAACTTTCCTTAGCAGCTTTAACTGTCATCATTCCTGTGCATTGAGGGGATGGAAGTGGCTTGTAAATGCATAGTAGCAGCAAGAGAGGTATTTCCAAATGTGCTGGAGATCTAGAGAGGGACCTCCAGTCCCTTGGACCTCTTGGCAGCAGGCTGCACACCATGACCAGGGCTGTCAGTGCCACACAGCAGTTGTGGCTGAGAGCTGCTCATCCTGGACAGGACAAGACAGGCCAAGCAGCAGATGACAGGAGAGCCACATGCACATTGTGTGTGATGGGTACAACCAGTGCTTTGCAGGCAGGTGCCCACGGTTTTGCAGTGGGTAAACTGGGTTTAGATACCTATGACAGAGTGCCCTCAGAGGGCTTGTTGGGCTGGCGCTTTGTTGGTTTGAGGCCATTTCAGGGAGGCTCCTGTAGACTGATTTTATCATGGTCCAGATCTTATTTAGAGCTCAGGTTACCTGCTGGCCAGACCACTGTGCTGGAGAACTGGATTCATTTATTGGGATTCTTGTCCTGTTGGGAGATATTGGGGAAAGTTGCTTTTCCCTGCTGTGCCTTGGTCTCCCCAGGGAGACAAACCACTTACTACTTTCATTAATGCACGCCCGCATTAAGTGCAGGGGGGTGATGGCAGATGCTGTGATCACAGCTAACGCCTGCTGCGGGGAACACATCTGGGTGGGCTGACACCAGCTATAGCAATCACTCACTGCCCTGAAATGCCTGGCTGGGAGATGTGACCATTTCATCCTTCACATTGTGTTAGTGTAACCTTTAGCATGTGATTTCCTCTTGATAGGGCTAGCAGAAGGCAAGAGCCGGCCTTGATGGGGCTGGTCTTGGGGCTTTTCAGCTGCATGCACCCCCATGCATTCCCCAGAGACCTCCCTTGGCAGGAAGCTGTGTACAAACGTGTCCTGCCACCGTGTTCTCTGCCAGCTCTGTTCCCTGCCATACATCGCCGTTAATTCTGCGCTCATGGACTCTTGTGTGCGGTGGCTTGGGAGGGCACTGTAACCAGCTACATCTGCCCAAGGTACCTGGGTTGCCCCGATCTCACTGTGCCAAAAAAACTTCACGCAGCCCACAGCAAGACCTCCTACCTCAGGTACACAGGTCTGACCCTGCTGGCTGCATCGGCTTTAGATAAGAGAAGGCCCTTGGTCTGCAAGGGCTCTTCTGGTCTGCAGCGGGGTCTGTCTCCTTGGCAGAAACCACTGCCCTGCCCCAGCTGGAGTCTCCCGCAACGTGGGGGACGGGAGCATGCTTGGCTAGGATAGCTGCTGACCTCCTGTCTCTCCCATTTCCTTCCAGTCCTGGACGCACAACATCCAGCGGGAGAAGGAGTTCCTGCGGAAGCTGGTGAAAGCCCGAGTTATCACTGACCTAACTAGTGGGATTTGAGTGGCTGCAGCCACTGCCTCCAAGGGAGGAGACGAAGACGCACGCTGCAGCTCTGGGAGCAGGCACTGGCAGCCCCCCGCAAGAATCCCACCTCACTGAAGACACACAGAGATGCCCAGGTGCTCTGGGAAGACCCTCTCGCGTTGCCAGTTTGCACGAGGGTTGCATCTGCTGCCTCCAGGCCTAGAGCTGACAGGAGGTGGGCAAGGGGCTGAGTGGGCAGTTCTTGAACTCTGCATTGCAGACGGATCTTCTGTGTCCTGAATTAAACAGGAAAGACTCAGGAGAGAGAAGAAAGGTTTGTGAATAAAACGATTTGTGCCAAATGGGAGGTGATGCTGCCCCGAGGCAGCAATGCCTGAATGTACAAAGTATTATTTTTTAAAAGAAACTCTGCTGGAATCATACTAGAAATACCAAGTGCAAAGCAAAGTCTGCTTGTGCACAGCCCTGCGAAAAGCCCGGCGTCTCCATGCTCCATCTGCGTTGTCACCGGCCTCAGACCTTTCCCCAGGAAAACAAATCCGTCCAAAACTTCGGTGTCGCTGGTGCTGCTGTAATTCGAAGGGAGAATAATGGCTTTCCCTCGTTCTCCACTTGGAGCTTCTGGATGGAGATGAGCACGGGTTTGTTTTTCTGCACTTTTCCTTGCTTCCTGCGTAGAGGCGGCAGCAGCAGCCACTTACTTGGCTGCCTTTTCCATAGCCATTTGCCCTGCTCTGCCTCTGTCCTGACCCCAAGGTGGAGCAGGGAGCGAATGGCTTTCTCTGCCTGCAGCAGACCCTCCCCACCTTCCTGCCTGTCATGGCACTGAGGAGCCTGCCTCGTTGTGCTCAAGGCTTTCAGGCCTCTCGGTTTGTGCCTGCTGTGCAGGGCCCCCGTGGAGTCCGTGCAGATTGGTGTCACCGTTTCTGGACAGCATCTCGCTTTATTTTTGTGTGGGAAATGTGTAATTTATTCTTTGGAAGGTCAGATCTTGCGCAGAGATCTGAAGCTTTACAGTTTGAGAGCAGGCCGCCGAAGATGTTTATGTTCAAGACTCGATCATGTTCCCTATTTAAGCGACGTGTGACCTCAGTGATGATGGAACCTGCTGGCACAGATGGGTGCCTGCTGGGAACCCTCACTCTCTGCTCGGCCCCTGCTCACTTCGTTTCCAAGCTCCTCCTGTGCTGCTCTAGCACTGCTGCTCCTCCTGCTCTCAGGAGTGCATCCCTTCCTTTGCCGTCTTGGTCCCGAGATGCAGTATTTGCACATTTGATTTGTATACGTATTTCAGAGGAGCTGAAATAAACTGAGCAACGTAGCTGAGTGTGAGGACAGCAGGGTGGTCTCATCAACCTGGAGAGCGTGGGCAGAAAGGGGATTGCCAGGGGAATGGTTACAGGTGGAAATTGGCTCCCACGCTTTCCTAGCATGGAACGTGCTGGACTGCACCCATGGGCACTGTCCTGAGCCAAGCCCCTGTGTGTTGAGGCACCAGCGTGCAGCCAGCCAGTGCTGGGGTCAGCAGAGGGGGATCCCGGAAAGATGCTGGCTGGGCTCATGGTCCTGGCGCTGCATCTGACGTAGCCCAAGGATTGCAGTCTGCCTTGCTCTGACCTCAAGGAAGAACTTGGCCCGAACATGGCCCGAACGTGGACAAGGGATGCTCAGAGCAGGGCTCGCATGGTTCCCCTGGGCCGCCTCTGCTCCCGCTGACTTGCAGGGGGCTGTGGCTCTGGTGCTGAGACCCCAGAGGGGACGTGCAGGAGGGGCAGGCAGTGACTCAGGTGTGAGGCAGAGGAGCAAACTGTATGGAATGGTTTGAGACCAGGCAGCAGGCAGAGGCAGCTCTCAGGACATGGTGCTGGGTGCTGCCCACAGACCAGCGTGCAATGTGACCCTCAGGAGCCTCTCCTGTGTGGTGTGCCCATAGCCAAGGAGCTTGCTCAGGGACAAGTCCTGTCCAGCTTCTGGTCATGGCTGCTGCTTGCCTGCCCCTTCCAGGCTGCAGAAGACAGATGCTGGGAGGCTCTCCCTTTCCTCCTTCCCATGTCCCTTCTGCTGTCCCTCTGGCCTCCCAGCCAGGTGGTCCCTGCTCCCCCCGGTACATGCCTCCCCTCAGGGTGCTCTGTGAAGTTTCAAGCTTGGAGAGCTGAGGTTTCCAGCAGGTTTTTGAGCATATGCTGTGGCAGATACTCCTTTGAATATTCTCCCCCAATTTGTTTTTCCTGCTCAAGGAGCCCAAGGGACTGGATTTCCATGGCTCTTGCCAGGCGGCACTCCCTTTGCAGTTCCTGTGTGTCAGCATGGACCTGGGACCGTCGTCTGTAGAGTCCCTGCCACGATGGCAGTGGGGGTGCCTGGGCTGGACCTGGCCAAGATTGTGGCTGGGGAAAGGTGGGCATCTGCCCTCCACCTTGGTGCTTGAACTGGGTTTTTAACCAGCTGCTGTGGGAGCCCCGGGACAGGGATGATGGGGTGATGAGCTGCATCCATACGCTACAGTGAGCTGAGATGCCAGAGAGCAGGTGGCTGAAGCCAGGAGGAGGAGGAGGGGG
Organism: Buteo buteo; assembly: GCF_964188355.1. Classification (NCBI taxonomy): domain Eukaryota; kingdom Metazoa; phylum Chordata; class Aves; order Accipitriformes; family Accipitridae; genus Buteo; species Buteo buteo. The sequence goes on from NC_134180.1 coordinate 32,737,334, forward strand.
GGGGTGTGAAGAGCCTTCGGTGTCCGTGCTGGGCTCCTCTCCACCGCCTGGGTGAAGCACCGCAACAGAGGCTTGTGATGGCATTAATTTGATTTAGTCTGCTTTATTGAACACTACAAAGCTACAGGGCACCTTTATCTTCCAGTTCACTGGCTCCAGGTCCAAGGAGAGAGCATAGCTGCTGCTCTGCTTTCCCTCGTGTCCCAGCTCCCCACCACGGCCAGGGAGAGGTCCTGATGGGAAGCTGTCCCTGCAGTCCAGGGAGGTGACTCCAAGCCCTTCCCTCCACCTTGGTGGGGGCCTCCAGGCAAAAGTGCCCAGGCTGAATAGATGAGCACATGGCCCAGGGTGACTGTGGTGGGTCAGGACCACCTGCAAGCAGAAGGAAAGAGAGGATGTGGGGTTATTTGAGGGCCAAAGGCTCCCCTCTAACTCACTGTCCCATTTGACAGCGGTGGGGCAAGCACACCCATGGAGCAGCCCTATGGCCGGGCAGTGGGGGCGTGCACCCCAGCCCCGGGAGCAGCGCGCAGCACTGGGTTTCGTTCCTGGATGCCGTTCCTTTGGCTGCCTCCCCGTGTGCACCTGCAGCCACCTCCCGCCCTCCGAAACGCTGCAGTCCTGCCAGCTCAGAGCGGTGCGCGCAGGTCAGAGCAGGGTCAGTGGGACGGATGTGAGTCTTGGCCTCTCCCTCGCAGTGACTCACCTTTTCAGCTCAGAAGGGAGAGCCCAGGGGAATTCTCCACAGCCTAAATATAGAGCGGGGTTGCCTGGCGCCTCTGACGCGCTGCGGTGCAGAAGGCCACTCGGGTGGCAGGGAACCCGCTTAGAGAGAGGCCGGAGGAGTGCAGGGAGGTCGGGGAGCCAGCTACCGCAGCGGGGTTTTGCTCCAGCTGGTGCAGAGAGCAGGTCTGGGGAGCTGCAGGCCAGCCAGCACATGCTGCTCCGGGGGAGAGCGGCTGCCAGAGAGCTGCTGCTGCGCTGACCACACCATGAGCACAGGCTGCTCATGCATTCGTGGTGTACAGCCCTCCCCAGGGCCCACCACCCTGGCGTCGGGATCCCTGCGCCAGCTCACCCTGTTAGGGCTGGCCGTGCTGTGGCCTCAAGCTCACACGTGCCAAACGGAGGCACCATGGCCAGGGAGCAGGAGCCAGCCGTGGGATCCTCTGTGGCCCAGCATCCCTCAGCCCAGCATCTCTGGGCTTCCAGCATCTGCCTTTCCTGGGAGGGAGCAGCAGGGAGGCCCTGCCGTGCTGCTTTACCCCTCAGTGTGGGCGCTCCTGGGAGAGGGGGAAGGTGTCAGGACAGGGCCGTCTGTCTGTCTGTAGCGAACAGGGGCAGGCAGGCTGGGTACAGGCAGCAGCAGGGATGGGCAAGGGCTTCCAGACTGCCTGGCCGCCACGCTGAGCTCCACCGGCACCAGCGCAGCACGTGCCATCAGTCCAAGCGTGTATCACATGCAGTATTACGAGATGCGTCCTTCGGTGCGGGTGACCCGGCTACTACCCAGCCCCTCCGGGCACTGGCTCCTTGCACAGCCTGCACAGGGACTCACTCCAAAGGCCAGTGCGCTCGCCGGTACTGTACCAAGCTGAGATGCAAGAACTCAATGAGTTTTTAAAATTAGTTTTAGTTTCTCCAATTTTTTTTAATTTCCCCTGTAGGCAGGGAGGGCAAGAGTCTTGCAGGCTCCTCCAAGCCAGCTTATGTCACATCAATTCAGTCATATCACAGAAGCAATAAAGCTATCAAACAAGCTTGGCTGGCCTCTTTCTTCTGCTGCCTTTGGCCTTTCTTAGGGGAGGCAGAGGGATTCCCCTGCTTGGGCTGTCCCCAGCCTGGTTTCACTGCTGATTCCTCCAGCACAGTAACCCAGAGGCAGCTGCCGGGAGCTGCAGCTGGCCGACGCCACTGGCCTGGTGCTGGGGACAGGAGAGGGCTGTGCTCCTCCTTGCAGGTGACCTGAGGGGTGGGAGAGGGGTTCGCGGGTTGGGCGAATGTCATGTCAGAGGGCAGAGGGGTGGGGGCTTGTCCTGCCCTGGACGGGCTGCCTGCGACTCTGCCCGCTCTCTCAGGGACTCCTTGCCAGCGGGGTGGCTTTCCGCCGAGGGTCACGGCAGCAATTGGGCTGGGTGCGGCCCCAACAAAGGCAGGTGTCCGGCCAAGTGACCTTCTCGCCGCAGCGTCCAGGAAGGAAGCGTTTTAGGAAGCCGGGGGCTGAGGCTGTGACTGGCTCCGACACCTGCCAGGTCCCAGCAGGAGGAGCGTAACTCCTACAGCAAACCCCGGCGATGCCACGGGGCTTCCGGAGCCACAGGAGTCGGCGACAGTCCCATCACCCGGGGGAATGGGGTGGCTGCTTCCAGGTGGGTGACCGGTCTGCCAGACCCGCCAGCTCCTAAACGCAAGGGGTGGCTTCCTGCCAGCACCGATGGGACACTGCAGAGGCAACCGCCCAGCCCTCCCCGGTGCGTGGCTGCAAGTTCCAGATCCCTCCCGGAGAGGAAATGCTGGAGCTGCTGAAACCCTCCTTCCTGCCCTCCTCTCTTCCCAGCCGTTAAAGAGCAGGCTCACCGCTGCCATCGGGCTGGGCCAGCCCCAGCGGTGGCCCATGCCCCGTCCTGGCCTTGGGAGGGCTCTGGAGGGGGAGAGTACGCAGCCTGGGACTGGGGCACATAGGGACGGCCCGTGGGACGTTCAGGTCAGCAGAGACAAGGGCACTTGTTCTGGAGCAGGTGTCCCCAAAGGAGCCTTGTCACTGCTGAGATGGGGACGGTGCAACCGGTTGGGCCGTCTGCATCACAGCTGTCTCCCACGTGTTTTGTCACACCAAGCCACAGCCTCACACAGGCACAGCAGCAGCCACGGCGTGCTCAGTCCTACCATCTGAGTGGACCACATCACCTCCATCCCACCTCACGCAAGGGTGGCACCTTCGGGGAAAGATGTCACAGTGGGCCCTGGCCCTGCAAGGCTCATTCCAGACCAGACAAGGGACACGGGGACATCCCAACCCTGGGGGTGCAGGAGCACAGGCTGATGCAGGTGGTGCCTTGGGAGGCACCAAGCCAGCTGCTGCCAGCGGCAGCCAGGGAGCAGGTCACCCATCTGTCTGGAGACCTGTGGGGCTGGGGACCCTGCCCTGCACCCCAGCACCCTGTGGGGCCCGGCCCACGCTCAGCACTCCCCAGGGCAGAGCCGATACTTGTGAGAGCCCAAGGGGAGAGAGCAGTGCCCGGATTCAGGCACAGCACTGGGCTGTGCCACCTCCTGCCACTGTGATCTCGGGTAGAGAGGGAGGAGGTGCCGCTGGCAGGACATCAGCGGGGCTGACAGCAGCAGCGGGGGCACATCTCCCAGGGGCAGGGCCAGAGGGGGGAGCCAGGGCCCCCAGGTGTCTGGGGCAGCGGCCACGAAGGGAGCACACCTGGAAGAGGGCAGACGCCAGGCTTTTGCACAGCCACCCCATTCACAGGACCGGGTACACCGTGGGCCCACCCGTATGGGGTCGCCTGGATATCCCCCTGTGCCGTGCCCCTCACAGTCCCCTGCCCACCACCAGCACACCCACAGCAGCTCCCGGCTGCGCCCTGGGGACATGAGGACCAACCCAACCCACGGGGAACGTGGGAGGGAATGGGGTAACCCCTGGGGTGAGCCAGCACTTGGGGCTGCCTCCAAGCTCCGAGGGCTGTCCGTGGGGGAGGCAGCCCTCCCCTCCTGCTCTGTTGGCAGCCTCTCCCAGGCAGCTCCCCCTGCATGAGGAGGCCTGTGGCCAGTGCCAGCCCCCGGCGACAGCCAGGCAACCTGGAGCAGGACATGCCACTTGCACGGAAACTTTCCAAGCAGGCAGCCCTGTTAGCCTGCAGCCCGGCAAAGCAGAGGACGCTGTTCGTGTCCCCTGTCCCCTGCCCCGGCTGATTCCCCGCGCCAGGGGTGCTCCTGGGCCTCCGAACCTCTGCTGGGCCAAGGCCCCCGGGGCATCACCTCTGCCAGCTCCATTGCGGATGGGAGCAGCCTCAGGCCACAGCTGTGGGGCAGCGTGGCCCCATGGCACCCCACGGCACAGCCCACCCTCCCACGCGGTCCCGCTAGCAGGTGTGAAGCCACCCACGGCCGCGGGCCCGGCCAAGCTGCCCGCGCTGGGAGTGCTGGGAGCAGGGGGGCGACCACGCGGTGCCACGCCAGAGCTGGGGCAGCAGCTCCGGGCCGCGTGCCACCTCCACCGTCCCCGCCAGCGGCGGCGAGGACGGCTTAGCCGGCGCCGCCCGTGTCAGCACATTCCCTGGCAGGTGATGCCGCAGGAGGGACGCGGGACTTGTCATCCCCGCGCCGGATAATCCGGCGAGATGAGACAAGACGAGGCGGCCGGCTCCGCCGGCGGCTCGCACGCGCCGGCCGGCCCTCCCCGCCGCAGGACCGTGGGGTCCGGCCTGCCGTGCGGCGGGGAAGCAGTTAACGCCACGCGGTGGTGGTGGTGGTGGGGGACGGGGACGGACGGACCCGGGTGCCGGGGCAGACCCCACGGGCGACCCGGGGCCGGCGTGCAGCCACGGCGCAGCCGGCGATCGAGCCGCTGGCCCGGCTCCAGCCGGGGAGTTATATAAGCCCGGGGAGGTTGCGCCGAGGCGGCCGAGCGCTGCCGGGGCAGATGACACGGCCGGCGGCATCCCGGGGCGCGCCGCCCGCCCGAACGCCTCCGGACCCCGCCGCGGGCAGGGCCCGGGGGGCCGGCGGGCCATGAGGGCTGGCCCCGGGGGGGCTCGCCCGGCCCCGGCGGCCGGCTCCGGCCAGGGGAGCACGTGTGAAGCGGGGCCGAGCGGAGGCGGCCCCGGGATTTGGCACGTTTGCAAGGAGCACTTGAGAGCCCCGGGATGGACGTGGAGGGCCCTGGGCGGTGACGTAAGGACTCGCACGGGCTCGGCTCGGCTCGCCAGCCGGCCCCCATGTCCCCGGGGCCTGCGACGGCCCCGGCGGAGGGAGGCAGGGAGACGGCGGAGGTAAGGAGCCCGGCGGCGGGCGGCCCCGCCGGGGTGGACCCGGCCGCGGGGCGCCCGTGGGGCCGTGGCCGCGGGGCGCGGGCGGGCGGGGAGGCAGGGCGGGGAGGCCGGACTCCTCCTCCGCCGAGGCCGGACGTGAGCGCCAGGCGCACCGGTGGCCCGCGGTGGCCCGCCGTGCGTGGGACGCCGGCCGGCCCCGCCGCGGCCCAGGCGCTGCCCGAATGGTCCCCCGCTCTGCCCCCCCCCCCCACCCTCCGCCGCCCCAAACCCATCGGGCCCGGGCGGCCCCGCTCTGTGCGAGGGGACCCCCGGGGGGGGCTCTGCCCGCCCGACGCCGGGCGTGGGGTCCCCGCGGGGCTCTGCTCCCGGGGCGCTCCGGGGAGGGCTGAACTCGTCCCCGCGGGTTGTCCGTGCGTCCGTCCTGCCGGCGCTGTGGCCGGGCCGTCGAGGCAGGGAGCCCCGCTCGGGGGACGTTCGTCCGTCTGTCCGTCCGTCCGGGCTGCGCGTCCGTCCGCCTGCCCGGCGGTGCCGAGAGGTGTCCGCAATGCCCGGGGGTCGGCCGGCGGGCGGGTGGTGGTGGCGGGGGTCGGGGGCCGCCGGGGGAGCCGGTGCCGGTGCCGGTGCCGCTGCCGGCGGGGTGCGAGGCTCCGCGGGAGCTCGGCGGCGGTGCGCGCCCCGGCGCGGAGCCGGTGCGGATGCGGGTCGGGCCGCGGCTGCTGCTGCTGACGGGATCCCGGTGCCGCCGCGGTCCCGGGGCGGTCCCGGCGCCCGTGCGGGTCGGAGTCCCGGTGCCGCCGCCGTGCGGGTCGGGGCGCCGGTCGGGATCCTGGTGCCGGCGCGGATCGGGGTCCCGGTGCCGGTGCCCGCCCCACCGGTCAGGTGACGGCGGCTGGAATTTGACACCGCCGGCGGCGGGAGCGGGATGGAGCCGCCGCTGCCCCGCACTGCGCGCCCGCCCGCCGCCACCGGCACCGCACCCCGAGGCCCACCGCGACCGGGACACGCACCCCGAGGCGCAGCGGGAGCGGCACCGGGAGCAGCGGCGGGAGCCGGTGCCGGTGCCGGCGGGGCAGCGCCGGCCCCCGCCCGCGCCCCGCCCCGGCGCGGAGGCGATGCGGGGAGGCGGCGGCCCGGGGGATGGTCCCCGCCGCGGGCACGGTGAGTGCGGGCCGGGGCGGCGGGCGGCAGCGTCCGCCCCAGCCTGCCGGCGGCTCCGGGCCTCGGCGGCGGCTCGTACCGGGGCTGCGGGGGAGGGTGGGGGGGGGCGGGGTGGGGGGGCGCTTCGCCGCCCGTCCCCCGGCAATACCCGCGGGGCGCCGAGGGGGCTCGGGCCGCCCCCCGGCAGGTCCCCGCCGGGCGGCTCCCGGGGTGCCGAGCCCGGCCCGGCGGCGGGAAGAGCTCGGGGCTGCGGCGGGGACGGGGTTCCCTTCGCGGGCGGGGAGAGGCGGGACCCCGCGGCGGGTACCCGGGGGGCACGGGGACGGTCTCACCCGCCTCTTCCCCGGGCTCCCGCCCCGGCCCTTTGGGCACGTCGGGCAGGTCTGTGTCCCGGCTGCCCGGGCGGTGGGCGGGGGAGAGCCCCGGGGTCGGGGTGCCCGGGCCGGCACCGCCCGGTGTCCCCCGGCTCTGCTTGCCCCGGGCCGGTGCCGAGTTTGGTCTCGCCCGTGTGCCCCACGTGTCCGACTCCGGCCTCCCCCGGCTTTGCGGGGCGGGTGCCAGCTCCGCGTCACACGTGGGGTTGATTTCTGACATCCCCCCCCCCCCCTCCCCGTCACTCCTTCTGCCAGGGGCAGCGCGGTGGGATGCCGGGCCTCCGCCGGTGCCCGCAGGTGCCCGTGGGGTTCTCCGGGCATCCCCCCGCGCTGCCGGGCAGGACCGGCGGCTGCAGGGCCGGCACGGCGAGCGGCGGCGAGCGAGGCCCCAGCAGAGCCCCCTTCCAAAAGCGGCTACTCCATGAGCCGAGACCCTCACCCCGGGGCTGGGGCACCCGCTGGCCCCGCGTGGATGCGGTTCGCGAGTGGCTCCCGCCTCCCCCAGCGCCCTGTGCGCAGCGGGACTCGCCGGGGCTGTGCGCGAGTGGGTGTGGGGTGACCCGCACGGGGATTACCCCAGCACGCTGCTGCTCAGCCCCCGGGCAGGGGACACATGTGGCGGGGGGCGGTTCCCATGGATGGGCCTGATCCTGATGCTGGAAAAGGGCTCCTGCGCCTCTTAATGGCCCAGCTGGGCTCTCGCAGCCGTGGCAGGGGCAGACCCCAGCCACATCCCCCGCCGTGCGGGGGTCTGCCGTCGGGGGCGCAGGTCTGGCACCCCCGTGGGGTGCCCAGGAGCTCGACTCAGCCTTGCCCACGCTGGGGGAAAGCAGAGGCCGAGCGGGGCTGCGGGGCCAGCGTGGGCTGCGGTCCTGCGCGCTCGGGGAGCTGCCCCCGGGGACGGGGCTCCGCGTCTGCGGAGACACTGGCGGGGCACGTCCGTAGCCCCGGCTCCGGGGCTCCCGGGGGCGAAGGGAGGCTGCCCTCGCCCGGCGCCCCGCCGGCAGCGCTCCCGCCGCAGAGCCTGGGGCCGTGCTGCCGCCGGACGGGAGAAGCCTGAACTGCACCGGCTGCTCCCTCCCGTCCCGTCCTATCCCGTCCCGTCCCGTCCCGTCCCGTTCCGCCGGGATGCTGGGGCCGAGGGGCCGCGGCGGGGCGGCCGGCCGCGGGACCGGGGAGCGGGGGGGGGGCCCGTCCGCTCCCAGCGGGGCGCGGGGACCCTCTCCTGGCCCCTCCGAGGGTGCCGGCCTGGGAAAACCATGACCTGGCGGCAGCGGCTGGCACGGGGCCACAGGCCGCCACGGGAGCGACGTGCTGCGTGGGCTGTGCTTGGCCAGGCTGCGGCGGCTGGCGGGGCCGGGGGGCCCGGTGCCAGCCCTGCCTGCACCGGGGACGCATCCTGCCTGGTGCACGGCCCCCGGAGGAGGCACACGGGCCTGACAGTGCCCATCGCAGCCCCTTGCCACGGCGCGGCGAGTGCAGGGTGGCATCTGATGCGGCAACGGGGACTCGGGGACCATTACCAGAGATGCTGGGGGGACTGGGGAACTGATTTTGTCTCCTTGTCCCAGCGGTGCCCAGCCGTGTCCCTTCATTTTTTGGCCAGGAGCGCTCTCCTTAGTGCGTCCCATCCCAGCTTTGCTACAGAAGCACCTGGGACATGCTGGGGCAAAGCCATGGAGGGGACGGGGGAACAGACTGCCACCGAGCTCCGAGGGGACAGTCCTGTCCCGAGAGACAGGGAATGCAGCAGATGGGCCAAGGAGGGTTCAAGCCCCCTTGGGAGCCACCTCTGGGGGATCCTGGCTTGGGACACCCAAGGGGAGCTGGGGAAGGAGGTGCAACATATGGCTGCAGACTGGGAGTCGCCCATGCGCTTCCCAGGGGACATCCCTCCCCTAAGACCGTGCTTGCAGCTCCACTGGGACCATGCATGGCAGGGACCAAATTCCCCTGTGTGTGTCGGGGCAGCAGATGCTGGGCAGTGGTGTTGGGGTGAATGACTACAGCGAGCCCAGCGTGGTGCCCCACGCCCCACCATGGCCCCACGGGACCTGCCTGCCCCTCACAGCCCCACTCGCCCGGGCTGCTCTGGGGTTGCACGTCCCAGCTCGGCGCAGGCAGCGGGCTGGGGAGCCAGCGCAAGGCCAGGGGGTGGCTGCACCCGGGGACCCTGCGCTAATGGATTTGGAGTTTCCAAGGTCAGGCTCCCACCGCGAGCAAGAAAAACATTCCCAGGGAAGGGCCATGGGAAAAGGCACCCCCCCGCAGCGCTCCCAGCCCCAACCGCTGCCTCACGGCCCAGCTTGGCATCCCGGGCCGCTCGCATGAGGCGGTGGCTGCGTCCCCCTGAGGAGAGGTGCTGGGCAAAGGCTGGGCTGCCCCAGCCGCCAAATCTCTTGGAAGGGGTGCGCAGGGTGGCGAGGGTGCCTGGCTGTGCGGGGAGGTGATGGGGGAGGGGGTCATGCATGGGGTGCAGGAGGTGTTGTGGGGTGCTGGGGGGTGAGGGAGAGGATGGCATGCTTGGCAGGGGCAGGGGAGAGGTGTGCCAACTCCCAGCTGGCCAGCTCAATGTCTACCCAATCCCCTCTGCGTGGATGCTGACCCCCACCTCTGCACTTGCAGCCAGCATGGAGCAGCGAGCAGAGCCACCAGAGCTGAGACCTGCAGGACCCACCACGCACCCACAGCCCAAGGTGAGCCCAGGTCTGGCTGGCCGCGATGACTGGGACCACACGTCCCCATCCCCAGCTCATGGAGCCTCGTCCCTGGTGTGGGGACCCCAGTCAGGGCTCACCCCGCTGTGCTGTGCTTTGTTGCAGGAGGGGACGCTGTGGGGGCTCCTCGCCATCCTCTCGCTGCTGGCCGGGCTGGCCGCGGGCAACCTGCGAATGCCTCACTGCAACGAGACGCTGGACACGGCCCCCACACCACAGGGCATGGCCACCGCCAGCCCGGCTGTGGAGGATGGCGTGGAGGTACCGCTCGCCGCTGCCTGGAGCCAGCTGTACGGTGCGTGTTGGGGCAGGACCCCCAGCCTGGGCACGGTAGCCCCGAGCGTGGGGCATGGGCGGGTTGGGAGCTGCTGTGGTGAGCCCCAGCCTGTGCGGGGCTGCCTCTGCACATCGGGGCCTGGCTGGGGGGGACTGAACTCATGGGGCCCCCTGCTTCATGCCAGGGATGGTGGCAGAGCCCTGGGGATGAGAAGATGCTTGGCCGGGTGCCCACCCACCCCACTGCCCCGCGGGCACCCGGCCAGTGCCGTGGTGGGTGGTCAGGAGGGGTCTGCAGGTCACAGCGGGAGGACAGGCAGGCTCGGCAGGCCCCAGGAGGGCGGCGGGTGCGGGATGGGGTCTGACAGTGCCGTCCCCTCTGTGTGCAGGGGACAATGCGACGACGGGTGGCCCTGGCGCCGGGGAGCTGGCGGAGGACCTGCTGCTGCGTGCCGAGCGCTCGCCGCCGGGTGCCGGCAAAGGCAAGAAAGGGATGCGGAAACCCTCACGGGGGACCCGTGGGCGCAACTGCCACATCCGCAACCTGATGGTGAAGGTGCGCGACCTGGGCCTGGGCTTCAACTCGGACGAGATCGTGCTCTTCAAGTACTGCAGCGGGTCCTGCCACCGGGCGCGCAGCAACTACGACCTGACGCTGGGCAGCCTGCTGCGGCAGCAGCTCATCGCCCCGGGGCCGCAGGAGCGGGTCCTCAGCCACCCCTGCTGCCGGCCCACCCGCTACGAGGCCGTCTCCTTCATGGACGTGCAGAACACGTGGCAGACGGTGGAGAAGCTCTCGGCAGCCGAGTGCAGCTGCATCGGCTGAGGAGGGGGCCGCCGGCTCGGCCCCAGCTTGACGCACGCCAGCAGAGCCCAGCTTGCCACACGCAGTGGCACCGGCGCTCAGAGGAAGGGTCTGGCAGAGGCTGGTGCCCCCGGTTTTACATGGCCACAAGAGACAGAGGCGAGATGGAGCTGTGAACGGGGGGGGGGGGGTTGGGTGGCTGAGCCCCCTCCCGCTCAGTGCCAAGCAGCTAGTGCCGACAGCTACGTGGGGTCCTGCCCAGGTGCACCCCAGCTCAGCCCTGGAAGAGGAGCTGGAGGGGGTATGGAGCATCCCCACTGCTCGCAGGGGTCTGCCAGCCCGGTGTCCACCAGCAGCGCCTGGCTCGCCTGTGCCCTGCCTGGACTGGTGCTCCCGCACTCCTGCTTTAGGGGAGCTGGGGGCACGTGTCACCCAAGCTTCAGAGGGGGAGAGAAAGGGGGCAAAACCTCCCTGTCCCCTCGGGCACCCTGGGCTGGCGGTGGCCAGAGCTGCCCTGCAGGGAGGGGGTGTCCCCAAGGACAGGGGTGCAGCAGGGCCAAATTGCACCAGCGTGGGGTGGGGGCCCCGCACCCGGGCTGACAGCAGCCCCCGGTGCTCTGCAGGACGGCAGGGCACGGACACCCGCCGGGACCCCTGCCCAGCTCCCAGGGGGGTGGCAGGGTCCCTCCGCTGCCCCCGCGGTGCTGCGGCACTAAACTATTTATTACTCTAAATTATTTATTTATTGTTCTCGAGCAGCAGCTCCTATTTATGACTTTGGGCCCCCAGGGGCCGGGTGTAATTTAACCCCAGCGCTGCTGTGAAGCCCTGGGCAGCGCCCCGGCGCCCCGTGCCCCCAGCCCCCTTTTTCTATTATTTGTAAAATTTGAGGGATAAACTCTATTTTTGTACAGTCGCCTTTTCCTGTAGCAATAAAGCGATGGGCTGCGTGTCCACCCCCTGCCTGTGCCCGTGATGGTGGTGGGGGGGGGGTGGAGCGAGGGGTGCCCGGCGTGTTTGCCACCCGTGGGCTGGCAGCGCGAGGGTGGGAAGCGGGTCTCCTGCCCGCACCACGCGTGGGGAGCAGGGGCGGCGCTCGGTGCCGGTGCCCGGTAGGGGGCACGCGTGGGCCGGGACTACCGTTCCCGGCGTGCGGCGCGGCGCTGCGGCAGGTCCCGGGTTGCCCGGCCGCGCCTGCGGGACGGCGGGGCCAGGCGGTGCCGGAGCGGATCGGGGCGGCGGTGCCGCTCGGGGCGTCCTTCGGGCGCCTCCCGGCCCCACCGCCGCTGTCCGTCGCGCCGAGGGGAGTCGAGCCGAGCCGAGGGGAGCCGAGCGGCCCCGGCGCCGCCGCCCTCGTCGGGGCGGGGAGGCGGGTCCCGCCGCGATGCGGCTGCCCGTGCGCCGCCGCTGTCGCCCGCCCGCCGCCGCCGCCGCCGCCTCCTAAGCGCCGCCGCAGCCATGGAGCGGAGGGCGGAGGCGCCGCCGCCGCCGCCGCAGGGCCTCGACTTCACCGTGGAGAACGTGGAGAAGGTGAGCGAGCCGCCCCGAGTCGTCCGTGTCCGTGTCCCGTCCCCCCCCCAGCCCACCCGCGGCGTTGGCGGGGCGGGGGGGACGCGGCTTCGGGATGCTGATGCTGCCGCGGGGGTGCGGGGGCTGCGGCTTCGGGTGGGGTGGGGGCACCTGCTCGGCGGTGTCGGGCCCGGGGAGGGCGGCGGGGCGGCATCCCCGCTGTCCTGCCCGCCCTGCCCGCAGCGGGGGCGGCGGGGACCCGCCCGGGGGGGTCCGGTGCGCGGCGCGGGAGGTGGAGCCGCCGGCTCCTGTGCGCCGGGGCAGCCCGGGGAGGGAAAATGATGTGGCAGAAATGGGAGCAGAAGGGAGGAGTTGTGTCCCCGACGGGCGTCCTCTGGGTCGCCGTGCTGCAGCGCCGGGCAGGGAGAGCCTGCGGGTCTAGTCCTGGCCGCTGGACGAGGGGCGTCTGTGCGAAGCCCGACATTATCAGTGTCTCCATCAGGCAGGGAAGGGACTCTTGCCAGGTGCTGGGAATTGTTGGGAGGTACGGTTGGGAAAAGCCTTCAGAGGGCGGATGGCCCGGCGGTGCCTGTCTAAACCTGGGGTCCAGCTCCCCCGCTCCTGCTGATGCTCGAGGTCCTCCTAAGCAGCTGCAGGGCGGGAGGAGCGAGGTCGTGATTGCCGAAACCTGGGATCCGGGGAACGGCCGTGGCAAACCGAGGCCTGCCGGCATCACGCTACTGCTGGGAAGAGCCCCGAGCAGCCCCCGCCGTGACCTGGGGTTCATCACGGAGACCGAGCAGGGCACCTCAGCCAGTGCCGGGGAAGGCAGCTGAGCAAAAACCTTCCCTTGGGCCGGCTTGGAGGTGATGGGGGCAGGGCAGAGGAGGATGCATCCCTGAAGGGCAAACAGCAAGAGAGCGCTGCTCCCTTCCACTCACCCTGTAGCCAGACATCTGCTCCGAGACCGACAGCCTGTCGATCCATAGCTCGGTCCCCAGACAGCTAGTGGGAATCCCAGTGTCCTCATTTTTCCTCGATAAGAATAGACAGAGTTCCTTGCCAAAGCGATGCCCACGGGCATGCTGGTGGGTACACGGCTTGTGTTTCGCACCCGTCCCTCCCCAGCAGCTTGCCCGGCCTCGCGGGAGGTGTGGGGTCAGGGACGTCAGGTTTGTAACTGGGTGCCAGTTGCCTTTGTGGCCGCAGGTGAGATGCAGCCCACCTCCGCCAGGGAGATGGAGACAGCACAGCCGGGGGGGATTAAGTGATGTCTGGAAAACGCTACATTAATGCAACCTTCTGTAGCTTAATCTGCATATATCCAGGGCTGCTGGATGGTTTTGCCTCCGACTTCCTTTCTCTTCGGCAGACACAAACCGCTCCTTTGTTTGCACCAACAATGAAGCGCACACTTGCCCGGGAAGGGTGGGCAGTGCCAGGGCGGGGGGTGCCCGGCGCTGGCTGGGCGAGGTGGGGCTGTGCCGAGAGACAGCTCGCCCTCGCCATGCTGCTCTGGATTTTAGTCTCCTGCCGCCTGGGAGGAGGCAAAGATGCCTTCTAGGATGCTTTGCCTCCCCTCCCCCAGCCTGCCCGGCTTCTCCCGGTCTCCGCAGGCTTTGCCATCTCGGTGGTGTCCTCTGAAGGTGTGGCTGTGGACCGCGGTGGGGCTCTGAGCTGCTGGCTGGGGACAGCAGCATGGTCCCTGCCTAGTGGAAGAAATGTGGGGTGGGATCAGAAAAAACTCAGAGGTTCAGCAGCTCGGAGCCCTCCTGTGTCTGTCATTTCAAGGGAGGGCTGTGGGGTGTTTCTGGTACAACACGAAGGAAAGGTGGGCTTTGCTGGGGGCTGAGCTGGTGGGAGGCAGGTGGGTAGAGCTGCTTTGTCAGAGGTGATGCTGGCAGATAAATGATGATTCTACTGGCCTGGGCTCTTCTGCCTGCCAGGTTTTGTGCATGGCTCTATTAATAACACTGAATACTGATCGAAGCTGCGGTTTGACTGCACTCTGGGTCAGTTAGTGATAAGTGCTGGGGTTAGGAACAGCGTAAGGAGCTGGTTATCTCTTAAGTTAGAGGGTCGAAGCCTCTCCAGGTCACCCGCAGTGGAAGTCATCACATGTGGCAGTTGTAGCCAGGGAAGTCTCTGGTGAGACTGTGCCCATCATGCTCTTCTGATGGTTTTCGTGGAGAGGATTCACATCCTTGGAAGACCCTTCTGTACCCCCACTGTTGTTTATTATGCAGTAGGCTGGGCAGATGCCCTCGCGGGTTTGCAGGGATCTGGGTGCCCATGTAGCTGAAGAGGATCATTGCTGTATTTATCCAGCATGACCTGTGCCAGAGAGAGCCAGTTAGATCCCTCCAGCTGTGACCAGCGGTTGCAGGGAGGCAGGAGGGTGCGGATGCTGTAGGCTGGGCCCACGCTGCCCTTTGCCAGCCGGCAGGTCTGAAAGCCCACGGGCAGCGGGCAGGCAGCTGCCTCTGTTCCTGAGGAAGTGTCAGGTTCAGGTGCTGCACTTCAGGGGCCAACTGAAAGTTGCTCCCTGTGTTTTCTTGCTCCGTTTTTCCATAGGGAGCTCTCCCGTGACACAGGGAAGGAGCTGGGTCACACTGGGGCTGAGCCGTTGCGGTACAGTTACTGTGTCAGTGTCCCCCGGTCCCAGCCGAGGGCTGCTCGGCTGCTTTTTGTTTTCTTCTGAGCCTGACCTAGATGCTGCTCTGGCTTTGGCACAGCTAGAGCAGGCTGGCGTGGCCACGCTGTGTGGACCTGCTGGGCGGCCGGCAGCTCTGGGCTGGCTCTGCTTCCCCTGCACCTGCTGCTGAGCAGGGCTCTGCTGCTCCGGTTGGAGGGAAGGGAAGGCTGGGCAAGCCGAGAGCTTCAGGCTGTGAGGATGCTCGGCCTACCCGTGCCTAAACGGTGCAGTCTGGTTCATGACCTGCATGCGCTTTTGCGTGCCCATGGGCTGTCGCCGGCGTGACTGGCAGCCTGGTGATGGGGCGATGCTGTCCTGGGGAGGTGACGCTCCTGCTGCAGTATGAACCCTGCTCCGGTGAAGATGGATTGCAGACGTTCGGTCCCTGCTGGCTGCGTCTGCCTTGGAGCAGCACTGCACAAGCAGGACTTGTGCCTTGCGTTTTTGGTCTCCGCCAGGTCAGGGGTGGCAGCACCTAACGCTGTGGTGTTAGACAGAAGAGTAATGCGAGACCCTCTTTATCCGTTTTTGGTGCAGCTGAATCTGCTCTAGCAGTATCCCCCTTTTTGAAATAAGAAGGCAGTGCCGTTTCTCCGTGGACTTCCCGAGTGCCAGCTCTCACCCTCTTTTTTTGTCTGATTCCTTCCAGGTCTTTCCTCCCTTGGCCTGCCTCTCATCCTCTGGGGTGTTTGTAATATTCACTGACGTCTTTTCCCTAGCACATTAGCGGTCTGGCATCTCTGGGCCTTCCAGATTGCCGTGTGCCTCTCTGGAGATGCTTGATGAATGCTCAGAGTCTCTCTGGCAGGATGGGTAGGCGGGGTGTCATGGAGCTGACATCCGGAGCCTACCGTGATGGGAGAGGGGTGGCTTTGATCACCGCTCCTCGGAGATGCTGAGCCTCGGGGATGTGGCAGCTGCCAGGGCTGCCTTCCACCCAGGAGGATGGGGAGGAGAAACCCAAGTGCATCTGCTTTCTTCAGAAAAAGGTTATTGCCTGTCTTCAGAAACCTGATCAAGAGAATCACGGATACGTCGGGATGGGGGGAATGGCCTCCCTTGTCTGGTGCACTGCTGGCAGCAGCTTGGCCGCTTCTTCCTCAGAGGCAGCCCATGTACGTGAGATGTGGCAGCCGTGCTGGGGGTGGTAAGTTAGGGGCCTTGGAAGGGGAGACTCTTGCAAAACTGAGGGAAGCGAGGAGTCACCTTGTTTAGTGTTTAAGCAGATCTTCACTGCAGAAGCAGATTCAACCCGCAGCCAGCCTTGGCTGAACACCTTGCTCCTTCTGTGGCGTGGTGGTGATGGGATGAGAGGGCAACACCTTGTGTTTGCCAGGGCTCGGCTGTGCCCTACGAGGGCCATCACTGGAGCCTCATCTCAGCTCTGACGTCTTATAGAGCGGGAATGGGGGGGATTGGTGCCTGGGCGCCAGTGGGGGTTCCTCTCTCAAAATGCTTGTGAACTCTTTCACTGAAGTGACGGGTAGAAACACGAGATGGTGAGCAGGCGTTTGGGTCACTCTTGCAACTCATCCCGGGCTCTGCCCTCCCAGGGTTCCTCTCTGGTCCTGCTCACCCTTTGCCTGTGCAGGGCCCTGGTCACCACTGGTGAGAGCGCACACATCTCCCTCCTGCAGCCCCGTCCCTGCTGGGGACCACGCTGTTCTCTGCAAAGGGCTGCTGGCAGTGAAGCAGTGGGAAGGATGCTGAGGCTGCCGCTCTGCGTCTGGGCTGCAGCCCCTTCCAGACAGCTGGGCACTTGGTGTGGGCAAGCTGGGCTCAAAGAGGGGCTGCGAAGTGGCAGCACCTCTCATTAGGACAGGGGGGGAAAAAAAAAAAACGTTCTTTGGGAGCGCTGGCAAAGTGTGGGTGCCTTGAGCAGGAGCAGCACGCCTGGCAGCACACACACGGCTTTATTTTGCATCCATTTGCTATCCTCGGCGTTTCGGCAGGCTGCCGCCTTCCCGGGGTTGCTGGCTGCTCAGCCTGCCCTGCTGTGGCAGGGGGAGGACGGCTGCTGCGGGGTGGGGGGAGGCAGGGGTGACATTCCCTTTGCTCAGCAGGGCCGTGGTAATGGCTGTGCTGTTGCAGGCCTGGAGCGCTGGCGGTGCCAGTGCATTCAGCTAGAAAGGACAGCGAGAGACTGCAGCGGGAGACATCCCAGGGGGTCTTGCTGGAAGAAGGCTGGTGGCTGCCGAGGGGCTGTGGCCGCCACTGCCCCCGGCATGCCACGGCTGTGGGCACGGAGCAAGGAGCAGAACAGGAATATGTTTTGCAGCTTGCTGTTTCCCCCGCCGGGATGCCGACCTCAGGGCTGTACCCGCTGTCACCTGTTTGCTCAAGCAGACTGGCCCTTGGAGGGGACCCGTCTCCCCATGGAGCCCCCAAGAATGGCAGGCAGCACGGTCCGGCTCTGTGGGGCCAGAGCCACGTGTCCAGGGCGCCTCTTGTCAACCCGCAAACGGCACGGACGCAATGTCTCTCTGCTGGCGACCCTGTCATTGTATTTATGCGGCGCGGTCAGGGAGACAGCCTGCTGGCTGTGGGCTCCCTGCAGAAGCTCTGAGAGGTGAGGGCTGGGAGATTCCGGGCTCGTAGCAGCTCTTTCCTTCATGATATGGGAGTGCAACCTAAGATCAGGTGACTTTGCTTGGCAGGAACTCTCCTTGGACTGGTCCCCCTCCACCTCCCAAAGCGACCAGTGTGGGACCTCTGACCTGTGCCTTTTGGGAAAGCTCCCCTGCCCCAAGGCAGCTTACTTCTGGCTCTCTTGGGGGGCTGATGCCGCTCCAGTGACTAGAGCCTGAGGCTTTGGGAGCAGGGAAGAGCCATCATAACAAGCTTGAATTATTTTCAACCAAGCAGAGCTGATGTTGGAGAAAGCTCTTTCCCTGGCCAAAGGGCATAGCTGACAGCCGGGCTGTTTACCAGCTCTCACGTTACAGGTCTAATTGCGGAGGAGGCAGGTCCGGTGTCAGTCACCCGTTCAAATCAGAATGCACAAAGCCTCCCTGTTAGATGTCACTGCCCAATTTCGTGCCTTCTGCTTCTCCCTGCTGGCACTAATGAGTTCCCCTCGTCATCTCCAGTGCTTCCTGATGGGCCTGAGAGTGCTGGCCAGCGTGGTGATGTCAAAGTCCAAGAGCAGCTGGTGCTGGCACCTGCCTCTGGGATGAGGACGGTGCCTCTCCTTGCTGGGGAGGAGCGTACTGGGTGTTCAGGTACCCTTCTGCAGGGCACAGTGCCTTGCAGCCTCCTGTCCGACGCTCTCAGCAGAGGATGGTACTCGGCCGATGTGTGTGGTAGTGTAGGGAGAGAGCCTAGTCTTCTCCCAGGCGCTTCTTCGGCTGCTTTGAGCTGGACTAGGATGGTCCCAGTATTGATGCCCATCCTTGAAGGTCCTCTGCAAAGCTCTCCCGTGTCTTGTAGAGCACCAGATGGGGCGCATTGCCGGCAGCCCCAGGGCACGTGCTGCCTTACCTCTCTACCTGGCATTCTGCAGGCAGGCAGGAACAGCCGTGCTCTGGCCAGGAGCCACCACGGCTGGTCCCCTCCCAGGCAGGGCTCTTGGGGAAGGGGAGTGAGAAAGCCAGTAGCTGTGTTTTTCCAGAATATTCTTCTGACTTCCAGCAGCTGGCAGCATGATGCTTCAGCGTCAGCTTTGTTTCCATCCTCTGAATAAGTTTGTGTAGTTGGTAGACTTTGTCATCTCACCGCTCACCCTGTCTCCCTGAGGTGCTGAGCCGTGGAGGCTCCAGCACACATCCCTGGGGCCCTCATCTGGAAACCTCCCCAGAGGGTCTCTGTGGGAGGAACGGGGCTCTGGGGGGTGTTGCTGGGCGATGGACACCTCTCCGGAGAGCTTGCTGGTGACAGCGGGCACCGTGTGCAGGGTGGAGCGTGAGGGATGCAGGCGAGGTGCTGGGATGGTGGTGGTGGGAAAGTCATTTGCGTGGCTGGAAAGCTGACCCTGCCTGGGGAGGGGTCTCGCAACCCAATTGCTCGCTGTTCCTCTAACGCAGTGGTAGTGACACCTCCCCAGCGTGAGCGTCGAGGGGAGCATCTACGATAGCGCTCCCTCTTTGCCGTTGTTACGATGCAGCAGCTGTTTTTTTTGGCATAGACGGTGCCAGAGCCTCTGCTGCCGGGGCTGCTTGCGGGATGCTCGCGCCTCGGCCTCACGCTGGGCTCTGCCTGGTCGCTCGCTCCTCTCCCTTCAGTTGGGCGATCTCATGAACGCACCAGGGTCTCCTTGTTTGGAGGCGTTGGCAGGATCAGGCCTTAGCCAGCAGCCCCAGCCAGGCAGGAGGATGATCCCGCAGCTGCTTCCCAGCAGGCAGGCTGCGTACGCCAGCCTCCGCTCTGCCGCCCTGCCACGTTCCCCGTCACCCGCGGTGCTGTGTAAGGCTCGCCCCGCCACGCACATCGCTCCGGGGGCTCGCTTCGGTGTGCCCGGAGCGTGCGTGGTGCCACGCTTTGCCTGCGCATCTCCCCACTGTGAGACCATGAAGCCGCAGCCCTGAAGCCGGCGGAGGTGAGCAGCGGGGGTGCTTGTGGTTTGGAAACCCAGCGCTGGAGGCCGGGTCCATCCTCCGCTCATGGTGAGGTCCGTGCTTTGCAAGCCTCGTACTGGGTTGGAGGTTAGGGCTACTGGGGCATGTGTACACGTTGTGCCTCGTAATATATGATGCGTAGGGATTTTTTTGCTCCCCACGATTTTCTAGCTGTTAGCAGGAAGGTTATTCAAAATAGAAGAAATCAATTAATTAGGAAACGCATGGGGGTGTAAAAAGAGATGCTGGGAGTAGGTGGGGAGGGGTCCTGGGTTGGGGAGCAGGTGGAGGGGACCGCTGCCGGCCTTTGCATCTTGCGACGGTGGCCAGCGAGTGGGGAAGGGAAAGAGTGGGCTGTCACTGACTCTGGGAATCTCAAGTGAGATTTCTTTTGGAAAGAAAATAAGCAGCAAGCTCTGACGAGAGCAAGTAAGAGACTGAGCTGGTAATGGAGGAGATAGTTGGGAGCTCCAGCTCAAGCCCTGCTGCAGGATGACTCAGTCCTTAGCAAAAGAGCAGGGGTAGGAGCCAGGTTCCTACCCCCAGGAGTAGTTGAGCCTTTAGCACATCTGCAGCTACTGCTTGATAGTGAAGTAAATTGTTGCTTTAATGAGAGGGGATGACAGCATTTACCTCTGCCCCAGCAGCTGAGTGATGCTTCAGGCAAAAGACTGAGATAACTGGGAAGAGTGCAAGGTTTCAGCTGGCTGCTGCTAACTCATGGGCTCCCCTTGGCCACTCTGTTGGGACAGATTTCTCTCTCCCTGTGTCCTGCTTGTCTAGGGTTAAGCTTTTCTGTGTCAGGATACATCTTTTAGTGGGACAGACGCCTGTCCCTCTGCAGCCTGTGTTGGCTAGCTCCGTCTCCTACGACGTACTTCATAACCTCTTTCTTCCAAAGAGGTTATCCTCATTTTTCCCCGCCACAAAGTCTTGAACGTTTCAAATGACGGCCTGGGCAATGCCGTCTCTGTAAGGTTCCTGCCATTTTGTCCTGCTCTTTGGTCTTGTGCTGGGAAGCAGCAGGAGGCACAAGCACTTGCTTGGGAAGCTTGTTTCTGTGCCCCAGGCTGCCAGCTCTGCTTAAAAATAGGGTTTAAATCCTCTCCTGGGCACAAGAGCCACACAAAAATTTCACCGAGCTTTTTAGGGGGGAGGACGATGATATTTGAGACCTGGAGCTAGGATGGGGACACAAAAAAATCCTCTGCACCTGCTGGATTCATCCTCCGATTTGCTGGTGGGGTGCGACGGGTGCCTGATAGCCTGACAAATGCCATCGCCTTTCCTTGCTCCTGGCGTGTGGAGTCAGTGATTTGAAATGAAACGCGCTCTGCCAGGCAGAAAACCTTGCTGCTAGAAGATGGAGCTCAGGCAAGGGGTAGTTACTCTCTCCCTCCATGTGCGAGGGCATCACTGGTTACCAGTTGCACCCACTCAGGATAAGTAACTAACTGATGTTGGCCTTAAGATCTATATAATATTCCTCTGCAAATAAAGCCTTGCAGCCTGCGTGAGGCTGTTCACATGGATCCGAGTTCTGCAAAGCAGTAACTAGATGTCCCAAAGCTGCCGGAGCAGGTAAGTGATGTTCCCTTTCTCCATATGGAGAGATGGAGTGAGCAGCCCCGAACTGTCACGGGAGGTGGTGGCAGAGGCAGGGTTAGGTGCTGGCTCTTCTGGCTCAGCAGTAGCTGGGCAGTTTTGGGAATACTTCAGAGGGACTCCGTGGAGGGATTAATCCCCGAGTTTAGTGACTGTGGGTTTCCAGGGCTCTGTACAACCTGACAGACGAAGATACCTGCAGCGGCTCTTGTGTTCTGTGGGCTCCCAGATGCAAGTTTTGGGCCACTTGTGCTTTCTGAGAGCCGGTGCATCCACAGCACCTTTCTGAGAGCATGTGCAGATGGAAGGCAGGAGTGCCGGTGTGCCGTGTCCCTTATAGCCCTTGTGTGGCAGAGGGGTCCTGCGCCCACCCCAGTGCCGGCGCATCAGCAGGGAAGCAGGCGGGTTCGGCAGGAGTGAAGGCGAGGATGGGAGATGACTAAGAAAAAGAAATTTCCAGAGTGCAGCATGAGAGGAGGAGGGGAATAACGCTTTGCAGGTCCTCACCTGCTGCCAGATCGCTCTCGCTTCGCCGAGAGTCCAAGGAGGGAGGCCAGCTAACACAGGCTGACAGATGCGGGGAGGGGAGCTGGCTTTGCAGGGCAGTGGCTAGCGGGCAATCCAGGCGCTGGGCTCTGTCCTGGTGAGCCTTCCTGGTGGGACCGGCTGCGGTGGTTCCCCTCGGCTGCTCTAGGATGCTTCCCTCTCTCTTCCAGGCTCTCCATCAGCTGTATTATGACCCAAACATCGAGAACAAGAACTTGGCTCAGAAATGGCTGATGCAGGCGCAGGTCTCTCCCCAAGCGTGGCACTTCAGCTGGCTGCTTCTCCACATGGACAAGGTGCCCGAGATCCAGTACTTCGGTGCCAGTGCTCTCCACATTAAAATTTCCCGTTACTGGAATGACATCCCGGCCGACCAGTACGAGAGCCTCAAGTCGCAGCTCTTCACCCACATCACCCGCTTTGCCAGCGGCTCCAAGATCGTGCTGACCCGGCTGTGCGTGGCACTGGCCTCCCTGGCGCTCAGCATGATGCCGGAGGCTTGGCCCTGCGCCGTGGCAGACATGGTGCGCATGTTCCAGGCGGAGGACTCCAACGTGGACGGGCGAGCGCGGTGCCTGGCGCTGCTGGAGCTGCTGACGGTGCTGCCTGAGGAGTTTCAGACCAGCCGCCTGCCACAGTACCGCAAGGGCCAGGTACGCAGCGTCCTGGCGCAGGAGTGTGGCTCCGTCTTCCCTTTGCTGGAGCAGCTGCTGCAGCAGCAGGACTCCCCAGGTTTCATCAAGCAGAAGGTGTTGAAGTGCTTCTCCAGCTGGGTGCAGCTGGAGATCCCGCTGATGGACTGCGAGAACCTGATCCAGGCAGCTTTCACCTCTCTGCAGGACCCGGAGCTCTTCGACACAGCGGTGGAGGCTGTTGTCAATGCCATTTCCCAGCCTGATGCCCAGAGGTAAGGGCAGCCTCTCCCATGCGCTGCGGGCTGGTGCTCCTGGGCATCGACGGGGGAACGGGGTGGGGAGGAAGAACCTCAGGCTTTTTTCTAGCTACCATTGGCCCTGGAGGTGATGATGACAGGGTTTGGAAGTGGGAGATGTTAAAAGCAGCCAGAGGCTACTGGTTTCACATGGTTGGTCCTGGAAGGCTTTGCACCATGGTTGGCTTCTGGGGACCATGTAGTCTTGGGCAGCCACAGCCCATCTCCACCCTCCTCCTCTCAAGCAGATGAGGATGCTCCCTTCTGGCTTCTTGTGTCAGATCCTGCAGCACCCGGCGAGGGAGCAGCTGCGTGGCTCCTGCCAGGGGGAGTTCAGAGACCCTCCTCTGCCTGGTGCTGCTGGTCCAGCCAAGGACCTGGTTTAATGCAGAGATAATAAAACCAGACCTGTCGGTCTTCTCCCTCCTCCTGGCTCCAACGGCTCGTGCCAGCCAAGGACTCATCCTTTGTTTGTGGCCGTGGCTGCCCCTGGAGCAGCTGAGCTGGGACCTGGGGCTGGGGCAGGTCCTGCCGGGGCCGCACTGCAGGGCTCCGAGCTCATCTGCTTGGCCGCGTTGTCCGAGCTGCTGTCAGCTCTCAGGACCGATGCCCGCAGAAGGCAAAGTACATCTCCTCCAGTTCCTGTGGCCACATCCCTTCCTGGCTGCTTAGCAACCTTCCCCCAAAGAGGAGGATTTCCTTGAAGGCTGGGCTGAGCTGCCGCTGCTGTGCATCCCTGTGCATCGCTGCGCATCGCGCAGGCTCCGACCCTCTGCAGCGGTGCGGATGCTGCTGCCGCTGCGGTTGTAAGCCCTGGTCCTCCCCTTGGCTTCAGGGTAGGCTCAGTCCCTGGCTCAAGGGCAGCTTGGGGCTGTCCTTGTCGATGACAAGGGGTTGCATCTGGAGACTGCAAGTCCTGGCGTGCAAAGGGACCCATCAGGATTTTGATGCGCTGCCGGGTGCGCGGAGGGGTTGCCTCATTTGCTAGCATTCAGAAGATGACCACAAGCAGCTTTTCCTTGTACCCAGCAAAGGCTGTGGGCCAGCCCAAACCCTTTTAGCAAGGTTGGTGCAGAAAATGAGAAGGTGAGAGAAGGTGACTTGCAGTTCTGAAATGTTGGACTCTCTGTCTTCCTCCTTTCCATTTCCCTTGAGTCTCAGGAGTCCCTTGGCTGTGATTCCCCACCTGTGTGCAGGAGCCTGGCCCTGCAGCACTGTTCTTCAGTTGCATTAAAAGCCTGAGCTTTCTGTTGAGCTTTCAAAGTGAATTTTGGTGAGGAGTGTGGCTGACAGCGGAGTTTCCCCTCTGCTCCCATGCTGACCCTGCCATGCAGTTTCTGGCCCCGTTCAGTCCTGCCACGCTGGCTGCTCCCTTGCAGCATCACGGACACTTGCTCTCCATCCTTATCCCTGGGGGCATCATCGGTCATGGCAGAGCACCCTCCTGTCCGTAGGCGTGCGGGCAGTGGCCAGGACGGGGTGGGCAGCCGGTCTGAAAGGCTGCCCAGTGTGTGAGCCTGGCACAGCCCCCGCTCCCGGGGCGCAGGGACAGCGGTGGCATTGTCAGAGGGACGCCCTGCCAGGCGGCGTGTGGTGTCAGCTGCTCCAGGGAGGAGCAGGACTGTGCTCGATCTGGGCTGGCTTCAGGAGCGGGGTAGCTCACAGAGCCACTGCTTCCCGGCCCCGGTGGGCTCTCTCTTCCCCTTTGTTCCTTGTGTCCTCCATCCTGCGTCCCTCCTCCCGCTTCCCCTGGTGCCAGCTGTCCCGCCCCTCCGGCTTTGTTGCTCAGCCACGGCAGGTCCAGCTCTTCCCTGAGCCCCCAGGGAGTCTCCTGACCTTTCTGTCTCTTATTTCCACGGTCTGGGAGATCCCTGCTGCTTTTCAGCCGCTCTCTTCCTCCGCGATCTCTTGCCTTTGTTTCCGCAGGGGCCTGGCTCCCCACTGCCCTTAGCCACAAGCTCAGAGCATCCTCGGCGCTGGCCTGTTGACATGGTCCTCTCCAGAGCTTTGTAGGGCACTGCTCTGTGAGAAGGTCGGTCTCGGGGCTCCCCACCTTCCCACGGGTTCCCCGGGTGATATGGTCCCTGTGTCTTTCCTCCTCACCCTCTCCCAGCTGGCTTCATTGACATTGGTGCGGAGGCGATCGTGCAGGTGGGCTTCTACCATCAGCAGAAGGCTCAGTGGCTCTTGAGCTTGGTTTCTGCCGCTAAGGGTTAGGTAGCCTGGGGTCATCTGCCCAGGGGAGCACCACCTTGCAAGGCATCCCTCACGCTGCGGCTCCTCACCTTGGGAGCAACTGGCTGCCACCCGCATCCAGGTGGAGAAGGGCAGGTGGGACCTCATGGGCGAGGACCACCTGGCCATGGTGCTTGTGCCAGCAGCTTCCATTTCCCTGCCTGCGAGCAGCAGCGGTTGGCTTTCCTGCCTCCAAGGTGTTCCTAGACATGGTGCAGCAGAGATTTGTGGGTGCGAAGTGTTTGATCTCCCTACCTGCCAGGCAGGTGGGAGCCCTTTGCACCCAGAGGAGGGGGTGTCTTGGGCGTTGCTGGAGCCTGGATGCTGCTCCTCTGTTAGGATACGGCATTCCAGCCCGGAGCTTGCAGCTGGAGCACATCTGCGCACACCTCTGCTCTCAGGGGCAGTGGGAAGCTCCTGAGTCACAGGAGGGCAGGAATGGAAATGTTGTTGCATCTCATTTGCAGAGGAGGCTTGGGCTGGATTTTCCGTCTCGTTTGAGGATTATCCCCCGGCTAAGCTGGTCAGAGAGCTCGGCGGCACGTGCTGCAGGGGGAGAGCTGGCACGCAGCACTTGGCCACCCTCCTGCAGCCTGGCGGGTATGTCGGAGGGGAGAGGGACCTCCACATGGTGCATGCCCATGGTGGGAGTTACGGAGCTTGGGCATCGGACATTGAGCTGCCTCTCTGGAAGCAGCAGGGTGTTGCTGCAGTGGTGGAGCTGGCGGGATTGCAGGTGTCTGGGTGGGATTGCTTGGTGTCCAGCCCATCCCTTCCTGGGCTTGGCACCTGGTGCTGAATCCCCGAAGGGGGGTTGCACTAGAAGAGTTTTCCAAGGGCTTCATTAGAAACAGGTTTTTAATATGTGGGTTTTTTTTATCAGGAAGTGGCTCAAATTTTAGATTAGGAAGCATGAGATTGTCCCATGTGAACTGCCTGTATCTCCCCTCTGCAGGTTGTCCCCTGCACCATGGTGTGGTTTGGGGAGGGTTGTGGGAAAAGCAGAGGAGGTGCTGGTCCCACAGAGAGCTGTGGATGCTGCAGTTCACTGGGCATTGAGATTTGAGAAGGGACCGGGCAAACTCACAGAAGAAAAATTTGCTCAGCTGCTAAATACCAAGGTAGCAAATCTTGCTCAGGAAGGCTAACACAAATCATGGGAGGGAAGCACACGGGGAACTGTCACCATAGGGCTGCCACGTTCATATACTCTTTCACAGGCGTTCCCAGTCATCGGCTGCTGGAGACAGGTTGCTCAGGTGGGCGGTCAGGGACTTGCCTGGGCCGGGATGGTCTTGTCCTCCCCTGCCCGGCACTGGGGTGCTGTGGGTGGGAAGCGGTGGCTGGCAGCAGGGCTGGCAGGCATGGTGTCTGCCTCCTGGGGCGAGCTCTGTGCCCGATCAGGGCCATGGTGCCATCTGGTTGCTCAGGCTGGGAAGCAGCATCAAGTAGATGGGGTGGCCTGGGGCTCCATGCTCCTGGATGTGGAGGAGAGGAGCCCAGCTCTGGCTGGCTTGGCCATGGCTGTTGAGCAGCTGGTTAAAACAACTCACCTAGAGCAGGAGTCCACCTCCTCGCTGTGGAGCCTTACATCTGCATAGGCAGTGAGCAGAGCAAGGTGGTGCTCAGGATGTGGTTCACCCAACCTTTTCTAGAAGTCTTCACTAACATGGGATGAGTTGCAGCATGGAAGCAAACCCAGGTGGTTCTCCCTGTTGGCTGTGCAGGGAGTGTGGAGGACTAGCTCAGGTCTAGGCATCTGCACTCTGAGTATTTCAAGGTAACCAGCTGAAACAGGTTCCTTGTCATAAATTCCTAAAGTCACGAAAACATCTTTAAGGTAATGTGAGCCCAGTGCTGCAGAGGAAGGATGGCTGTGCCCTACACTGGAGCAGTGGAACGTCCCCTGTGCCTTTTTGTCAGCTCTCTTGGACCAACCCTTATTGCAGCATCGGTTCCCTGGGAGAGAAGCTGGTGAATTCCCAAATTCTCCATTATCGCAGCACTCCCACACTGCCATGGGCATCACTCATGGGGCGTGAGAGGCTTGAAAATGGTTTACACACAAATACCTGTCCCCTTCACCTTGTGATTTCCTCTGGGGAGGAGGGCTGAGGAGGGGGTGACCTCCGGCAGCACACAGCACACAGAGGGGCTGCCGAGGCGGAGAGTCCCTCTTCCCTCTTGTCTTCTCCCACTGACCCAGACCTAGAAGCTGCCACCACCAGCACAGCTCTCTCCCTGTGCTGGTGGCACCAATGGCTTTGTTCGCTCCTACACTGGCCATAGCAAGAGCGGCCAGCACGCTGGGCAGCCCTTCTGCTCCGGGGTGGACGTGCGGCTGTCCTGAAACCAGCACTCGCATCTCTTCCCCGCGATGGGCACAGGAGAGCTGGCATCACGTGTGCCTCCCGCTCTGAGCATCCTTGGCCCCACACCTGCGTGCAAGCGGGGCGCACATGGAATAGCTGCAGCACTGCATAATGCGCTTTGGTGGGCAGGGAAATGGCAGGCTGCTCATCAGCCTCCGGCACGGCCTCTCTCCAGGGGCCCTGGGCTGCATTTCACCTTGGCTGCCTCCTTCTCGTTGCCTTGGTTACCATCACTTACAGGCAGCGGCTGGAGGGGAGGCTGATGTGCGTGATGTGATGTGGGAGAGCTGTGCGGCGCAGGGCTGCGGCAGCCACGGGAGGGTGGGGGAACATACCACGGGGCCAGCATCCTCCCTGGGTAGGAGTCCCAGAGGGTGGCTGCCCCCTTCGTCCCAGCCAGAGAGCACAATCTAGATGTGCCCATGCTGGAGAGTCGTGTGGCTTCCCAGCGGCAGGTCTGGCTGCCTCCGTGCAGAGCTGAGAAGCACGGGCTGCAAGCATGGCAAAAAGAGCCTGCGGATCTGCCCTCGCCACCCTTCTCCCACTCCCCATCCCCGCCGATGCTGCGGCATGTGGGCACAACTCGGTTGGAGCTGGTTATGGCAGTGACAATTTAGTGCTGGTCAGGGGATGCTGGCAGACAGGCAGATACCCACGCTGTGGTGCAGTGAGGGATTTGCACAGACCTGATGGCCGCTGGCTCGGCCCTTCTCTTTGCTTGCAGAGGCTCCGCTGCAGGAGTATTCGGTGCTTCAGCCTTTGTCCCGAGGCCACAGGCTGGGAGGAGAGTCCCTATAAGCAGTAAAGGCTCCTGGATGCATCCCATTACACAAAGCAGCCTTCCAGTAGGGAAAGCTGGGCAGGAGCCCTGGGAGAGCATCAGGAGGGATGGATGCCGTGGCAGCCGGTGCCGGTGAGGTGATGCCCGGCACTGATTCAGGCTGTGCTTGCAGGTACGTGAACACCCTCCTGAAGCTCATCCCCCCCGTGCTGGGGCTCCAGGAGCAGCTGCGCCAGGCGGTCCAGAGCGGGGACATGGAGACGTCGCATGGGATTTGCCGCATCGCTGTGGCCTTGGGGGAGAACCACTCCCGGTGAGTGTTGGGGACGGTCCGCAGGAGAAGGAATGAGCTTGGAGCAGCCCACTGTTCCCCACATGCCGCTTTGTCCAGCACCTGTCCTGCACCCGGTGATGTGTGTCAGGGCAGAGGAGCCAGGCTCGCAGCGGCGGTGCCCCCCTGACCGTGCTCTCTGCTCCCCAGGGCCCTCCTGGACCAGGTGGAGCACTGGCAGAGCTTCCTGGCCCTGGTCAACATGATCATGTTCTGCACTGGCATCCCCGGGCACTACCCTGTCAACGAAACCACCAGTTCCTTGACGCTCACTTTCTGGTACACACTGCAGGTCAGTGGCCGTCGTGGGGCAGCCTGTCCGGATCCGGTGCTCCAGGCAGGGCTGGAGGCACCGGTGCACGGGGACTGGGATCTGGCCTGGCTGCGTTTGGTCCCCAGGGATTTCCGATGCCCCCGCTCTTCACCATGCACCCGCAGCCACTGCAGGGCACGTACCTCAGAAATGCTGGCCCCATGGCTTGCTTTTTCCACCCCCAGTCTTCCTTGGAAGTCTGAGCCAGCCTTTAAGGGCCTCGTTAACATAACTAATTAAAACTTCATGCTAATTTTTGTTTTTTCCACCAGCAGACCTGGTTGTTTAGCTTCTTGCTGTGTGGCTGCATCGGCTGCAGGCAAGGAGGAGAGCGCGTGCTGGCTTACTGCGGGCTAGACCCTGCTGCCAGGCTGGTAGTTGTGGTCTCTTGGAGAAAGAGAGGGCTGGGGGGTGCTAGTGGCTGCCCCGCCTGGGTTCCCTCTCCCAGGGCCAGTGTTCTCTGCACCAACAGAGCGGCCCTGCCATGTCCTGCTCTATTTTTAGTCCCCGTTCATCCTCCCAGCTCCATTCCTCCGCAATCTGATGCGATGTGGCTGAGTGTGGGCAGGGAGGGGAGCGATGTCGGCACCGTGCCGGCAGCTCCTCTGCTGTGCGGGCCCAGGCCGAGGCTCCCACCTCCTCTCGCTGCTTCCCCAGATGGGCCTGAGGTTACAGGTGCAGGCAGAAGAGCGCTGTGCTCCCCAGGCACCCATCCCAGCCTGCCTCGTGCGGGTCTGAGGCATACGAGCTCCCGAAGCAGGCGTGCTCCTGAGGCTAGGACACGGCAGGGCAGTGCCACCCTGCTGTAACCGTGCTGTCTTCAAATGCCCAAAGGTCCACCTAGCTGCTGGGGCTTCTAGCATCTTGCCTCCAGATAATGCTGCTGCTGCAGAAGGGCTTGGCATCAGGTGGACCTTGAGGAGCTGGAAATGCAACCTCTGAGGTGTGACAGGTCCCGCCAGCCCTGGGAGATGCCCCTGAGCCCCCTGTGCAGTGGGCATGCTGGCTCCATTTTCTTTCCCCTGCAACACCTGATGTATTTCTCCTCCTGCCACCAGGACGACATCCTCTCCTTCGAGCCGGACAAGCAGGCGGTGTACCAGCAGGTCTACAGGCCTGTCTACTTCCAGCTGGTGGACGTGCTGCTGCACAAAGCCCAGTTCCCCTCCGATGAGGAGTACGGCTTCTGGTCTTCGGATGAGAAGGAGCAGTTTCGGATATACAGGTACACCTGGGGCATGCCTCTCCCTGGGCGGCAGGAGCAGGGCACTTTGCTTCCTGCCTGGATGCGAATTTAGGCTTGGAGGTGGGGTTTGCTTGGCAGGTAGGCAAGGACACGGGCAGCATCTTGCCTGCCTGGAGCCTGAGCACTGTGGGGACGCCTAAGGAGGAACATGGAGGAGATTCCTTCCACCGAGAGTTGTTTTGGCTGTGGTGGTGCTATGGAAACAAGCTGGTGTTTTGGGGTGGCACCAGTTGCCCTGCCTACGAAGCCCTGGGAGCGCTCTGCGTTGGGCTGGGGCAGTGTCCTTGTGCAGGCAATGCCTGCACCCTGCCTGACAGCGAGAGGGGAAGTAATGCGTCTGCGGGTGGAGTGCTCTGCAGGGGATGGCGACAGCATCTGGAGAGCCCCCATGTTCTCTGCAGGGTGGACATCTCTGACACGCTGATGTACGTGTACGAGATGCTGGGTGCTGAGCTCCTGAGCAGCCTCTATGACAAACTGGGACGCCTCCTGACCAACACAGAGCAGCCATCCACGTGGCAGGTGAGCGAGGGGACCCGGGTGCCAGGCTGATGGCTACCAGCCCCTTGGGGACCTGTCCTTGCCACGGGGCGTTGAGAGCAAAGGGATGTGATAGAGGCAAGGAGCATGACAACCTTGCCAGCACACATGCAGGCTCTCTGGGGTCTGCTGGGGCGAAGAACAGGT
The DNA here is from genome assembly GCF_964188355.1 of Buteo buteo. Lineage (NCBI taxonomy): Eukaryota > Metazoa > Chordata > Aves > Accipitriformes > Accipitridae > Buteo > Buteo buteo. The sequence goes on from NC_134180.1 coordinate 32,767,471, forward strand.
CTTCTGCTTCCCTGTCCTTAGTGCTGCACAGGGACCACCCTCCTCAGCCACCGTGGGGGGGTCTGAGGTAGTGCCTGGAGCTGGGGCTGAGGTGGGCATAAGGGGTCAGTGTGTGGCTCTGACCGTGCCTCTCCCACACTGGCAGCACACGGAAGCCTTGCTCTACGGCTTCCAGTCCATTGCCGAGACCATCGACGTGAACTACTCCGACGTGGTGCCGGGGCTGATTGGCCTTATTCCCCGGATCAGCATCAGCAACGTGCAGCTTGCCGACACAGTCATGTTCACTATCGGTGAGGCCTTTGCTCGCGCGCAGGCTGGGCTGGGGAGGGGGATCCCCTCTGAGACCGCTCCTCCCCAGCAATAACAGCATTGAAAAGCAAAGCCGAGCATCCCGGGACGTGGGGAGCAAGACCCCGTGGTGCAGTCCTGCAGTCTGATCCCGTCTGTGTGCACAGGGGCCCTGTCAGAGTGGCTGGCTGATCACCCCGTCATGATTAACAACGTGCTGCCGCTGGTGCTCCAAGCCTTGGGCAACCCTGAGCTCTCCATCTCCAGCGTCTCCACCCTGAAGAAGATCTGCCGGGAGTGCAAGTACGACCTGCCGCCCTACGCTGCCAACATTGTCGCCGTGTCACAGGTAGGAGCTGGATGCAGATGAACGTGTGGTGGGATGTGCTCTGTGCACACCCTTTCCTCTGCAAGGATCAGGGCATGGGGACACAAAGCAGCAGCTCAGGGCTTCTTGCTTGGTGTGGAAGACTTGTCAGCCCTGTTCCTAGGCCAGTAGACCCAGGTGGCACGTCCTGTGTCCTGCTGTGAGTGCAGAAATGGCAGGCAGTGGCAGACACGACTGCCAAGGGGTCTACTGGGGTACGCGCTTGGGTGTCTGTCCTTTCCCCGGGGTTTTGTTTGCTTTGTTGAGAGCAGCAACCTGCCAGCTCTGCACCCGCCAGGCAGCTGGTGCCGCTGCTGAGCATCTTGGGGGGTATCCTGGTGTTCACGCCTCTCCATGGGGACTGAACTGGTCCCTGCAGTGCCTGGGCAGCTTGTCCCGTGGTCTTTCTTGGCTCTCAAGATTTGGGGCAGATGGGACTCAGAGCCCCAAGGCACTAAGAGGATGGCTGGGCTTGGGCAAGCTGCCAGGGTGTGCATGGGAGCAGAGAGGGGCAGGTGGAAGGGATAAGTCTCTGCTTTTAGAGCCTGGGGACACTCATTGGAGTAAGGAAGCCCCGGCTGAGGTTGGCTCCTCGAGCTGTCCTGCTGCAGAGCCTGTCCAAGCCAGGGGCTCCCCTTGCTGGGTGGCTGAGTGAGCTGGCTTAGGGAAGAGCTTACCAGGGGACAAGGATTTTGCTCCTTGCCTGTGGCGGATTGTGGGGAGTGCGTGCCGCTTGTCTGTGGCCACGCTGCTGTTGGTTGTCTCGACCTCCTGCGTCAGTCCTGCCTCCTGGAAGGGAAGGGGCTTTCTGCAGCACTCACCCTCTTTCTCTCTCCCCTTCTCTTCGGCAGGAGGTGTTAATGAAGCAGATTCATAAGGTAAGAGGGGCTGGTTCACGCCTCTGGCTGGTTCTGCTTGCCCCCCCCATACCCCTTAGTTGTGCTCAGCTGAAGATAGAAGGGTGCCGTCATGAGTTGGGCTGTCCCCTGAGGGGAGCTCAGCGCTGCAGCCATCGTGTGCAGGGCCAGGAGTACCTGCTGGCTGCCTCCTGCTGCACTGCCAGGCTCCCACTGCGCTTGGGCTGGGGTCACGCTGGGGGGTATGTCCTCATAGAGAGGGAAGTGCCCAGGGAGGCTTAACTCTAGCAGTTCCCAGTCCCTCCAAGCCGAAGGATGCCGAGATGGCGGGCAAGTCTTCAAGAGAAAAAAGAAGGGAGATCAGTGTGGGGACAGAGCCCAGGCTGTGCCTGCGACCAGGATGGGGTGACACACTTGACCCCACAGAGGCCGAGACAGGCTGTGCAAAGGATGGTGTGCTGAGGTAGGGTGAGGGCCAGCATGGAGATATCTGGGCACCAACTTGGCAGGTTGCTGGGAAGAGGCCAGGTGGGCTGGTGGCAGAGCGGCTGTTCCCTGGGTTCTGCCATGCTGGTGGAGAGCTGCTCCCCTCTTCTGCAGTGAGATGTACCTAGAGTGACCCAGATAGAGCAGCTCAGGAGCTGCAGCACACTGGGGTCCTGGCTTAGCTGGCCGGGCTCCTGGCAGCTGCCTTAGCTAGTGTGTGTGTGGTAGGGCTGCAGGCTGGGCAGTGACCTGTCCCCTTGTGTGTCCTCTCTGTCCCAGACGAGCCAGTGCATGTGGCTGATGCAGGCTCTTGGTTTCCTGCTCTCTGCATTGCAAGTGGAGGAGATCCTGAAGAACCTGCACTCCCTGATCACCCCCTACATCCAGCAGCTGGAAAAGCTGGCTGATGAAACGGTGAGTGCCCGCATGCTACCTCCATCCAGAAGTGGCTTCTCCTACTGGGTGTAGCCCTGGGGTTGCTGTGTTGCAGCAGCACTCTTGAATGTGGGCTCAAGAGAGAGTGCAGTGCAGGGAACCCCTCTCTGGCACTTTGCCTCTGCAGTCCTGGTTCCTCAGGATCCCAAAGGCATGACTGTGAGCAGCGCAGTCTCTGTCATGCTTTGGCTTTATTTTCCCTGGCAGCCCAATCCCTCCAACAAGCTGGCCATCATCCACATCCTGGGCCTGCTCTCCAACCTCTTCACCACCCTAGACATCAGCCACCACGATGATGACCACGAAAGCACTGAGGTCAAGAAACTGCCAGTGCAGCAAGGACCCAACCCAGTGAGTAGAGCAGTAGCTCGATGCCCTTGGCCACAGCCTGGCCAAAGCCTCGCTATTCACTGCTGGTGCCAGGAGGGGGGAGTTAAGGGGAATGCAGCATGTACCATGAAGAGGGTAGTGCTGGTGCATTCCAGCTCAAACAACTCCTTCAGCTCATCCCACTGCTCCTGAGGTGGGCAGAGGTGACCTGCAGGATCCCTCTTGGCTGGGCGCTGCTCTGGAGGACAGCCCAGGGGCTGCCTGCCAGCTGTGAGCCATGCCAGGCTGCTTCAACAGGGAAGAAAGCTGCCCAGCTTTGGAGAGGGGAGGAGGCAGTGGTGCCTGAAGGTTTGAGTCCAGGCCATGCTTAGTCTCGAATCTCCCCTCCCCAGTGCCGTGGGGGCCAATTCTCCTCAGTGCCTCTCGTTCCTTACAGGTGGTGGTGGTTCTGCAGCAAGTCTTCCAGCTCATACAGAAGGTTCTCAGCAAGTGGCTGAATGATGCCCAGGTGGTGGAGGTAACTAGGCTCCTCCTGTGTACTGCCTGCAGCTCTGCCTGTCCTTGCTGACCTGAACTGGGGACAGCAAAGGACAGACTCTGGGTGATGCCCTGTAAGCCAGATGTCTTTCTGGGTTGTCTGGACCAGTGCTGCTTACTGTCATCAGCAGCGTCCAGACGTTCTTGTCTGTCTTGTGCTCCCATCAGCTCTGCTCCTCTCCAGTTACGGAGGCCCTGCCATGAGCAGGGAGGTGGGAGATGGGGGTCTTCCAAACCTGTGTTCCCTAAGAGGATAGCTCTGCTCTGACCTGGACCAGTGTCATCTGGTGTTTCTCCAGTTTGCTCAGTCCAGTAATGCCCATGTGCAGCGTCCCACCAGCTACTTCCCCCTGGCCCTCGGGGAGACTTCCCGCTGCAGCAGGAAGGGTGTTCCTTGCTCTCTGGGAGCATCCTGGGCTGCAGGGCAGGGCACCAGTACCAGAGCAGGTCTGAGCCCTCTGCCTGGCTGGTCCCCCTCCCCACTGCCAGCTCTTCCGTCCCCTGGGACCCATCCATCAAGCCCTGCCACCTGGGAGAGGTCTTCTGATGCCCGTTGCTCACGCAGTCCCTCTTCTCCCGCAGTCTGTCTGTGCCATCTTTGAGAAGTCCGTGAAGACCCTCCTGGATGATTTTGCCCCCATGGTGCCTCAGCTGTGCGAGATGCTGGGGCAGATGTACAGCACCATCCCCCAGGCCTCTGCCATCGACCTCACCCGGCAGGTATGGAGCCGTGCTCGGGGCTGGGGCTGCTGCTCCCCAGGGAGGCTGGGGGTGTGCAGGGCCAGCGGCAGCTTCAGTCCTTCTCTCTCTCTTGCAGCTGGTTCACATCTTTGCCCATGAGCCTGCCCACTTCCCTCCCATCAAGGCCCTCTTCTTGCTCGTTACCTCAGTCACGCTGACCCTCTTCCAGCAAGGTACGTGGGATTAACCCTTCTTCGTGCTGGGGCTGTTGTCAGGCTGTTGCATGCATGGAGTCTGGAGGCGTCTTACCAGGAATGGCTGTTTTCACTCCTAGCTAAGCTAATGGGGCCATCTCTGTTTCTTGGATTCATCCCAACCCCTGGAAGGTGGGTACCTTCCCTGCAGGGCAGCAGAAGCAGGAAACCCCTGGGCGAGACTCTGTACTGCCGTGACAGCCCCACTTCTGCAGCAGGGCTGGGCGTTGCGTGCTGCAAGGGTCGAGCCGGAGCTCCAGTCCTGCTTGGCAGGGAGGCTGTGCTCCTCGGGAGATGCCGGGGCTCCTCCGGGGGCCAGCGCTGCTTGTAGTGGCCAGGAATCAAGCCCTCGCACGAGCAGGAGGATGTGTGTGTGAACATCTGGGAAATGACCTTTTCAGAGTCACTGCTGGCCACCGAGTCACCGCTGTGATGTTGAGGATGCTGGCATCCTCCCGCAGGGCAGGGGCCCCTCTTCGGCTCACTGCCCACCCTACAAAAAGCGAATGGGATTAGGACAGGCCCCTCCGCACCATGGCTCCCCTCAGCCTCTTGGTGACTTGCCCCATGACAGGGACAAATGTACCTTGGAGCTGCTGGCTCTGGTCCTTCAGCACCTCCATGTGCGGTCCCCAAGGGGTCTTGTCCTTTGCTCACAGCCAGGTGCTGGGTAGGGTGATGCCGTCCCCCCAGTACGAGGCTCAGAGCTCTCTAGAGAGGTGGGAGAGGCATGAGGACCCCTGCTTCATCATCGCGGCACGGTCCAAGCAAATCCCGCTGCGCTGAGGTGTCACTGGGGTCAGTGGCAAGCGAGCCGGGCTTACCCGGAGATCAGGTCCCTGCTTCTGCCAGCGGCGTGTGGATGCGTCTACGCTGAAACCCTTTTGGCTCGTCGCCCGGGGAGGCGGCGATGCCTCCGGGCAGCAGCAGGCATGTCTGCAGGAGGAAAGGGGAGGGGACAGAGCCCGAGCTGTGCCAACGCTTGGACACGAGATTTGCTCAGGCAAGCGGCTGTCCAGCTCGCTGTGTGCCCAGGACTGTGTGCTCCCACCCACCTCGTGGGTCCCCTTCGGTGGGCGACCGGCCCTGAGCAGGGCGAGCCCCTTCTGCTGAGCCCACGGGCGGCAGGAGAGAGGGGGACGCCTGACCCCACTGGGGACAAGACGCGTCTGTGCGCAGTCAGATGCCAAGGTAGGGTGAGTGGCGCTGGCATGGAGATCTCTGGGCACTGAGCTGCTCTCTCCCAGGAGAATGCTGGAGGGAGACCGAGACCTCCAGGAGGGTCCTGGACTCAGGGTCTCGGAGAGCATCTGGGAACGGGGCGGGAGGGTGACTGTGCCAGGGGCTCCTGAGCAGCTGGTGACAAGCATGTGCACGCCTGAGCCCGGCCGGGCCTGTCAAGCGTTTGCTGAGGTGTTGTCGTTCACTTGCAGTTATCTTCCAGGACCAAACGGTGCTCTGAAGACACCCGCTCAGTCCCCACAGTGCAAAAGCTCTAATTCTCCTTGTGGAGATGGTGCCCAGCTAGCCCCTGCTCCTCCTCCTCTTCCTCCCCAAGGACACGAAGATCTCTACCTTGGCTCTGCAGCACCCAGGTGCTAGCTGGAGACCCTGGGGCTTCAGACCCTTTCCTTTGCAGTTTCTTTCTGTTCTTGGGTTCTCCAAGTTTCATGATTTTTTGTATGTTTTGTTTCTTTAACTTGCTTCAAGCTGCTCATGTTGCCCATCCCCTTCCCCACACACCCCTCCTCCCTTACACTCCTGTTTTCACTTGTAAATTCTTTCTGTATCACATAACTATATGATGTTGAGTTGCTGTTTGTATGATTTTTCTCTTAAGTTACATCTTTATTATATTTTAGGGCCCAGGGATCATCCTGATATTGTTGATTCATTTATGCAACTCCTGGCACAGGTGTGTTTTAGTTTCTTATTCATTCACTTTCTGTTCTCTCTCTTTCTCTTTTTAATTCAATTTAAACCTATTTTTAGCTTTCTGTTGACAACGTTTTTTTCCTTTTAGTTGAATATCGAGTTTCTCCATCTGTTTCCGTGGAAGTTGAAAACAAAACATTCTCCTTTAGTTCTGGGTTCGCACCATCCCCAGGGCAGTGCCCTCCTCTGCAGGGCACCCTCCAGCTGCCACCCCCCTCGCCTTGCCGAAGCCGGCGCGGGGCGCTTGGGGCTGCTGCCGCGGTCACCCTTGGGTGACAGACAAATTAGAGCATTAAGTGGATGTTTTCTCACCCATTTACCTGCCCTGTGATGAGTCCTCCGGAGCGGGGATGGGCTGAGCTGGCTGCCTTGGCCCAGGGCCGGTGGGAGGAAGCCCCTGCCCGCGGTAGCAGGCAGCTGCCGGGGTTTGGCTCTGAACGATGCGCTTGTGATGGCGTCTGGACCTGCCAGGGTGCCACGCTGCCGCCCGCCCCGGCAGCCTCTCGGGGTGGTGGCAGCTCCTGTGTCTGCAACCTGGGAGTGCTCCCGCGCTGCTGGCTTGGTGGCACGCAGGGACGGTTTGCGTTGGTGTGGCAGGGGCCGCGGGCTGTCTGCAGGGTTGGGAGCTCGTGTCACCACTGGCAGTGGGCAGGCAGGGCCGGTGCTATGCTCTGTGTGTCTATACGCCTGTTGGGAGCAGCGGGAGCCCAGCACGCTCCTCAGCCCACCGTGGCCCTTGAGGGAGAAGCCCTGACGTCCTCAATGCACTCAGTGCCCCCGTTGGAGAGATATCCCCCGGCGCCTACCCAAAGGGTGGGTCGGTGGCGAGGAAGGGCCAGCAAAGTTGCTTTCTGCTTCATTTCTGTAACGATGAGAGGTCTGACCACGCGTGCTGGCTGGGTGGCTGTGCAGGGACACCCGCCAGAGCTGTGGCCGTCCTGCCCTTGCCGGCAGCCCAGGAAGGGTGCCTGGCACGTCCAGGTGCTAAGCTGTCGGCCCCCTCCGATGGCAGCTTGGCCCTCACAAGGGTCTTGCGGGATGGAGCAGGCGAGGGGGCTGCACCTTCCTCCCCCCCAGGCAGTGTCTGCTCCTCACGGGTCTCGCCTTGATGCCCAGACCCCGCTGAGACCCATCACATCTCGCAAGTTGTATCACAGCGTTTTCTTCCCTGCTTTTCCTCTTGAAAGACGTAATGTAATCAAGGTTATTGGAAAGCGTTCACAGCTTTTGCTGATGCTGGTTTTAGAAGCTGTGACCTTTTAACGAGGGTTTTGAACATGATGGGAGAATTGGTGAATGGGGTCTGTGCGTGAAGTTCATGGAGATGTCCTCCCCAGCTGCTCGGTGCTGGTGGGACCTCTGCTTGAGCACTGTGCCCAGTTTGGGGCACAACATTTCTGTAGATACAGACCAGAGAGCATAGAGAAAAGCATCTGGGAAGATGACCACCTTGTACACATGGTGAGGAGGAAAGGCTGATGGGAGCCTGAGGAGCTGCATGAGTCTTGGGGTGTGTAAAAGGTGATATCCCAGTCAGAGTGGGACAAACAGTCACGGAAGGAAATCATGGAACAGGATCCAGGTTAGGCAGTAGGAGATCTTTCTCAGAGCGCAGGGAAGCACTGGAAGGTCACTCAGGGAGCTGCTATTGCTTGGCGGTCTTGAAAGGACTCAACAAGCCTGTTGCTCCTGGAGGGCAGGTAGAGGTGATCCTGCTGGGGGAGGGTAGGGGATTAGGTGACCCTGAGGGACTCTTCCAAGGCTATTTGTTGTTTCTTTGGAAAGTGCTGAGTTTCTTTCTGGCTCGGGGCCCTTCTCTGTGTCTGAACATGGCACATTTGTGCTCTCTTGGAGAGAAAAGTGCATCCATGCTGCACTTCGATGGGCTGTGCTGTCAGAGCAAACGCCACCCATCCCAGCTGCTGGGAAGCTGTTACATGCTGCCCTCATGGGCAGGATCTGCAGGCGATGCTGGGCCAGCGTGCTGGCAGCCAGCCTGGTCCCTGGCATGCCGGTCTGCAGACAGTCTACGTCCTTTGGAGGTCCTGTTACGGGAGCAGCTCAGAGGCTCCTACCTCCATGGCTGCTCCACCGTGGATCACTGTGAGGTGCCTGATGCACTTGCCAGCCCGCTGCCACTCGCAGCCACTCAAGACCTGATGTTTTCCTAGGCTTTTTATTCCAGCAACCCCATGGAGACCAAAGGATCCCATGTTCTCTCCTCACGTGTAGGACTTGTTTCCTGCTCTTCCTTGGCCTGCCCCTCTTCCCAGACTGATGATCTGGCGGGGTGCTTTGAAATCCATCAAGAAATGGCCTTGCCATCCCTGCTTGACTCATTGCTCTCAGGACTTCAAGAGCTGTCTGATGGCAGAGGTGGGTCCAGCCAGTCCTCTTCCAGAGGACCATGCTCTGCGGTGATGCTGTTGAGTATTTGTAGATCCAAGGATTAAAGTCGGACAGAACTGCAGTTCCTTCAGATCCGATTTTCATGTGGCAGGGGCTGTGTTCATCCCAGCCTGCTCCGCCTGTGGAGCCCTTGGTGAAGGAATGCATATTCAGAGCAGCAGCGAGTTTGGACCCAAGAGTGTGTCAAGGTGGAGACTTTCCCACTTCCCTGACCGTCTGCTCCTGTGGTTGATGACCTTGGTGAAAATATCTTCCCTGTTTCAAATGTGTCTGGTTTCTCCTTGCCAGCAGTGATTTTGTCCTCTCTCTCTGCCAGCAAGTGCTCTCCTACCTTCTGATAACTCAGAAGCAGCTCCTACCTCCTGATATTTGCACATCTGCCCTCTGTCACCAGCTCACAGGGAGCCATCTCTCTGTGTGACAGGATTTCACTTGACTTTGCAGTATATTTATTTGGGCTTGGTTGCAGCCTGTGGGACTGCCCAGTTGGTGTGGCTGACCATTTTGCCACCATGTTAATTGGCAATCCACTCCTGATGATGGCTGGCTGATCACAAGAGCATGCTGGCTTAAACAAAATGTCTTGCAGGTGCCGGAGACCCTGGAGTTATTGTTACTACTCAAAGCTAAGTATAAAATAACCAGTCTGCTGTAAGGCTGCACAGAGCGGTGCTGGCACCCTTTGCATTGAGATCTGTCCTCAGCCGCTCCCCTCCCACCTTCATTGTGTGCTGGGAATAGCGCAGAGCATCGCTGCTGCTGTGCCGAGGTGAGCATCCCACCTGAAGGGGTGCGGGGCTCAGCGCCACCCGCGCAGCCGGAGCACCCGTGCCCAGGACCGCACGGCCGCGGCGGTTGGGGCTTGCACCTGGGTCTCTGTCTGCAAACCCAGGCAGGAGGTTCTGGTGTTCGGGAGCTCTTGCCCGCTCCCTGGCCAGTGGGTATCGCTAGTGTGCGTGCTCCCAGTTGCAGGGAGGATTTGGGGGCTCTCCAGCCTGCCTCCCTGCTGGTGGCTGCAGGGACATCCACCCATCCTGGCAGGGCTCCATGCTGGCACGGACCTTGGGAGCGCTGCAGTGACCTCCCCTGACCAGGAGACCAGGAGCAGACTGAGCAAGCGGGGCCTTGCCAGGCAAAAGATGGAGGACTGACCTGTGATGGCCCAGCCACTGCCATCCCCCACCTCCTTCCCTTCTTGGGCTGGTCCAGGCTGCACACAGCAGTCCTGGAGCTCTCCACCATTCCTGCTCCAGCCAGAGTCAGAGCCATGTGGAGGACATGGACTCGGCATCCCCTCTCCCCGTCAGGCAGGGGCTGACTGCTCCTCCCTGGCTCTGGTGTCTGGCCAAGCTCACGTGCCCTTTCCAAAGCTGGAGGCTCTGCTCTGCCAGGAATGTGGTCTGGGAAGAGGTGGTGGTGCCGGACATAAGGGCTTGGTCTGTGTGTTCTGGGGAGCTACAGGAACTGGCCGTGCAGCCCCCCCACTGTCCCCTGTCTGCTGGAGAAGTGGGGTTCAGTGTCCCTTCCATGCCTGCCTCTGAAGAGCTGGGCACAGAAGAAGAGCCTGCTCTGAAGACCTGCCTGGGGGTCTCCCAGCTGCCATGGAGAAGAACCCGACGTCCTTTCCATGCCAGCCTGCAGGACGACCCTCGCCGGAAAGCCAATGCCTAACTGCAGTGGAGGATGGGGTGGGACATTTGAAAGCATTTAAAGACCTGTCCCCATCCCAGAACATGTGAGCAGAGCTGCTCTGACAGAAGATGGGGAGGACAGGCTGGCAGTAAGAGGCCCCAGGGCTGAAGCAGGGTACTTGGTGCTGGGAAAGAGCAGCCGGACCTACCTGGTGCTGCTTGCTAATGGGAGAAGCTCCACAGGGCCCCATCTCGTGGGGGTAAAAAGCACCTGTCTACATTAGGCATGTGCACGTGTGCCCAGATTGGGGTTGCGCTCTGTGCTCCCTTGGCGGAGGTGTCCTATGGGAAGGAGCCTTTCCAATATTGGCACGCTTTCCACTGTGGCACTGACTGGAGAGAGGAGCAGATGCTGCAGCAAGTCTGCAGGAGAGCTTGGGGGCATCTGCCTGCCACGGGTCTGGTTTGGCTGGGAGAAGCACCCTGCAGGTAGGTGGCAACCTGAGCATGTTGGAAGACTCTTGTGCCAGCTGAACAGTCTTGCGGTGTGCTGGACTCAGGTTAAAACCAGCCCCTTGGATGGGCAGGGTAGAGAAACCTGCAGCTAGGTGGTATCACGGGAGCCAGCTGCCCTCAAGCAGCATGGTGCTGGGGGAGAGGCTCGTGGTCACTGCTGTGGAGCCCGCACCAGAGCCCCAGCGGGGCTAGTCTCCTATGGCTAAAACTCCAACATGTCTTGCAAGCATTTGTCTGGTATGGGGCTGACTTGACAGCAGCAGGCATGATGAGCGGATGTGTTTCTAAACCATTGCCCAGGCACTAGTTAGCTGCCTGATGTTGGTGCTAGCGTGTCAGGAGGGATGGTGCACACAGTCTGTATATACACACACAGGTAGACCGTGGCCCCTGATAACGCCTGTGAAGGTCTCCACTTGTATCTAGCAGGGAAGCAGGTCCCTGCAACTGTGCCATCTGCCCGGTACAGCGATGCCTTCGGTGCCCAAACCCAAGTCCTCTCTTGCAGCGTGTGATACAAAAGGTCAGAAAGGAAATGGGGTAACCCTGAAACCTGCTCCTCAGCTTCTCGGTCTCCAGCATATGTTCTCTGCACTGGGCAGATGGCTGTGGGCTTTCCCTGGAGAAGAAGGGGTGGGAAATAAGTCCATTTTGCTCCAAGTAGAGACCATGGCTGTGGGCAGATGGCCATGCATCCTGGGCGCTGCTGCCTGAAAGCTGTCCCTGCTTTCATCCCCAGGAGCAAGCAGGCTCAGAGGGCGGCATTGGCCCTGCACACAGCTCAGCCCAAGGGCTGCCTGCCTGGTATCCTGCTCTCCAAGCTCCAGACACAGCAGGGCCACTCCAGTGCTGTGGCTGCTGTCCTGGTGTCACAGTGACAGCAGGACAGGGAGCATGGCTGCCATCCCTAGTGCTGGTCCGCAGCAGTGGGCACGGTGGCATGGTGGGCAGGGCACAGATGTGACTGCCTTATGTAGTAGGGCTCGCTGTGGCAAGGCAGAAACTCTTCCCATGGAGTGGAAGGTGCAGGGTGAAACATTTCCATCCAGTAACTGCCCAGTGCCAGCCCAGGGGGGACCAAGCCACTGCATGAGGTGCCACAGCTCAGGGCGTCCCCAGCAGCAGCGCTTGACCCCCACAGAGGCCGGTGGGATCACTGTGTGGCAGAAAAAAAACCCCAAAGCTTTTCTGATCTCAGGTTTGGCTCAGGAACTGCCAAGCAATGTTGGCATCTCGTTGTCATCTGTGCCCCGGAGCCCAAGCAGAGTGAGCCGCTGGTCCAGTGTGGGGTTACTGCTCGAACCGGTTGCTGTGACCCCAGGGATGCCAGCATCTTCAAGAGGAGAGGAGCAAAGCACAGAGGTGGCTGGTCTCTGCTGGGCCCTGCATGGCTGCCCTTGTCCCGGGAGTGCTGCCGCTGCCTGTCCTGCTCTGTTGGGACAGGCGGCTTCTGTCCTGTCTCTGTGTCTGAAGCATTTGTGTGTACACCACTGTGGCATCTATCCTCAGGTCCTGGGGCTGGCGGTCCCTGAGCAAAGCAAACTGCCTGGCTGTTTGATTGACATTTTCTTGGGGGGGGAAAGTGATGGTTTCCTGCTGTACTGTGTGAATCTGCTGTTTACCATGAGTGTTCCCAGGTAAGTGTGTGTCCAGGCAGAGGCTGTCTGGGGCACTGGGTTCCTCGGAGGCTTCCTGGCTGCCTCTGCAGCGCTGGGTTTATGCTGCCTGTCTGTGTGCCTTGCAGGCTCTGAAAAGGAAGCCGGACCTCTTCCTGTGTAGCAACCTGGATGTCAAAGCTGTGTTTCAGTGTGGTGAGTACCACGGGCATGGGCACGCACTCTAAATCGCTCTGTGGAGAAGCCAGCCTGCTTCTCCTGCAGAGCCGGGCACAGACCAGCCAAGAGCTGGGGAAGCACGGGGCTGATTTGGGATGGCGTGCGGTGTTTCTGGCTGCTAACCTGAGCAATATCTACCTGCAGGTGTCCTTTCACTCAAGTTCCCCGAGGCCCCAACTGTTAAAGCATCCTGTGGCTTTTTTGTGAGTATTGTAGCATTGTGCAGTCCCCTGAGTGCTGGGAGGGAAGGAGTGGGGCTGCAGGTTGGGCAAAGGTGCTGCAGCCTGGAGCCAGCTTTGGCACTGAGCAGGCCGGACTCTGTGTTGCAGACAGAACTGCTGCCCCGCTGCGGAGAGATCGCCCCGGTGGGACAGGTCGTGCATGAGAACGGGAAAGTGCTGCTGCAGGCAGTGCTGGAGGTGAGAGACGCCGGGACCCTGGGCTGCCCGGGCAGCTTTGGGCTCTATTCCTGAGCAGCACCCCTGTGGACCCGGGGGCAGAGAGCCAGGCAGCGTGGGTGGGTACAGGCAGGGTGATGCCAGGGCTCAGTAGGGTCTGTCTGCTCTGTGACAGGGCATTGGTGGCCAGGCTTCCCGCAGCCTCATGGATCACTTCGCAGAAATCCTCTTTGCCTTGAACAAACACTGCTTCAGCTACCTGAGTGTCTGGATCAAGGAGGCCATGCAGCAGGATGGCTTCCCCTCGGCCCGTGTCAGCCCTGAGCAGAAGGAGACCTTCAGCCAGCAGATCCTCAGGTTCGTGCAGCCCTCCATGTGGTGGCTGTGCCCCACCTGCGGTGGGAATGACCCCTGCTCCTGCATGGCCTGGCGTGTCCCTCCCGATTCATGTTTGTCCCCTCCCTCTGTCTTAGCAGAGAGCGTGTGAACAAGCGGCGAGTGAAGGAGATGGTGAAGGAGTTCACCTTGCTGTGCCGAGGGCTGCATGGCACAGAGTACACAGCAGACTACTGAGCACCTGGCCAGGACCGCGGACAATTTGCCCAGACCAGCTCTTCCCCGCAAGGAAGTCCCCCCCCTCCTCCCCCCCCTGCTGCAGTACGGCTCATAGAATAACCCTCCACCTAGAATTAACCCACTCGGGACGCTCCTCAGCTAGATTTGGTGGCCGCATCTTGGTGTCAGCATCTTTGTTTCCCCCAGCATGCTCCCCCCTCGCAGGGGACAGGAGTGCCGGCTGCAGGAGGCGGCGACGGGGACGGGGGGAAGCCTGGGCAGGACTAACCCAGCATGGGCTGCCCTGCGCCTGGGCTACCAGCCCTTCTTTGGCACTTCCCCGTGGGTGCCCGTGCCCTGTGGCAGGGAGGCTGCCCCTGTGCCTGCAGCAGTGGCTGGCTGGGCAGGGGGGCCTCACCCCCTGCTCATTTGTATGTGTGTGGTTGGGAGGGGGGGGAGGCCCTGCACCTAATTATATTAAGAATATTTCTATGTTGTGGCTGTCATTATTGCGGTGCCTGGACTCTGTCTACCCCTTGCCTCTGGGGAAGAGCCTGGCAGAGGGTGTTAAATCACGGTTGGGATGCTTCAAAGAACTCCTGTCCCCCCTGCTTCAGGAGGGATGGCAAAAACCAGTCACCCCCCCGCTCACCATGCTCTCCTGCCTGGCATGGAGCAGAAACGGTCCTGCCCTACACGAGAGGGGCCAGACTCCATACCTGCCAAAAGCAGGGTCCACCCTGCAGCACAGGATGTGTGCACCCCACTTGTGTTCATCAGAGCAGGCACGGGGCTTGCTCATGCTCGGAGCCCTCTCCCCTTTGCCTTAGTTCCCCAGCCCAGCCTGCGAACATGCTTTCATTTCTGGGGGTCCCAGTTCTGGTTTTCTGTTCTCTAGGGCTGGTTTTAGCTGACGCACAGGGCTGCACTCCCCAAGTGGGCACCGTGATCTGTGTCTTCACTCTGGGACACTTGGTATCACCCCTGTCTGCACTCCTCAGTCCGTTTTTTATGCTAGAAAACACTTCACTTACAAGTCCTTTTCAATTCAACTTTAGTTAGCAGCAGTAGCCCACAAAAGCCTCGAGTCCTGGTGCTGTCAGCTCCTGTGAAGCTGTGACCTTTCCATGTAGGGCCAAAGCTGCCCTGGACTGGGGAGCCCTTGGAGGCTGGGTCTGGGCCAAGTACCTCTCCTGGCCTGGCTGCTGCCCCAGCCGTGAACTCCAGGGTGCCACGGGCATCCCCGAACACACACCCAACTCCTGCTCTCCCAGCGCGGCACTACTGGTCCAAGGCCGCATCCAGTGTGGGGCCAGCAGGTGGCAGGTCCGGACCCTTGTGAGACCCTCACGGGTCCACTCGGGGGCAGGCAATGCCTGGGCCCCCACACAGCCCTGCTCCTGGCTGGGTGCCAACGCTGCTGCCGAATCAGGGTTGCTCACGCCCCTCATCCTCATAGGCAATGGCAATCCCTCGTCGGCCCTGCACAGCCTTGGAGACCGGTGTCTGCCCCAGCTGCTGCTCCAGGCCCCGCCAGCTGCGAGACTCCAGGAAGGAGGCTGGAAGGAGAGAGAAAGGGAATTGTTACCAGGAGCAGGGAGACGGCACTGCCCCTGCACCGGGGCTCAGCCCCACCATGAAAATGAATCACGAACCAGCAGGGCTGATTTCCGCAAGGGCCCACGTCTGGTCCCTGCAGGCCAGGGTGGTGCTGGTGGGCAGCTGGGAAGCCGGAGGATCACAGAGCTGAGTGGTACGCAGCTCCCCTGTGATCAGTGAGATGTCGGGAACAGCCTCCGCTGCTGGGATGGCTGGTGGGAGCTCAACGTGTGCGCAGGCACCTGTCAGGAAATGGTCACGTTAGCCTGGTGCTCGCGTCTATCCCCCAGCCGGTGCAGAGCTGGGGCAACCACAGCCTCCAGGCAGGGGAGAAGGGCAGGACACACCCCGGGAGGGTGTTGGGCAGCTGGTTTCCAGCTGTTACCTGGCAGCAGGTCTCGGAAATCAGTGAGGTAGTTCCCTGTCCATTCGCGGGCTGGGTTACAGGCCAGCTCCAGCTCATATGGGGTCACAACGGGCCGGTAGAAGTCACTGGAGTCCAGCAGGGAGTTCTGAGCACAGGCTACCAGGACAAAGACATCCACCTCCAGGAAGTTGGCCAGCTTGGCGGGGTTCGGCTTCCCCACAGCCAGCGTGTAGCTGCGCTTGCCGGCCCGATGCAGAAGCTCCCGGAGGTGCTGCAGCACAGCCAGGTAGCCCACCACGCCGAGGGTGCCCACCAGGATGCCCACCACACGGGCATCCCGGGCCCGCTCCACCAGGTAGAGGCGTCGCATCAGGGCCCGGTTGACATTGAGGGTCTCGTGGCGGCTGCAGCCGGTGGCAGGGTCAAAGGAGCTGAAGGGACAGCGGTTCCAGGTCAGCATGAAGCTGGTGAGGGCTAGGCCCTCGGCTCCCACGTAGAACATGGAGCAGTCCTGCAACCCTCCTGGTGCCTCCACCAGGAACTGGCGACCAAACTGCCGCACCTCCCCAGGTAGCGCGGGGCCAGGAGGGTCCTCACACACCACCCTGGAGAAGACGATATTAGGGTACTCAGGGCACAACTGCTGCTCCAGCTCACCTGAAGGGAAAGAGGAGTGAGAACGAAACATGGCCACAGGCCTGTCCCGCAGAAGGCGGGACAGCAGATCAGGAGAGAGGAAAGGACAGAAATCAAGGCTGGGGACTGACTGCCTGCTGCTGCCTGTCCCCCTGGCAGCTCTGCAGAGCTCTGAGCACTGCCAGAGACCCCCTCCCTGCCCCAGAGCACTCACCCATCGCATGGCCATAGACCACATCGTTCAGCACCACCACACGGCTCTGCCGGTCGGGGTAGAGCTCCCGGAAGGCCTCTGCGCAACGCCCGATGTCCAGGGGCTGCTGCCCGAAGATGTGCAGCACCGGTAGCTTTCCGCAGGGGCTGAGGCAGGCCGGGCCGTAGTGCAGCACCGCCTCGGCACCCGCGTGCTCGGCGGCCACTTCGTCCACACAGCAGCTGCGGGGAGGACCCGCTGTCAGACGGGCTCTGCGCCCCGCAGCTCTTCCTCCTCCCTGGCACCGCCGGCCCCAGCCCGGGCAGCTCCGGCCCTCGGCCCTGCCAGGGCCGTTCCGCCCCCGTTCCTGCCCGCGGAGGAGCCCCGGGACACCCCCCGCGGCCCCACACCGACCTGCCGTACGTGGTGTCTCCCAGGACGTACATCTCGGCGCCCGTCGCCACCTCCATCCGGGCCGCCACCGCCGCCGCGTCCGCCAGGAGCTCGTCGGGGAACTGGAGGGCGACCTGGGGGGTGACCAGGGGAGGCAGGCGGTGAGGCCGCGGGGAGGGGCGGCCCGCAGCCCCCGGCCCAGCTCCACCCCCGGCCCCGCTCACCTTGCGGAACCCGCCGCCCCGCACGAAGGCGGCGGCGCGGCCCATCTCGTAGAAACCGTCGAGGTCCCCCCGCGGCGCCGCCGCCGCCGCCGCCGCCGCCGGGCCCAGCTCCCGCCGCAGCGCGGCCTCCCCGTCGCTGCTGAAGGCCGTTGCCATGGCGCCGCGGGGTCGGAGGTCAGACCCGCCACGCGGTACCCCTGCGCCCGCTTCCGGGCTGGGGCGCGGAGCCGGCCAATGAGAGTTCGGCACCGCCCCCTCCCGTTCTCGGAAATCCCGCCCCTGATAGAGCGGGGCCTATCGCGCTTCACGGCAGGGCGGAGCGGGGAAGGGCAGCCAATGGCAAGAAGCGCTCGTCGCGGTGCATTACGGTCTATGTAGTTCTCTGGCGGCTGTCAGGCCGGCCAGCCAATGAGCGGGGGCGGTGGAAGCGGTTACGCTCTTTCCGCTCGGGCGCTGCGGTTCCGCTCACGTGTCCCGCGCGGGTCAGGTGACTCGCTCCCCCCGGCCGGTCCGCTCGCTCCGCTCCGTCCCGCGCCGCTGCCGCCATGACGGGGCTCGCGTTGCTCTACTCGGGGCTCGGCCTCGCCTTCTGGACCACGCTGCTGGGCGTCGGTCAGCACCGGGACCGGGACTGGGGGCGGAGGGGCTGGGGGTCACGGGGCCGGGCAGAGGGGGCGGTGGGCGTGAGGGGGAGACCGGCGTTCGGGCTTGCGTCCGTGCTGGCTGCTCCCTTGCCGGAGGAGGGCTGGCGGGGGGGGCGGGGGTTGCTGTGGCGTGGAAAAGGAAGGCGGGGGTTCGAGGGGGTGCAACGGGGTCCCCCGGTGCGCTGAGCTGCTCGCGGGCAGAAGCAGGAGGGCTGGCCCGTGGCCTGCCATGGCACCCGGAGCGCTGCTGTGGGGCTCCTCATCCTCGATGTCACCCCCCCCGGTGCTTTGAGCTGCTCCCTCGGAGGGTTTGGAGCCCCAGCAGCGCTGTGTAACAGTCAGCTGCCGTTGGACGCGCAGCTTTCAGCGCTCGGAGCCTGTCCGGCTTGAGGAGTTGATTTGCTTGTCTGTGTGTGTGAGAGCGGAAAGGTGCTGGTGCCAGTCGAGGGTTGTGTTTGGATTTGGCGGATCAGGGGAGGTGAAGGCAGGCGCCCGGTTTTTCAGGCGGTGACAGTTGATGTCTCCTGGATGGAGGAGATCGCCCTCCTGCTTTGCCAAGCTGTGGCAGCATAAGGAAACGTGGAAGTTGGTCCGGATGATTGCAGAGCTGGTGCATGGTTGTGTTGCAGCCCAGGCTCTGCTGCTGATGGCATTGCGTTCAGCAGCGCTGAGGATGGATTTAATGCCCAAGGAGTAGTGGGAAGATTTTGTGCTGGAGCTGCTGGTTATTTCCTCTTTCAGCACAGAGTGAAGTGACCGCGAGCCAGGCAGAGGGTAGGGAGACCTTGTGTCACCTCACCTCAGCGTTTGGGTGAGGGGAGAGACGGAGTCAGAAGCGAAGGGTGTCTCACTCCCTCGTGTTTCCAGAGCCTGATGAACCCAGTGCCAGGCACAGGGCTGCCTTACTGGGCTTTCTGAATCATGTGGCTCACGCCAGCACAGATGCATGCTGCAAACTTGAGACTGTCGGAAAATCTCGACAAACTGAGCCCAGATGCCCTTAACTTCCCCTCCCTGTTGCAATCCCTTTTTTGGGGAAGGCATGAGCAGGAAACGGTCTCGCTCTGCGCAATGTTGCGGTGGTGCCTCTTTGTGCTTTCCCTCCTTGTCCTGAGCCCTGCTTTGGTGCTCCAGTCTTCTTGCCAGAAGCAAGAGAAGACTCTTTTCTGTCCTTCTGGCTGCAGGGCTGGGAGCCAGAGCTCACAGGAAAGCGTCCTTTGCCCTGTTTCTTTTGTATATGAATCCAAGGCTACACCTGCTCTTGAAGAGATGGAAGGTGCCCTGAGGATCTGCCCTGAGCTGGTTGTAGCTCTTCCTTACCACTCCTGGGGAGTGGGGGCAGCTGAGGCTGGCTGGGTTCAGTTTCTGCTCTGCCAGCCAAGCAGCAAAGCCAAAACACAAGTCACAGACCAGCCAGGCCCAGCACCACAGAGATCATCCCTGAAGGTTGCCAGGCGTGTGGGCTGGGATGTGGCCTCCCTCTGTGCTCCCTAGCTGTGGCGGCACCGTTCTTCATTTGCGTGTGTTTCTGCAGGGAAGCAGGGCACCTCGATTCTGCGGGTGGGAGGAGTGACCAGCATTACCACTTCCCATTTCAGGGCTGGCTTGCCTGGCAGTGCTTGTATGTTCTCCCGGTACACAGGGTGCTGAGCCCCGAGTTGCACGCGGAGGCTTTTATCCCATAGGGACAACAGGGACATCTCTGCTGTGAGGCTGGCGGGTCTCCCTACGCTGCAGCACTGAGGCCCTCCCGTAGGATAAGTCCTCCTGCGACCTGGGGCACGCAGTCGTGCCCCTGTATTGCTGCCGGGCACATTGCTGGCTTGCCATCACCCTCTGCCTCCAGGCTGTGACTCTGGGGAGAAGGGAGCAGCGGTATGTGTGCAGTGACCTCTTTGCTGCTTTTAAGTATTTCAGAAGCCTCCACTTTCAACTTTTTCCCAGCCGTACAGTGGGTCCGTGTCACACAGCCAGTGGCTCCAGTCAGTAGAGCCTGTCCCTTCCCCCTCTTTATCTGGTGTGAAACAGACAGTGCCACACTGCCTGTGCTTATCTCTTCCTTAGGGCCAGGTCATCCTCTCTTTTCCAGCTGCACACCGTGAGGCATGCAAAGAGCAAGTGTCTCTTCTGGTCTGCAGCCATGTTTCCTGCTCACAAGCTCAGAGCAAGGCTGGATTTCAGTGCGAGCACCTCTGCGTGTGCTTGGGCTGCACAGGGCTGCTGGCTGTGACTCCCAGCTGTGATTCAACAAGAGAGAGGAGCACTCAGGGTACAGCAGGGCGAGCTGTCCTTGTAATCCCTCCCTAGAAAGGAAGGGCTTTTCTGGGTTTCTCAGGGCTGCGCTTTGGTGTCTCCTGCCTGTGTTGGAGTACAGATTTCTCTGGAAATAACTAACTCTGGGAGAAACGCTGAGGACAGCAGGCACATCTTGGAACGTCCACAGCCTTGGAGAGGGGAGTGCTGGGGGGCAGCTGCAGCTTCTGGTGTTGATGGGCTCCTGGTGAGCCGCACAGACCCTGGTGAGATGGTGACGGAGCAGCATGTGATGGTCAGTCAGGGCACACAGCATTGCTCCTCTCACCTCCCCTGTGAGAGAGAAGACCTCACAGATGGTCATCCGATGCCGTGGCTCTCCAGTGGAGGTGAACCATTGGGTGTTGTGGATGGAGGTGGTGCTGGGACACAGGGCTGTGGGTTGCCCTTGAGCCCCTGTAGCCCAGTATGGCCTGTGCGTGCTCAGCAGGGTTAGGGAACAGAAAATGGGTGCAACAACCACCATAATCCTCTTCTAGGCAAAGACTGAGATGGGGTCTGGGAATATCACAAGTCTGGGCTGTCTGTCCTGCGATGATGTGGGAGTGTTGGGATCACTGGGAGGGGACTTTGCGGGGGGCACCCTGCCCCACAGCTCTACATGCCTGAGCCAGTACTCCCAGTAACCCTCCTACGTACTGTGCTGTGCCCTGGGGCCTCTGACCCAGGGCTTCGCAGGTAGGGGAGGAAATGGCAACGCTGGGCTGGTAGCTGGTGCCTGTCTGAAGGTTCCCATGTCACTCTTGCTTTCCAGGGATCTGCTACACAATATTTGACCTGGGCTTCCGCTTTGATGTGGCCTGGTGAGTTCCCTGTAAATACCGGCATCCTCAGGACTGTGTGAGGAGGTGGGCAGTGTTAGTAGTGCCTGCAGGGAATAGCACTCGCTTTTGAGCGATGGGCAGTAGTCCCTGCATCGTAGAGCAGCAAGAGCTACAGTGAGCAGGGCCTCTGCTCCCATGAGGTGGGATAGATGCAGCCCGTGTGGCTGGTTCCATACAGGGTCCTGGTGCAGCCATCACTGCCCTTCCCACCCCCTCTCCCAGCCCAGGCTTCACCTTCACAGTGAGGGTTTGGGAGGAAGGTCTTGGTCCATGCGGGTGAGGGTCCTGGGTTGCTGGCTGGCAGAGAGAGGCTCTGGTGTCCCACTGTCTGGCAATGCCCAACCCATCTTGGGCTGCATGATCGGGTAGGGGGGTACCTGTTTTGGGGCTGTGCCCCATGACTAGGGGGGTTCAGTCTGTGTGCTAATTCGGGGCACTTCCTCTCCAGGTTCCTGACGGAGACCTCACCCTTCATGTGGTCCAACCTGGGCATTGGCCTGGCCATCTCCCTATCCGTGGTGGGAGCTGCCTGGTGAGTGGGGCTGGCTCTTCAGCGGGTTCCTGCTGTCCCACCTCGGTAGCTGTGTACACACTGTGGTTTCCCCACAGGAGGGCAGGGGCAGAACAGTGTGTCCGTGAAGGGGTGTGGAGCTCTGTGGGTCACCACAGCAGTGAGGCCAGGTTGCTGGACTCCGGGGGGGTCTAGGCAGACCACCTTGCAGCCTGCAGTGGCAGTGGAGAGACAGGGATGTCCCTGGCTCTCTAGAAGCTGTACCCCTGAGTCCAGGCCGTGCAGTGGTGGCTCTTGTGCCCCAGCAGTTCTGTTGGTGTAGGTGGTGGAGCCTGGGACCACTTGTACCCTGGGGGTGGACAGGCTAAGTCTGCAGTGTCCCCCAGCTGCATGCCCAATTCTTTGCTCAGCTGGAAGATCCTGGTTTCCCTATTGAATCCTTCTGCGAGTGCCAGACCCTCCACCAACCACCCTTGTCTGCCACAGGGGGATTTACATCACAGGCTCCAGCATCATCGGTGGTGGAGTCAAAGCCCCTCGGATCAAAACCAAGAACCTGGTCAGGTAAGCACAGACCTGGGGTTAGTGCTCATGCTGCGCCTGAGTGGGGCAGGTCCCAGCCCAGTGCAGAGGCTCCTGTCTTGCCTCTAGCTGGGTGCTGCTGGCAGACCGTTCCTCACTGACCTGCTGATGCTCTTTGCTTTCAAAACAAAGAGCCCTAAAGGAGCCAGAGCGCTGCTTTGAAGAGTCATTGTGTGATATCATGCAGTGAATGAGCCCAGTGTGCTCAAAACAAACACCCTGAGATCACACTTCCTGACCCAGGCGAGGGTTCCCCTGGCCAGACCTTGCACAGCCCTTCCCTGAAGGAGCAGAAGGGGGCTGGTGGAGGGCAGGGCTCCCTGGGCCTGCTTCCCACAGGGCCATCACAGCTTACTTAGGTGGCACAGCATGACCAGCACCCAGCTTTCATGTTTGGCAGCTCCCCCTTGTTTGAGAGGAAAACAGTGGGTAGGCTGGACTGCCTTTCCACCCTTGGCAGCAGTGGGACAGGGTCAAATGTGGCTGTGGGTGGCTGCTGGCTGGCTGGCTGGCTGGGCATGAAGTGGCGGGGGCTGCTTGGGGTGGGGCAGAGCCTGGGACACTGTGCTCAGACTTTGCTTTTCTCCCACAGCATCATTTTCTGCGAGGCTGTGGCCATTTACGGGATCATCATGGCAATCGTCATCAGTAACATGGCTGAGGTATGGGAGGACCTGGGCTGCCCTGCCAGCCCCGCGCCGCCCTCAGGGCCACGGTGGGGATGGGCAGCTGGGCATGGGCCAGTGTTATGAGCGGTGGCCCTGTGGGGACTTTGGACACTGTTGTGCCCCTGAGAGTCCCTGGGGTGATGGTCTGTGTGGTGGCCCCTGTCCACGCTGAAGAGTGGGTTGGGGGAGCATGCACAAGACAGGTGTCATGAAGCCACCCAGGGACATGGAGTCAGGGACCAGTTCTGGCCAAAATGTGGCTGCCGTATCAGGGACAGGTACCTGTCCCAGAAACCAGGGACTTGCCACTAACCCAGGCCCTGTGCTTTCCTTCTCCCAGCCTTTCTCTGCAGTCACTCCAGAGGCGATTGGAGCCAGGAACTACCACGCAGGTAAGGACTGCTCGGTCCCTGGTGCCAGTCGGTGTGAGCATTGCCACACTGTGACCTCCGCCTTCTGACCGGCAGTGGCCTGCTGCAGGTGTCTGAAGGCCATGTGACTCTTCTGCCAAAAAGCAGCTTTTTAGTTAACCTTCTCGAGGCCCTCCTGCACCCAGCTGTGCTGTGCTGCCCAGCAGCAGCACTGCTCCTCCCTCAGGCGGCAGCAGATTGCTGTCACCTCTGCTGGCCTGGCGCTGCGGGAGCTGGGGCGCACCTTGGAGTGGTCCTGCTCCCCAGACAGGAGGATGCTGCTGGTGCTTGGCAGCTCTGGGTCTTCTGTCACCTCCAGGCAGAGCTGCTGCAGCATGCCTGGGGTGCAGGTAGAAGGGGTTTACCCCCTGCTCTTGCACTTTTCCTCTCTCACAGGTTTTTCCATGTTTGGGGCTGGCCTGACCGTGGGGTTATGCAATCTCTTCTGTGGGGTCTGTGTGGGCATCGTGGGCAGCGGGGCTGCCTTGGCTGATGCCCAGAACGCCAGCCTCTTTGTCAAGATCCTGATTGTGGAGATCTTTGGCAGTGCCATAGGGCTGTTTGGGGTCATCGTTGCTATCCTGCAGGTACCTTCCTCCTGGGGCTACCAGGCTTATGTGAGCACCAGATGCCTGTCACCCTGGGTGCTCTTCAGCTCCAGGGAGACACACCTGGGCTCCAGCACAATCCTCTGCATTGGTATGGGGAGGCTGCTCGCAAGGTTTGGGGTGGCACAGCTCTCCCCACAGCGTACCGTGCCTATTTGCAGCAGTGTGAACTCTTTTGATGGCCCCTCTGAGCAATTGTCACAGACGGTGTCACCTTGGGTGCAACCTGTGTGATGCTCATGTCTTATCGGTGGGGCTGATAAGCTGTCTGCAGCTTCTGGACTGTCCCGGGGTGCTTGGGTGGGACTGGGGTGCTGGGCTGGGGTTTGCAGGGCACGGCCTAACCTCTCTTCTTTCTTTCTAGACATCTAAAGTAAAAATGGGCAACTGAGCCCTGTCGCACCCAGCCTGTTCCAGCCTGCCCCAAGAGGTGCTGTATATACTTATTTAATGTTTCTAGCCTTGATTGGGGCGGGAGCTGCCCGGCGGCGGGAGTGCGGCTGTGTAGAGCCCCATCCTGCCGATCAGTCGGCCCCTCAGAAGAAACAAATTTGTGTGAATTCTGCCCCCAGTGGCCTGGGCCAGCCCGTGGGGCCCTGCTGCTGCTGCGTGTTCCCGGTGTGTGTAAAATCGACCACCAGTGCAATTCTGTGTCCGTGAAATAAATATGGTTCTCGTCCAAGGATGGAGCTCTTCCTCTGTCCTGCGCATGCTGGGGAGGCTTGCAGAGAGCAAGTGCTGATTTGGGCTGACCCCTTGCTTGGAGATTCCCCTCTGTGCCTCTGGCAAAGTCCCTGTCCTGCCCCAGGAGCCTGGTGGTGCCCTCCCTGTGTGGGGTTAACCCTGCTGCCTGCTCAGCCTGCAAGAGGCTGCCCTCTTGGGGCTGTGGGAACACTGGAGCTCTACTTTGCAGCCTGGAGCAGGTAGGAGGCTGCTGGAGCAGGCAGCAGGCAGCTCAGCGCTGCCTCTGCCAGGCTCCTTCCAGCGCTGGCGCTGCCCCATGCGAGGCGTGCTGGAGGCACAGGCGCAAGCTGGTTTGGGCCTTTCAGCTCCCATCCAGGTAGCCTAATGCAGAGGGAGTGTACACTGTGTCCGTAGCCCCACTGGGCAGCTGGGCAGCACCAGAAGGGCAAAGGAGCAAAGCTTTTGCCCCTCTGAAGGCTGTCCTCCAGCCAGCAGCTCCCTTGTGTGACTGTTGGTTGGGTGCTGCTGGGTGCTGGGGCTCTCCAGTCTGCAGTGCCCCTCTGTCCCAGGGGGCCCTTGGCAGAGGTCCCAGGGGTGGGGATGCTTTGTGCTGGCTCTGCTCCCCTCTCCCTGGCTGTGGGGAATACAGTGTGGAGAAGCCGGCTGTGGACAGCTGGGCCTGCAGCTCATCTGCTGCTTGGGGGAAGGGAAGAACAAGGTCCTGCTGCCTCCGCTCTGCAGAGAGCGTGGAGCCAATGCTTCTGCAGTCTGCTGTATCCAGCAGAAGGCCCTCATCCTGCTGTGCTGCCAGTACACCTTTGTAGGAGAAGGATTAATCCCCTGGTGCTGTTAGTGCTGCGTCAGAGCGGATGCATGCCTGGAGCTGCCCATCTCTCTTCCCATCAGGATGCAACAGGCTGGGGTAGCAGTGGGACTGCTGGAGCCAGGGAAGGGTTCATGCCTGCTGATTTTTTGCCCTTGGGCTAGGGCAGCTGCATCTGCACGGCGCCTCTGAGCTCTGCCAGTCTCCTGGCTCCGCTCCGCATTATCCCGTGCATTTTGGGACAGCAGTGTGTTTCAGCCCTGGGTGTGGGAAGACTGCTGGGGCAAACCAAGCCACTGTTCCTGCTAGCTCTGCTGGATGTCCTCTAGGGCTGGAGTCTGCTGCGACGGGAGCTCCGTGTGCCCCACGTAACAGCAGGGACACAAGCTGGGCCCTGCCCCCTCAGAAGAAAGGGTGTCAGGTGTGGGCAGAGTTTTGCCTGTCCTGCGCGAGGGCTGTACCCTTGTCCTCTCGCATTGCCGCTGCTGCAGGCCAGAGGCAGCTGAAGCCCCTGGGAGCTGCAGGGCCATCTCGTTGGACCCATGCTGAACTCATGGGGCTGCATTCAGGAAGGAGATGCCTGGGCTTGGAGAACCTGCACTGGTGGTAGAGAAGCTGTTCTATGGGTTAATCATCTTCCTGGTTAACACCTGTCTTGAAAGACTCACCCACTTGTCTTTCGGGGATGGGTCTCGCCCTGCCCTACCTTGGCTTGATAGAAATCCATCCACTGTCAGAAATCTCCCTCTGCGAGGTGCTTTTCTGCCCTCCAAATCCCGCCTGTGTGTATCACAGCTTTGGCCGGGGAACGGGCTCCGGACTTGCTCACAGGGCCCTCGTGAGGACACGAGACCCGCCAGGGCTGGTCTCAGGGTGGCCCATGGCCTGCCTCCTGCAGCCACTGGTGGCGAGGTGAGCATGCCCTGCGCTTCCTTGTTCTAGGCGCGTCTGCTTGGGTTCTAGGACTTGGCTGTGCTAAATACCTGCTGCTCAAGCATGGAGAAAGAGCTTAAGCAGGGCTCCGGCATCTTGCACCTTGTCTCATTTAGGAGCAGCAGGAGTTGGAAGATGACCTGGTGACTGCGTGTAAGTACTCACGGGGGAAATGCTACCTGCCGAAGAGCGGCACCGAGAGCTGGAGGCAGAAGTTGGACAGCTTTCAGGAGGGCTCGCTTGCGGGGCTGGAGCAGGGCTGGGCTGGTTGGGTGCTGCTGTGTTGTTTTCTGAAGGGAGCTGCTGTGGGGAAGAGGGAAAGCCCTCGTTTGGGTGAGCGGCCAGGCACGGGGCACGAGGAGGGGCTTCGGGGGACAGGGGCTCCTCAAAACGGGCACAAAGGCTGGCAAGAAGGGAGAGGCTGCAGACGGTGCAAAAATTACTCGTGGTGGGACCAGCCCGAGATCTTCCGCTGATGCCGTTGTGTTAGGGAAAGTGAGATTCTCGGTGTTTCCTAGCAATGAAACGTGGAAAGGGGGAGGCGGAAAGGAGCCACAAATAGGTTGCGACGGGTGCTGAGCCAGCACCAACGCTCGGGGACGCGGGATTCGCCCCGAGTGGGTCCGTGAAAGCGCTGCCCGACACGCAGCGGGAAGGAGGGGAGACAGAAACACAGAGTGACCCTGTCTCTACCGGGGGGGGGTGTGTGCTCGGAGGGTTCCCGGTGCCGCGCTCGGCGCTCGCAAGGGCTGAACCGTCTCGGGGTGGGGGGCAGCGAGCACCCCGCGGTGGGGGGGGGGGGCGTCCGCATCCGTGGGGTCCCGGTCCCCGCGGGGCTGCCCTCGCCCGGCGGCAGCGCGGTCCCGGAGCGCGGGGCGGTCGGTCGGCGGCGGCCCCGCCCGGTGCGGCGGCGGCGGCGGGCGGAGCCGGCGTGCGGGCGCGGCCCCGTCTCCCTGCGGCTCTCGGTGGTGCGGCGGCCCGGCCGGCAGGGCCCCCCTCCCCCCCCCCCCCGCAGCCCCGGGCATGGGAGCCCGCGGGCCGGCGGCCGGGGCTGGAGGAGGAAGAAGAGGAAGAGGAGGAGGAGGCGGCGGGGGTCGCTGACCGGCGCCGGGGCGGCGCGGCAGCCCCGAGGCCGCGGTGAGTGGAACGGCGCGGACAGGCCTGTGGCCGGGTGGGGGAGGCCCGGGAAGGCGACCCGGGGGACGCGATTCCGGGCACTTCTGGGTGGTACCGCCTCGGCTGGGGGAAAAAAAAAAAGCCTCTTTTTGAGGTTGTTTCTCGGTTTTTTAATAAGTTTTTCTGTGTGTTGGGGTCGGGGAAAAATTTGGGGGGGGGGGGTGCCGAATGTGCCCCCCTCGCCCTGCTGTTGGCCGGGAGGAGGGAGGCGCGGGGGGGGGACCGATGGCCCCGGTGCCACCTTTGGTGGCACCGGGGCCATCGGTCCCCCCCCCGCGCCTCCCTCCTCCCGGCCCAGGGATGTCCTGCGGGAAGAAGGATAGAGCCCATAGGACCGAACATCCCCAGCCCCACGGCACTGGGGTGAATCCCTGGGGAACAGGCTCCCCAGCCCCACGTTTGCTTTCGGCCTCTCGCACCCTGTGAAGGTGCTGGGGTGGGGGGGAGGTGACATCATATTTCGTAGCCCCCCCGCTTAAGCGGGTGTTTTTAAGCCCACTCACGTTCGTGGCATCCTGTGGCCGCCGTTCGATGGAGTGCTTCGCTTTTGTTCCCGTCGAGCATCGCTCTCTACTCGCCTTGTGGACCGCCCTGCGAAAGGGTCCCTAAAACCCGCTCTTATTTTTCCCTAGCACCCACCTCACTGCCTGGCTGTCCAGACGCCGCCGCTCCATGTGCTGCCTGCTGCGAGGATTTTTGGGGAGGGTTTTTGGCAAGCACTGGGGGCAGGCAGGTCCCTACGTCAAGGGCTGTGCTGGGTGACAGGGCACCGTGACTTTGAGAAGGTTTGGGAGATAATGGCAAAGCTGGCTTTTCTCCAGAGGGTCACTTTCTAGAAAAAAGTCTGGATGAGGGGTTGGGGTGCTGGCGCATGCCAGGAGACCCCTGCCCGCGGGGACCCCAGTCTGCATCCTGCAGAGAGAGAGGGTGGACACAAGTTGGGGCATTGGGCCCAGAGCCTTTTCCAGCACCTCCCTGCCTGCGGTGGGCTCCTGCCTGTACCCTGCTGCCTGCTGGGGTCAGCCCTGGGGCTGGGAGAGGGCAGCCGGAGTGGGGTTGGGCGGGGGGTCCTGCTTCGCACCTCGGCTCCGATCCCCGCTCCCGGCCAGTGCTGCCGTCACTGCCGGCTCCGGTGCCCTGCGGCTCCCCGGGGGGCCCCACTGGCCAGGCCTGGCAGCTGCCGGTGGGCTGGCCCCAAGCCCTGGGCCAGTTGCCAGCACCCTCGGGTCCTAGCTGCGCTCCTGCCAGGGGGTCCTGCTGCAGTTCCCTGGCCGTCAGGGTCCCCCAGGGGTCCCTGCAGTGGCACTGGCCTGTCCCAGGGTCCCTAGGGCCTTGCGAACGCCCGTTCTTGTCCCATGCGGTTGCCTCGCCCTGTCCTAGCAGCTTCCCTGAGAGCGGGGACGGGGGCAGGGACCAGGGCAGGTACTGGGGTGGACGGCCGTGCTGCAGGCCGAGCCCCAGCAGTGGCGGGGCTGGGAAGGGCCGGACAGTTTGGCTCAGCTGGGGCTCTCTGGTGACTCTCCCAGCTGCCTTCCCGGCAGGGCTCTGGCCCAGCTCCAGGTGTCACGTGCGAGATAAGGGGACCCTGGCTCCCGGCGGCTCCCGCCGTCCTGGGGAACCTCACCACCAGCAGCAGGAGGAGAGACGACCCATGCTGCTGGCTGTAAGCTGGACCCCCCTGGACGTGGCTGGGACCCCCACCCCAGGGGCCGGGATGTCCTGCTCGGCTCCACTCGGTGTCTGCCACGCAGCTGCTCGCCCCGCAGGGCGCCCCGAGGAGGGCCCCCGACAGCATGGTGCTCGCATCGGTGCTACTGCGGGAAGGGCGGGATGGGGAGCAGGGAAATGGGGTGCCTCGGAAAGGGTTTGCTGGTGGGGGGACCCACAGTGCCCTTGGGATGCCCTAAGCTGGCTGTGTTTTTGGAGAGCATGACCTTCTCCAAGGGGCCAGCTTTCACAGAGGCTCTTTGTAGCACCTGTGGGGGCATCCCTGTCCCCTGCTGGGGGGGGGACGGGCGACGGGGAGTGGGTCTGGCCTGGTCCTGGCCTTGGAAAGCAGGGAGGAGACTTGCTGCGTGGGGCTGGGGACCTCCTGCGTCTTCAAGGCTGTGCCTTCAGAGCAGGGGTCCGAGCGCAGCATCCACCCCAGGGTGCTCTCTGGCGTACCGATGTGCAAGCCCATCACCTCTGCATCAGGCCTGCGCTGCTCCCACTGCCCCAGTGTTGTTCGGGCTGGGGTTGGGGGCTCAGGCTCGCAGTGTCCTGAGCATGGGGTATCTTGGCAGGATCGGGACTGTGGCTGGAGCCGCCCCCCTGCCCCGCTGAGCGCACATGTCTGCCTGCTCGTGCCCGGAAGATGACCAGGCTGCTCTTGGGGGTGACCCTGGAAAGGATTTGCAAGGCCGTGCTGCTGCTCTGCCTGCTCCACTTCGTCATCATCATGATCCTCTACTTCGATGTCTACGCGCAGCACCTGGACTTCTTCAGCCGCTTCAACGCCAGGAATGCCTCGCGCGCCCACCCCTTCTCCAACTCCTCCCGCCCCAACAGCACCGTCCCCAGCTACGGGCCGGCCGGCGCTGAGGCCCCGTCCCCCAGCGCCAAGCCCAGCACCAACCAGTCTGCCACCGAGAAGCCCTTGCAGCCCTGCCAGGAGACACCTCCCGGCTTGGGTGAGACATGTGGAGTGAGCGTGGGGGGCGAATTGGGCTCTGGCTCCGAGCGTGGGGCTGAGGTGGGTGCCCGTGGGTGGCATCCTTGTCCCATGGGCCCTGGGCATGGCTTCCTGGTGGTCCCCAGGCATGGAGCAATGGAGAAACCCCAGCCTGGAACTGGTAGCAGGACAGCTGGTTTCAGGTTTTGTTAGCAGCTTGACCAGTCTCTCTGGCCCTGTTTGGGAAAGGTTTTGGGCGTCCTCTGCCCTCGGCAGTGCCAGTCCCCCTTGCAGGTCCCCCTCGCTGTTTGCTCTGCCAGCCTGGCCGGGAGCGGCGGGTGACCATGACCCTGACCATGTCCCGTCCTGCGGGCATCACCCTGCCCTCCCTTTTGCAGTTGGGCGCCTGCTTATCGAGTTCAGCTCTCCCATGAGCATGGAGCGGGTGCAGCGGGAGAACCCCGACGTGCGCCAGGGTGGCAAGTACACCCCCCCTGACTGCCTGCCCCGGCAGAAGGTGGCCATCCTCATCCCCTTCCGGCACCGCGAGCACCACCTCAAGTACTGGCTGCACTACCTGCACCCCATCCTGCGCCGGCAGAAGGTGGCTTATGGCATCTACATCATCAACCAGGTGAGTTGGGGCAGGGGCGAGGGCATGGCAGGGCCGCGGTGGGCAGGCAGGCATCGCTGAGCTCTGCCTTGCAGTTTGGCGAGGACACCTTCAACCGGGCCAAGCTGCTCAACGTGGGGTTCCTGGAGGCGCTCAAGGACGACGAGGAGTATGACTGCTTCATCTTCAGCGACGTGGACCTCATCCCCATGGACGACCGCAACCTCTATCGCTGCTACGAGCAGCCGCGGCACTTTGCCGTTGGCATGGACAAGTTTGGGTTCAGGTGGGTGCCCTGGGGGCCTGGGGCGTTTCCGTCTGGACAGGGCTGGGGTGGCCTCTCCGGGATGACACCGGGGCCACCAACCTCGGTTGTCACCTGGGCCAGTCGCTGGCTCGAATTGTGGACGTGGGATGGGAGAGGGCACAGAGCCCTGGGTGGGAGGGTGGAACGGAGAGGGCTGGTTCTTGTCCCTGAGGATCCCTGTGGGGCTGAACCCCATCCTTGCCTGTCCCTGGGGCTGACCTGTTTTCTGTCAACATGCAGGCTGCCCTACGCTGGCTACTTCGGCGGCGTCTCTGGGCTGAGCAAGTCCCAGTTCCTGAAGATCAACGGCTTTCCCAACGAGTACTGGGGCTGGGGAGGAGAGGACGATGACATCTTTAACCGGTAGGTGCCAACCCCTTGCCAGCGCCGGCTGGTTCGGGTGTGCTGGGGGCTCCCTGCTGAGCACCGACCCGGCACCCTCGCCAGCGCCAGGGCTCCCGGTTTTGCGGGGGACATGCACAGGGCATGCCACATGGCGGGGAGGGATTTAATTACCTTCCAACTTGAGGATTGCTGACCCTCATGGATAGAACCGGACCCTCCCAGGGTGCTGGGGGACTGTGGAACACCCACGTGCCTTCCTTGTGGCCGAACCCCGCTGGCGCGGTGGGGCCCAGCTCCTTCCCGCCGCGGTATGAGCTGCGCCAGCAGGGCAGCACGCCTGCGGGCTCTGCTCCAGGCCAGGGCTGGGATGCTAAACTTGGAAGCATCCAGGGCTGGGATGCAAAACTTGGAAGCGTCTTGGTGGCGGCTGTGCAGCAGCCAAACAGGCATTTCTGCCGGCAGCCGGCAGGCTGCAGCACAGCCACATGCAGAGCTGGAGCCGAATCCCCCCGCATGCACCCCACATTGGGTGCTGGAGCCGGACGGCTGCTGCCTCATCTCCCACGGTTTTCCCCAAGGCGCTGCCCAGAGGAGAAGCGCACGGCCAGTGGTGCACAGCCAGCTCGTCATGGCCAGGCGAGCAAAACGCCCCTCGCAGGTGCCGCAGGCAGGGTGGCACAGTTGCGGTTTCCATCCAGGGTGGGCTCAGAGTGGGGAACAAGCAGCGTGTGAAGCTCTGGGAGAGCTTCAGGCAGCCCTTAACATGTGGGGAGGGCCCCAAGGGAAGGGCTGGGCACCGGCATTTGGAGAATGTAAAGGGCAGGGGCTGCGGAGGGAGGGACGGACGGATAGCAGCGTGTGCTCGGTGCAGGCTGACCGCAGCTGCTGGAGGTTGCCAGGCGGGAGCGGTGCTTGGGGCACGCGGCACCCTCAGTAGTGGCGCTGGCCCGGCCGTGGTCTGGCTTTGCTCCTCTTGGCTTGGCACAGCCCTGTTTCACCAGGGACAGGTTTATTTGGGCTGGGGGCTGACTCGGGAGGTCTCTGGGCTGGGGAATGTCCCACCCTGGTGCCCTCACACTGATCCCCGCTCTGCTCCTGGCCCCCAGCATCTCCCTGAACGGCATGAAGGTATCAAGGCCCGACATCCGCATCGGGAGGTACCGCATGATCAAGCACGAACGCGACAAACACAACGAGCCCAACCCGCAGAGGTGAGTGAGCCGCAGGGACCGGGGCAGCCGGGACGCCGGGCTATCGCTGGGCCTTCTCCGGCTGCCGGCTCCACTGCTCTGCTCGCCCCCGCGGAGGCCTGGCACCACGGCAAGCCCCCGGCCCCCCCTCGCCTCATCCCGCTCCCCTTTCCACCAGATTCACCAAGATCCAGAACACCAAAATGACGATGAAGCGGGATGGGATCAGCTCGCTGCAGTACCGGCTGGTGGAGGTCTCGCGCCAGCCCATGTACACCAACATCACGGTGGAGATTGGCAGGCCGCCCCCCCGCCTGGCCCGGGGCTAGTGCTCACGCCGCCGGCAGAGCCGCCGGGAGCCAGCTCTGTGTCCAGGCTGGCTGGGCACAGCGGGTTTTGCCCCAGCTCGAGAGCCAGGACTGGATGGGGATGTTTTTCTGCCTACTCTGCTGCCTTCCAGAGACGGCTGCCCCCCAGCCCGCCCCTCGGTCCCCAGGATTTCTCTGTCCCCCCTGTCCCCACGAGTGTGTTTGCAGGACCCCCACCCCATACTCGGTGTGTTGGCGGACGAGCCCGGCCGCCCCACGTGTGGCTCCCGGCACAAAGGGAGGGGGCAGCCCCAGCCCTGGCGAGGAGCCCCCTGCCCGTGCCAGCTGCTGCCTGCAGCCTGGGCAGGGAGGGTGAGATCCTGCTGCTCTGGAAGAGCTGGGGGGGGTCCCCACCAGCGCTGCAAGAAGCGGGGTGCAGGCTTCCCCCTTCGCCAGCGCTGGAGCCGCTGCTGCCCTGGCCGGGGGTGGGAGCAGCCCAGGCCCCCCCCCGAGCAGGCAGGATGGTGCCGCCCCAGCTGGGTGCTGCCTGCACTGCTGGGCGCACAGACGTGGCTCGCTGTCTTCCTCTGCTTTAGTCTGGTGCTTAGAGCCGGGCCCCGTCTCAGCTCTGCTAAACAGAGACCTCGGGTTAGCGAATGCCCCTCGCTGTGCCTCAGTTTCCCCAGGGCTGGGGGGCGGCAGCCATATGCCGTCCCCCCCCCAAAGGCAGATGCTGTGTGCGTGTGCAGCCCCTGCCTGTGCCTGCCCTCACCTGCCCTCCCCGCTTTGGGGGGGCATGGGGCTCATCTGAACCCCCTCAGCCCCTCTTGGCAGAGGCTGGCGGGGGGGGCTGCACCACAGCTCCCTCCAGCGATGGGTGCCCCACAGGCGGCTCGGGGGCCGTCGAGGTCTCCCTTTTCTCTGGCTTTTCCCCCTCCAGGCCTGGGGCAGAGGAGCTGCAGGCAGGAGAGGCCGGGGCCGTGCAGGGCGGGCGCCCCGTGCCCCTCCATGGGACTGGGAGCCCCGGCACCCCCCCACACCCCGCGGGGGGCCGGGAGCAGTGGGGTTGGGAGCGGGGCAGCACGCCAGGGCGGGGGGGCACCGGCGACTTTTGTACATTTGAATGTCTGACCCTTTTTTTCAGCGTACGTTGGATGCAGCGTTCGGTCGTAGAGACCGGGGTTTTTGTATTTAATAAAAGTTTCAAAAGTTTGCGGGGTTTGTGGGGCCAGGTTCAGGGGGGGCCAGAAATCACCATGAGATGGGGCAGTTTCAGCATCCAGTGGGATGGGGGGTTGGGGGCCAGCCCTGCCTGCCACCTCCAGCTGGAGGCTGGGAGGCAGAGGTTCCCCCCCCCCCCTTGGAGCACCCCCAGCTCGCCCAGCCCTGGGGCGGCACTGGGGGGCTCCTGCCCTGCAAGGTGCCCAGCCCCAGCTAGGGCAAGGTGCCCAGGGCATGCGTGGGACTAAGCCACCCTCACTGTGCCGTGGACACTTGCTGCCCCCCTTCCCCTTGGGGACAGCAGTCTCCCCCAGCAGGGACTAGCCCCTGCCCCCCATCCTCTGCCTTAGTTCCGGCTGGTTTTGTAGGTCCAAGTGAGGCAAGGGAACATTCCCCAGCACCCAGCCTGGCTGTTCAGTGCCAGCACTGGGCATCCAAGGGGGAAAGGGCTGCGCCCATGGGACACGGTCGCCCACTCTCCAACCCCACCCTCCCCAGGGTCCCCAAAGAAGGGCACAGTGGGACACGGCCTCAGGAATATAAATCTCATTAAAATCTAGATACTTTAGAACTCTACACCGGGAGAGACACTGGCACAGGCAGCGCTGCCCAGGGACGCGCGCGTTATTGCTAACAATTAGAGGTGAAGAGTAGCGGCGTGACACGTGGGGCAGGGCACGGGCACCATGCGGGAACCTGCACCCCTCACCGCGGCACGGCGGGGGGCTCGGGACAGGGACGGGGAGCTGGAACATCCTACCGGGGCTCAGCGCCCACCGCCCGCCGCCTCCTGCCACCGTGCCAAGCCGCACCGTGTCCCTGCGCCAGCCTCGGGGCTGTGGCATGGGGAGCACAGGGCACTGGCTGGGAGGGGAGCAGTGGGGTGGGAAGGGTCTCACCCCATCCACCCCGAAGCGAGAGCTCCAAGCCCTTTGGCTGGAGCTGGAAGACAGATTTAAAACCGCCCGGCCTTTGCCAGTGCATCCTGCTCCGCTAATACTGGTTGGGGACTGAGCGTCCCCAGATGGCTCGGAGCAAGTGGGCTGGTGCAGCCCTCCGTGTCTCCACTGGTACCTCTCGCTAGCAGCAGCTGGGGGGGGGGGGGGCTGGTCCATTCTGCTCCCCCGTAGCACCATGGAAGGTCCCCTCCTGCCTGTGCCAGGGCTGGCTGCCAGGGAGAGCTGGACCCCAGCCTTGCCCCCTCACCCCCTGGCCAGGCTTAAGTGCTCTCCAGCCTCCTGCCCCACCGCGGGGCAGGCAGCAGTGCCGGGCTGTGCCCACACTGTTTACAGCTGCGCCCAGCATTGCGGGCAGTGCCTGGCCACTGAGGCGGGCACCCACAGCCCCCCAGTGGGGCCACAGGGTGGAGGGGTACATGGTGGGGGCATACCAGCTCGCCACCTGCGCAGCCCCGGGGTACCATGCATATGTGCATGCTCACGTATGCCACATGCGTGCCCATACCGTGTCTGCGAGGGACACACACGCACGCATACGTGTGCTCTAAGTGCTTATGTCTTGTGCCATGAGTTCCCACTGCCGGTGCAGGCAGTGTGCTTGCCCCCATTTCCCTGTGCTGGGCCGGTGCCTGGCACCGTCCCTGGGCACGGCCACCCATGGGACCCTGCAGGCTCTGAGCCACAGCGGGTACCACCCAGGCTGGGGGGTCCCTGCAGTGCCAGCCCCTGCCACGACGGCCATGCGCACACACAGCTTGGGATGGCCACGGGCAGTCCCGGCGTGCCCCAGCCCCGGTCCCGTCCCACGCCATCCCCGTGGGTAGGCCAGGAGGGTGCCCCACGGCAGTGCAGGCTGCCTGGCTGCGGGGGGGGCCAGGAGCTGGGGGGCATCCCGCTCCCCCCATCCTGTGCATCCCCCCGGGGCAGGGCCCCTGCAAAGTGCCTCTGGCTCCCGGCCCTCCCGGGGCTGTGCCCCCTCCTCTCTTGTCCCAGCGTCGCGCACAAAGGTTACCGTAAACACGAGGGTTAACGAACGCCACGGGGGGGGCAGGGGGGTTAACCAGTGAGGAGGTGGGGGGGTCTCGGGGACGGTCGCTGAGAGCCCCCCGTGGTCCGGTGCGGCCCGGAGCCAGGCTCCGCCAGCGGAAGGTGCGAAAGTGTCACCGCGCGGGAGGGGTTAGAGGGGGTGCGGGGACGGTGGGGGGTCACAGTCTGGAATCCTGGCTGTGGGCTGAGCCGTTGCTGCCCTGCACGGGGGAGGCAGCCACCGCCTCGCTCCGGCCCTTCTCCGGCTGCAGGGGCTGCACCTCCAGGTGGGACTCGGTCGACGGGCTGAACGCCGGGGCGTAGCGCCCGCTGCGGTGCTCTGCCAGCGCCGGGCCCCAGTCTTTGCTTGCCTTGGTAGCATTTTTCAAGCGCTAGAGAGAGAGGGAGAGGACAAGGACAGGGTTAGTACCCACCGTGCCTCCCCCAACGTGCCAGCGGCTCCCGGGGTGCCTGGAGATGGGGTGCCCCACGGATGCTGCCTGCGCACAGCCGCTGCAGGGTGCTGACAGCTCGAGTGGGGTGGGGGACAGCCTTGCAGGCAGCCCCAGGTGGGACATGGACAAGGGGGCCCAGCCCCTGGCCACCCACCTCCAGCAGTGTGTCCCCCTCGGAGCGGCACACTTTGTAGATGGCATAGATGGGGATGCAGATGACGGAGGAGAGCGCCATGAGGAAGCCGATGCTGATGGCCCAGGTCGGGTAGACGTAGTCGTTGTAGGAGATGGGCCGGTACTGGATCACTGTGAAGACCAGGATGAACTGGGGAGGGACAGGCAGGATCAGCCGGTGGGGAGCAGCCAGCCTGCTCTGCGCCCCCCCAGTCACCCTGCTCTGCCCCATCCCTGCTGCCCTCCTGCAGCCCAGCACCCTCCTCCCCAGGGTGGGCGAGTGGGGTGTCCAGGTGGGCTCCTTGCCCCCTCCTCCCACGACCCCGTGCCCCATGGTCGCGATGCTCACAAAGATGATGGCGGGCGAGATGAAGCGCCAGCAGATCTGGAAGAAGAGCGGAGGTGGGAAGCCCAGCATCATCTCAATGTCCTTGAAGTAGTTGCGGTGCCCTGGGGGGACAAGTGGCCATCAGCCCTGGCACGGGGCCCCGGCGGGACCCCGAGCCCCCTCCCAGCCCTGCCCAGCACCCGCCCCAGCACCCGCTCAGTGGGACCCGCCAGGCTCCTCAAGTCACAGCTGCCCCGACTGGCCAACGGCCTTGTCAGTTAGCACGCAGCAAACCCCTGACTGGGTAGACGTTAGCACACCCCCTTACCCACCGGTTGGCTGATTGGCCGCAGGCGGTTGCACCTACCGTAGATGTACATGATGGCCACGCACATGATGCAGGAGATGACGACCAGGGAGAAGCTGGCAGCGTAGTTGTCCATCAGCAGGAGCCAGTAGATGCCCGCCTGTGAGAAGGACCCGTTGGTACGGCTGCCCCGGCGGTACCGCCGCCGTCGGCAGGGCAGCGGCACAGGCGCGCTGGGCGGCACGGCAACAAACAGCCCGGCTACCACCGGCTGCGGTTGGCATGGCAACGCCCGATGCCGGCGTCAGCATGGTGACACTTCGTCTGGATACCATCGCCAGTGTCGGCATGGCAACACCAGGCCCTGGGTGTCGCCACCACCACCGGGGTGGTCATGGCAACAACGTGGACACGGCCAATGGTGTCAGTGAGGCAACTTCGCCATGGCAATGGCACAGGCGCAAGGCACCCTGTCACCGCAGTCCCGTGGTCACCTACCTGCGTGGTGAGCGGGACGCCCAGCAGGAAGCCCGCAATGGCCACCCCCAGCGTCACGAAGGTCTTCCTGCGGATGATCCACTCGTTGGCCACCTCGTCCACGATGGCCGTGACCAGCGTCTCCAGCAGGCAGAACTGCGGGTGGAGCAGAGGGGGCAGCATGTCACCACCTTGGCCCCACCATGGCACCCCACCCCAACACGGTGACCCCACCACACTGCCCCACCGTGACCTACCTGTGTGCCCAGCCCCAGGAGGATGAGCATGAAGAAGAAGAGGATGGACCAGAGGGGCGAGATGGGGAGCAGGGTAAGGGCCTCGGGGTAGGCGACAAAGGCCAGGCCGGGGCCGTGGTCGGCCACCTTGGAGACATCCACCCCCAAGTGGTTGGCCATGAAGCCCAGGATGGAGAAGATGACGAAGCCAGCGTAGACGCTGGTGGCGCAGTTGGTGATGCTGATGATGATGCTGTCCCTGTGGGAAGAAGGGTCAGGACCGGCGGCAAGCCTGGGGGGACAGTGGGGGGACAGGGGGACCGCAGCCAGGCACTCACCGATAGCAGTTGTTGTGGAACTTGTTGTAGGAGGCCATGGTGATGAGCCCGCCCCAGGCGCAGCCCAGCGAGTAGAAGATCTGCGAGGCCGCGTCACCCCACACCTGCGGCGGTGGGGTGGTCAGTGCTGTGCCTCCCAGCCCTGCTGTCCCCCAGCCACCCGCTGTCCCTCGTCCCCACTCACCTTGGCATCGAGGATCTTGTCCCACTGGGGCGTCAGGTAGTACATGATGCCGGTGAGGGCCCCCTCCAGTGTGATGCCGCGCACGAAGAGGATGGTGAGCACCACGTAGGGGAAGGTGGCCGTGAAGTACACCACCTGCGGGACGGCACCTCAGTGGGGCGGGGATGGGGTGGGGCCAGATGAGGGGTGTGGTCTGGGACAGGGGTGGGGTTTATGGGCTGGGGGAGGGGCTATGGACCGGGGGAGGGGTTATGGTCCAGAGGGGAGCAATGGACGAGGAGGAGAAGGTATGGTCCAGGGGGAGGGGCTATGGCCACATGGGAGGAGCTGTGCCCAGAAGGGGTGTGGCCAGGTCACAAGGGGTGTGTCCTTTCCCAGAGTGGGAGGGGTGTGCACTAAAAGGGGAGGGGCTCTGCCCAGAAGGGGTGGGGCCGCATCTACAATGGGAGGTGCATTCCCAATAGGGGAGGGGCTATGCCTAGAGGGGGCGTGTCCTCGCACGGGGGTGGGGCCCAGAGGGGGAACACACGGGTACCTTCCCCGAGGACTTGACGCCCTTGATGAGGCAGAGGAAGACGACGACCCAGGAGACGCCGAGGCACCCCAGGAGGGGCAACCGCACCTCGCCCAGGTTCCCGATGTCGTCCGACAGGTCCAGCACGTACCTCCTGCACGGGGGCAGCCGGCGTCAGCGGGGCCCCGCCACCACCGCCTCCCCCATCCCGCGTCCCCGTCCCCGGTACCTCCAGTACTCCTCGCTGGGGCTGGTGCGCTTCTGGGTGGCGTTGAGGAGGCGGGTGAGGTTGAGGGCGGTGCGGCTGGAGAGGTTCCCGTCCAGCACCCCCGCGCAGTCGGGCGTGTTCCAGGTGTTGCTGCAGTACGTCCAGGGCAGCACGCGCGTCATGGACACAAAGAAGTAGTAGAAGGCAATACAGATCACCACGTTGTAGTAGATCCCGATGTACGTGGACACCACCATCATCCCGTAGCCCACGCCTGGGAACAGCACCGGGGAGGGGTGAGCGGCATGGTGCGGCACGGCGCGGGCACGGCGCGCAGCACGGGGGGGGTTGGGGTGGAGGGGGTGGGCGGGTGGCATGCGGCGCTGTCGGCAGCCTTGCAGCCATGCTGCGGCTCGGGGCCTGGCTGTGGCGCTGGGGTGGGGAGCGCTGTGCATGGGATCCTCTACCTCCAAGCAAGCCCGGTGGTGCTGAGGGTCCGTTGGGACACGTGGCAGTGCACGGGGGAGGCATGGCCTGCAAGGCTGCAGGTAAACCCTCGGATTCTGCAGCCCTAGAGAACCACTGGGTGGGGGTCTCTCCTGGCTATGGTGACTTTAGGGCTGCGGCGACCTGGTGGCATGTGACAGAGGCCACACAAGCACGGGGAAACACACCCCAAGCTGAGCACGCCACGGAGAAGAGCGCATAGAAGCATGTGCACAGGCTGCCCACACTCAGATGTGACATGTGGGCACATCACCTGGCAGGCAGTGTGCAGGCCTGTGCCAGGGGAGCCGGCAGCGTGGGAACACGCCGGTGTGCCAGGAGGTGCACCCGGAGTGGGGTCCAGCCACAGCAGGGCAAGCTCTGAGCATGGCCAGCACCCATGCACGTGGACACAGCACCCACTGCCTACGGTGCAGGGAGAGGACCATAGGAGAGTGCCCACAGCCAGAGGGGGCACGGGCACCTGCAGCGTGTTCAGGGGACCTAAGCGGCCTCTGCAAGAGTGACACGCTGGGGACACGTGTGGCATGCGCAGGGATGTGTGTGTAATGCCTGCAGTGGATACCAGTGCAGGGCTGGGGTATGCAGAGGAGATGCGTCGCACGCGCAGGGACGTGTGTAATGCGTGCAGGGGACGCCAGGCGGGCTGCGTGTGCAGGGCAGCGTGGCCTGGGGTGGGCGTGCGCACAGGGGACCCGTGCAACGCAGGCAGTGATGCGCGTGCAAGGCACGCGTGCGCGGGGCTGTGCGAGCCGCAGGTGCCGTGTGATGTGCCAGATGTGCGTGTGCAGGGGACACACGGGATGTGCGGGGGCCGTACCATGTGCCAGGGGCTGTGCCGGCAGACGGCCCATGCCGGAGTGTGCCGCTGGGGACGGGCAGCTCCTTACCTTTGAACATGGGGCTGACCCTCCAGACGCCGAGGCAACCCTGACTGGCGAACTGCCCGAAGGAGAGCTCCATGAAGAAGAGGGGGATGCCGCAAAACACCAGCATGATGAAGTAGGGGAACATGAAGGCACCTGGCGGGCAGGAACCAGAGGGTGAAAGTGGGCAATGACGCCGGGCACGGCTGTGCTCCCCGCGCCCCGCACCACCCCGGCGAGCCCCGGGGCCGGCAAGCACCGCGCGGGGCCAGGGTGCACGCCCCCGCCCCTGCCCAGAGGCACCCCGCTCCCCCGGCCCCCCCCCGACACCCACCTCCCCCATTGCGGTAGCAGAGGTACGGGAAGCGCCAGACGTTGCCCAGCCCCACGGCGTAGCCCACGCTGGTCAGCACGAACTCGATCTGGTTGCCCCAGTTGCCGCGCTTGACGCTCTTGTCCTGCTTGCCCCGCTCCCCGGGCACGGCGCCGTTCTGTGGAGAGATGCCGCGGGGTGTGTCAACCGGGGACCCCCCCGCCGGCCCCATCGGAGGGGTGACGGCCGCTGAGTGGGGCTGGGTGGTCCCCGGCATCCTTCCCCATCCCTCCCCTGTGCCAGCCCCCCCCACCCGCCACGCACAGGCAGTGCCAAGGAGGGGGAGGGCGGCGGTGGCGGCCCCCCCAATGAATAGCTCTGCCCGGAGCCCGGCTGCAGCGAAGGAAGAGCCTGCGACTCATACAAAGCAGGTCCGGGCGCCGGAGCACAAAGGGGCCTCTGTTCCCGCGCCCCCCCCTTCCCCGCGCCCAGCAAGAGAGGCCCTGCTGGGTGGCCGCTGCCCACGGCTGGGGGGGAATGGTGGGACCCCCGGGGTGAAGCAGGGGCCCCCCCTCAATGGGGCGTGGGGTGCAGTGACTGGAGCAGGTGGGGGGGGCTGGGTGCCCCCCCCCCATCCCCAGGAAAGGCACCCCGCCACAGCCGGGGTCCTGCCTCCGGCTCAGCGCCCAGCGAGGGCGCCGAACTCGGGGCGGCGTGGCGAGGGTCCCGTGCAGGTGGGTCCCCTCAGCAGGGACAGCCCCAGCGCCCAGCCGTCCCTCACCGCAGGGGACCTGGGGGGGGGGGCAGACGGGAGCAAGAAAGGGCGCTTTGTGGAGGCTGTGACACAATGCGAGCTCACACCGGGGACAACAACAACAACAGGGATGAGCACCCATCACCCCCGGCGGAGATGGCACCCATCACCCCATGGCTCGGTCCCAACATGGCCCCGGGGTCACACTAATGTCCTGCCCGGATGCTGCTGAGCTCTGGCAGGTCGGGCTGAGGACAGATGGCATTTTGGGGTGCTGCGGGTGCCCCAAGCCCTCCCTTCCCCACCCGAGGCCAGGCGATGGGTGCATAGCATGAGGGTGCCGGTGGGTCTATGACCCCACAGCACCCATGACCCTACGGGAGCAGCGTGGGGTGCCGGCAGCCCTAGGAGCACGCCGGAACTCCACGGTGCCAATCTCCCCACCACAGACACCCCTGTGCTGCACCTCCTCCCCCCCGCGTGCCCCCCACGATGGCTGACGCCGGCAGCGAGCGGGCCACAAATGGGAGCCGTCGCTTTGGATCTGCTCATGCCGGCGGGGCGCGGGCAGCAGGCGCGGTGCACCTAACCGTATCATTCGATTAGGGCCGGCACAGCCGGGACGTGATGCCCGGTGACTCCGGCACCGCGCTGCCAAACAAAGCCATCTGCTGCAAGCGGGGCCCGCACGCGCCGGGGGCTGCGGGGGGGCTGCCGGGGTGCAGGGCTTGGGGAGAGGGGGCGATCGGTGGGCACTTTGGGCAGGGCGATAGGGGAGATATGCTGGGCGTGCCTTGCCAGGGCACCGGGGTGCCTACGCCAGACCCCATGGGCAAAGGCTCCATCAGAAATGAGCTCGCAGCAGCCCGGGAGAGGCTCTTATTGTGGGGTGCTGAGCGGGAGCAGGGCCAAGGGGTCCCTGGGGTGGAGGGACAGGACACTGGCACTGTCCCCACGCTAGGGCACACTGCCTGCTCGAGCATGCTGATCGGATCGGGAAGCCTCTGATTAAGCTGCTTGCACTAACAAGGCTCCTAATGAGCAGCACGGCCAGCAGGAGGGGGAACAACGCTCCAGTCTCCCTGGCAAAGGGTCCTGGGGGGGGCACGCTGCATGGTCCTGGCTCAGCCTGCAGCCCCAGTGCCCAAAGGGGACCTCAGCCCTGTCCCAAAGCCGGAAAGCCACCCCTCTGCTCAGGTGACCCCGGCATGGCTTCATCCCCATGCCCAGTGGGGGACCCCAGCTTTGAGCTACCTGGCACCAGTGCAATGAGGGCACCAGGCCTCTGCTGCACGCCCCCCGCCGTTTCCTGCAGTGCGGGGCTTTGGCGCGCTTGTCCCCAATAAGGGGGCAGCCACATGTGTGTCCATGCGTGCACAAGCGCACACACACGTGCGCAAACACTTGCATGCTTACCCATCAGCTTGCTACCACCCCGCCTCCTCCCCAAATCTGGGAAGGTTGCCCCGTCCTTTACACTCATTAACCGCCCTCCCAACCCCACATAGTGAAAGAGGGGGGGACACAGAGAACCCAGGCATCCGGGAAGATGAGACATCCCCCCTCCCCGCTGTGGAGATGGGACAGAGCTGGGCTACAAAGGGGGAGCTGCCCCCCCGGCAAGGATGCAGCCTCTAGCAGGGGCAGCGGGGGGGGTCCTGCTACCAGAACCCAAATTTTCCATGCATGTGCTCCCGTGCAGCTCCAAAAGATGCCTGGCTTAGGTGAAAACATCTGGGGGGAGGAAGGATGTTCCCGGGCACCCCGAACATCCCCCACTTTCCTCCCCCTTCCCCAGGGACCCCCCCTCCACATGGCCAAAGCTTCCCCAGCCCAGCAAAGTGGGCATCATCCATCACGCTGCCTGGCACCGGAGCCTTTCTCATGCTAAGCAGCATTGCCTCGCACAATGACAGCTTGGCTGGGGTGCCCGGATGCCCCCCACTTCCCGAAGGGGCCCTGATTTATGGTTGGGAAGCTCATGGCAGTGGCAGGGTCGATGCTGGGAGGCAATGTCCCCACAGGAGGCATCTCCAGTGTGGTCCCCCCCTCTTTTTGCCCCACTCAGACTGCCCCCACAGGGGTATTTCAGCCCAGCAGAAGCATTCCATGGGGCATCAGCCTCATCCAGCCCTCCCGGAACTAGTGAGGGACCCCCAATTCTTTCCCCAGCCTCCTAACGGGGTGCCAGGGCAGCTCCTGCAATGCCAATGCAGGGCACCCTGATGTCATCAGCCTGATGTCATTGCTCTTCGCCATGGCGATGATGTCGAAATCATGGCTGAGCAAGGCAGGGGCCGCCGGAAGATATAAATATATGCTAATTACATCATTTGCCAAAAGAGCAACTCTTCCAGGGCAGGGAAGTGGGGTGCAGGATGCCTGGGGCAGGGGTCCCCAGGGATGAAGTGACTTGGAGAGGGGTCCCTACAGATGGGGCGACATGGAGAGGGGTGTCCTGGGTGCCCTCACTGCCTGTTCACAGATCTTGGGTGCTGTGGTGGTGGTGTGGGGGTGCTCCTATAATCAGCCCCTGCACTCCTTGTCCTTGGCACATGGGGTAATGAACC
The DNA here is from genome assembly GCF_964188355.1 of Buteo buteo. Lineage (NCBI taxonomy): Eukaryota > Metazoa > Chordata > Aves > Accipitriformes > Accipitridae > Buteo > Buteo buteo. The sequence continues at coordinate 32,811,429 of NC_134180.1, forward strand.
CACAAGTGCCAGTCCTGCACCACAGGCTGCTGTGCCCTGCCAGCGTGCCTGTCCTCGCTCTGCCAGCCCCACAGGCACATCCTAGCCATCCCTGCCCTCTCCTCTCTCTGCAGTGCCCAGCCCCATGTTTGCCCTTGCCCCAGTGGGCATGGTGTGGGAGCACAGGCATCTGGCATGGCCTGAGTGGTGGCAGCATCAGCCGTGAGTGCCAGGATGGGCATGGGCAAGGGGGCACTCCCAGGGCCAGGGTGATGCAGTTCTGAAGAGGATGTCCAAATCCCAGGACCCTCCAGCAGTGCTACACAGTCCTGACCACCCCCAGTGCAGGGAGGCTGCCCAGCCCCACTGACAGCCCTGAGCCTGCTCTGCCAGCCACCCACAGCAGCACCAGCCCAACCCTGGGGTGCCATGGAGGGCCAGGGCAAGCTTTGACATTGCTCACTGATGTCCACGAAATGGGGGAGGGGGAAGGTTCTTCTCTAAACTCTGCCCCTGCAGCACTGAGCAAGGCAAAGTCTCTTGCAGTCAGTAGGTTCCAGAGTTAATGAACACACAACTGTCAGGCGATCTCTTCTTGCTCCCAGCACAGCTGAGGCCATGGAGAGGCTTGGTGCCATGCTGTGCCCTCCCTCCCCCAGAGCACCCCACGTGCCTGGCTCTAGGGCTTTGGGGTGCCTCTCCAGCATCCCACGGCACAAAGCTGCAGCTGTGCCTCAGTCCTGCAGAGCCATTGCCCCAGAGCCAGCACAGAGGGGCCTGGAGAGCCACGGTGGTGGGGGGATGTCGCTGGCATGGCCGCCATCCAACCTGGCCCCCTGCTTTGCCCCCCCAGACCCTCCTCTCACCTCTCCACTGACCTGCTGAGGGGCCCGGGGGTGGCCCAGCTGCCCACAGCCACCATCCAGGGGGCCAGACCGGCCAGCTCGGCGAGTCCCCGGCTTCCTTGGCACCTCGGGCTCCGGCACAGCAGCCGCCCGCCTCCCCCCGCTCGCTGCCTCCAGCTCTTGGCACCGCTCCCCACTCGCCTCCTGGCTGGGCTCGGCCCCTCACCGCCCGCCCCGCCGCAGCACCGGTGCCCCACCACGCCGCCCACCCCAGCACCATCCCTGCCTGTCCCACACCACAGGGACCCCCGTGCCTCAGTTTCCCCCCCCGCTACAAGCCGTGCCCCCACGAGCCAGGTGCCCTCCCCGGCAGGTGCAGGCAGGGCAGGCTGCACAACGGGCTGAGCCCTGTCCTGCTTAATGAGGCCTCATTAGCGGGGTCCAGCTGCTCGCAGCCCCGCACGCTCCAGCGGGCAGCGCTGCCCTCCCCGCGGGCACCGCTGCCTGGCTGGCTGGGGCCAGGACCGGCGTTTGGAGCGTGGCAGAAGGCCACATCCCCTCGGAGCCCCCCCTCCCCACACCTCAAGACCCCCTGCCCCACACGCACGTTCCTGCCCCTACGCCACCCGGCCTCGCGTGCCGGACCCCAACCCTGAGCCCTCCAGGGCTGCGGGGACCGGGCATGGCCCCGTTGGGGATGGGGGCACAGGGACAAGCCTGCCTGCTGGCACATCCCCAGCCTAGTGCCTCTACTTCACTCTGACGTCATACCGCTGGCGACATCACGGGGTCTCCATGGCAACCCTCGCAAGGTCACTGCCCCGCGGGGGACCATCTGGCTGGCAGGAGGGCTGTGCCACGACCCCCCTGCCACCCGGGCGCCCCGCAGCCTCCCTGCTTGCCCCCTCGCCAGCGTGGGGCGGGACCGCGGTGGGGTGCTGCGTCCCATGGGAGGACGGGTGCGGGGTGCCCCCCAGCCAGGCTCAGGGTGCCCCAGCTGCTCCCAGCCCTGCGCCCCGGCTGGGGAGCGCAGCCAAGGCGCCAGCGAGGCGTGATGGTGCACGGAGGGCGGGGGGACGGGCCGGCGCTTTCGGGCGACCATCTGGGGTCCGGGCAGCGGCGGTCACACACATGAACGGCACACGTGTGCGGGGTGGGCGCTCGGCCCCCCACGTGCCAGCACCCAGTGCCTGTCCCTGTCCCCTGCTGCCAACGGCCACCCAATAGCTTGGGATGTGCCTCATCCATGGGATGGCAGCACCCAACCGTGCCCCCCTGGGACGCGTGCAAGCCCAGAGCCACCCTATGCTGTGCCAGCTCCAGGGACCACATCAGCCCAGCCATGCCAGCTCAACCTCCAGTCCTGCCCCACATGCAGCCAGGCACCTCCTGTGCCCAAACACCCCACAAGGTGCCCACACGAGCACCCCTCCGTGCCCCAGTTCGGCTGCACCACTTCACCTGGGCCACCTGCGTGCCACCACCAGACGTCTTGCCCCAGATACGCTGCCCCTGTGCCCCCCGCAGCAGCCTTAGCATGGCACAGCGGGACCCACCGCCCCATCCCAGGGATGCCAGGCCCTGTGCCAGCCCGTGGGAGCACAGCGCTGCTCCCCTGGCAGCCCATCTGGCAGGCAGAGGGGACTGCCAGCCCCACGGGGACATGCTGGAAATGAAGGGCCCGCAGTGGGACCCTCACCTCCCCTGGCACCCCGGTCCCCACCCCGGCTGGCTGGCGGTGCTGGGGCTGAACTAGAGAGGCAGGGGCGATGGGCGCATCGGGGATGGCAATGGGTCTTCCAGCCCCCATCACCCTGTCCCCAAGCAGGGCTGCAGGGTGCCTGGGGCAGGGATGATGCCCAGGGACCTGCCCCAGTGCCACCATCCCCTAGCTAGGTGCTTCCCGCCGGGGCTGCCTTTCTCTGGCCCCATTCTCCCGGGGCAGACATGATTCTCCTGGGGCGTTCAGGCAGAAAAATCCCCCGCCAACCCCCCCATCACTGCCCCTTGGTATTCCGGGAAGGGCTCCCGCAGCCAAGAGCCACTTCCGCAGCTCCACTGGCCCCCCTGCCTGCAGCTGCTGGCCAGTGGCACCGCGTTGCTGGGGGGGTCTGGGACAGGCAGGGCCCCCCCCACCCCTTAACCCCCAGCACCACGGTGGGAGCAGCACCCCAGTGTCTGCCCAGGGTGGGCTGGGGTGATGGCAGGAGCCCACCTGAGCCAGGCACCCTGCAGCCGAAGGCTGCCCGGCCGTGCCAGCAAGGCAGCCCTAAGAGTCAGGAGCCGCTGGCATTACTGGAGGCCAGACAAAGCGCCCTGAGGAGGACAAAACAAAATGTCCTTAAAGGCAGTGGAGGGAGAGGCTGTCAGACACTCCCTATTCCCCTGTGGCCCCACGGGGACCCCCCCTGCCCAGCCACACAGGGACTGCTCCAGCCCCTGGAGCTGCCCTGCACTCCATTGGGCACCCGCTGTCAGGGCATCTGTGGGGTTTGGGAGCAGTAGAGGGGCACTGCCTGTCCTCCTGCCTGCTGTTTTGGAATGAGCATGCAGAGATTCCCAGGGGCATCCATAAAAAGCAGAGCCTGCAAAAGCAGGACACAGCGCCCTCATCACACCTGGACCAATGGGAAGGCACAGACCCCAGCCCACAGGTGGGGAAACTGAGGCACGGCTGCACATTGCCCAGCTGCTGCCTTCATCACCCCTGTCCCTCCCCAGGGGGGACACAGCGGGCACCCTGGGCACCGCTGCAAACCTGCCCAGCCCCAGGGGCTGCACACTCATCCCTGGGCAGGGTTTGCACTGCAGGAGCCCGACTGGGCTGGGGGCAGCGGTGGCAGGAGCTGCACCCGCAGGCAGGGATGAGAGGACAGGCAGGGACCACCCTTTACCAGGTGAGTGGCAGGGCCCTGGAGGCAGGCCAAGGAGATTAGTTCCCTTCCCCAGTGACCTGGGCAGCTCAGCAGCCAGTGTCCATCCTTCTGCAGCTCCTCCCGAGGGTCTCACGGTGCAGGGATGCTCCAGGAGTGGGGGTGCTCCGGGATCAGGGATGCTCTCACAAGGTCCTGCCTTCCTCCCCACAGCCCCCACACGAGCTCCCCCCAGCACCTCCTGTGCCCTGCACAGGGGTGTCCTTGCACCCCGCAAACAGGGGAGCCCCAGGCAGAGAGCTGCAAGCCACAGCATGTGCCAGACCCTGCAGTCCCCTCCCCGTCCCCACCTCTCCGCATGCCCTGGCACTGGGGTGGGCTGCTCAGGTACTGCCGAGAAGTGGGTTAAAGATCGACTGGGAGCAGGTGGGTGCTCCCATGCCTGGATCCCTGCCGTGGGTGCCAGGCTCAGCCCTTGCCCTGGTGCGATGCCAGCTGCTCCAGCCAGGGCAAGACCACAGTAGCAGCATGGAGGCATGGCAAGCGCTCCGCAACATGCAGGAGCATGTCCTCATGCGAGACTCCTGATCGAGCCTGGATACATCCTCAGCACCTCCCTGTTCCCAGCCAAGGGCTTCTCCTGGAGACATCTGCCTGCCGGCTGCCCTGACCTCTCCACACTGCCCGTCGCAGGCAGGATGGGCGCTGGGCTCCCCGCTGCAGGCGCAGCCAGTGGGGCCACGCTGGGACACTCAGGCGGAGGAGCCGCGCGCACGCGGGCGCACTGGAAGCACCTCCTGGAGCACGCCGCTCCCCTGGCTCTTGGCTTCCCAGGGAAGTCCTGGCTCCCGGCCCTCTGGCTGGAGCGTGCAGCTATTTCGGGAAGCCCCCTGGGAAGGGGAGGGCCTGGTGATCGTGTCGGCCCCGGCAATCAGTTCCCATCCATCGGGAAAAAGGGAAGAGCCAAGCCCAGCCTGGGCTCACCTGCCGGGTGCAGCACAGCAGCCTGGCACAGGAACCTGAGCTCGGGGCTCTTAAACCCCTTGCTGCATGGCAGAGCTGCCACAAGCACGGGGCCATCACGGCCCTCCAACAAGGACACGCACTAGGCACATCCCAGATCCGCTCAGGGCACCGAAGCCATCCCTGGTGCAGGCGAGTGCAGGGCAGCACACAGAATCCTGCAACACACCGCTTGCAAGAACATATGCCGGTGCCTGGAAAAACCTGGCTCTGCCCACACACCATCCTACCAGCCCAGTCCAGGAGAGCCTGCCAGGTGGAGGCAGAGGGGAAGCAGCCCCACACCGTGCCTCTCTCAGAGCACCCGGCCCAGAGGGATGCCCACACCCTTTGCCAAAAGCAGGCAGAGGAGCCGCCTGGCCAGGGCTTTCCCACCTTTGCCACCCGCCCAGAAAGCTGAGGCAGGTGATAAGGCCAGGCAAAGCGCCTGAGACGAGCGATAGCATCTCCAGGCACAGCGAGACATTGCACCCAGGCAGCCTCGCAGGCAGCAGGCTCAGGGCGAGCGGTGGCCAGCATCTGCCCCACGGTCACTGGGCTGGGGGAGCACCACGGTGGCACAACCCCGGCTGGGGGTCACAGGGGGGCATCAAGCCTTTCAGGAGCCCCGGTGTCCTGCTCCCTGCACCAGCTGCTCTGGGTCCCCAAGGCAGTGGCCCGTGCCAGCCCGGTCCCCACACCCCAGCACTTACCAGCAGCCCCTCGCTGCACTTATCAGCCATCCCTGGAGGCTGGAGCGCGGTGCCGGCTGCCCGCCGTGGGGTCCCTCGCCTGCCCACTCTCCGTCGCGCTGGCTGCTGCACCAGCACCGGTGCGCTTCAATCCACCGTCAGAGCAAGCTGGGCAGGGGGGAGAGAGACATCAAGGGAGACGTGACTGGTGGGGTGGGCACATCCCCGCCCCGGGCCTCCCCCTCCCTCCAGGAACCGAGGGGCTGTGCCAGGCTGGTTGCTCCCCCGTACCTGCCCGCAGGGCACATGGGAGCAGGGCTGGTGGAGGACGCAGGGCCCAGGGCCGGGTGCGCTGGCGGCGGGTTCTCTTCCTGCTGGCTCCCAGCCCCTCCAGCATCTCTGAACCCCCGGCACCCGCAGGAGCAGCAGCTCCCAGGTGTTTCCCAAGAAGCAGTTAAAGATTTACCCAGTGTGGACAGGCGACCTTGTGGGCAGCTGGCTGCCGACCTCCCGGCAGGTGGGCGTCGGGGGCCGCGGGCAGGAACGGGGGTCCCCCAAACTCTCCCCCAGTGAGAGCTGGAGCCGAAGTGGCTGCCGCACACGGCAGCGCTGGGACTGGGCGCTGAGCGGGGCCAGCACAGGGCTCAGCTGCCGCGCAGGACACAGATGGGAAACGATTGCCTTCTGCCCCGGTGCATCGCACGCGCGTGCAGCGCAGGGGGGCTGAGTCGCCAGGCTCTGCCAGGCGCCAGGTGCTGCCGGACAGGGCACGGGGGCAGGCAGCTACCTCCCCTGCCCTTATCCCTGCCCCATTCTGGGGCTGCTGGGGGCCCCAGGGGAGCACCGGGGCCTGCCCTCTCAGCCACTCTTGCAACAGACCGGTTTACTTGTCCGTGAGACAGCACCGGTGTTTGCAGATCCCACACGAGCGCTCGGTGCCCTTGCCGGCTGTGGAAGAACCCCGACCCCCACCAAGGGTCCCCAACCACCACCACCGGCCGAGCACCCCAGGGCCCGTCCCCAGGCCGCCATGGGTACGGAGCGATCGGCAGAGGGGCGCAAAGCCCTGAAGGCGTGGGGAGGGAGCGTGGGCGGCAGAGATAAAGGGCAGGAGCCCGGGGGATGTGCGGCGAGCCCCCAGCCCCGGCCACAGCCCCTCCAGCGCAGGCAGGCTGCTGCCAGCAGATACCGAGTCCCACCGCCAAAGGCCTCCCCAGGAGCGGCTGCGTTTCCAAGGGGAGCCGAGATGTCGTCACTGCGCGGGGAGGAAGACAAGCCCCGCTACTCGTGCGGCACGGGGACCTCTCAGAGGTGGGATGTGCGGGGCCTGCAGCCGGACCTCCTCCCCACCGCACACCTATCGCCAGCCAGGCCAAAACCGCCAGCTCTGCAGCCGTGAATTCAGCCCGGGGACTCATGCCGTGTCTCGGGAAGGGAAAGCACCCAAAGGGATGGCCCGCCACTCCCCCCAGGGTCTGCCAGGCGCCGATAAGGCTGCGTGCCTGTGTAGACACGGCTGGCTTCGGCTCCCAGCCTGGCACGGAGGCGAGCGCCCAGCCAGGTGCTGGGCGGCGACGGGATAGATGCAGGGATGCCCGAGGCTGCGGCATCCCTTGGGAGAGCCCTGCAGGGATAGGGATGCAATACATTGGTGCTAACGGGGCAGCTCTCCCGGAGGAGCTGCGGGATGCCATGACAGCTCGGAGGGCAGGGCGGCTCATACCTAGAGACAGGATGGGTGGCACTGTGGAAGCGGGGACACCTGGGCACCCACGGGGGCTCCCGGCTGGGGTGTCACACCTCGGCGGGGGAGGCAGCCCACGACACCCGGGGGAAGGCCACGGATGCCCGGCCGCGGGATGGAGCCTCGCCCCCCCCATCCCCTCCCACCCGGCGGGCGGCCCGGGGCGCCGGTGCAGCCGCTACCACCTGCGAGGCCATTTCCTCCGCCAGCATCCATGCGGCCCGGCGCAGCCAGGGATCCCCGGTACCCACGGGAAACGGGCAGCGAGCCGGCCTGCCGCCGCCCTGCCCGCCCCCCCCCTCCCCTTCGCCCGGAGGCGGCTCCGACCGCAGTCCCGCGGGCAGCGCTCGCCGCGACGCATCCGCCGCCCGGCATCCCCCCCCGCCGCTCGCCGCCGCCGCCCGGTGCGGCAACGGCGGCGGGGGGGGGCCCGGTTACATCAGCCGCCACGTGGTGGCTGCTCCGCCGCCCCGCCCCGGCACATGCCCGTGGAAAATTACCGCCAGCCCCCCCGCCCCACCACCGGGCCGGGCCGCCTCGGTCCCCGCCGCCCGCCCCGGGCGCGGCGGCGGGCGACCCCGCTCTGCCCGCCGCGCCCCCGCGTTCCCCCGGTACCGCGCCGCCGCGCCGGGAGAGCAACAGATGCGGGACCGCCCCGCATCCCGCATCCCGTTCCCGCCACCGTCCTGGCGGGCGGCCGCTCCCGGTGCCGTTCCCGGTGCCGTTCCCGGTGCCGCTCCCGACGTCCCCGGCCCCGCCGCCCCGGAGCCCCTCGCCGCCCCCATCCCTTCCCCTCCCCGGCAGCCCCCCCCCGCCCCCCGCACGCCCCCCGCCCCGGTGCTCCCGCGGCTGCCGGCCGGGCCGGGTACCCGGTGCCGGCGGAGGTGCGCGCCTCTTACCGTGCCCATGCCGCCGCCCGGCCCCTCCCGCCGCACCAGGTGGTCCCTCGGGGGCGCCGCCCCGCCGCGTCCGGCCCGGTACCGGTACCGATGCCGGTGCCGTGCCAGGCCCGGAGCCGCCGCTGCCGGTGCTGCCGAGTTAATGAAAGTTTGGAGGTCGGTGGGGGCTGGCGCCGCCTCTCGCCCCCGCCGCCGCGCTCCGCCCCCCGCGCCGCCGCGCTCCCCAGCGGCCCGCTCCGGCACCGGCACCGGCACCGGGGGCGCGGGCACCGCGGGCGCTCGCGGGGCGTGAGAGAGCGCAGGTGGGCACACAGGTACACATGGCACCCACGGGCACATAGGGGCACACACGGGCACGCTACGCGCTTGGCACACCTGGGCACGCTCGTGGCATACTGGGCACACACGGGCACTCGCCACCCACGTGCAGCCCACGGGTGCGTGGAGACCCCCGGGCGCATGCAGGCTTGTGCAGGGACGTGGCACACGTCAACATATATGGGGCGTATGGTCACACACAAGGCTCCTACAGGGCACGCGTGCATCCGCACACCCATGTTTTCACACCCGCAAGCGCACGGAGAGGAGCATCCGCGCGTAGCGAGCGCTCGCGCAGACTCACACTGCCAGGGCACAGCACCAGGACGAGCCCGGGCAGGGAGATGGCCGCAGGCTCCGGCCAGGATGCGTGCGGTTAGTGTGACTGTTGTACATGTGTGCATGTGCGTGCATGTGTCTGTTGCGTGTGTGTGGGTCCGTGCGCATGCACCTGTATGCCCATGCATGCGCATGCTGCAGCAAGCGTGATTGCTGGCACACGTACACACATGTGTATGGTTGCAAATCTGTACACGTGCGCCAATGTATTTAGGTGTGCGTGTACATGTGTGTACACATGTAAGACTACATGTCTGTATCTATATGCATACATGTGTATGTGAGCATCTACCTGCACGTGTGTGCAAACCTCCATGCCTGTGTATGTGTGTGTACACATGTATGGGTACGTATGCACACACGAGCATGAGTGTACACAGGTGTGGATGCATATACTGATATACACACATCCATAAATCCATATGTGCATGTGTGTGTCCCCATACCCGTGTGCATGTGTGCACATGCGTGTGCAGCCCGAGCACGCCCCCGCAGCCCAGGCCAGATGTTTCCAGTAATGCATGACGGGTGCGCCGGGGGCCGCCCCTCGCCGAGGCCTCCGCTCCCTCCCCTCCCCTCCTCTTCCCGCTGGGCTTCCCGCATGCCGGGACGGGTGCCTGCACCCCAGCACCCTGCCCTGCCCCCTGGATCCTGCCCAGCTCTCAGGGTGCGCTGCACACCGGGGCCCTGGGGCGGCTGTGGGGAGTGTGGCAGGAGGGCAGTGGGGGCCCTGCACCCCACATCCCAGCACCCTGAGCGCACCAACAGCACAGCCCCACATCCCCATCCCTGTCCCCATCCCATTGGGTGCTCTCTGGTCCTTTCTGCCTCCACGGCCCTGCACCCCATCCCAGGGCTAACCCTCTGGTGCTCCAGCCGACTTAGGGAGCATCCCTTACTTGTCTCTCCACGGATCCCCGTTGTCCCTGCAGGTTGCTGCCTGGTTAAGGAAATCCTCAGCGCGGGATGGGGTGGAGGTGGGGGCAACAATGGGGTGGGTGCCCCGGGGTGTCTGGCCAGCTGCTGCAGGCCCCACCACCTCAGACTCTCCAGGGTGCTGGGCTGCAGGATGGGAGACGGCGCCAGCGCACTCATGCGCCGACACTGCTTTCGTTTTACGAGTGTGCTGAAGCCAGAGACAGGGTACCCACAGCAGGAAGGGGAAGGCAACAGTGAAAGCGGCGGGTGCGCAAGTCCTCCCACGCCTTGCCAGCACCCGTGCATGGCTGCTCTGCACCAGGAGCCAGGTTGCTCACTAGCACCCTCGATCCTGGTTGCACGTGGCCTGACGCCTCACCCTGCAGCCCAAATCCAGCACCTGAATCCAGCAACCCACACCCAGCATCCCAAATCCAGCATCCCACGCCCAGCGTCCTGTGTCAGAGCCAGAACCCGGCTGCAACCCGCACCCCTGCCCCAGGGTCTGGGCTTTGGAGAGGAGCTGCCAGCCGCTCGAAGTTACAGACTTCACCCTCGAGGGATGGATTTCTGTGGATGAAACTCATGCTTTCAACCCCCAGCATGGCTTTGTGAAGGCACGACTGGCTCCAGAGTTCCCGCACCCAGCGTCTCCGTCCTTGCACAAACCAACTCCAAGGACAAGCATTGGGGTATGCCAGGCGGGACGGGCTGTGCTGGCTCCACAAGGACTGGAGGCCTCTCCGTCCCAACCCTCAAGGCTCCTCAGGGTCTTGCTCCCTTTGTGTGCATCTCCTCTGTGCGCTTTCCCATGTCTTGACTTGGGGAAACAGGAGGAGGGGCCTCACAGTCCCCATTGGGTCAGCTCCTGCCCCCCTGCAGCCTCCGAGAAGCTGTAGTGCCCTCGCAGCACCCTGCACCTGGGTGGAAACACCTCCTCCCCAGGAGCCTGGGCACTTCACACAGCCATGGCTTTGGCCGCCATCCTGCTGCGCCGGCCAGCATTCCCCAGTGTCTTGCAGTGCCCAGGGCCTGTCCTCCCAATCCCTGGGGCGCAAGGCTGCAGTGCCAAAGGGGTGCGGGACGGGTGTGAGCCTCCGCCCTGTGCTCGTGCCCCCTTCACCCATCTTTCCCCACCTGGTAGCAATCATCCCCCCATTCCCACTTCGGGGCACCCATCTCCTTCCCTCCCCACCATCCCTCCTCTAGGCTGTCAGGTGTCACAGTGTCACACTGGCAGGCGTCACACCCCCAAGTCCCCGCAGGGTGGTGGTGGTGATGCCACAGCACCCCTTCCCCAGTGCCATTCAAATCTGTGGGGCTGGTGGCTTCCCCCGCTGCGGGCAAGTGCAGTGACCTCATGGCGGCTGTGGCATCTCCCTGGGGGACATGGGTTGGCGTGCGGTGGCATCCCTGCCTCAGCAGCTCGGCCTCTCCTCTCCATCTCCATGGGTGCTGTTGCCTGGGAAACTGTGGGCAAACGCGGGCAGGGATCCAGAGGGGTGAAGGGTGGGGAGGAAACGCCAGCTCCCAGCACCTGAGAGAGGGCTGGGCCGGCTGAAACGCCAGAGATCTCTGGAGATTTCCCATATGCCAGGCCTGCGGCACAGGGCTGTGGTGATCCTTGAGTGCTCGGAGCCCTGGCACGGTCCAGAGCTTGTCCTTGAGTTTGGGGGTGCACCAAATGCAGCAGGATTTAATGCTGCCTCCCCTATGTGCCCGGGATGGGGGCTGGCTGTGCACCTCCTTGGAGGGACCCCAGGGTTGTGTCCCAACCTGCTTCCCAAGCCCCAGCGCCACTGCGTCTGGATCCAGCCCCAAGGTTTCCCTGCCGGTGGGATGCTGTGTACAGAGCCGGGCGCTCCCTGCCCACCCCGCCCTGGATCACCCCCCCAGTGCTTGTGCATATCCCAGGGTGGGAGCCAGGGGAAGGACAAAGTTCGGCATTGGCATGATGGTACTTCACCAAAATCAACCAGCTTTCTTTTAAACCAGCTTCTCGGAAGCAGCTCCCAGCTCCCCAGGCTGCAAGACAGCCCCAAAGGTGACTGGGCTGTCTAGGGAGCTGCAGAGACTGGGGGACCACGTGCTCTGAGGTGACTTTCGTCCTGGTCCCCCAGCTTTCCACCTGAGCGCTGGAGCCTGGGGAGGAAGCGGGCTGGCAGGACAAACCCTCTGCCATCAGGATGCGGGGATGGAGGTAGAAGTACCCACGCAGGCTGGATGTGCCCACTCTGGGGATGGCACAGCTGCCCCTGCAGTACCAGGAAGGACCCCACAATGCAGCAGGGCAAGGTCCAGATAAGAGCCACCAGCTCGTGTTTTGCCCTTCCAGCTTCCTCATCTTTCTTTTCTCCCCAGCATGTCCTCCTCATACTGCCCGGTACATGAAGAGAGGAACTGGCCCATGACAGCACGCCATCTCCCACCCAATGGCTCCTGTGATGGTATCGAATCTCTTGGAAAGCCCCCAAAATTGTCCCTGACTCGCCAGCAATTTGAAGCTACCTCATGAGAGCTGCCTCGCTCCCCAGCAAAGACCTCGCACATTTGCAATGCTGTGTGGCAGTGCCATACTCCTGCCCTGGCAGCCCCCCTGCATCCCGGGACCCCTGTTCCTGCTGTGCCAAGAGCTGCCCCTCACCCAACCCCAGGCTTCGCTCCCCCCCGGGGCCCTGCCGTGCCCCTGCCCTGGGCTTTGCCAGCAGCTCATGCCCCCTCCGGCTCCAGGCTTCGGCTGAGTGCTGCTGCCTGGGTGAGTGCCAGGGCAGGTGAGGCGTGTCGGGGATTGCAGGAGATGCCGCAGGCATCATTGCTCCCGGCCACAGGGATCTGGGTCCCAAGCAGCCCAGGCACGCTCCTGGGGACTTTCCACTCTGGTGCCTGGTAGTGGCCTGGGAAAAGTCCCTCATGGAGGAACCAGCTAGCCTGGGGGAAGTTCTGGCTCAGATGAGCAGCGAAACGGGTGTCCCGGGGCCAGCGGCCGTTGGGGATGAAGCCAGGCCCCCACACTGCCCTCCCTGCCGTCCGCCTCGGTGGCACACGCAGCACCCAGCTTGCAGCACAGGGCTTGTGTTTCACACCGCGGACATGTGTGGCCAGCGGGGACAGCCCTGGGCACAGGCAAGGGCTCCATTTGTGGGGGCTCATACTTTGGCTGCAGCTCCTGAGGCCGTTGTTCCTCCCTCTGCCCTGGTTGCGCCTGGCTGGGAGGCACAGAGCTGTCTGGATGCGTTCAGCATCACCCGTGTTGGCTCTGCACTGGGCTGCCTCATCCCTGGGATGTGGCTCTTCTTTGGGTGCGGGGGGGCAGCAGGGTGCTGGGGACCTCATGGGACGCATGTGCACCTCCCCTAATGCTGCCCAGGGCAGCACTCGGGTCCCTGCCCCAGCATGGGCTCTGTGCTGCAGAGAGCACGACAGCTGGGGTGCCTTGGGCTGCCCAAAATAGCTGTCCCCACTCCCCCGCTGCCTGGCCACTGGGAGCTATCCCATGACAGCGCCCCACGGACCTGAAGCAGCTGGAGGCAGCTGCCATCCTGCTGCAGCGCTCAGCCCACCACCCACAGGCTGCTGGCCGCTGAGCACCCCAGGCTGGGACGAGCATCGCCCAAGGGACTGTCTCCCCCGAGCACCACCCTGTCCCGGTGCCCCCGTGCTCTGCCCAGGGAGGGTGTGTGGCCGCAGCCCTGGGGCTCCGCTGAACCCACCTCTGCCCCCCAGACAGGGATAGCTGGTGCCCGGAGGCTGGACAGGGCTTGTAGAGCTGCTCCCAGCTCCTGTTGCAACTTGGCGGCCAGCCACACACCACAGGGTGCCCCCCCCCCCCCCCCCCCCGTCCCCGTCCCAGTCCCATCCATGCCAGGAGCCAGCCAAACACAGGGACCAGGCTCGCGTCTCTCTGCCGCCGGGTTCCCCTTCCCAGCCCGGCCAGCTGGCTCTTGGGCCCTGGCAAAAGGGGGTGGTGTTGCTGCCCTGCCCGGGGCCGGTGCTGTGTCCCTGGGGAGCGGTAAGCAGGCAGGCAGCTGGGCGTATATCATGCTTGGCTGCTGGGGCCAGGCTGGGCAGCATCCCTGGGTTGCAGGGTTGTGGCACTCCCACAAAGAGCACATGGGGGTGAGGGACAAGAGACAACGGCTGCACCAGCCTGGCAAAACAGCAGCCTGCACTTGCCCACTTACGAAGTTTGCCGATGCAGGTCCCTGGTGACAGTCCCCAAGGCCATCCTAGAGGTCAGCAAGGAGGACGAAGTGCTGCCTGCCCAGCTCACCCCACAGTGCTCCATCCTTCATGACACAGGGGTTTCAGTTCCCCTCGGGGCATGCACATGATGTAACCAGCCATGCAGACATGTCCCCTCACCCATCCTCTACCACGTCATGTCATGCCTCAGACCCCTGCTGAAATTCCCTGTGGGAAATTCAGCCAAGTGTCCGTGGGGCTGGACTGTGGGAGGGACACACGGTGATGGCATGGGGCTGGGGGCCCTGGGAAATAGCACAGTCCCCTGCAGCTCTGACACCCTGCTCCAGCCAGGGTGCTGCCGTGGTCCTGGCCAGGAGATCATGGTACACCAAGGAGTTAGTGACGTGAGTAACAGCAAGCCTGAGCAGGCCCAGACCTGCGCTGTGGGCATCCCTTGGCTGTGGGGTAAACTCAGCCAGGTTAGAAACCAGGCCGTAACAGAGGAGTCTGCAGGGAGCTTGTACCAGGTACCTGCCACGTGCGTATCTGTGTCTTTATCTAAAACAGCACCAAGAAGTTCTCTTGTGAGCATCTTTCTTTTTGGCAGTAGAAATAATGAATAGAGCTGTTTTCTTCTAAGAATATTCTGTAGTACCTCAAATAACTAAAATGGGATAACCCTTTCCACCAACGGGGTCTGTGTGGCGTGCTGTGCGTGGACCGGAGGTCTGTTCGATGCTGCGCAGCTCAGGGTTCCTGCATCAGAAGGGATCTAAGATTATCTGTAGTAGTCTCTCTATAGCGCAAACTCTAATAAACAGCATTTAAAATGACACTTAAAGAGTCTGAGTGCCTTTCTCACTGGGATTATGACAAATCAGCACCTCCTGGTGCAAAACAACCACCACCTGCCTTTGGAGTGGGGGTCCCAGAGTGGAAGGGGGCAGCTGGAAGGCTCCATGGTCGAAGTCCACAGACCCCAGGACGGGTAAAATTCCTGGTGCTGGAGGAGATGAGCAAGCACTAGGGCTGCTGCCTGCAGGCGCGGCCAGATGCGAGTGCTGGGGACCCCCTAAGCAGCTGGCGGGGGGGTCCCCCCAGCACAGGTCCGGAGGGATGGAGGCAGGGGCGTCCCATGGATGGAGCTCAGGCAGGACCCAGCCGTGCCCGTGGGGGGGTCACCCCTCTGCCGTCCTGACCCGCAGCTCCCCCCCCCCCTTCTGCGCAGGGGACCCCGAGGGAGCTGGTGGGCGCTCAGGACCCACACCCTCATCTGACGGGCAGAGGGGCCGGGGCCCAGAGGGGAGCTGCCGGCCTGAGCTGGGCGGAGGAGGGGGAGGGCTGGGTGCCAGGGTGACCCCCCCCTGCTGCCGGCAGGGCTGGGAAGGGGCCGGGCTCCCTCTGCGGACAGCTGCCGCTCACTGCAGCCGCCGGCAAAGCAGCGGGGGCCGGATCCTGCCCGGCTCCCGCGGCACCCGCAGGGATACTGTCCCCCGCGGGCAGCGGGGACAGCCCGGGGGGGGGTCACCTTCGCCCCCGCTGCTGGCAAGGGACAAGGGCTGTCTCCTCCTGGGGTGCCCCACTCTTCACGCGTGCCGGTGCTCGCCTGCAGCCGGGCACCCATCATCCCCAGAACGGTTCATGTGTCCCTGGGGAGAGCTTGCAGGAGCTCCACACGTAAAGCTGGGGGATGGGTCCCTTCGGAGCCGTTCACAGCAGATAAAATCCAGATCTCCCTGCCCTGTGCTGCTGAGAGTGTCCCCGAGCCTGAAAACAAGCTCCGGAATGCCCAGGAACAGGGACAGGCAGCCTCCAGGCATGGCCAGGCTCTGCCACGCAGAGCTGCCTGTCCCTGGTACAAGCACCCCTTGCAGCTCTTAATGTGACTTGGCAGCAGTAAGGGAAGCAGGGGACAGAGGGGACAGCCGCAAAAGGCTGGGAGGGATGGCCCAGGCCAGGAGCACACCCGGGTGCACGGTCCCCGTGGGCTGGGATGCTGGGCATGCAGACCCTGTTTGGGCTGGCCAGCCCTGAGCTCCCACTGCTCAGATATAGAGTCATTTAGGACTTTTTTTTTGGTCCAGGAGGCAGGGATTTTAGGACAAGCTGGAGGTGAAAGGCTCAGTGTCAGCGTGGGATGAGCCACAGCACATTTGTGAGAGAACATGGGGCTGTCTTAGCTGTCAAAGGCAATCACAGGAGGGTGGGCATCACATCTGTCCCAGAGAAACGGGGGAAACTGAGATGGGATCTAATTAATAAAGACTAAATGGGTAGGGATCCTAAAGCACATTGCCTTTGCCTCGTGGAAACTTGACCTCGCCTGTCCAAACCTATTGAGTCCCTTTCTGAGACAAGGAATTCACTTGATAAAGACACTGGGCAGACCAGCAAGCAGTCTTGTAAGATGAGCACGGTGGCACGTCCACCCAGCGCAGAGCTGCAAGCGCTGCGGGATGCTCAGGTGAGCGTCCGCAGCACCTCGCAGAAGACCCGCATGGGACAGCCAGGCCTGCGGGTGCCTGAAGGCTGCTCTGCACTTCACCGCGGGGCAGGGGCAATGCCAAACCCCTGCTGACTACACTCTGCAGACGATGCCCTAGCGACGAGGGCAGCGCGACATACCGAGCAGCCGCAAACCGTGTGGGAACAAAATGCCGCATTTCACCCAAAGCTGGGCCGAGGGGAAAAAGGGGGCAGCGGGCCTGGCCGGCAGGGGACGGTGCTGCCCTGGGGGCTGAGGGACCGCAAGTCCCGGAGCTCCAAGAGCCCAGGAAAGGGAGCGGCGGGTGCCCCGCTGCCGGCAGAGGGAGGCAGACACCGCGGCGGCGGGGCGGGGGATGCTCCGGCACGGCCCCGCCGGCCCGGGACCACCGCCTGGAGGGGACAGGGGGACATGGGGCCAAAGCTTGCGGAGCCGGGGTGGTGCAGCGTGCCCCACGGCCCCGGGGCTGCTCCAAACCCAGCCGCGGCTGAGCTCTGAGCTGTAATTTTGGGACGTAGCCCCAGGGTTGTTTCTGACCCCACAACCAGTCCCGCGTGGCACTGAGCACCGGGACGGGAAGGGCCCAGCTTGGCCCGGCGTGGTTTTGGGTCAGGGGAGATATGGACCTGCCCTGGTGGCACCAGTATCCTCGCTGCGTGGGCACAGAGCCTGTGCTGTCATCCCCGGGAACTCCGTCTCTCTGGGTGCCAGCCTCATCCTGCCCCCATGAGAAGCACCGCCGTCCCCACAGCCGTGGTCCTGTGTCTCACACCCCACGGTGGGTGTCAGTCCTGGGGGTGCCGGTCCTGGGGCACATCTGGTACCGCTGGTGCACCCACCGCCTGTGCCGACTCAGGCTGCACTGGGAGCTCCCGCAGGGCCGTCAGCACTGGATGGTGCCTGGGTGTGTCCCCAGCTAAATTTAAAGGACTTTGCGGTATAAATATCCTCAGTCATAAATAAACAGAGAGGCTAGATGTTTATCGGGGCCTTCCTGGCAGCCCCGCTCCAACATGCTGAGCACCCCGTGCAGTCTCTGTGGTCCTCCCCAGGCTGTCCCCTCTGCCGGCAGCACGGCTGGGTCCTGCACTGCCCTATGGGGACACGGGCACAGGGTCCTGCCCCATGCTATGGCCCTGCTCCGATCCCACTGGGCCCTCAGGGGAAAAGATCCAGCAGCCGCCGCTGCTCTTCCAGAGATGTTGACTCTGGCTGATTGCTGGCAGGAGCGGGGATGGCCCCAAGCCCTGTGCTGTCGCCTGCCACCAGCCCAATTTGCTTGGCGTCCTGGGAACAAGTTTGCATGGGGACGCAGGGGAGTGGGGTTGGCATCCTGGCACCTGCTATGGCTGGTGTGGGGCACCACCTGCCTGGCACTGGGGACCAACCTGGGGACATGTGCCACCAGGGACCCTGAGGTCCAGCCCCAGTGCTGGTGCATGGGGAGTCCCTGGGCTGTGCTGGCATTGCCCCTTGGGGACAGGCCACCATGGGGCCACTGTGGGGCAGGGACAGAACCACAATGAGGGGTGGGGTGAGGACCACAATAGGAGGAGGAGCCAGACTACAATGTGGGGTGGAGCTGGAGGTGCTGGAGCAGAGCCCAGGCCACATGAATGGGAGGTGAGTACCAGGCAGAGGAGCAGGAGCAGCTCCATGGTGCTGGCAGGAGGCTCCTGTGGGCCCAGCACCCATGGGTTGCTTCCCCATGGCCTCTGCCTGCCCACCACGAGTGTCCCAGCACTGCTGCTGTGGAGCCACCCCATGCTGGCACCAGCCTGCGCACACCCAGGTGCATTTGCACCCTCCCAGACCCGCTAGTGGGGAGCTCTGAAGTTCTATGGGTGCCCCCTGGGAATGAGGGCTTTCTGTAGGATGTGCAGCCTCTCTGCAGCCCCTGGGATGGCATCAAGGCCAGAGCAGCAGCTCTGTGCCCCCAGCTTCCCCCATCTCCCTGCTCTGAGCCAGTTGGCCAGTTCCTCCCAGTCCTTCCTGGACTGCCCATTTCCAGTCCCTGTCCCGCACCCTGCACCTCTCTGGGTGTCCTGCTGCTCACTTCCACCCCGTCCTAACTGACCTGCCCGAGCTGTGCTGCACAGCCCTCCACCCCATGGCTCCCATCATCAGGCCTCTGCAACCCTCCTGCTCCTCGCAGAGGCTCTAGCATCCTCGCAACTCGTGGCTCTGCCAGGAGCATGGGCTGATCTGGAGGGGGATGCTCTGAAGGGGATGCTGCTTTGAGCGAAGCCCCACTGTGCTGTACCATGCCATGCTGTGGAGTGGCTGTGGGCCTGCGGGCATGCTGGGCTGACAGTGGGTTGGCCGCACCTTGCAGAGGTGTGAGGGGATACCTCTGGCATGTTGGCACCTGGTAAAAGGTCACCAGAACTTGCCTGGAGCCGGTCCCCAGCACTGGCAAACTGTTCCCGGCTGGCTCCAATCCATCCTCCTCACCATCTGCAGCCTGGGGTTAATGAGTACCTCCAGGGTACACAACTGGAGGGTCATTAAACAGCAGTTGAACAAGCCGGGGCTGCCAGCAGCACTTGAACAAAGGGGGATGATTCACTGTTTGCCCTGCAACAATATTTACCGTGGCCGGGAGTGAGGGAATGTTTGTGCGGGGCAGGACGGTGAGGCGACACAGGGACCGGCAGAGGAGGGCGGCCGTGCCGGGGAGAGGACCACGCACGCTGCCGCAGCCCTGCCTGCTGCAGGCAGGGTGCCGGGCATGGCCATGTGTGCCCTTGGCTCAGCAGGGTGTCCCTGTGCCCCCCCCGGTGTGTCCATCCACCCTGGGGAGCTAAGGCCACTGAGCTGCACAGGGTCCGGCCCAGTGCCCCACCTCCGCCAGCCCAGCAGCCTGCTCCAGCATCCTTACCGGCACGTTGTCCTCACCATCTCAGTCTGTTCCACAGAGAGAGAGGGAGCTGGAGACAGGGAGGCCAGGGATGGAGGTACCCGGCTGAAGGAGGGGTAAGCCCGGTCCCGGGAGACATCTGCCCCCAGACCCTGGTGTGACGCTATCTGTGGCTCAGGGGTGGCCGGGAGGGATGTGGGGGGGGTGTTCCATCTCCCCACTGATCCTCACTTGTCTCCTTTGCTATCCCTAGAAAGCCAATGGGGGAGGGTCATTTGCTGATTAGCTCACTACCTAATTAGCCCCTACTGAAGATGTGTCATGTGCACAGTCAATATGCTCATGCTCATACATATGTGTACACACACACACACACATGTGTCAGTGCACACACTTGGCAGCCCCAGGGCCAGGACACCCGCAGGGGAACACGCTGCATCCCCTGGCAGATGCTAAGAGAAGAGAGGTGTTCAGCAAAGATGCTGCTTCATGCCAGGGCCTGCCATGCAGCCGGCTTCCCTAACGCAGCAGTGATGGGCTGGGGCACGCAGGCTATACCCTTCCCATGAGCCCTCCAGCCGCTCTGGCTTCCAGCCCTCTCGGCACTGCCCGGCACAGCCTTTTCCCACAGCTGCGCATGTACTGCACCTTGCCGGGGCATCTCTCCGCACCCCGCCAGGATCACCCTCCCACCCGTATGCAGGGATGGGAGCTGCTGGGCTGTTGGTGGCCAGTGGCCGTTGGGATCAGGAAGCACCCTCCAGCTCACCCCAGCACGTGCCCTCAGTATAGGGACCGTGCTGGCCATGGCGGGTGTGCACGTGCAGCTGCAGGGTGGGTGAGCAGCTGGCACCAACCCTGGCTTCCTCCCCAGCGTCCCACCAGTGTGTCCAGACTCGTGCCCGTTGGGCAGAAGGGTCCCGGTCAGGTATGGCAGCGCTGTGGGTGCCTGGCCCCAGTGAGGGGTGCTGCCTGTCCTGCCTGCGCAGGCTCACGGCACAGCAGCCCACCTGCACACCCCTCCCTGCCCCTCCGGGCCCTGCAGCCTCCTGGGCTGAGGGCGGAGGGGAGCAGATTCCTTTCCAGGTGGAGGATTTCTCTCCTTGGGAGCAGCGAATTATCCCCAGCCCGTCGCACACGATCCATCTGCCTCTCCACCCGCCTGCTTGCCAGGCTGCAGGCATGGCACCTGCCCAGTGTGCTGGGTGCACCAGGGTCCCACTGCAGGGTCCTGCCTGTGCACACCACGTCCAGCGTGGGCTCCCTGTGTCCTTGCAGCTTTACAGGGTGCAGGACGCCAGCAGGGCTGAAGTGTGTCTGAGTGCTGGCCATGTGAGCTTGGCTAAAGTGGGGACCTACACCTCCATCCCCAAAGGCCTGAGAGCACCCTCAGCACCCACAGCCGAGTGGGAGCTGGTCCCACTCCTCTCCCTGCTCTGCCCTGGCCGCTCCCAGGTACAGCATTCAACTCAGGCCTTGCAGAGCCAGACCCTGTCCCTGGGTCCCAGCAGCCATGGGCTTGAATATGTGTCCCCAACGGTGCCAGCTGATGTGTGCTCCCATGCTGGCCCCTGCGTGGGTGAGCAGCGTGGGGGGCAACAAGCAGCGTGGGGGGCAACTGGCCCCGTGTGTCTCTGCACTCCATGCTGCTCTGGCCAGGGGCTGATGCAGGCTGGAGCCCGCTGTCCAGGCATCCATCCCATCCTGGGTACACCCTGGCCACCAGAAATGTGGTGTCCCAAGACAGGACATGATGGCTGGATGGGTTTCCCAGCCCAGGATACCCAGGCCTGGGGGTGACAGCTCTGGGATGTCCCCCCCAGCTGACGCACTGGGGCTGGGTAGCTGAGCTGGAGCCAGGACTCCTGAGTCCCTGGTCAGGCTCCAGCAGCCGAGGCATCCCCTTAGTGTGACACTGCAGGGGGGTGGGAATGGCTGGGACTTGCTGAGTTCAGCCCTTTGGTACCCACTCTTTGCCTGGGGCATCCTCATCCACCTGCCTCTGTTGGGGGGGGCAGGACCAGAGGGGACAAAAGCCTGTCATTACCCAGCCCAGGGAAGCCTCCCTGTACCCAGAGTCAGCCCCCTGCCCTGCTAATCACACTCCCCTCATTAGCCAGCCCCTCATTCAGCCCTGATGAAGGGCAACAGCAGGGGATCCAATTAGAGCCGAAATGACAGGCTGGGGCAGGGATCCTGCTCTACCTGTCCTGGCCCCAGGGGAGCATTGCTCATGGGGTGAGAGCTCTGGTGGGACAACACGGGGGACACAGTGGGCTTGTTGGGGCCCTTGTGTCCAGCACCCTTGCCCTAGACACTGCTGTGATCCTCTGGCACTGGGGCCAGGGCAGGGGTTGCAGGTGCTGCCCACATGCTGCTGCAGGGGATCAGCCCATTCTCTGCACATCCCTGTGTGTGCCAGGCATGTACAGCCCCTTGCACAGGTGTGTGCAGGTGTGCCAGGCTCTGCCACCCTCTCGCACCCAGAGGCAGGTTCCTCCAGTGATGCGAATTGCTGCTGTCCCATCTGGGGCAATGTGTTTGCTGCCTTATACCATGGCAGGCCCTGGCCCTGGCATGCAATCGCCACTGGCTGCGGTGGGCAGAGTTGCCCCCCAAATACCCACTCGGGGTGCAGCCTGGCCCCTGCCATGGCCCCATCCCTGCACCCCCACCCCGCTGCCCTGCAGGGACCACGGGGACCTTTGGGTCTCCTCAACATGGCCATCCCCCAACCCAATCCCCAGGACACTTGTGGGGCTGGATGGAACCACACAAGCTGGGCACATCCTGGCTCTGCTGGGGCATCTGGACTTGTCAGTGGCCCCAAAGTCTGGATCCCTGTGCATCCAGGAATCCAAAGGCTCGTGCATCCTCATCCTCTGGGTGCCAGCAAGGAGAGGGTACAGAGCAGGCTGTGAGAGCCCGGGCAGGGAAGAGTTGTCGTGGCAGTGGGACAAGGTTCCCAGCACCTTCCCAGCAGGAGCTATGGGGCTCATTAACAAGATGTCATGGCAGGGATGGGAGGGACATCATTAGGGATGGAGAGCTGAGTTCAAGGGCCCAGCCTCCGGGCACCACAGGGCTCTATCCCTCCTCCACCAGCCAGCATCTTGTCTCACTTGCTCAGGGAAACCCTCACTCAGCAGTGGGGCTACCCATTCCCACTCCTCCATCCCGTGGGCTGCCCCGGCGGTTCCCCCTTCGCTTACCTCCTGCCCTGGCACCCAGGACCCTGCTCAGCGGCTGCTGGGACACCATACTTAAGGGGCTCCTGGAAAGGCTTGGGATGTGGGGTGCCCTTCTGTCCTTCTGGTGGGGATGCAGCCCCTGGGTCTGGCAAGGGTACCAGGGGGGCTTCTAGCCCGGGGGTTCTTCTGTCTCCCTGCTGGTGGATTGTCCCCCTGGGATCCTGACTGCCCCTGTGCTCCCCAGGCAGCCCCTGCTTCGGGCGGGGAGAACTGCGGGTAATTACAGACCCCAGCAGCAATGCTAATCACCAGTTGTGGGAATAAACGGAGCAGGACCGGGTGCCCAGGGGCCTGTGCCTCCTCTGCCCCAGACAAGAGCCCATGTCCTGCTCGGCGTGGCCAGGAGGGCACGGAGGCACAGCCTAGCGTGGCCTGGAGGGGCATGTCCCCAGGACAGTCCCCTGGCTGCTGGGAACACTGAAATGGGTCTGGCATCACCACAGTACCTGAGCTACATGCTCCAGCTCTCCCTGAAGGATGCTCTGGGACTGTGCGGGGCTGGGCAGGGCTGCTGGCTCAGTGCCTGCAGCTTCTCTGGGGCTTAACCCAGCATGTCTCTTCCGTCACACTCTCTGCCTCGGTTTCCCCATGTGCAGAAGGATGGGTGGGTGAGCGGGTGCATGACCTGTCCTGCTGCTGGGGCAGAAGTGGTGGCACGGCCTGAGCTGCCCCGAGCAGGCTGAGGGGACAGCAAGGCACGGCAGCGCTTGGCATGGCAAGTGGCTCCCACACGCCCGCCTGCGGCCACAGCTACACCCTCTGCTCAAAACCACGTCCTCATCCTCGGCGCGGAGCTGCAGGCGACTCTGGGAGGGGAAGGGGTTTTCTATGGGCAGCGTGAGTTTGGCTGAAGATCCAGCCTCTTCCCAAGGCCGGGCATTCCCGTGGGGCCAGTACCATCCTGTGCAGTGGGAGGGAGAGCCCGGCTCACCAGAGCCATTCCAGCCTGGCTCTGCCTGCCCAGTTCCCAGCCCTGGGCAGCCCCTGCCCTCCTGCCTGGCCCCAGTGGGCACCTCTCCCTGGGCTCTGGCACCGGGAAATGACTGTGCCCACCAGCGCAGATTCTCCTGGCACGTCTTCCAGCCATGGTGGCGAACAAAAGGCGCCCACGCTGCCCGCCCGGGCCTGACTGGCCCAGCCAGTCTGGCTGCCCCAACCGCCCGGCAGAGAGGCGGCAGGTTTCTCCCCGTGCCTCCCGCCCCGGTGTGACTCAGTGCCCGCCTGCTGCCAGCGCTCACAGCCCCACTCCTTTGCCGCCCGCTCAGCATCACCCAGGTAGAGCGGCCGTGGCACCACAGGGAGCCGGCCAGCACCCGGGCGGGATGCTGGAGCTGGAGCATGGAGCTGGGGAGGCAGGGCAGGAGCCAGGGAGATGCATCGCCCCAGCTTGGTGCTCCAGGAACTTGCCCATCCGGACGGGGAAGAGGCAGGTGCCAAGCAGCCATCCGGGAAATCGCGGCAAGACCCGACACGACTGGCCTGACAGGCTGGGAAACAGCCGGAAAGAGACAGCCTGGACCCTGTGTCACGGCTTGGAGCCACCGCTCTGGGGAGAGGCACCAGGAAGGGCTCAGGGCTGCTCCCCAGCCACCTGCTTGCATGAGAACTCACCAACCCACTGCCAAGTGAGCCGGCAGTGCTCAGCGGCACGCCGCTGCACACCGGGAACTGCTACTGGCGACACTTGCACGTGTACACATGTGGTGCAGGTGGACGGACACACGCCCTGACACGGCATGCACCTTGCAGTGCACATCCCTGCATACACACGCACACGCCACCTGCATGCACACCCCCTGCACCCCCCTCTACACTGTCCCCCCCAGGCACTGTGCACGTGCCTGCACATATGTCCCACACGCATGCACAGGCCTCCCCACACATGCTCCCCCAAACACGCTGTGCATATATCGGTGTCCCCCATACACATATGCACCCCGCAAATGCCCCCATCTGAATCCATGTGCACCCCTCACGTGTATGCACACCCTGCACACGTACATATGTGCCTTACACACATGCATACATCACATACACACTGTGCACACCCACTACATCCATGCACACACCACCTCGACCCCGCACCATGTATGCCCCCCTCACACCCACGTGCACAGCTTCATGCATGCAAACCCCCCATGTGCCCACTCACACAACCCCCTGCACCCCACTCCTTCCCCTGCCCCATGGCTCAGTTCAGGCTCACGTGTGCCTGCACACTACATGGGGACATGGACACGTGGCACATCCCCACAGACACCCCCAGACCACACACACACCTGCCACACATCCCCACGCTCCTGTACGTCCCACATGCACGCTGATACCCCACCCAGCTGCTCCCCCCAGGTTGTCCCAAATGCGGGGCTGGCAAGGTACCGCTGTGTGCCAGGTCACCTGGACTCGTCCTCTACCCACGTGGCCTCCACCCATGCGGCCACGCTGCCCTGGGCTCAGCCGTGGCTCGGCAAAGCCATTGCACATGCTGGCACTGGCGTGAGCCCACAGCCCCACTGGAGGGCAGATGGCATGGGAATCGCTGCCATGCTGGGGGGTCACACCTCGCACCGGCACTGGGCCGGGTCTCAGCAATCCCTAGCACAGCTTTGCCAGGCCCCACAGTGGATTTGGGGAGTGCCGTGCTGGGATGGATGGGCAGGCGGTGGGAGAGGCATGTGCGCTCCTTGCAGACAGCGAGCCGTCCCAAGGGGCTGCTGGGGGGGATGTAGGAGGGAGCCCCATGCACCCTCCCTCTTCGCTCCATCCCCACAGCCTCCCTGGCACCCAGTGCCACCAGCCAAGCACTTTTCATGCGCCCAAGGCCTTGGTCATGTCTACTTTTGCAAATGCCGGGCCAGCCCCGGTGCTGGGGGGTGACACTCCCAGCGTGCCTGGATGGGGACATGGGGCAGCGCAGGTGGCCCCGAGCAGGGGCCGGGGCTGGGGCGGGCTGGCTGCCGGCAGGGTGAGGTTGCTGGCAGCACCGCCGCGCTCTTCGAAAGAGTCAAGCACCACAGCGAGCCGGGACAGGAGGCGGCAGGAGGTTAGCGAGGTCGCGTGCAGTGCCTGGAGCCAGGGCCAGGGAGCGGTGGCAGAGGATGCAAACCCCTTCCCAGGCTGCTTGGGGCAAAGGGTACATGGGTGGGTGCTCCCCGGCTTCCCGCAGGGTGCAGGACCCCCAGCACCAAAGCTTCCCCAGGGCAGGGTAGGAGTATTTGCCCCACGCTGGTGGGGTCCAGGGTGTGAAACCCAGCCCCGGGGCAGGAGAGGGCACCCTGGACCATCCGTGCAGGGACAGGTGCCCATCGCATTGCATGGAGCCGTGCGCCTGGCCGCTGGAGCCAGCGCGGGCTGCCAGCACGGCCAGGCACAGGTAGAGGTTTTGGCAGCGGAGGTGCGGGTGACTCAGAGCCGGGAGGAATGTGGAAAATGCAGCCCAGCCACTGCGCCACGTGAGATGCAGGCAGGGCCAGGCCTGCCAGCGCGGCCGGGCTCCAGCGCCGCGTGCACCGCGCCGCGCGCAACGACGCTCGCTCGGCCGGGGCAGCGAGGGCGCCCTGCTGACGAGGCGCCGCGAAGGCCCTAATTAAGTGTGTGGGTTGGCGGGACGGGTTCAGCTTGCCCTCCTCCGCGGCGTTGAGCAACCGTGCGACAGGCTGGCATAGTGCGGCTGCCCACCCTGCTGGCAGTGCCAGCCGTCCGGAATGCTTTTGGGAGCCCAGGGGCCAGGGACCCAGCTCCTGCCCGCTTTAGCCCTGCGCTGGGTGACGGTGGAGGGTGGCAGTTCCACCAGTGATCACCAGTGGTCGGGCAGGGCGAACCAAAGCCACCTGGGCTTGCAGGGTGGCCGGGCGTCAGAAGTGGGGAACCCAGCTCTAGGCTTGTGTCCCCTACTGCAATGCCACTGCCCTCGTGCCCATGGGTGCTGTCTGTGCTCCCACTGCCCTGTGGGCTCCCCAGCCCTCCCAAGCCCTCCCCAGGTGTGTTTGCTCCCAAACAGACCTCATGCTGCTGGAAGAAACTGCCAATAGACCCTCCAGTCCTCCCAGGGTGTCATCTGGAGGTGGCAAGGGCTGCTTCTCCTCCCCCAGGTACCTCCAACCATCCCAGGACAGGCCATCCCAGAGGATGGCCCTGGAGACCAGCTATTGCTGGCAGGACCTGGAGCACCAGCAATTGCAGGTGATGTTGCCTTCAACCAGGGGTGGAGAAGACCCTGCAGGAGCAGACGGCAGCAGCTCCTGGGTGCCCACACCCTCCACTCGGGGCAGAGCTTGTGAGTCCCTCTGGGCAGGGCCAGCGTGTGTCCAAAGGGAAGCAGTCGAGGGATTTAATGCTGCAGGGAGAGGGAAAGGCTGCAGAGAGGTGGGTCCCAGGCAGCGGCTTTCCTGGAGCATCCCGGGAGTGCAGGCAGGACTTGGGCTGGCAGCAGGGGTAGGAACAGGGCCGGCTGCAATCCAATTAACCACAGTGCTCAGTCATCAGGTCAAAAGCCAGCTGAGTGAGGCTATGGACAGAATGAGCAGCAGGGGCCAAATCCAGGCTGCAAAGCCCAAGGGGTTCTTGGCATCATCTTTTCTACCCAACTGTGCTGATGCCCCCCTCCTGGACCAGGGACAGGTCCTTGGGGTCCAGGTGGGATGAAAATAGTGTCCAGAGATTTGATTTGGGGGGAACAGCCACATGTCGCTTGCCTGCTTGTCCCCATCCTACCAAGGGACAACTTGGAAAAGCAAAGACCCAGGGGCAGAGGGGTTCAGGAACCAAGGGAGCACCCCCAGTGTGGTGGTCTCAGGGCCAGGGAGGTGTTTACAGGCAGGACTGGTTCAGATGCCTGGAAAAGGGGGTGAGAACAAAGAGATGAAGCTGTAGCCAGGGTATGGATGTCTGGGGGCCGAGGGCACCCTCCAGACCACGGGCAGTGAAAGGCGGGAGGGCAGGAAGCTGTGAGGTCAAAGTGAGTCAGGTGCGAGTCACAGCCAAACAAAAGGTGAGATGCTTGGATAAGAACCACAACTGACTCAGAATTTCCACCTCTTCTTCCAGAGTGTGACCACAGGGGACAGCCAGGGACCAGGCAGGACCCCCGTTCACGTGGAGCCAGCACTGGGAGGATGCAGTGATTGCACCCTGATGCCTTTGCGACCCCAGAACTGTAGGGGGGAGCAGCACCCATTGCTGCCCAGGAGTCCCACCCAGTGCTGGTGTCCTGTGGCATGGAGGGTCCCAGGGGGATCCCAGCAGGAGCTCAGCAGCCAGCCTGGGAGCCTGGGCTGAGAGCCATTACCTTCCTGGAGTGCCTAGGCAGAGGCTGTTTGAATTAAATAGGAGAGATTTCCCCCTTATTAGCGGGCTATTAATCACATTCAGTTTTTTTTTAAATTGAGCTGTTGCACAACAGGTTGAGTAACAGCCTAATAACAGGCTGTAAATCTCAGTTTGCTCTCTGGGAGATTACAGATGTTAATAACAGATAATGACCCACAACTCACGAGCTGCTCCTCTCCCCCACCCCTTTGATCCCTCTGCTCTGCCCCTCACCGTACCCAGCCCCCAGGATGAAGCAGAGCTGCAGGGAGACCCCCAAAAATGCAAACCACGAGGTAACCACCCCAGCACCACCATCCAGCAGAGCTGGGGTCCGACTGCCCAGCCCTGCCTGCAGAAACCAGCCACCACTAACCCCAGCTTCTCCTGCAGCTCCCTACCACCACCCGTGCTGTCAGCCCACACACCTCTGGAGTGCTGGTTTTGGGGTCCTTGGCTCCACGCGCTGGTTTACGGGACCCATCTTTAGCCATGGGAGCACAGGGAGCAGCAAAGCATCAGTGTATGCACGGCTGCGCTCCTGCAACCCAGGAGTGTCAGCTGGGACCTGGTGCAGGTCCCCGGGGTCTTGGGTACCTGCAGGACTTGTGCAGGATGGCTGGGGCAGGCAGGGCTTCGCCCCCGCTCTGCCAGCCCCAAGCCTGCCTGCTGTCAGACCCTGGGCGTAAATCTCCCCATCCCAAGTCTTCACTGCTGCAATCGGCACGGGGGTCCAGGCCCCATGCACGCTCAGGGGCTGCTCGTGGGCTTGCTGCCACCCTGGATGTGGCAAGACCAGAGCACATCACACGCTGCAAGGGACGACTGCACTGAGCCAGGCACCCGGTTGCTGCAGCAGCAGCCGTGCAGGGGAGCTAACCTCTGCGAAACCTCCTGGGGAGGTTTCCAAAGCTGGTCCCCTCCCCACCTCCCACCTGCTGCCCCATCCCTACCTGCCCCCCTCGACCCAGGGTCCCCTTCCCAAAATGGGGGCTGACCACCTGGACACATCCCGATGTGACTTTCTGTCCTCCCTGGATGCAGGCACACACTGCCTGCATCCTTCCTCCGGGATGCGCGCACCCCTGCGAGCCCCTGGGCGGCCAGGTAAGGTGTTGGCTGCGCAGGGCTCGGCTCAGCCCCAGGCACTGCTCTGGGGACAGGGACAGCCCCAAAAGGGCTCCTCCTCTCCCTGCCCGTGCACTGGCTGGGAGCAGGAGGATGGAGAGACCCTGTGGGAAGGGTTGGGTGCATATTGCCCCCGGAGCAGGGGGAAGCAGGGGCAGGGGAGGGTGGAAGGGGTGGAGGATGACTTTCTCCTGACCCTGCCCCGGGTCTGGCACCACCAAGCCAAGGCAGGAGAGCAGGTTGATAACGGTGCAGCCTTTGCCACGGGGCACGGGGTCTCTCCATCCCCAGGCCCAGGGGACATCCCCCACAGCTGGCAGCCATCCCTGCCAACATCCTCCCAGCGCCCCGCAGGATCTGGGCCCGCGGCCGCTGCCCTGCGGAGGGTGAAGGTGCTGGTGGGACCCATGGGACAGGGTGCGGGAGGAGTCGCCCAGCAGGCAGGGCCAGCAAGGGTGGTGAGTCACTGCCAGCTTTCCCTGCCAGGGTGGGATTGCCGCAGCGGCCCAGCATCCCGCTGCACTCCCTGGTTGCACCAGGCAGCCCCAAGCAGCTGGCAGGCACAGCAAAACCCACTTCCCTGCCCTAAGGGCTCCTTCCCCAGCATGCAGGGGGCTCCTGGCCATGCCAGAAGCCCATCTCCAGGAGGCCAGATCAGGCATGGGGCAGGCAGCGGTGGGGCCCCATCCCTTGTGCAGGCACCTGATGTCCCTCATCCTGCTCTTTGCAAAAGGGTGCAGACGGCTAGGGGGTGCTGGGTCCCCCCAAGGCTGGGCAGCCCCCAGTGCAAATGCTCCTGCCACGCTGTGCATAAGCAGGCGCTGTGTATACGTCAGCACCGTATGGCAACAGTCGCTGACACCGGTGCCGGCACCACCAGTGGGGTATGGAGAGGGATGGGGAAGCAGCTGTTTGCCCTGAGAGGTGACTGCCGGCTGGGACCCATGGGCCAGCATCCTGGACAGTGCTGAGCCAGCACAGCCAGCACCCCTGTGCCACTGCATAGGTGTCCTCGTGTCCCTCCAGGAGCACCGTGCTGTCCCTCCAGCGGCCCTGGGACACTGCTGTAGATGGACACTAGGAGAGCTGTAGCCAGCAGCCCATCCAAGGCAGGGCTTGGTCTCCAGCACCTGCCTATGGCATGGATTATGCAGTGACCTGAAGGGGCTCTAGGGTCCTCCTTAGCAGGAGGCGTAGGGCCACAACCCTGTGGTGTGGGAGCACCGAGCACATCCCTCTGGATGCAGAGATGGCTCAGGTCTGTCCCACCTGCAGGTGCAGCGTGATGCTACCTTAGTCCACGGGGCAGTGTCCTCGTCACACCCAGGGAAGGTGCTCGGGGGTGGTCCTGGGGGTGCGGAGAGGATGAGCAAGGAGGAAAGCTCTTTCCCAAGAGAAGGAGAAGCTGGTCGATCTGCAAGCATGCCTCAGGGGATGCAGCAGCCACAGCCAGGCCACGCAGGCTGTCCCACCCAGCCCAGCCTCCAGCGCCCAGCACCCCGTTAGGCACATGCCGAGCAGCGCTCTCCCTGCCGGTACGTGGCACCGGGGTTGCCGGTCCGGTCCTTTCCCTAGGGACACCTCACAGCGGGACGAGGACGGTGCCACTCCCTGGCGTAGGGAATGTGGGCCAGGGCTGCCCCAGCCAGTTTCCTTTCGGATGTTGTTAGTAACCCTGCACGTGAGTCACGGTGTTTGTGGGTGCTCCTGCCCTGCGCTGGCCCCACGGCCCCCCTGGGTGGGGGCTGCGGCCCTCTCCCCAGCCTGGCCACGGCCACGGCCACGTTCCTCCACGACGTGCGTGGGGACAAAAGCTCCTCCGTGCAGCCCTACGGGGAAGGAAACCTCAGCAGCGGGGTGCTCGAGAGGGGTGCAGGCAAAGGGAGCAGCGGTGGGGGACCCGGGGAGGGCTGGTGGCCCTTCTCCATCCCTGCTCCTGGGGCTTCCCCTCGGCCAGGGGCAGTGATAAAAGATGGCCGAGGGGAGGTTTGTGGCCGGGAGGCTGCTATAAGAGAGCCCGGGACCTTTGATATGCAGAACCCTCCGGCTCCGCTGATTGCATTAGTGGGTTTAGTGCCCGAGCAGGCACCCAGCCCCCGTTATCAGGAGCAGACAAGCTGCTAAAGAGCCCAGCTCCCATTTTAGATGCAAATGACCCTGCAATTGTGGACTTGGAGGGGAGAAGATTCCCAAAATCACCGTCGGGTGGAAGCAGACCTGGCTGGAGACAAAAAGGTTCCCAGGCGGCTTGAGTGGCCCCGTAATTGTCCCATTGATGCCTCAGGTGCGGGACATCACAACCTCAACGCCTTCCCGGAACCGGCCCCTTTATGGGAAGCGCAGATTCCCGGAGGAATCTCCCACCATCCCCACTGCCAGCCCGGGCTGCCCACATGTCCCCCTGCCTGCCACTAATGTCCCCAGGGCAGGCGGCTCCTACCGCAGGGCCTGGAGCTCGGCTCTGCTCTCGGCTTTGAAGTGCATCAGATTGGGCTAATGGGGAGGTGCATCCACCAAACCTGCACCCAGAGGGGCTGGGGGAAGAGATCCCCCATGCAGGGCAGGGGTGGTCCGGGGGTGGTGACCAGGCACGGCCTGAGACCCCCCCGCGGTGTCCCCCAAGCCCCTGTGCCCGCTGTGGCTCCATTTGCAGCAGGTGAACTGGAGCAGGCTTACTGAGTCAAACCTGGCTTTGAGTCACTTTAGGAGCATCCCGGCTCCCTAAATCCACTGGATTGCTCAGAGCCAGGCTGGGCCACAGTCCCACTGGGATGTGGCAGCCCCCAACCCCCCCAGGCAGGGAGGAAGGCTTTCCTCCTCCTCCTCCTCCTCCTCCCAGCACCATCCCAGTGCTGCTCTACTGGCCCCAGGGCACCCTTGTGTCACCCCACATCCCCACTCCATACCGGTCCCCTAAGCTGCTCTGGGCCTTCCCTCGGGCAGGGTGGGTGGGGGGAGCTGCCCACCGTCCCATGGCTCCTTACCCCCCCCCACCCCTGGGCTGTAAGCCTGTGAGGGCAGGGTCCGCAAAGGGCTTGGGGTGCGGAGTGCCTGGGATGTGGGACTGGGCTCCCCCCCGCATGGTCCCTTGCCCACAGCCCCAGGGGGAGCCCAAAAACCAGCCTCACAGAGCCACGGCAGCTCCATGGAGAGCTCCACAGCCCCACAGAGCCTCACTGCAGCCCCATAGAAGCTCCCCCTGCCCCCTAGCAGCCCCAGAGCAGGAGGAGGAATGTGGGGCCATGCATGGGGGGCAGCAGTGGGGCCAGGGTGGTCGTACAGATCTAAACCCTCAGAGATCCCCTCTCCAACCCCCAAACTCCCCAACCCATGGTGTGGGCTCGGCTATGACCTGCCCCCCGCCTCCAGCAATCTCCTTGCCCTCACATGTACCGCGAGTTCTGTCAGGCCTCATTCATTCCATGCCTCTGGGAGGGGAGATGACTTTAAGGCTATCGACCCTGGGAAAGTCCCCCAGCTCCCCTGCACCACACGATGCGTAGGGTGCCAGAGGAGGCAGGAGGGACTGAACCGGCATGGTGGGGAGCGGGGCACCTCGGGGTCCTGCACGGTGCCTCACAGTCACCACCACTTTCCAAAACAAGTGGACAGGCGGGCAGGTGCGCAGGGCACGGCCTCCGCGTCCGTCCCTGCAAAACCGCACGGTTCTGCTTTGATGTAGGTGGAAAATTCCCTCTTTGGCCAGGAATCTGGGGGCTGGGGACTCCAACGCCAGCTACGCTTAGTGAGGAATTAAAAGCGTGTTTTGTTGGAAAGATTTTTCCTCTCCTGACCGGGGAGGTGACATCCGAACCTTATTTTCCTTTCCGCAGTGGGACACGCGCCAGTGGGGCCGGGTGGTCCCCTGGGAGCCACGGGATGCCGCAGCTGCGCCGAGCCCCTCGATGGCACGTGGGAGGTAGCAGCCTAGCGGGACCGAGGCGCAGCGGGGAAGATGGAGCTGGGGAAAATGGAGGCTGCTAGAGGTTGGATTTGGGCTTGGGGCTGTTTGCCTGTAGCCCGAACACACGCCGAGGTTGGGCAGGGAGCCGGCTCGGCTGTGGATTTTAAAATAGCACCTCATCTGCCAAGGACCCTCCTACTCTGCCACGGGCTGGGTGGATCCCGGCCCCGCTGTGCACCTTGTGCTGCTGGCGAAGCGCTGCACGCCTGGCCGGCTCCGCTCTAGCGCTGCGGCGGCTGCGGGGCCGGGAGGCAGGGAGGGGTGCCATGGCTGCGCCTGCCGCACGCCTGGCCGTGGCCATGCACCACCTCAGCTCAGGGACAAGCAGCCAGCGGCCAACTCTGGGCACCATCAGGCCAGGGGACACTTATCCCCTGGCATCCTCCAGGCAGGCTGCTGGGCTCCAGCCTGGTGCCCTGGAGCAGGTGGAGAGGAGCATCCTCATCTCCCAGCATTGCCCCCAGCAGCTGGGGGCCCCAGGGACCCTTCACCCCGGCGTGGTGGTCTCTGCTTTGGGACCATGCTCGTGGGATGCTTCCTGCAGGGCGCCAGCTTAGGGCAGGAGCAAACCGGGGTTGCCACACCAGGGCCACCCAGGGAGCGAGGAGGAGAGCGGGGTGTGCATGCTGGGGCTGGGAAAGCTCAGGCTTCCCCCTTATCCCTCCCCTGGGACACTGCCCTGCTACCCCATGGCTTGCAAATGGCAACCAGGTCCCCTCAGGAGCAAAACCTGGGGAGAAGAGAACCTCCCCTCCAAGGAAGGTTCCTCGCCAGCCCTGAAGGCTGTGATAAGGATCTTCCTCCATCTTTTCAGATGCGGGTGCTGCCCTGGGGGCCACAGGCAGCCAGGCACAGGCTCTGCTGGAGCCGGGGCGCTGCAGCTCCCGCTCAACTGGCTGCGGTACCGCCAACGCCGCACATGCGTGTGCACATTCGCCTGCGGATGAGCTCGCGAGCTTCCTGGGGATTATGCTCATAGCACAAAGCTTCAAAGCTTGACGGTTTCTCTGAGGCAACCCCTCTCTATCCCCAGAAATGGCTGCAGGCCCAGTGAAAGGGAGGGCAGGACTTGGGCTCTGGGTCTGCAGCAATCTTTCTTTATTCCTCTCCTGTCTGCCTGGATTTGTCTCTGTCCATCCTTGGACCAAGAGCACCCAGAGGTTCCCTCCATCCCCACTGTCCCCACCATCCTTGGTGCACGCCAGCACCACCAGCGCTGCCAAGGTAGGTGAAGCAGCCGGTTCTCTCCAAGTGACTCATGCTGAAATACATGACGTTCACCATATTTCAGGGCTTTCGGCTTGGATGAGAAAAACATCAGGGCGTAAGAAAGTTTCTTTGCGAGCTGCTCTTAAAACACTGGAGGGATTTCTCCTCCCACTTGCTCATACTCTACTTCTTTGGGAGAAAAGTAGTATTTTTCATGAAAAATCCTTTTAATTATTTATAACATGGAAAACAGGCAATTACGCAAAATGTTTTGTCTTGATTTATAAAAAAAAAACTGATGACCATCCGGGTCCATCCCAAACAGCTCCTGGCTGCATGCAGCAAGCAGCGAGTGCATGGCTCTGTGGCTGGACGTGCTGCCTCCACCGCCTCCTCCGTCTGCCCCGGCCCCTCCGGCCAAGCCTTCGTGTAGGGGGCCAGGGAGCCACGCGGCCACTGCGCCCGCTTGCTGCCTGCCTGTGGGGCTGTGCCGTGGCCGTACCTGGCAACGCTGCCCATCCTGGCACGGCTCTGCCGGCAGCTCGGCATGGTTTTGCTGCTGCGTTTGCTCACAGGGTTATCTGCTCCGGAGCTGGTGTTGGTTTTGGCACGCAGCGCCGGGACCACACCTACTATTTAAATACCACAGCCAAGGGCTTGGAGGGGGGAAAAAAAAAAAAGAGGGAAAGAAAGAAAACGAACATGAAATATTTGTTGCGGTTTGGAGATACACACACACATGCACACACAACACAAACACACCGGCCCGGCTCCGGGTCACTGGCAGCCGAGGAAGGAAGACTCCGGCTAAGATTGTCTTCAAAACCACGCTGGCGGCAGAGTCTGCTGAAGGGAAACCCTTTGGGCCAAAATTAGCCCCTGCCGCATGCCAAGCCGGAGCCTGCTCTCGCCTGGGCTGGGGAAGCCGGGGCAGCCCTGCCGGCGCAGCCAGGGCCTGGGAGCTGTGCCAGCCCTTCCCGGGTGGTTGCTCTCCCGCCAGGCTGCAAAAAGCTGAGGAAAGGGTGCCAGGGATGGAAATCCCCAGGGAGGCAGCCCTCGTGGGGACAGGAGGGTTTTTCCCTCCACAGCACGCTGGAATAGCAGGTCCTGTCCTAGAAATGCCCATCGGGGCGGCTGTGCTCGCACTAGGGCTGGGGTGGCTGGGGTTGGAGATGGGCAGCGCTGCCGCTTGGTGCTGGCATGGGTTAAATGGGGACCCATCAGCTGAGGATGGGCTGGAGCTGGAAACGAGGAGGATGGGTGTCCCATGGGAGCAGGTGGCTCCAGCCATCCCCCTGCCTTTAGGACTGGGGTGGGGGGAATCTGGGATGGCCTTGGTGACATTCTGACCCTGCCAGTGGTGCTGGCACCATGGTGGATGGGAAACGGTGCCATTTACCCCCTGTCCCTGCCTGCTGGGGCAGGTCCCACTGCCCTCTTCGCCAGTGTTGGCCCCAGCAAGGTGGCTGCCGGCGTGAAGCTGCAGCAAGGTGGCCCAAGGGACGCTGGGTGGCCGTGCCGTGCCATGCTGTGCTACGCAACGAGGCCTGCCGAGGCGGCTGGAGCAGGTGGATTACCGCCACCTTCCTTTCCCCAGGCTCCTTCCCGGAGAAGTTTTCCCGATGATCTCACTGGATGCACATTTCTAAATTGTTTGGTTGATTGTTTCATCATCGGAGGTCAATTAAAGAGAAGGCGAGTTCCTGTCACCCCACTCTGAACCCCTTCGCTGCCAGAGCCCTAGAACAAAGGGAGGAATTGGGCTTGGGCTCAGCCAGCTTGGATTCCCATTTGATTATTTCCAACAAGGGAGCAAATCTATTTTGGAGCTGGTATTCCCAGGGGATGAGCTCACCAGCGCAGCGCACAGAGCAGGGTTGGGGAAAAAAAAACCCAACAGCCTTTTGTAATGTGTTGCAAACCTATTTACTACCAGAGAGGCTGGGTAATTAAATGCCACTTCCTGGAGCAGAATGAAGCAGCTTTATGTAATGCTGGCGCAAAGGGGTTTGCTCCCGATGCGGGGCAGCCGCTGCTCCTGCCGGCCGCTGCCACGTGTGTCGCAGGTGGGAGGATGCACTTTTGCAGGCTGCGTGCGTGCAACTGCACCACGGCATCTGCGTGTGGCCGGCTGTGAGCCGGGGCCGGCATTCCGTGCCATAGTGGGCAGCCTCGGTGCAGTGCACGTGCTGGGGACGCGGGACGGCGGCGGGATGGCGGCGGGACGGCTTTTCCATGCAATGCTCTGTGGTGTGTGATTTACACTGGTGAGGTGGCTGCGAGCAGATAGCTGCATGGGAGGAATAAGAAAATCAGATGTCCTGGAAAACAGCTTCCACGCAGAGGAGGACAGCTCCCCAGCTCCCTGCTTGACCTGCTGTCCTGTGGGTCGTCCCCTGCTGCCTCACACCAGGGCTGTGTCCCCATGGGCGCCCGTGACTCATGGTGCAGCCCGTTCACTCAGCTCCACGCCACACCTCCCGTCGGAAAGTCATTCCCCCGCCGGGGCGGCAGTGCCCCACGTACTGCGGCCACACCGGTACCCAGCCTCCAGGGCCAGCCAGGCTTTCTCCGGGCTGGGAAATGGTGTGGACCTGTGTGGAGCAGGGCTGACCGGTGCTGGGCTCGGTGCCCACACTTTCCCTGCCTCTGTGCATGGGCGAGGGAGTTTTTCCCCACCCACTGAGAGTCCGAGTTCATTGGAGGCTGAATACTTGGAGTATCGCTGGGGAGGAGGGATGGAGGCTGTTCGGAAAAGAGTGGTGGAGATTTTTGCCTGGATTATTTGAAACTTTTGTAGTCGGATTGCTCATACATGATGTACAGCTATTAATCCCCAACGCATGAGAGAAGGGCTCTAACGCGCACATCCCCTGTGCTGTGCAGCCATAGCACGATGCCCACTGTGAAACTCCCCATGCAACATGCTGGCACTGGGTGTTGGGGCTTTTTTTAATAAAGATTAAACCAGAGATGTTGGGAAAAATATCCTGCGTTCCTCCTGGCCTTCCCTGTTGCTCACAAGGAACCAGAAAACAGCAATTCCTCTTTTTACCCCTGTAGCTGCTGGGGCGGCACAGGTCTTCTCCAGCGCTGTTGTAGAAGGCAGCCAAAGTGAACGGCTCCCGCGGCCGTGGTCCAGACCCGGCTTCTCTGGCTGGGGCCGGGGGGGGCTCACCGAGCCGGGGGCAGGATGCGGTCCTGGGCTGGCACGTGAGCGCATGTGTTCGCACGTGAGGCTGCTGCTGCGAGGGCTGGCTGGATGCCTTGAGCACTTTGCACTGCTGATGGAGGCTGTGGCGTGCGTTACCGGTTGGGACATCTCTCGGCACCGCGCTGGGAGTGATGTCCCCTCCGAGCGGGGAATACCCCATCCATCGTGGTTCGGGACCCTGTGGCTCTGTGCAGAGCCTGATGCTCTCAGCTTTCCTGTACCAGTGAAAGTTAAGCAGTGGAGGAAAAACGTTGCTGTGTGTTATAGAGGAAGAGAGGTAAAAAGGGCAGGAAATTTGCACCATGTCCATTTCCCCTTGGCCCCCAGCCGCTGTTCATTCCGGATTCGGGATTTGCGTAGGCAGAGTTAAAAATAACAGGGGTATATAAAGAAGGACGGAGAGGGCTGCACTGGCCCCGCAGCCGCCGGGGCACAGCCAGGCAGCAGGCAGAGATCAAAGCAGGATGCGGTCCAGGCGGTGCAGTGGGGCCGGGAGCGCGTGCGGGGTCTGGGGGGTGCCGTGGTGCCACCGTGCTGCCGCGCAGGGGGTCAGGGTGCCCAGTTCTGCCGGTTCAGCAGCCTCGCTGAGCGAGCAGCTGGGCAGCACCAGTGGGAGATGGGGCCATGTACATTCCCGTTGGCAAAAATGTCACCCCCGAGCCCTGTCCCTCCGCAGCGTTTACTCCACGGTGACATTCACCGGGAGGGACCTGACCTGGCTCCTGGCTGGAGAGTTACATGGGGACCCTGAATGCGGCCCCCAGCCAGAGCACCCCATCCCGGGGCTGAGCTCCTTGCCGGCGCTGCCAGAGCGCTGCCTGGCTCCATGAGCCCCTGGCAGCCCCGGTCCTCGGCCGTGCATCCCGGTGCTCCCGAGGCCCAGGGCAGGCAGGGCGGACACAGCAGCTCGCTCGGCCGGTGCAAACGAATCTGCCCTCTGTGCCCTGATAACATTGTGTTTGTTGCAGAGCGGGAAGAGCCTGCCAGCACACGATAAGAGCAGATGACTTTACTCTGGACCCGCTCCGGATTGAATTATGCTTTAATTTCATTTTCGGTTCCTCTTTTCTTTTCAGGAGGGGAAAGGGACTTGGGGAGGTGCGAGCAGGTCTGGGGGCTCCTGCACCCTTCTCCAGGGGAGGACAGAGAGTAAAACTCAGCCAGATCCACTTTCTCCTCCCAGGGACGTAACCCCGGAGCATCACAGCAGCCCGGGGTGTCCTGTGTGGGTCTCCACGGCACCTCCCCATGGGGTCCCCTGCAGAGCTTTTGGGTCTCGGGTTTTGCCTCCCACGGAAGCAGAAGCTCTCTGGCCTGTGATGCCATGGCTGGTGTTGGAAGGGCTCTGTGGTTCCCGTAGGAGAGGGGGCACTGGAGGTGCCCTGAAGGGGAGTCCCTGGGTTCACTTCAGGCCCCCAGCTCCAGCTGACAGAGCACAGGGGGGCACGTAGAGCAGGTGTTTTTCAGTCCCTGGTGTTTTGTGGGGTAGGGGACTCTTCTGGGTCTCCTGGGGGCACTGCCGGGCAATGTGGGCACCAACGCTATCTCCAGCAGCGCTGCGGGGCATCGCCCCCCTGCCTGCCCATGCGTGCTGCGTGCCGTGGGGAGGGTGCCGCGGTGCTGTGGCAGTGTTGGCAGGGCTGCCGATGCTCTCGGCTTGATGGAGCCACCTCCAGCACATCACACTGGGCATGGCATGCTCCTCGGCTGCCAGATGTGCCAAGAGCAGGGATAACCATTAACCCTTTCCTCTTCGGCCATCGCCTGGGTGGACAGCCCTTCCCACCCTCTGTTTGCTCTCCTTCTGGGCGGCCGTTTGATCTCCTGGGATGCCAGCGACTTTACAGCCTGCTGTAGTGGTGAGGGAGATAATCCACGCTTCCTAAATGGGCTTCTGTCAACAGTGGGCTGTGTGCGCACCGGCTGCTCCTGCTCGCCTCCCTCTTGGCTCGGAGGAGGCTCCTGCAGCCGACGGGCGGGCAGGGCTGCGGCGGGGACCCCCGTACCCACCCTACGGCTCACAGCGGGCAAACCCCTCCTGTGCCGCCCTCCCCGGCTGCCTGCGCGGTCAGCGCTGGCAGTGCTTGTGTTGGTGCGGTGCCTGGCGTGGTGCCGCTCCCCTCCGTGCCGGCCCTCCCACCATAGCATCAGTAATAAGAGTTTCCTGGGGAATATCTCACATTTGCAAGAAATATTGGCTGTAAAAATGAACCTGATCTGCTGGTGACGCCTCTCTTAAAATAAGCCAGTGCTGCACGGGTGCAGACGCCAAAACTGCCTGGAAAAGGAGAAAACCAGGTGGAATTAGTGTTTGTCTCCTGTGGCATCTGCTCTCACTTATCTATAAAAGTTTGGGGCAGGAACTGCCTTGTTATTAATTATTATTTGGCCAAGAAACAAATACTGGGATTAACTGGTGACTTAAGTTACTCTGGGGGCCAGGGTAAAAGGGATTTTGAGTGATGCCCACATGCTTCTCTGCCACTTTGGAGGTGACTTTCTGAGGAAGGGCTTTGCAGCCCATGTATTTTGATGCCGGGTGGCATTAATAAACCCCCTCCTTTGCCGACAGCTGGGCACATGGGGCCCAGGCAGCGACCTAGTGTGTGCTCTGGAAACCAGGGCAGGGATTCTTGGTAAAAGGGGGAAGACTTGAATCGTTGTTGTTCCACCGGATTACTGAAATAATTTATTGCAATGCTCCACCCTTATAATTAAAGCGCAGTGATGAAAGCAACTGGTAGAGTAGCTTTGGATCCAGAAGTGGCGTGTGCGTGTGCGTGTGTGTGCGCGCACCTCACCTTTGGTGTTTATATTTGTTTTTTTTCAAATCGACTCCTCGCTTCTGAATAGCACAG
The DNA here is from genome assembly GCF_964188355.1 of Buteo buteo. Classification (NCBI taxonomy): domain Eukaryota; kingdom Metazoa; phylum Chordata; class Aves; order Accipitriformes; family Accipitridae; genus Buteo; species Buteo buteo. The sequence goes on from NC_134180.1 coordinate 32,851,499, forward strand.
CCAGCAGCCCCAGTTCTTAGAAAGGTATCTGGGGATGGAAAGCCCCAGAAAAGCAGGGAGACAGGCTCCAGGAGATAAGGGCCATTGCTTCTTGACAAACGCAACAGTAGCAGGGCCATTCCTGGTACTGGCTGGCCGGGGGCCAAGGGGTGAAGGTCTCGCTGTGAGCCGGACAGGATGGCAGAGAGCCCCTGGGGAGGCCTGCCCAGCGCCCCGGGTCTCCGTGCCATGTCCTGACTCGCCAGCACGGAGTGGGGCACCGGGGTGTCTCCTACAAAGTGGGACATCCTGGTCCCCTCACATCCTGTGCTGTGGGAAGCCCTCGGGTGGACAGCACTTTCCCGGGGGCTCTGTGGGGCGGGCAGGGTCGGCGAGCCGGCCCTTGCCCCCTATGGCAGAGCAGTCAGAGGGTCGGCCGCGACGCCGGTCCTCAGGCAGGGCAGACAAACGTCCCTCAGGGGCTGTGGGGCGAGATGAGGCGATGCAGGCAGGGTGCCAGCCCCCCGGCAGGGTCTGCCGGGCAGTTATCTCTGCTCGCACACGCACCCTGCGCACAGCCAGATGGGAGCTGGTGCGCTCTGGGTTGCTGATTGCCTCACCGACGGCACCGGCACGGGGGGACGCGGTCTCACGGGCGCTGTTACATGAAGCGAGTGGTATGGAGGCACGGGGGCTCAGCCACCCCGGCCCAGCTCCCCGACTGGCACAAGCACCCGTTGCGACGGCACCTTTGCTCGCTGACGTGCTCGGTGTCCGCCATGGCGAGCGCCGTGCCCGGCTCACCAGCCGGCCTGCTCTCAGCTGTAACCCCGCACCAGACCTCCCCGGCACGCTCCCGCCCGCGTTCACACAATCTGACATGCGACCCGGCCGTTGCCCCTGCCCCACTCGGGGCAGGGTGCCGGCAGACCCCCGGCTCTGCGAACTACAGCCCTCTTCCCCGCTCGCAGCGTGGGGTAAGGCCTCAGGGCACCGCTGCCCCACTCACGTCGTGGGGACGGGCAGGAGGGACTCTGGGCTTTGCGATTCACAGCGGTCCCCCTGCCCCTTCTCCCGGCGTGGGGCAGGGCGCGGAGCCCCCCGCCACGCCGCCCCGGCCGCGCGGGCAGGCGGCGGAGCGCCGTCGGGGCAGGGGCGGCCGGCGACCCCGCCCGCCGGGGCGGTGCCAGGGACGGGGGCGTGGCTCGGGCGACAGGGAAGCCAATGGGAGGCGGCGGCGGTGAATATCAATGTCGGTCGGGCCAATAGGGGCGCAGCCATGCTGTTAACAGCTTAGGGGCGCGGGGCGGCGCAGAGGCAGCGTTGCCGCCGCCGCGGGGAGCGGAGCGGTGCCGGGCTCCGCGCACCGCGCTCCCCCAGCCCGCCCCGGGTTCCCCCGCCCGGCCCGCCATGGCGGTGGCCGTGGACGAGAGCACCCTGCCCTCCATCTCCACTTTCGCCAACCTGCTGCCGCTGGAGGAGCGGCCCGCCGACATGCTCCACGTAAGCGCCGGGGACCGGGGAGGGGGCGGCGGGGGGGTTACGGGGCAGAGCGTCCCGAGCTGGGGCTCAGCCCGGCTGGGGGGTGGAGGGGGAGGCCAGGGCCCCCCTCCCGCCGTCGGAGGGCGCCCCGGGGGCGGCGCAGCCGGCGCGGTGCCGACCCGTCGGACGGGTTGGGGGGAGCCGCCGCCCCGAGCGGGAGGCGCGGACGGCGGTGCCCGAGCGGCGGGCGCCGCCGCCGCCGTCGCCCCGCCGGTGCTGACGCCCCTCTTCCCCGCAGAGGATGCTGCAGCAGGACGGCGCCGCCGCCGTCAAGCGGGAGGAGGACGACCTGGGCAAGTTCGTGGACTTGGACTTCATCCTAGCGCACACCAGCAGCGGCGGGCAGGGGCCGCCCGGCCCCGGCCCCAACTACCCCCTGCCCGAGACCCCCGAGAGCTGCGGCACCACCTACGACAGCGACGGCTCCTACCCCACGCCGGGCAAGTTCCCGGCGCCTTACCCCGAGGGCCAGGGCCACAGCTACGTGGCCGAGCTGCTCACCCCGGACCTGCCCGGCCCCTGCGACCTGCAACGGAGGGAGTACACGGAGCTGCGGGTGCCCGGCGGCCCCCACCACCCCCATCACCACCCGCCCCTCCACCCGGCCCTGGCCCGCCCGCTGCCCCTGGACCCCGCGCAGCCCTTCGGGCCCCGCATCAAGAAGGAGCCGCCGGAGGAGCGTGCCTGCATGCTGGGGCTGCCCGCCGCCGAGTACCTGGGGCCGGGCGGCGGCGAGCACAAGCCACGCGTGGCGCCGGGTCCCGGGCCGGGACCGGTGCCGGGGCCGCCGCTGCCCTACCCGGGCTTCGCCCACGGCCGCCTGGGGCCCCCCGAGGAGCCGCTGCCCGGCGCCGACCCCCACCTCCTGGCCGACCTGCCGCCCCACTACGCCGTGGCCCCGCACCGCTACGCGCCCCACTTCGCCCCCCAGCCGCCGCCGCCGCAGTTTCATGGACACTTCAGTGTTTTCAGGGAGCCCCTGAAGGGGCCGGGGCCGGGCCCGGCGGGGCTGCCCGGGCTGCTGGTCACGCCGCCCAACTCGCCGGTGCTGGAGTACTTCCCGGCCGGGGCCCCCCCCGAGGACTGCAAGCCCAAGCGCGGCCGCCGCTCGTGGGCGCGCAAGCGGACGGCCACGCACAACTGTGAATACCCGGGCTGCGGCAAGACCTACACCAAGAGCTCCCACCTCAAGGCGCACATGCGGACCCACACGGGTAAGGGCGCCTCGGGGGGTGGGGGGGCGGCCACGCGGGGGGATGCGCGGAGCGTCCCGGGTGGGGGGGGGGCCGGGGCGCACGGTGAGACCCGCGAGCCCGCTCCAGCGTGGTTGCCGGCCGAGGGCGTGGAGCGGCACCGGGTGCGCGTGGAGAAGACCCCGGTCAGTCCGGGGGTGTAACGGAGGGTCCCTGTGGTGGGGCTGGTCGGGGGCACCCGGAGAGACCCTGCAGCCGGCGTGGGGCTGCACGGAGGGGTCCTGCGTGCGGGGCAGGGTGCAGCGGGGATGCCCCCGGGAGTGCTCAGAAGGACCCCCGTGGTGGGGCCGGGCAGGGGCACACCGGGACCAGGGCACACACCGAGACCACCCCTGTGACACCCCTGCTTGCTGGCCTCGGGGCCCGGGGGTGCCTGAAGGGGCAGGGCCTTGGGGACACATGGAGAAGCCCCTCACCTGGGCTGGGGCCGAACAGAGTGGGGAGACTGACGGGCATGCATGGTGAGACCCCCCAGCAGAGCTGGGACAGGGCACATGTTGCAGCTCCCCAGCAGGGACGAGCAGGGGAGCACCCACACTTTGAAGTGGGGCAGAGGCACGTGGAAGGGTGCTGCAGGGGGGCAGGGGTGCCCAAATGATGACCCCCGTGCAGGGCACATGGACAGCGGAGCACATGGGGAAGGGCAGGAAGGTGGGGGACAAAAGGAAAAGTGGGGGAGGCAGAGGTGTGTGTGGGGGGGATGAGTACACAGCAGGGCTCCCTTCTCCTAAGGGTGGGGGTCAGGGATCCCCCTCAGAAAGAGGGGTGTTGGGTGGGGGAGCACAGGGCTGAAGGCGTAGGGAGGATGGGGACCTCCGAGCCCACTGACACTCCCTCTCCTCCACAGGTGAGAAGCCTTACCACTGCACCTGGGAAGGCTGTGGCTGGAAATTTGCCCGCTCCGATGAGCTGACCCGCCACTACCGCAAGCACACAGGGCACCGGCCCTTCCAGTGCCACCTCTGCGAGCGGGCTTTCTCCCGCTCCGACCACCTCGCCCTCCACATGAAGCGGCACATGTGAGCAGTGGGCTGCGGCCGGACTCGATGTCCCCGGAGCCAGCTCACAGTGTAAATAGCGTTGGGTTGGGGATGGCGATGGGGAGCAGCCCGGCCTCCCAGCCCTCTCCGCTTGTAGTTGATAACTAGTTTTCTCCTCCTGCCCCCGCTGTGAGAGCTGGGCCCAGCCGAGTGTGGGGAAGGGCTGTTTTGGGGCGTAGATGGGGAGCAAAGCTGCAAGAAGTGTCTCCAGCTCCTGCCCAGGCATCACCACTCAGCTCCCTGTGCCTGCAGGGTCCCCCCCCAGCCAGGTACCTGGTGAGTGGGGGGGGGCTGGCACAGCAGGGATCTGTCCCCAGAGCTTGTATTTGGTATCAGCTTGACCTCCTCCCTGCAAATCCTGGCACCCCCCCTGGCTCCAGGGACTGTGGTGGCTGCCTCTCTCCAGGCTTCAGCCAGAGACACGTGCCTGCTGGGTGCGTGGGTCGTGGTGCTGGGAAATGGGTTGCTGGTCTTCTCGGTTGTGGCCATCAGAACAAACCTCCTGACCCAAAAGCCCAGAGTGGATGGGGCAAGGGTGGGACCTGACCTTGTCTTGTGGCTATAAAGGTTGGCAGGGGTTGGCAGCGCAGCATCACCTTGCACAGGGAGCGGGGATGCTCCCGTTGCCAGCTTGGGACCCTGCTGGGCAGTCCGGTCCTGGCCATTCCCACAGTTTTCCGCTCAGGAGCCTAAAATGGCTCTCCTGGCTCTCGTCTGCTTTCATTTGTCTTGTTCTTCCCCTCAGGATGACACCAGGTACTGCTGCAGCTGCCTTCCCCATGCTGCTTTTTTTAAATTTAGTGTGTAAAGGACAGTGAGTCCAGCTATGAATGCCCAGGTCTCTGCTATACTTGAAACTTTCGTAGAGGGAAAAAAAGAGAAAACTCAAAAGAAAATGAGTCTTTTTATGTGCAGCTTCTGCAAAGCAAGTTGTAAATTAAACAAAGCAGTAATATATAATGTTTCTGTTTTTTAATATATTTTTTTTCTTCCAGCTGGGAACACAGATGAGTCTCGGCTTTGGGAAGTGCACTGTTCCCGTCTGTGTATATTGTTAATTAACATTTCTCTGCTTGGGCACGTTAGGTCTCTCGCACTCTGAAATGTTACTTTTCTTTATATGCAAACTGTTGAAATATTGTGATCTGCTGTATAATAAATAAACAAGACGTAAACATGAAAGAGCCAGGAGAGTTTACTTTAAAGCTTTCTTCTAAGAGGAGAGGGTGAGGCTGGGCTCGCTTGTCAGTAAATATTTACATCGATGTTCATTTCTGCTTAAGTTAGCTGTGGAGGATCGATGGGGAACGCCCAAGCCTCGGCATCTGAGCAGCATCTCCTGTGCAACAGCTCTTGAGTCACCCCACTTCCCTGTGCCTCAGTTTCCCTAATCTGCAGATGGGGCAATTGCGGCACCGGGATGGCGTGACTGGTCCTGCGGTGAGTCATCCCCGAGGGGAACGGCAGCCGAAACCGTACTGGGAGCCTCGCTGGTCCCGGCTTCTTCCTAAGTGGTCCTGTCCCACTGGCCCCTGCAGTGGGAGCTCTGCAGCACCAGCCTTGTGGTCACAACCAGGAGGTCCCTGGCAGCTGTTGAATCCTGTGTGCTGTCCCTGCTGTCCTCCTGGGGGGTGGCCCAGCAGCTTGGTGAGGTTCAGGTGCTGAGGTTTCCCCTGTGTTAATGGGTGGTGACTCAGCACAAGTGTGCTGGCAGGTCCCGAGCTCAGCAAGCAGGTCTGGCTCCATCCCTCCCTCCCACGGCTGATTACCCGTGATGCACGCATCCCTCTGAAGGCTGGGGCTTGTCTGGACCTGACACCGTGCTGGCAGCACAGGGAGCACACCGTATGGGCTGTGCGGTGCCCTGGCCTGTGGTGGTGGTGGCTTCCTCCTCCCGTGCTCCCTGCCACAGCCTCAGGTGGCTGGCCAGGGCCAGGGGGATGCCCTGGGGCTCCTTGCCCAGCAAGTGGAAATGGGATGTGGCTGTGGTGCCAACATGGGCTGGGCTGATCCCGCTTCTTCCCTGTTTTCCTGCTTGCAGCTGCAGAGAGTGGAGCTGGAAAAAGAGATGGGAATGGCAGAGCGGGGCTGATGTCCCCTTGAGGGGTGGCTCACAGTCCTGAGGCCAGCACCCAGCCTTGGGGTCTGCCCTGAGCAGGTACAAAAGCATGGGTCTCTCCAGGCAGGGTGGTGGCAGCAGCTTGGGACATCATGTCCTGCCTGCAGGCCCAGGCATGGGACCATGGGACTGCATCCACAGGTGTCACAGATCCACCAGGCTCAATCACTTGTCCTTTCCACAGCTGCCTCCACCCTCTGCTTGCCCCACTTTCTGAGAGGTGCCTGGGTGGGGTGACTATGCTGGGACACAAGTGACCTGTGATGGGGTACCGGGGGTGTCTCGCTCCTGGGACACCCGGTACCCAAGGGTGAGGGTCCAACACTGGTGGGGTGGCTGGAGCAAAACTGCTGCCTCTTCCCTGGAGACTTGTTCAAAACGTCACATGGAGGGAGAGGGAAAGGTGTGGGCTGTTTGAATTAGCGATGAGTCAGGCTGGCAAAGCCAGATGGGGAGAGAGTGCGTGCCTGCGTGTTTGTGTGCGTATAAGTAATCTCTGGCTTTGTGTTTTTATTATGATTATTATTTTTATTTCCAGGGGAACGATGAATTTCTCCAACCATCCTGTCCCACTGGAAAGGCTGGCTCTGCTGTCCTGTCCTCCCTAAGCATCCTGGGAGCCGGAGTGACGGTCCGCAGCTGTTTTGAGGTTCAGCTCTGAGATCAGAGCACAAACCAGTTCTTCCTTGCCTTTCATCATCGCTGTGCCAGGGCGGGAGCAAGGTCCGGCTCTGCTGCTGCTGGCTTACACAGAGGCGAGAGCAGGGGAAGGCATTTTGGCTCCTTCTCTGGGCAGAGCTGCTCCAGGTTTGCTCCCCTGGGCCTGGGGCAAGGCACTCCTTCGGGCACACGATGGGGCATGGCGGTCGCATGGACTGGCATGGCTGGGAACCTCACCTGGGGGAGGAGCAGCTGTAGTGGAAAAGGCAATTACAGTTAATTTGTTGTTAATAAAAAACACCCTCTTCCAATTGCCTGGGCCAAGACACACTCTCCATTGGAGGAGGGAGCCCAGTCCTGTCCCCAGCAAAACCTGCTCTGCAAAGCGATGAGGGCAGCAAGAAAACACCCTTGGCAGCACTGAGGAAGGCAGGACTGGGGCGCAATCCCTGCCTGCGGTCTGTGTGCCTGTGGCCAGCTGGAAAGCCCTTTGCCCTGGCCTGGCAGGGGCATGCGGGGACCCAAAACACAGCAGTCGACCAGGTGGGACCCTGCTTTGCAAGAGATGTGGCTGTGCCGGAGAGGAGAGGGGGATGGTCCGGAGAAGCCAGGCTGGTGCCTGAAGAGCTGATTTACCCACATAAAACCCCTGGGTCCGTGGCTGGCACAGCCTGGGGCAGGTCCTGGTGTCCTGGCTCACATGCTGGCCTGCTGCAGGGATGGTGCAGAGGGACAGCTGGCTGGCAGGGCAATGCCACAGTGCCCGCGCCGCTGTGCCCACACGAAGCCGTGCAGACCCTGCTCTGGGCCATATCTCCCCCCACCAGCCTGGCCTTCCCCCTTTGGCCACCTCCTGGCAAAAAGGCTCCTGGGAGCCCTAGTGGTGGGTGATGCAGAGGACCCTGGCCCCCCTGCAAACCTTAAGGTGCAGCCCTGTGGCTTTGGGGTACAGCCCAACCAGCACAGTGGGGAGGCAAGTGGGGAAGGGAAGGAGCGAGGCATGGAGAAACACCTCCCAGCAGAGGAGTGAGTCACGGCCGCAGCGTGGCCTGGCACCGTGCAGTCACCTGCCAGCAGGAGCGGTGCCCTGGGGGTTTCATAGCTGGGGGCGGGAGGTGTGAAAGAGCAGCTCCGGTGGGTTTCTGTCCTCCCGGGATGACCCAGCTCGTGGGGATTCCCCTGTGCTGCAGCCAACAGGTCCCACAGAGCTGGCCCAGGGTTGCGGGGCGGTGGGGTGAAGGGCCGTCGCAGGTCTGGGGGGGCTCCTTGCCCAGGGCTCGACCACGGTTGCTGCTGCGCACAGGGACAGCACGGAGCTGGGGAGGTGATGAGGGTGCTAGAGGTGGGATTCAGCCTGGGTGCTCCGGGGTGGGAGGGATGGTTTGGGGGTGCTTGGAGAGGCTGATACAGACCTTTCCTCGCCACAACGTGAGGTGGGAGCTGGGGTGCCCAGGGCCGAGGTGTCCCTGCTGAAGGATGCTCCCAGGGCTGGTGTCCCCCCTCCCAGTGGGGTAGTCGGAAGTGTCCCATCCCTGCCATGAGGGGAAGGTCCACCAGACTTCCCCTGCGTCCCTGCCACTTGGGGTGGGCCAGGCGCCGTGATAACGGGGCTGTGGCTATCACCGCACCCTTAGGAAACATTTGGCTTCAGGCACCTGAACCCAAGGGGAAGCGATAACTCCCCAGCTCGCTCACCCTGCCTGGACCCACACCTGGCACTATCGTGCCTTAGACACACACTGAGAGTTTTTCCACTGCCGGGCCTCAGATAACCTCCTCCTGCCTCACTGGCCGCAGTGTTTGCACTTGTCCTCCTCCGCTGGTGCCAGGCCGGGAGACACGCACACCTTAAGCCCTGGGCTGGAGGCACGCACACCTCTGGCCCAGGGCCACCTTTGGCCATGCCTGGCAGCCGAGGCACGGGCAAAAGGCATGAAGCCTCACGGCATCGGGCACATCTTTCCCCCAGGACCCTGGGGTGGGCAGGTAGCTACCCTGGAGGGGGCCAGCACTGCCTTCCTGCCAGGGCTAAATGTGGGGGGACATCCCTCCCCCAGCTGCTGGGTGGCAGTGAGGTCGCCCAGGCTTGGTACCCTGTGACTGCAGGACAGCAGGAGGCAGGTGATGGAGTTGCAGTGACAGGACAGTGATGCTGGCTGTTGCTGTCCCCCCCACCAAAGCCCTGGGGTGCAGAAGGACTGAGCTCCCCGGCATTGCTGTCTTACCCTGACCCGCTCCATTCCCTGGGCTCTCCCTTTTGCCCTGTCAAGGCAGGACCTCAGTGCTCTGGGGAGGTGACAGACCTGGGCAAGTGTCCCTGTGCAGGACTCTCAAGGATGGACCAGGTGTTTGCGGGCTGACCGAGGTCTCCAGCTGTGCCCCTTTGCTTTCTGAAGGCTGTGCAAGCTCTGGGATGCGGCAGCTGCTGCCCAGAAACGGTATCTCTGGGTCCCTTTGAAGGCAGTGCTAATTGCTCCACTGCTGATCAGGTTAGCAGAAGCACCCAACTCATGTGTTTCACTTGCAGGTCCATACAGCTCCTGGTGGGACGTAGGGACACCCACACTCATAGAGGTGGGGGGGAGGCAGGCTGTGAACAACGCAACACAGCTGCCCACAATCTCCACCTTTCATGAGGTTAAAAAGCTGCTACCCTGGGGAGAGGAGCTCAAAATGTGCCGTGGACTTTGTTGAAGAGGAGTGAGTTAATCACCCTGCACTGGGGCAGAGCTTGGGCTGAATCGTGCTGGGATAGGGCTGGAAGCTGGGCTTAAGTAGGTCAGGCCTAGAAGTGGGGGATATTATCAAAACCCAAGGACACTGAATGGCCGCTTGTCTCTGGATTTTATTGTGGGACTGGTTGTGCTTTCTATAAGTGCTGTTTAACAACATGAACAGACTGTGAACGACCCGCTAGCAAGGGGCAAAAAGAGAGGTCCTCTTTCTCTGGTCTTACAAAGCTCTCTCTGGAGCAGCAGTGCCAGGCTTGCCAGGCAGGCAGAGCGGGGGTGAGACTGTGAAGGCAGCATTGGGAAAGCTCTGTCTCCCTCTGCAGACCCGCTTTGGGGAGCGTGGACCCCACCTCCAGGCCAGCTCTGGCAAGAGAGCAAGGAAAGGTGATAGAAATGATTAGGAATGGCCACATGCGCCGAGGGGGGGGAGGACTTGGGTGGACATGGCAGAGCTGAGAGCAAATGGGCAGGACAGGAGAAACCTCGGGATCAGCTCTGTCCTTGTGGGAGGAAGGGCCAAGATGCTAAGAGCCATGCCTGGCAGTGTGGGAGGGTTCAGATAAGGGGTGACAAACAGATGACATGCTGGGGGTGTTACCAGCTCCCGCTGGGGCACATTGGTGCTGGCTGGCCCCTGTGCCAGTCCCTGTGGGAAGGAATTGCCAGCTGGATGGGAACAGCAGCAACTCCAGCACGGCCTGGCTGGTGTTGAGGGGCTGCATGCCGGTGTCACCCCGGCACAGCGGGGTTCAGCTCATCTCAGGGCTGCTGCACAGCAGAAGAGATCCCCTGAGGGACACCCCTTCTCCTGGGGTATCTGAGGGGGCTGGCAGATCCCTGTGGATCTCTGTGCGCCATGTTGAAACCTTCTGCTTCTGACAAACTTCTGCCAGGCAGCCTTGCTCCTGCCTTGATGCAGCGGGAAGGTGATTTCTCGAAGTCCTTCCTGGCCCCACACTGCTGTTTCCTCCCCCTTCCCCATTCCCCCCTCTTTCCTCCCACAGGGAAGAGGAAACAGGACAGTCCCATTAATAAAACTTTCACTCCCGGCTGCCTGCAGCCTCAGGTAAGCCCCGCAGCTCTGGAGCGCTTCGGGAGGGTTTTCACACCGAGCGCGAAGGCGAGGAGCGCAGGCTTTGTAAAATGAAGCTGGGACGGGCAGCCCGAACGTGCAGTGCCTGCCCTGGCAGGCGGCCATCTGGCACAGCTGGCTCACCGCTGGCGAGGCCGACACGGGCTGGCGGGGAGAGCGGGGGGAGTGAGCGCCTCGGGACCCAGCGAGGAGACAGGAAAACTCCTTACGAGCTCTGTAGGGAACTGGGGTCAGCCCCAAGACCCCCGGTGAGAGCAGGGGACTGTCCCGGGCTGGGCAGCGGGGGCAGCTGAAGCAGCCCCCACAGCCCCGGTGTCCCCGGCCGAAGCAGAGCCCAGGGACCCATCACGAAGGCCCCGGGAGAACGGGCACCCCTGCCTCGTCACCTCGGGCAACCCGGGGGCGAGGGTGGGAGCACCCTGGAAGGCCCTGCAGCCCCCTTCTCCCGCACACGGCGCGACCCCCGGCCGCGGGCCGGGCTGAGGTGGGGGGTAGCCCCGGGCCGGCCTCGGAGACACCCGTGGGGCCCGGGCCGAGCACGGCTGTGCTGCCACCTCCTGGCGCGGGAGCGAGTCCCGCCTAGCAGCGCGCTCTCCGCCCTGCGCGGGGAAGGAGGTACGTCGGTCCCGGGCGGGTGTTGCCGCCGAGGCCGCGGCGGAGGCAGCGCCGGGCCCGGGGCGGCCGCGACTTGCCGGGAGCGGGACGCGAACCCGCCGCCCCCACCTCTCCCCGCCACCTCCTGTGGTGCGTCCCGCAAAGGGCTCCGGGCGCTTCCGGGCGCCTCTTGGCGGGAGCGGAAGTGGCGCTGCCCGGGTCCCTGTGTGGGTCGCACCGTCCCGGTGGCTGCGGAGCCGGCGCCGGTGGGTGAGCGCGGGACCGGCTCGGTTCGGCGCTGCTGCGTCCCCGCGGCGGCGCCTCGTCTCGCCCGTCCTCCCGCGGGCTTCCCGGGGCCTCGCTGCGGGGCTTCGGGCCGCGGGCTCAGCGTGCGTGGCCCCCGGGACCGGCCGGGTACAAGGCCCCGTTGTTGGGCCTGGGGGGGATGGGGAGGCGGCTGTGGGGGGTGTGTATGTATATGTAGGTATATGTGTGTGTGTGTATATATATATATGCGTGTGGATATATGTGTGTGCCTATATATATGTACATATATGCGTGTTTGTGTGTGTATGGGATAGCCCCCGCGGGAGGTGGACGTTAACCCTGGCCCCCCTGGTTTCTCCACCCCGCCAGAGCTGGAGGGGACGGACAGGCCAGCGGCGAAGGCCAGCAGGCAGGCGGAGAGATGGCGACGGGCGCAGACGTGCGGGACATCCTGGAGCTGGGCGGCGTAGAGTCGGAGAACACGGGCACCATCAACAAAAAGGATATCATCAACTCGGATAAGGTGAACTGCGATGCTCTAAGGGGCTGCTGCTTGTTTTCTAGGCACTGACTGACCTTGCATGTGGTGTCTGGGGTGAATACTGGAAAAAAGATAGAATAAAGCATGTTCCTACTATAGTCCATTTATTTTGGGGCTTCCTGGGAGTATCTGGAGATGCCTGCAGGGCCCCACTCCTGGGTTCCTGGATTCTTAGTTAACTGTGCTGTGGCGTTTGGGGTGGTATTTAAGCTGGAGCTGTGTAAGTGCCATTCTGGTGAGCTGAGCCTGGCCCCAGGACATTTTTAGCTGTCTCTAAAATTCCCGTTATGTGGAGTAAGTGTGAGGCGTGTTTACCATCTAGCCCCCAAGCAGATGGAAATAATATAATACAGTCCTGTTTTAGAAGGAAAAACCATCTGACTTGATTGAACGGTAAATGTCTTCAAACCATGGCAGCAGTCCCCGTGTGGGGAAGGTGTGTGGCTGGGGTTTGGGAGAACTGGGATGTGTTGCCTGTGGGAATGTGGGCAAGTTGGTAAGCTCTGTTAAGGATGTATGCCGTCATGTCCTGTGTTCTGTATTGTAATACGCTACGGTATGTTGTTGCCTTCTGTATTTTAAATTCGGGCAAGCTCTTGGCTGTCCCATCCTTTGCAAGGTGTTGGAAAGATCGATTCATGAGTAGTTTTGAGATGCAGAGGTGCTTGGAAATGAGCTGGGGGAGGGAAATCCCCAGGACCTGTCTGGTACGGAGATGGTCTGATTTGGAGTAAAGCCTGTGGATTTGTTTTAAAAAAAAAAAACAAACACCAAACCAAAACCAAACATATGCAACCACTCCATTCCTGAAAGTACTTCCTGACTGTCTTTGCCCCCACTGAAATGTTTGTCTCTGAAGAGAAGCACAGTGGTTTCATGACTGCCTTGCTGGGGATAGGACACATAGTATAATTGGTGTAATGGAAAACTGATGAGTTTCAGTAATTTAAAGGGTGAAATGTTAAAATCGCCAGTTATCGGCTGTGTTGGTGAATAGTGTGTCCGGTGAGCAGTTTGTTGGCTGGATTCAGCCTGCAATGGTGTGCTGCTGAATGTTTGGAGTTGCGAGTTCTTTGATTTAGATGCGTTTGTTAGCTAGCAGAGAGCTGAAGGAGTACTCTTTTTGCAGCAGAGAATAAGATGGGTTTCTCCTCAAATTTACAGTAGTGGAAAGAGAGGGGAAGGGAATATGCAGTGAGAGGTTTTGGAATAGGAGTGCAGGAGGCCATTTGCAGCTGTGAGTGAAACATTCTGAATTTCTACAAAGTACAGAAACTAAATCAAACGAAAGGTATCGCATGGAGAGAGCAAAATTGCTAATAATAGCACAGCACTTGCTCAGGAAATAGATCTATTCTCAGTTAGAAAAGTGTCCTGTTATTGGCTGGGGTAGAGTTAATTTTCTTTCTAGTAGCTGGTACAGTATTATGTTTTGGATTCAGTATGAGAAGAATGTTGATAACACGCTGATGTTTTCAGTTGTTGCTAAGTAGTGTTTAGACTAAGTCAAGGATTTTTCAGCTTCTCATGCCCAGCCAGCAAGAAGGCTGGAGGGGCACAAGAAGTTGGGAGGGGACACTGCCAGGACAGCTGACCCAAACTGGCCAAAGGGGTATTCCATACCATGTGATGTCATGCCCAGTATATAAACTGGCGGGAGTTCGCCTTGGGGCGGGGGGGGATCGCTGCTCAGGAACGAAGTCGGCATTGGATGGCGAGTGGTGAGTAATTGCATTGTGCATCACTTGTTTTGTATATTCCAATCCTTTTATTATTATTGTCATTTTATTATTATTATTATCATCATCATCATCATTATTAGTTTCTTCCTTTCTCTTCTATTAAACTGTTCTTATCTCAACCCACGAGTTTTACCTTTTTCCTTCCGATTCTCTCTCCCATCCCACTGGGTTGGGGGAAAGTGAGTGAGTGGCTGCGTGGTGCTTAGTTGCTGGCTGGGGTTAAACTATGACAAAAAGAAACAGATTGATGTCTTTAAATCACAAGAGAATCGTGAAGTACTTTCCAGTCCATTAGTGACTGAGAATGTTAAAATAAAAATTACTAGGCATAAAAACATTTAAATCAGCAGGACTAAGTAATTTGTTCTCAACTCCTAAAAGAGCTGGCTGAGCTGATCTCTGGCCTGCTGATATTAACTTTTAATAAATCTGGGAACTTTGGGGGAATTCCAGAAGCCAGTGTTCAAACAGGGTGTGTGGTGACCTATGGGTAACTGCCTTGGTTGGCCTTACATTGCTCCTGGGCAAAGTGATGGACACGTTAGGAGAAAGGTGTTTGATTAGGAGTGAAAAGGTGCTAATATAATGAATGTCTGTCATGAAGTTTTATGGAAAGTAGTTGTAGTCCAAGCTGATAGATTATTATTTTTTTTAATGGGATTTTGAATTTGCTTGATAAAGGTGACTATGGATTTAGTACAATTTATGATACAGTGTTAGTTTTACTACTGCAAAATATTCTGATTTAAAAGTTGGTAGCAGTATGGTAAACAAGTACTTAAAAGCAGTGACATGGTTAGTAGTAATAAAGATGGTACAGTTAGACCAAATGCTCTGGACTACTCGGTAAACTTGGCCCACTTAAATAAAGTGTACCTTGTTAATATGGCTGTTACTGTATCTACCTGAATCCAAAGCTGATTATTATAAACTTGTATATGTGATATGAAGTGGACTGTGTCTTAAAAACCATCAGTTCTGACAAGGTTTTAGGGGCCAGATTGAGTTGTCTACACTGAATTCCTAGTATGAAGAAACTATGTTAAAAAGAGTTACTTGCTGTATAAATGGGAGAGCGGAGCTGGGAACGGGGGATGACTTTTGTAGGTGATACGAGTAGTTCTGTCATGGGGCTACTGCAAGGACTTGATCACAACTGGTAAAAACTGAAGTTGCTGCAGAACAAAGTGACAAAAACTAAGAGAGGGTGGGAAGACATTTCTTACTATCTTCTCTAAAAGGTAGAGAATCACTTAATTAAATGCATTAGTACCTTCACGTGAGGACCATGCTTACCTGGTAAAAAAACACTTAGTGCACCAGCCCCTGAAAATTACAGCCAGGTGTTCAACTTAGAATTTAAGTGTGTGTTATCAGCAACAAGAAGTGTCTGAGTACTGGTGAGTGCTGTCACTGAAAGTGGGCACATTTTGTCTGTCAGTGTCTTCCACCAGGAACAGGCACTTTCCTGGAGAAATTTGAGGTGTCTAAAACCAGATGAAAGTGAAAACCATCACAGGGCACCAGGTTATGTAGTTTAATGTTCCTTGGGATTGCTACTTCTGAATCTAAAATGCAATTCTTTTGTTTCAGAAAAAATCCAAGAAATCTTCAGAGACATTGACATTTAAGAGGCCGGAGGGAATGCACCGGGAAGTTTATGCACTCCTCTACTCTGACAAAAAGTAAGAGCTTATGGTCATCTGTGCAGGTTGTGGGGTAGCATGGGCTTTTGGTGGCAGGGCAGCATCCTCTTGAAACCACAGACAGTCTCACTTCCCAGACTGATTTCCCTTTGTGCTTGATCTGTGCTCGTGTCCTTCTCTCTTAGACAGTCATGGACAGTGTCTGTCTTCTCTCTTCTAAATTTGAGGGGTTGGCGCTGTGTAGGAAATGAATTAGGTACAGGCACAATAGTCTAGGGCAGACAAGGCAGTGTTTTTACCCTTCTGTATCTAATTCTCTTTTATTCGCAACTGGCAATAGCACCTGCTTTTATTTCTGCAAAAAGAGTTCTACTGCAGCCTGTATTTAGCTTGTTATGGATTGTGCCTTTGCCTCAAAGGTCTTTTGCATAGTTTGCTTTCCAGATGGTTCTGTTCAAACCCATCCATGCTGTGTATTCTGTCCTCTGATGCGGGAAGCATTGCACTCTGGGAAGTGCAAAACCTGGAATAAAGCTTAAACTCAGATTTTCCCACCCTAAACATCGTGGTGGCAGATCCCACTCTTGAGTCTGAAATCTCTTTGGGTTTGTACTGGGCTGCTTCTAGCTTCTTGTCAGCCAGTGCTTTTCTCCGCCACAGGGATGCACCTCCGCTGCTGCCAAGTGATACAACTCAGGGTTATCGAACAGTGAAGGCAAAACTGGGGTCAAAGAAAGTCCGTCCTTGGAAGTGGATGCCTTTTACCAACCCAGCGAGAAAAGATGGAGCAATGTTCTACCACTGGAGGAGAGCAGCAGAGGAAGGGAAGGACTACCCTTTTGCGAGGTTCAATAAAGTAAGTGGGAGCACTTTCAAACAAAAGTGTATAAATAGCAACTGAAATATAAATATAAATATTTATATTTAGCATATAAATAGCACCCTTTGGTCAGCTGCTTGAACGTCCAGACGGGAGGTTGGTTCTTTCAACAAGTGAAGGCTGAGTTAGATTTGGCAACTGCATTTTAAATTGCAGCATGGCCTGCAGCCATGTGACCACAGACTATGATATCTCCAGATCGTTCAAGCTAAGTGGGCTGGCTTGGTATGTGGTCAGAGTTCGCTAGAGCCCCCTGTGTTTCAGGTGTGGAGTCATTGATTTGGTAAGGAGGCACTCTGCCATCTAATTCAGTTCCTAACCAACATCCTCCCCCTGATTACAGGCTCTGGATAGTAAAAGAGATTCTATTCCAAGTGAGACATTAAAGTCATAAGTCTTGTTATTTTGCCCAGTATGAAAAAAATTGCTTGAGCTTCATGGCCAAAAAGCTGGCTTGCAGCCTCTTGGCCGGATTCCAGCACAGATGCTGAATTGCGTTGCGTTCCCTCTGAAATTGCTCCTGTGGTATCAGTGTGGTGCAGTACCCTGTTCTTTGCATCTTACATTAAATTGTCACAATGTGTTGTTGTAATCTCCTGCTGTCTTTTGTCCCAGATGTATCTGCTTTGAGTGGTTGGGGCTTTCATGTGTATGCACAAAGAAAACTACATCAAGATTTATACTTCAAAGACAGAACCTCCAAAGACAGAACCTCCAAAGTTAGGAAGGAGCAGAGTTAGGGTACCTCCCTAATGTAATTTAACCCCCTTCATGATGCAAATCTAAAGGGGGAAAAAAAAGTATGTGCTAACATGATTCCACAAAAGCTCTGCTTGCACGTAACTGTATACAACATTTTAAGTTTGTAACCCACAGAGCATCAGCTCTAACAAAGCCTGGCTTCCTGCAGAGTTAAGTGGTTGGTTGACCTTATATGTAAGAAGGCTCAAGCTCTGACTGATGCTTTTCCTCTTGCTGGGACATTGGTAAGAGCCTCCTGTGGTATCTCTTCTCTGATGTCTAGGGTGGAAGTCTGAAGCATGACTCACTTAGTCGAGGCACCTACCTAGCTGTCTGAGTGAAACTTTGGGAGTGTAATTGTCTCTAAGACTCTACTGCTGTAACAGTTTTTGGCTGAGTTCAACCGAGTTTATCAGAGGGGGCCATACATGGGTGTTGTAATTACACGATTCTCGTTTCCTTAACTTTATCGTGTACTGTGAATTGACAGACAGAAGAGCCTTCAGCAAGACTGCAACCTTTAGATTAGTGGTGCAGACCTCTGCACATGCACAATTACATAATATTAGGAGCAAGTTGTTACCCTTGTGGATCTGTGGTTGAGAGGGTAGAAGGCAATGATGAGTAGTTTTGCAGATATTTGCTATGTCAGAGGAATTTTATTTACTTTTCCAGACTCTTCTGTAGGTTCCTTCTCACATACTTGATACCTGTGCCTGAACCTCTCGCTCCCCTTGGCATGAGCCCATTTTCTTGTGTAGTCTGTCCTATTGGTCGCTCAAGCTCTTTAACTCGGCTCCTGCGTCACTGCTCGGTAGCTTTGCCTTTTCTCCGTGCTTCCAGTCTCCAAACAAAATCCCTTCTCTTCATTGTGAGATCCAAAATATAAACTTAGGTTTCACGGCGTACACTGAGCCTTGATCCAGGGTGTGAAATAGGAATATAAAAGCAGCTTCACTGGTGTCAGAGCAAAGGCCTCTCTCAGCCGATATTCTGTTTCTGGCTACCATTAGTAAAGGCTTAGAGAAAGAGCATGAGAATGGGGTAAATACAGAGCTTTTTTCCTAGCTTCTGGTGGTCTTTGGCTTAAGGATTTCTTAACTTGGAATTTGTGTTTAATAATTCTTGCTAGGTATGTTCAGGGCAGAAAGCTGCTTTGTGAATATCCCATGGTAATGAGTTTTTCAGGTTAATTTTGTATGGTGCGCAAAGGTGCTTTCTTCTGTTCGTTTTAAACTGCCTTGGGGTTTCATTTGGTGTCTCTGAGATCTTGTGTTACATGATGTAGCAAACTGTCCTTCCTATGTACTGTGTTTTCTGTAATTTGACATCTGCCCTTCTGTGCCCTGTCTCACCCTTGTTGTTCTCAAATATCCTTTCTTTTGAAATGGGTGGACTAGGAGTGAGTGTTTCACTTATGGAAGCATGGTGGGTTTGTACATTGGCTGTGTTTCTCTTTATTTCCCTGATCATTTTTACTGTTCAGTTTGTCTTTTCACCACTACTAGGCATTGTGCTGATGTTTTCACAGAACTATCTCATGGCTCCAGGATCTTTCCTGAGCAGTTTCAGCTAATTTAATGCCCATCATTGTGTGAGTTTATAGTGTGGAATGTAGGACTGAGAGGGGTTTTCTGGGCCATTGACTCCTCTTCTTGGCTCTTTCAGGTCCTGCACCATCCAGTCCCTTTCATAAACTGAGGAAGTTCCTTTTGAAAAGCACTTGGATTTTCCTGCCCCCGTGCTTCCTTGGGAAGCTGTTCCAGACTGTCTCTGCTCCATTTCTCATTTCCAGGTTAAATTTTCCATGTTAAATTGGCATTTCTTTGCAAGCCAATTTCTTTGTCCTTATTTCGGTTGTTCTTTTCTTCCTGTGGGTATTCCTTTCATTCCATCTAGCATACTTGAAGCCTGCAGTCAGATTCCCTTTCAGACTTCATTTGCTAGGCTCCTTTCTCTTCCAGTCTGCTGTGGGAAGACAAGCTCGTCACCCCATTACTCATCCTCATTCTTCTCTGTACTTGTTCCCATTTCAGTTCATCTTTCCTGAACAGGGGTCAGTAGAGTTGTAGTTGGTATTCCTGCCAAGGTCTTGTTGTGCAACTGCAACCCTGCCAGTTTCTGCTGGAAATCCCTCTCGGGGGGTCATATTTGCATTTTCATGGCCATGTTGCATTTGAACTTACAGTCATCCCGTGGTTGGGTCAAGCTTTCCACCTGATGAGTTCCCACCTTCTCACTTCTCTGCAGTTCTCACCTGCGCAGCCATGTGTGGGGCTGAGGAAGCGTTTTGGGGACTGCTCTTTGCTCTTATCCCGTTCTCTTCTCTGATCAGGCATCTGCCACCTTCCCTTCCACCCACTGCAGAGGGCCCTGCTGGCTCTTTTCATGTATGTATGCTACTCTAGAAAATATTTTTTTTCATGATGTACATAGGACATTCTTACGTGTCTAGTAAGATGGCTTTTCTCCTGATGGAAGTGGTACCTGAAGGTTGAGGTGCAGTGCATCCCCAAGAGATATGCTTCACCTTTAAAGCTTCTGTGTCTACGTGATGGAAGAAGGGCAGTAGACCTAAAAGAGGCTGCTATTTGGAGGCTCAGAAATGCTCCTCTGAGCTGTATGGAGTTCATGAGGATGACTTTTCTGGTGTAGGACTCAGGAGGGCGTAGAGGTGTTGAAGCATGTGCATTGCTCGAATGCACAAGATGTTTTCTTGTGGAGGCAGGACCTCCTCAGGCTGAGTGAAGTTTCACTACAGGAATGGTGGGAGGTGGTAAGGGAGGAAAGCACAGGCTTGTTTTCATTTTTGCTTTACCATGCGCTAGGAATTCCCCTAATACAGTAAGTATTTTTACTGTTCCTTTAGTAGCCATGTGACACTTGTGTTCTGAATAGAGCCCTTGCAGAGCAGTTCCAGGGTGGGGACAGTGGTGTGGGTTTGGCCTTTTAGGCACCTGGGACACTCAGAGTTGGACTGTCGTTTGGCCCTGTGGCTCTGCTGGAGAAAGGGTGGATGAGGAAGGGAGGGACAAAGTTGTCTGCCAAGTTTATGGCCCTCAGTTGTACAGCACCCAGCCTTTCATATCTTCATGGCACTGTCTGCACCAAACATGAAAGAAGTGGGTTGTGTGTCAAAGCAGAAGGTGTGCTAAAGGCTAGGAAGTACTGCTCCTTGCCTTTCCTGTTCTTCCCGTACAAGTAAGCGTGTCCCAAGCCAAGTAAAGAGTCGACTGTCAGAGCAGTTTATGTCAAGGTATTGGTGCTGCTATATGGGAGGAATGCAGGGAGGCTGGCTGAACCTTGTTTTCACTGTCATGCTAGCCTGATAATTTTGAAACCTATAGTCAGGATGTGGGTTGCTGACCTCTGCCTGTGTCAGCCACCTGAAATAGGTTTCAGCCTCCCAGGCAGTAGTTCCTCGTAGGCTCCCCAGAACGTCATGTTTGTGGCCCTGAGATCACACATTGCTCCTTATTAAGTCCTCTGCCTGCTCGTCATGTTTCCTACCAGGGCATGTCGCTCAGGATCCTGGGAGTCCCCTTCCTGTCAGTGCACTGCTCTTGTTCTTGGCTCAAGTATCTCGGCCCTTACCAGCTGGCAGTGAGAAGGGCAGTGCTGCAAGAGAGCTACCATGTTTTTCTTTTCTCTGCATAGACAGTGCAGGTACCTGTCTACTCGGAGCAGGAGTACCAGATGTATCTCCATGATGATGCATGGACCAAAGCTGAGACAGACCACCTCTTTGACCTGGCTCGGCGTTTTGATCTGCGCTTTGTAGTGATTCATGACCGCTATGATCACCAGCAGTTCAAGGTGAGTCCCGGGGGCCAAGGTGCTGCTAGCAAACCGCTGCTACGGCACGTGCAGGGCTTGCTGCACTGCAAAGACCAAATTACCCTTTATATCAACTTAATTAGGGGAAAATAATGAATTATTGGCAGCAAGGAATATTGAATTTCCAGCACAGGGCATTGCTGCTTGCTTTGTTTGTAATTAAATCCACTGTGACTTGTGCTCATTCCCTGTTGTGTTTTATTAGAAAGTTAGAAGGTTTGCCCCTGCCAGGAGAGCAACTCATTGTTCCTTGAAGATAAAGCAGCTGGGGAGTTTATCTGAGCAGCATAAGTGTCCTGGATTCCAGTCTAGGCCCTGGGAGAAGGATCTGCTAAGGTCCCTGGGGTCTAGGATTTTTCCCTGGTGCTGCTCCTGACTTGTGGTCTGACCAGCTGCAGGTTTCTGTCATCTCTGCTGTGAAGCAGGGACCATTAGTGGTCTGAAGATGCAACCCTGGTGTCATGATCATAAATCTCCTATAACTGCTGGTTCCATGCCTCCTGGTGGCGTGGAGGAATGATGTGACTCCTACAGAACAGGTCCAAATGCTGGAACTTTTTGTTGCCCTCTGAAATGCTCATGTGAAGAGCCTGTGGCAAAGCAAAATAACAAGAGTCTGCCCAGCTGGGCCAGTCCAAACACCTCCAGTGCTTGGAGTGAGGGAACACAGCTCAGACTCCCTGTAACAATGGGCAATGAATTGTTGTAGCTGATACCTTCTTGGTTATGACTTGAATGGCCATTGTGTGGAGCAGCTCAGAGGAGGCCTCCTGTGCGTTTGTCGCAGATTCCTGTTGGCAGGTTTTCTCCTCTCGAGACAACTATCTTTGCATCCTTTTATCTGGGAGTGCTTCACTGCTATATTGTCTCTAACCCTTGGCTGTATTGTTCGACACTGATGGGTGTTTTTAAAGCAGTAGCTGTGAACCCATGACACTTGATTCATGCAGTTCACTGAGAAACTCCCCCTTCCCTGTGGTTCCACGAGGACTGGCAAGGCTCCCTGCTGATCTTCCTCCCAGGCACTGTGTCTTATACCAAAGCTGACATCCTTCAGCCAGTGGTTCTTAGCTGGCTACTGCACAAGGTTTTGCTTGGTTCTTCCATAATGTTGTCCTCCTGTGATGTCTTCCACAGAAGAGATCAGTGGAGGACCTGAAGGAACGATATTATCACATCTGTGCCAAGCTGGCTAATATTCGTGCAGCTCCGGGCACAGACCTGAAAATCCCAGTCTTTGATGCTGGCCATGAGAGGCGAAGAAAGGAACAACTAGAAAGGCTGTACAATAGGACACCTGAGCAGGTAACTTGAGGAAGAGAGCAACACTGCTCCAAAAGATTTATGATAAGTTGAATCAGTAGGTAAGTGAAATAGACCAGAGGGTGGGAAAGGGAAAGAAAGACTGGACAAGAAAAGAGCAACACTTAAGTACTGCTTTTGTTGTTGAGTTCATGTCTTTCTAAGGGATACAAAAGGACAATAACTGAGAAACCTGATTATACAAGAGAGAGGGCTAGGTGAGCAGAGTTCTGGTCTCTGGTAACTGCTAACACCTTCTCTGTGACACTTACTGTACTAGTCCTCTGAATAGAAAGAAATTCTCAGATCAGTGTCCTTATGAGTCCCCAAGTCCCATGGGCAGAGAATTATTTCCTTGAGAGTAAAAATCTTGCCAGAAAACATCAAAGACTGTAAATCCGCATGTTTAGCTCTCCTCTTTGTTGAAGCTGTGTAACAGTCCCAGGGTTTAGAGGTTAAGGAACTGTGTGTTCCCCAAAGGCTGAGGGAGAACATCCTTTTCTGTTAGTAGTTCCCTCTAATGACAAGTTCATATGTGTAATGACTCTGCTTGTCCCTCCCGCGTTGACAGGTGTGCTGATACTAGGCATAGCTGCTCTAGGTTCTACATGCTATGTTTGAGGAGGGGAGCCAGCTTTTCACAACACTGCATTTGCAACTACAGTATATTTGGGCTCTTTTACCCTTCTATCTGTGCTCTTGGTCTCTTTGTCTGGAGGTGGGATTAACCATTTATGGGTGCTACTGAAAGGTGCATCATGGATGTTGTGATACGGTACCTGCCAGTTTGTAGACTGGCATTGCCATGGATGCAGGACAAGGCTATGAAGCATAATGTGTTCTGCAAATCCAAGATACTAGGCAGAGGAGCTTAAAGTTATTCCCAGGCTGGCCCAGAGCAGAGCTGTTATCGGTAGATGGCCCCCTTGCCTTGCTACGCCTCCCTGCTGCTCTGATTGCCTTTACGTGCTCTGGTCTGCAGGTGGCAGAAGAAGAATACCTCATCCAGGAGCTCCGCAAAATCGAAACCAGGAAGAAAGAGAGAGAAAAGAGAACCCAAGACTTGCAGAAGCTTATCACAGCTGCTGACACCACCACTGAGCAGAGACGTGCGGAGCGCAAGGCTCCCAAGAAGAAGCTGCCACAGAAGAAGGAGACAGAGAAGCCTGTAAACATGTCTTTTTTTTAATTATTATTATTTTTTTTCCTTTCTTTCCTCAGCTTATGCTGTGGCTGGGTAACGTGTTTCCTTCAGCAATCCTACTGGGATCAGGCCCTCAGCTCTTCTGGGGGGAGTAGCTGCTGGCTGCCTTCTGGCAGATGCTTTTTCGGTTACATCTTTTGGAAGGCAGATTGGTCTAAGGCAGCCATTGTCAGAGTGCTCTGGTGTGCTTTCTGTCTCTCTCCTATTTGAAAAATGCTGGTTTAAGTCCTGTTTCCATTTCCCTCCCTGAGAAATGGAATGAAATGATGCCAGCCATTCATGCTTTGTGGCAGGGAGAAGCATCCATCTCCCTGCTTCTCCCAAGTGGATTCTGGTACTGCTGTGCAGGGTTGTCCCACAAACCCATTGTCTTTCACCTGCCTTCTTTTTGTAGTCCAGGTTTCCCTTTCCTTCCCCACTCCTGGGTCCCAGCAGCATCTCCCCAAGCTCAATAGATGCCCCTCTCCAGATCCTCAGCTGTGATCAGAGCAGCCCTGCTGGGGGCCTCTTGTATTCTGGGAGCTATTGCTTCTTACTTCTCCCTGAGCTGAGCTAAAGTCTAAGGAGCCCAGAACACAGGTTTCAGTTCACATTTGATGTTACCTCGATTTCCCTTTCTGGAAAGAGGACAGCGTGGACTGAACTAAATTCAGCACCTTCAGTAGGAAAGGGCTGTTACAAAATCTCAGATGTTTCCAGTGAGACCCTGGGAATTCCTGTCCCTGCACCTTGTGAACAGAGAGCACTTGTGTCATTGTCCTCCAAAAGGGTCTGTGCAGGGAGGAGAGAGAAGTAGTGAATGCTAGACAGTTACTGCTTGACGAAGTGTGCCTAATGGCCACCACTTCCTTAAAACATTGTTTTGCCCCCCCCCCCCCCCATGTAATATCACTGGGCACTTTGTGCATTGAATTCCCTTGGGGGTTGATCTGATAAGGCCAGGCGTGGCTGGCATATCTCCCTTTAAAGAAAGCTGCTTGTTGTTGTTGGTAATGAAAAAAGGGTGGTGATGGAGAATGGGGCTGGAAAGATGCTGAGGATGCCAAGGTGAGGGAGTCCAGCCCTAAATATTGCCTGTTGACTGGTGCCTGTCTGCAGGCATATAGTGGATAGGCACGCCAGGGTGGGCAGAGAAGCAGTTTCTGTTGTTGCACTAGCATCATTTCAACCATGACAGAGTCCATTAGGAGTCAATTACCAACTATAGCTGGGAAATGTTAAGAAAAAAATTGCATTTTAACTAAGAATTTGAATCGGGAGCTGCATCAGCATCATTTCAACAAAGGAAAATCATTTACCAAAGAGTCAATTGAGGTTGAAGCGTTTACAGCATGTACAGGCACGCAAGGCAAAAGAACCCATTTAATTGCTTATGCGCTGAGTGCAGTCAGAGTTGTCTCGGCTAAGCCAGCGATGCTGATTTACCCTCTGATTTACCCTCACTGCTTGTGTCAGGGTGTTCAGCAACAGGCTGGGGGGCAGAGTTCGGGGAGTCTGAAAGCCAGCCTTCATCCAAAGGAAGCAGAGAGGATTGGTTTTTGATTGCAGCCGCCTTTGTCTCTAATAATCCAAGCAGGGAGGCTACATCCTAACAAAGATCAAAGTGATCCCTACAAGTTCATGAGCCCTGTTGGTAGTTAGAGAATCCTTTTTCCACCATGGTCATGTTTAGAAATCTCTTCCTGGGGCCTCTGTTTATTGGACTGACCACAGGTAACTTAAAAAAATCTTAATGCCTGGCCATGCAGAGTGGTTTGCAAGGTGCCACCTCAAGACCAATACATAGAGATAGCTGATAGAGATGTGAGAGTCATTGGCAGGGAACTTGAGGAACTGAGTCACTGTCCTGCAGCATCTCTTATGATCTTGGGACAGCCCTGGTTGTCTCAGCCCTGTCTGGAATGAACAAAGAGCAAGCTGCAGAGCCTCTTTGCAGAGAAATGTGGGAGCAGCAAGGCAAAAGCTGTCTCCAAAGAAACTGGGAGATTTCAGGTGGCTCTTCCTTTTGGAAAACCGTGATTGAGCATGCATTTTGCAGAGGTTGTGGCTATTCTTAGATTGAATCATGAGTATCGCTGACCCGTTCAGGGGACCCCAAACCATTCAGTGCACAGGGCCCTGTAGATAGCCTGGTTTAATCATTTAAAAGTTTGCTCACCTTGTGCTTTGCTCAGCAGCACAGATTTTTAAGGGATTGCATTTTTTTTTCCATTTTGTTGAAATACAACTAAATGTTCTACTGTCTAGCAGCAGCAGCATTAGAAGTTTGCTGCCTCGTATTGCTATGCTTAAAATGTGAAGTGGGGAATAAAGAAAACTGTCTAATGAATGGACATGGCAAAACATGTATAAACAGCAGGCCTCCCTGGAGGGGTGCAGTCCTTACATCCTCATTAGTGGGCTCATGTCTGTACAGATCAGAGGTTTCTCAGCTCATTCCTTACAGGACTTGCAGTCAAAAGCCAAGATTTAGGGAAGTCCTGGGCTGTTTTGATCAGTGAAATGGGCCTAAGTTAGATAAGGATGATATTGTGCAAATATGCATATGTTAGTGTAAGGAGTACCATTTAGGGTTAGGGTTCATGCTTGTGTGGATGGGTGTAAGGCTCTGCATAGAGCCGTGCATTTAAACCAACCAAAGAAAAATGCTTGCACTCTCCAGACATACTTTGAACTGGAGTATTTTTCTCAGTGCATTGCTTGGGATTTTCCCACTGAATCCCATTGCTTGGGATTTTCCTCTTGCCTCAGCTCTGACATGTGGCTGTGGCAGGTGGTTCTCTGTCATAGGAAACAGTGTTTCCCCTTCAGATAGTCTCTATATGAAATCTTGTGTTTCCTCCATCAACACATCCTGTTTCGATCTCTTTCAGGCTGTTCCTGAGACTGCTGGCATCAAGTTTCCTGACTTCAAATCTGCAGGTGTCACGCTGCGAAGCCAGAGGGTAGGCTGTTGTCCTGGTCCCTTGGGACCTCTGTTAATGTCTTTCAGTCTGCCTGTCTGTCTCCTCATCTGTTCTCCTTTTATAGCTAAAGAAAGTCAAGTTCTTGCCTCTAAAATAAGAAAGGAATTCCATAAATGTGGAGACTCAGAAACCTGGAATGCTGGCTTGGTGAAAGCCAGCTCATTGCCTTGCAGTGGCACCTGAACTTGCTGGTGTTTGTTACTGGTGTGCCCGCTCTGCTGTTAGGCACATGTGACAGACCCGAATGGAGCTGTCTAGTCCAAACAGAGCTCACAGCTAAATGTAATAGGCCTCATAGAGCACTTGAATTAATTGATGAGAGGTGCTTTTAAGAACTGGATGTTCAGGTTGTGTCTTGGAAAAAAAGAGACACACATAAATGCATAACAATTTTTAGCCTTCCTATTTCCATTATCTTCAGAAAATATTTTGGGGAAAAGCCCCGTTGTTCATTCTGTTGCACAGATATTCCTGAGAAAAGAACTTTCTTGCTGTTTTATCAGCAAGGCTTGACGCCTGTCTCGTAGTGACAGGTTTTGGGATACCAAGTAAGTTAAACCTGCCTGGCCGACTGAATGTTTTCAGAGGGCTTTTGACAGCAAAATCCTGTTTGCCCAGTACAAGTGCTTTTTTTTTTCCTAGCCAAATAAAATAATCCTTAGTTACTTTATCGTAGCAAAGGTGGAGAAGTAGGTTCCTTGCCCAGCACCCTCACTTGGCATAGCAATTTTCTAGGTCACTTTTCAAGACTGTTTTATGGGATGTTCTTTTGATGTCAGAATAGTTTCAGATCTTGCTGGGAACACCCTGGGGCTGTTAACAGAAATGTGTTTAGGATCATGGTGCTTTGACATACGGGTGCATGTGCACGTTAGAGGCAGTATACCTCAGCAAGGTCACTGCTGGAGGACCCCTTTAGTGTAGAGGTGCCATCACCTTCAGGCTACCTGTTTGAGTGAGGGGCTACAGCCTCGAGGAAGTCACAGGCAAGTGACAGGCAAGACTGCAGTGCATGTGTTGAGATTTATGGAGACGTGGCAGATGTGTTCTCTGGCACTAAGATAAATAGAGTAATTTATGGAGATTGATTTGGATTTTGAAAACTAATAAGTGATGGTTGATCTTTTCTATTTTTTTACCCCCTCTGGAAGAGAAGCTGAGCAATAACCTATCAGTGATGGAACCATCTGGCAAAGCCAGGAGCCTTTTCGTGTGCCAAACAGGCCATTCAGATCCCAGCCTTTTTGAAAATGGGTGTTACATGCTTCTCCCTGTTCTCTTTAATGCTCGCAAAATACAGTGATAAGCTGGGGCATGGCAGTCTGATTCAGCAACTTTCAGCCTGCAGTATCCAAGCTCCTGGGATGACCTAGAGCAACTTTCTGTGCTCTGCTTGAAATTTTTAAGGATATAAATGCTGTTACTAGAAGTAATAGTGGTTTGCAAATTGAAAAAGATTGCAAATCACTGATCTAGGTGAAAAAACAACACTTTGTTGCTTGGAAATGTGAAACCTGCCTCCAACCCAGCAAAATGAATTAATTTGTGGCTTTTAGCCAGTCACCTGGCTTCCTTATTCAAGTCTTCTCTGTTTTTAAAACGGGAGCTAATAGACTCACTTGCTTCACATATGGGTGATGAGGAGAATTAATTACATGAGGTCAGTACAGGCCTTTTGAACTGGTAAGAGAGGCTGAAGTGCTAAGTGGTATAGAGTTGACAATCCGTACTAATCCGAATTACTTTACTTGTGGGATTTATGTGGCAAGCCCTCTACACACCACTGGTGTGGAATTGATAAGGGTGGGAGCTGACTAGGACTAAGTGTGGAATTGGGATGCTATTCTGGAAACTCATAGTCTGGCAACATCCAGCATAAGATGTTTTGCCCTGAGCACATTGGAAAATGATTTCTAAAGGCTTGTGACATCCTGCAGTAAGTTCTTTTGCCTGTGGACCTAAAGGGTTCCTCACCTAAAGGCTTCTATTGTCCTCCTTTATTTTGTACTTTGCTACCGTGCTTTACGCCTTCATAGTTAGGCGAAGTTGGATTTTGCACTGAGATCATGGACTCAACCTCTGTCATGTGTGAAAAATGTACCGTATCATCCCCAGGATAATAGCACTTACTCTTTGATTAGATATTCTTTTTTTTTTTTCTGAGGATTTACAATTAGTCTGAAAACTTGAGTTAAAATTAATTTATAGAAATGAGTCCTTGAAGAAAAAGTTAGCAATCTGTATTCAACTTAATTTGTTCCCAGTAGTTTTTATGACAATAGGCCTGGCTTTTCAAATTCCCCCTGTTGTTAAAGCTTATGAAATCTTATGCACAGGCTGAATTTGAAGACTTTTTTTCCCCCTAGGATTAATGGTCACTTATGGCCATTATTCTTCATAACCATAAGTTTCTCCTTCAGCAGACGCTGAAGAGTAATCTTCTCCAGTGAGTTCGACAAGCTGCCTTCTATCACAATGGCTTCAGTCTCCCATTGTTCTCCATGGGACTGTGGCCACAGGCAAAGAAGGCCACAGCCCCTGTGCCCTTGCTCTGCATGGGATTTCCCCTCTGCCTCCTGACAGCACAGACTGCAAGTTTCTATAAGGCAGTAGGAAGCTAGGCATTATGAAAAGCTTCGTCTTAATTCAAGGCAGTGTATTGCCTTGGTGCCACTGAGAACAGGAGGCAGTAGTAGATGTTTTGGAAGGAGTAAGTCTTTCATGAGTTTCTTGAAAAGGAATTTTAGACCTTTGCCTTTGCTGTTAGTAAAACAGCGTTATGAAAATAACACCAGAAATGTATTATTAATCCTAAGCGTTACTTCTGGAAAACTTCCTGTTATACCAGGTCGGCTCAGCTGGGAGGGCAGACAGCCAAAGAGCCAGAGGAAATGAGAGATGGGTAGGTAATTTGTACAGGGAAAGGAGAGGAAGAGACTAAAGGGAAAGCAAGGAGCTAGGAGGAAGGAAAGCTTTGCTGAGGATCTGCCTGAAGGAGAGGAAGATGGGAGCTGTTGAACTTGAATCTTTTCCAGGACCCAAACAAACCAACAATAACCATGTTTGTGATCTAGGCATCGTGTTGCTTCTGTCGGGCAGAGCTGAGTTTGTTTTGAATTCACTGCGGTGTTTCTGTACCATGTCATGTTCAGCTTTCTTTTAAGTTTAACCTTTGTGTCTGACTTTATTGTGCTCGGAGCACTTGACTTTGGCATACGTAACATCTCTTCAGTGTGTCTGAAGTTGCTCATCATCTCTCTCAGCCTTATCTGCAAATTTTAAGTTATGGTTTTATTAATGCTGTTGAATTGGTGCAGCAGTGCTTTTAAGAAGGAAAGTAATGGATGGAAAAGGGTGGATGTTTGTCCCCACTCCTGCATGTTGAGGTATAAGTCTGTGTCCTTGCTCTGTTGTCACGGGTTTGGAAACAAAGGAACTAGAAGTGAATCGATTGAGTGATGTCTCATCTGGAAACAAAACAAAACTCTGTGATGAAAGGGAGTTTGTAGAGATGTCAGTCCACAGAAAGGACTGAGGCATGCTCCAGCTTCGTCATTCAAAGCCGGCCACCTCCCCTCAGAAAAGGCTTCCAGCCAGCAGCCAGACTCCATCTGCTAACTGGGATCTTGTAGACAATTTACTAGTCGGCCCAATTAAAAAAGAAGTAGAGAAAGGAAAATTACAAGTACAGCTCTACTACCCATTGATTCAAATATTCACACTCACCAGCTTTTAAATATTTGCTAGCCTGCTGAGCATTTTTTTTAGCGCTGATTAATGAGTAAGAATTTACTGTGGTTGCGGGGGGAATGTATGTGTGTGAGTTCTCTTCCATTTTATTTTCTTGGAGTGGGAACTGAGTGCTTACTACAGCTCCAAGGTGAATGATATTTCTAGAGGAAGATGGGGTTGTATGTATGTGTTTAGACATGTTTATTCTCCATATTTGATCTGACCCGCAATTAAATGGCCAAGCACGCTGCCTGTTTACTCTGCATTGGAGGCTGTTGGCTCTGTTCCTTCCCTGTCATTAATGCAAACCCAGACCTCATCAGCTGTGAACATGTGAAACATCTGTCTGTCCTCCTGTGATCAATACTGTCCCTTCAGAGGTTCAGCTTTGGAAGCAGTTCCATAAAATATCAGTTATTTTTATTTGGATTTGATAAATTTAATTACTTGGAGCAATTAATAATTTATTTGTTTTGTATTGATTGCACTCCAAGGCATCCTGGCATCAATCTGATGGAGATCAGCACACCCTTATTAGGTAGGAAAGTTTATGTTTCCAGATCTGAACATCCCATGGATTAGTTAGCTGAGATGTGCTTGTTGCTTCTGCTAGCAATTTTTCATTAGCGAAGTTGTATGTTTTGCACTCTACAAGAGAGTGGATGAGAGTAATTTCCATGGGGAGCCTGACAGAGGTGTGGAAGGAAAGTAGGAGTCTCATTTCTGTGAATAAAAGTTATGAACAAATGATGCAGGCTGGATCAAATTCATGTTGTGGCATTGCCATCTATTTGTTGTATTACATGCCCTTTAATTAGGGCCAAGAGAGTGCTGGTGCATTTCCTAATCAAACTCCTGCCTGTAGAGAATGAAATAAGATGAAAATATTGGAGTATTTATTTTTAAAGAGAACAGCAACGGATGCAAAATCTTGGATGAACCAGAGAAGGTGAATCCAACACTTCTTTTCCTCCGTTCTCATTCTTAGCTAAACTGAAAGGCACTTAATGTTAAATTGCTGAAAGAAAATGCATCTGTCACCTTTTTCATGGAGCTCTTTGGTGTGGGAAAGCATCTGGACCAAAGCCTTAGTAGGCTCTCGGGTATAAAGAGAGCACTCTAGGTACAGTAATGGGGTCTTTTAAAATAAGTTGTAGTTCTGGAAAGGACACTCTGTGTTGCTACTTCTGTTGAATTGTCAGGTACCAAACAGTGTCTGTGCAGTATGAGGCCTTGGAGACCTTTGTCTGCCAGTCCTGGACCGATCTGAGAAGCTTTTGCTACCTTTGTGTGCCCATAGTAACACAGTCTTAGGTGTCATTCATCAGGTAATCTGATTGTATGTAATTTGTGCAGAGCACCATATATATTACTTTTTTCTTTCATTAGCGTAACCAATATAATGATTGGAATGTAATTAGTCAGTGTGGTTTTTTGTATTTGTGTAAGTGTAGTTTCAATTAAATTATTTAAGAGAAAGGCAACATCAATTCAAGACTAGATGCACGTTCTGCTACAATTCCTTGGATTTGTGTCTGATCTGTAAGTTTACGTGATGTTCTTGTACTATGTGAAACTGTCCTAGTAGTTCCTTCTCCTGTGGCCTACCTTAGGGCCCTCCCTGTGATTGTAGCACATTCTTCTGTGTGCTTGATTTGTTTCAGTCAGATGCAGCTCAGAGGCTGCAGCCATTTCCATTGCCTACAGCCACCTCTACAGGTCTCAGCTTGGTTTCCTTGCCTATAGTGAGAGGCAGGGGTAGGACTCTCTGGAAATCTGCAGATCTCCTAAAGCAAAATAGTATGGTGTCATACTGGTAACGTGCTTTTGACATAAAACACCCTCCACTAAAAATGTCCTGTGCAGTTCATTCTTCTGCACCATGTATTTTACTATTTTTCCCTACACAAACACTTTCTGTAGAAAGCTGACTTTTTCCAGGTTATCAGGCATTATTTGTGTGGATTCCAAGTCATTCTCATTTTAGGCCACTTGTGCTGGGTCAAAGCAATCTGTACCCCCTTCCTAGGGGGGAAAAGGTGGGAGAGAGTAAAAACCCTGAAGACCTTGTTACCTGCACTGGTGAAAACCCATCACTCTGGGACATTGATGCTCCAGGACCTTCAGTTTCTTTAGGTAGTATCTCTTAGCTTTACCCCTTGAATCAGTGCTATACATGCATAACGAGGCATTAATGTTTATAGTATCAGTGAGGTGCTACTTTGCCATATACCTGAGTGTGCTGTGCTTCTCTGGAATCTGTTGGCCTCCCTCATCCTTGACAAAGCTTTCACTAGGTATATTTCTCTAACAAGTAAAACTGGTTTAATTTACTAGGAGGATTCAAATACAGAACTTATATTTTTGCACAATTGATTTGGTAATTTGTGAGGTATGTCTAACTTAAGTCCAAAAAACCCTCAGAAATAACCATTTACATAAGTTAATATAGAAATATTTTCTTCTTAAAAGATTGGTTTATTTAGCATTAAGCCTAATTGATGGAGCAAGTTGATGGTCGTGTGCCATCCCAGTGATTACCGTGTGTTGAATGTGTTACATCGCGTAGTAGAGATGGCATAGCAGTATGACTCTTTATTTTTATCTGTCCTAAATCTTATTCTGGCAGATCAGCAGGCACTGACGTAAGACATGGGGTCCATGGCTGTAAGCTGGGGTGGGGTGAAGCATGTATATTTATTGAGGCAGAGAATACCTGTGCAATTTCAAACTTTTCTAACTTTTGCATAGATACATTGCAATTGCCCATCTTCCTTGCATTGTAGCACTTTAGTTCTGAGCAGTTAAGCACTTCCGATTTCCAGAAATGTGCACGTTCATATCTGAAATTGAATTTCTCTGTTGGTTTTTTTAAAATTCCAGAGCTCTAAGGCTAAAGTACTTAATATGGTTCTTTCCTTCCTTGAGTCTTAAAACTTGCAGGAGCGGAGAGCCTCCACTCCTGCAGAGTAGAGCCATGCAGCCAGGGAAACGTTGACCTTCTTTTCCCATCTTAAGCCAGAAAATGGAAAAAACCATTATTCACCTGAAACTTTAGCACTCCTTCCTGGAAACCCACTAAGCAATTCAGTAGTCTAAAGATATCCATGAGGAAAGTGCCTAATGAGAAAGTTTTGTTGCTGCTGAAACCCATGAAGAAGGTAGTTTTCAATGTCAGTGAGCTGTATTATAATCCTGAACAACAATACTGGTGCTGGTGCATAAAACCACAGTTTATGGCTGTACAGACACAGGTCAGATGGTGTAGAGCTTTTAGGATTAATGGCTTTAGGACAGTCATATTGTTTAGGGTTGGGGAAGGTTGAGTTTAAGAAAAAGGTTGTCTTAAAATTGAATTAAAATGAAGTGCAGCGTCAGGGAGGGTACATGTGAAATATCCAAATAACAGTTGTTTAATTTAAAAAAACTTGTATTTTGCCGATAGATCAAACAAAAGGTTTCAGCACAAAAGTGGGATTTTTTTTTTTTTTCTAAAGTTGTGAGCACCAAAAATGGAGCATTTATGAAGAAAGCAATAAATTGAGAGCAGGACACTTAAGATGACCACATAGATGTAATCACATGTGGGACCTAGCTCAATGTGTCTGTAGATTCTGCAGACCTTTTCATTCCTAGTGCAGATCTCTCTGACAGTCTCTACCTGCCAGGTGGTGATGCTATAAGACATAACAGGGGACTGTGTTGCAAGCTCTGCTATTACTTAGTCTTCATTACTCCTCCAAAATATACTCAAATACATTTACAACTATGCTTAAAAGTATTAGCATAAATCATGAAAACTGAATGGTGCACAAAAATAAATGAACCAAGTCTGTTTGGGGAGGCTGTATCTACAGTTATTTCTTATCATGTTTGTTCATTTAATGAATTTTGCCAATTAGCAATTAATTTGCAGTAGGTCTCCTAGTCATTAGTGTGAATTAGCAAGGTTTTGTTGGCGGAATGTCTCGAACGTTAAATAAAAATCCTGTATCATTCAAAACCTCAAGGGTACTCTGCAGTGAGACCCTCTGTAGAAATCGAACTGCTCAGGGCCACCCCCCAGTCTCTCAGTCCCTGCTGTGAAAGTGCAGTGGATGCTCTGTTCATCTATTTAAGCTGCATGGCCCAATTCCTGAGCAATGCCCTCCTCCTTCAGGGGAGAGCAGACCAGGTCAGTATGGGTATACTCTGTGCCTCTCAGGCCAAGTGCATGCCAGCAGAGACTGTGTATCCCAGGATCAGGCAAGGCTCCTCTGCATAGGTAAGCTCTGGTATTGTGGCTTCACGGTGTTGATTCACACAATTTTCTGTAGCTCTTTATTTATTTTTCTCTTGGTACATGCAGTTCATGTGTTTAATGCAGGTTGTTTATAGCAAGGACAAAGGATTACAGTCCTTAAATCAAAGGCGACGTTGGTGTAATTATAAGCGCAGGCTGGTGTTGCAAAGAGGGCTGTAGGGAGAGGCTGTCAAAGGAGAAGAGCATCCAAAATATAGTAACCTCAAAAATCCTGGCTAATCAGTTTTCTGACGGGAGCAATCTGTTTCCCAGGTATTATTATTATATGGGGACTTTAAAGATAATAAATAACAATAATAGTCTAGTATAAGGAAGGAGAGAAAAGGGCAAATGCCATTCACCTCGGAAGCTGTGGTTGCTCACTGGAGTTCTCCGAGGAACATAATTTTCCTCAGCCCCGGCAAAGGACTCGATCCATGACAACACCAAGAACATCCCAGGAGCTGTGGTGTAAGCAATGAGATTGCCCTGAGTGGTGTTTTCATTAACACAGAGATATGGCCTGCAGAAACCACGTATCCCAGCGCACGCATCTCGAGCCAGAGAGCTGTTCTCTGCCATTGGCTGGGACCTGTGGTCCCTGTGGATTGCCTTATGCCTCAGGAAAGAGGGCAGGTGATACAGCACTTCCAGCACTCTGGTCTATCTCTGGACATCTACCAAAACAAAGAAGGGCTTGCTGAAGTAAGCTTGGGCTTATCAGAGTTGTACAGGGCATGAGGGCTTCTCTCCTGCAACAAGGCAGCCCAGCTAACGGACCCTGGCTAACAGATTATCAGCAGCATTTGAGTAATAGACTGCTCATTTAGTTTTAATACATTTTGCATAGAGAGCAATCAGCCTTCATCAGTCTTAGAGATGAATTGGCTTAGCCAGCTAAATTCTAAAGATATTAGTCCGACAGCAGCCACATAAATCATAACATTTTCTTAATGATGGTAAAATTAAAATATACTCTTGCTTTGAGAAACCAATGAAGCCTTCCTGTTTGCAGGCCAGATCCTCCTGCCTGAATTAAAAGGAAGCTTAATTGATGTGTTTTTAAACTAAACTCACAGCCCTACTCCTCCTGAGCATCTCTAGTGTTCCTTTTTTTGAAGTTAAATTAATTTATCCTGCCTCTCCCTGCTCCATCCTCTAATCTTCAGGAGTGTCAGTGAAGACCTTGGCTTGGTATTCATTGACCAGACTCCTGTGGGATGTGAGCAGGACATACACAGCATCACAGTTGAAGGCTTTGCCAGGTTAATTGTTTGTATTGCCCATAGTTCTTTGAGCTAGTCTGTCTCCCAGGAGAAAAGCTTGTGCTCTTCCTCTAACCAACAGACCAAGACCTCCTGTCCATCCACCTAGCCTAGCCAAACATGAACTTTTCCTATTTCTTGTCCTTTGTTCCTGAAGCTGGCTTGAAGTCCAGCATGCTTTTGCCAGCTAGTGTTTAACAGAAGGGAATCCTCCCTTTAGCTAGAAAGACCGTGATGTCGGTGTTAGGGGCAGGGCTGAAGACAGACTTTCAGCGCTACGATAATCACATAAGTATTGTGTGTCCAGAGCTCTTCAATGAGGGTATGTTGGGCTCTGTTAACTCTTTGTGTCGTAAGAGTTAAGGATAGCATAGTCTGACTAGGTCAGCTCATACATCCCCCAGCTGAGGCAGAGCTGGGTACGTTGTCCATCTTAAATGTTCTGTGTGATTCCTTGTGGGGCAGAACAGTTCTCTGGACCAAGGGGTCTTGCTCTTGGGAATGTTTTCCTGATGCTCCAGGCTAACCATTCTGTATCCTGCTGAGCTGTGCTAAGTGACCTTTCCTTCCTTGGCATCCCGCTGCTAGCACGGCACCCACCAAATAAACAGAACCATCTCCTGTCCCAGTGCTCTGGGCTGCCTTATCTTAGGGCTCTACCCTCTCCTTCTGCTTTTCAGCAGAGCCTGTGCAGGTAGTCTGTGCAGCAGAGCTCCTGGGAAAACCTATTTTAGTAAAGTTCTGCTCAAGTTAAGACTTTGGACCAAAGACTTGACTGAATTCCAAATACCTGATACCTTTGGCAGTCTGTCTTCTGCTAAAACAATCATTTTGTGGTCAACTGTAAAGATTCAGTTTCTGAAGTATGAAATTCACTGCTATGCAGAAACCCCAGCTCTAAGCCAAAGACCCTCAGGGTATAAGAAAGGGCAGAGATGTCTTCCAGTCCTTAACCTGTGCTGGCTATTTGCATAAGGGCGGGTTTTCCTTTTTCCTTAGCGCTCCTTTTGGATTCTCCAGATCAGGCTGGTTTTCTAGAAATCCTACCCTGATAGTCCTCTTGGTCCTTTGCTGGAGTCTTAATTGTAGTGGTAATACCTAGCAAAAGGACTAGGCGCTTCTTAGCATATATTGTGAAAGGCCCATTCCCCTGGGGTGCTCTATGGCATCCATACTCTGTTTTTTTGGCTGAAAATGATGTGGTGGAGAAGGCAGGTTTTCCTAGCAGATCCTGCATTGGGACTGTGGAGCTGCTGATGGGACATATTCAGTCATAGCTGAGTTAAGGTTAGCATTTTCGCTATTTGGGTATGTACATGCAGTGCTCCTGCCTTCAGAGGAATTAAGAAGTTCCAGATGGTGTCTCTGGTTGTCATT
Organism: Buteo buteo; assembly: GCF_964188355.1. Taxonomy (NCBI): domain Eukaryota; kingdom Metazoa; phylum Chordata; class Aves; order Accipitriformes; family Accipitridae; genus Buteo; species Buteo buteo. The sequence continues at coordinate 32,888,293 of NC_134180.1, forward strand.
TTTGTGTTGGGGCAGTGAACACTGTGGAAAAGATGGGCCTAATTTGGGAGATTGACATTGGGCTGTCTGTTTTGGGGAACTTCAACCTGTGGCTTATGGGAAGTAAGGTGACCATGGGACCTTCCAGTGAGCTCACCTCAGAGGCCAGTTTTAAGGTGGAGTAAAGAATGGCTCTTCCTTCAGGTCATTCCCAGCCCGGTGTTGCAGGCTTACGGTTGGTTTGGCCAAGGTTGGGGCCACTGATCAGTAGGTGGTGTGCAGGATGCTCTCACCTCTTGGCTATTCAACGGCCTGCTGGGCAGCTTGGGCTGGTGATGGTGATCCCTGGATGGAGATGTGAGCTCACCTTCCCAGGGCTGGATATGGAGGGACAGCCTACGACTGTGTGCAGCGAGGTGTTTGACACTGCGGTGTTGAGAATCGTTTATTTCCTGGTCTGTCTTCTAGCATTGCTGAGGAAGGAAAGTGCTTTTATTCGTTCTTGGATATATACGCAGGGCTTGGAAGCCTGTTCGCCCTGCCATATTGTGCCAACAGCGTTTGTGCTGCTTGTAATCTAATAAATGCTTGGTCTGAGCAGCTAGCACTCCTGCTAGAACCCAAATGAATGCAGAGGAAGGACCCTGCTAAGTGTATGCATTCTTCCTCTCCTGGCCAGCTCAGATTCCCTTTCATAGCTCACATCTGATGCTTCCTCTCTCACCTAGCCCCTTAGCTCCGATGTAAATGTGTGTTCACACTTCCGCCAGTCAAGTAACTGTGCTCTCTCTGTCTCTCCCCTTTGTTATAAAGCCTGCTCTGTAAATGAATCCCACAGGTCTGGGGCTCAGCAGGTAAAAGGAGAAGTGAGTCTGTTAGCGCATGAGTCTAATCAGGCCGGCTAAAGCGAATAAAGTAGGGCAGCATTGCACATTAGCCACTGTGTAAATGAGCCCTTTGATGGGCTGGGCACCGCGGGAGAGGGTTTGAAGCCAAGAAGAACTTTTGTTGTTAATTCAGTGACACATGGAAACTGTAAAACAGCGTGTCTTGCACACACACGAGAGAGAAAATAAAAGCCCTCACGACCAGGCTTTTCAATACCTGCCCTCGGACCTAGTCTGAAAACTTTCAGCCCCTGTCTCCCTCTCTTACCACTTGATTTTCCTTTCTCTCCCTTTCTTTTTTTGTTCCCCCTGCACTATAAAAAGAAAAGCTCTCTTGCCTTTTGAACTAGACGGCTGTGAGTGAGGGCTATCTCTGAGCTGTGTGGCTCTGTTACCTTTGTGTTCCAGATGAAACTGCCAAGCTCGGTGGGACAGAAGAAGATTAAAGCCCTGGAGCAGATGCTGATGGAACTCGGAGTAGGTGAGTAAAGGGGGCACGCGAGAGAGAAAGAGACACACAGAGCTAGCCTTTGTTCTCGAGATGGGCTATTTTTTCCCCTAGTAATACAGCCAGTTTCTTGAATAACAGTATGTGAATGGTTTTTAAAATATTTTATGTGTTTTAAAAAAAAAAAGAGAGGGTAAAAGCCAGAACAAGATGCACAGGGTTTTTTTTTTTTCCTCCCAGTAGAAAAATGTTTTAAAAGAGCCTTTGTTTCTCTCTTGTTTGGGCCTTTTCAACCATCAAGAGAGGCAGCACAGTATTAGGAAGGCAAATCTCAGCCTTGCTAGGAGAGGTACTTCTAAGTGTGTTAGTGACCACGGCACGCGCATTGTTCAGGGCTGCCCTGTCTTGCTTTCAAGCTTCGTTTCCTCTTAATTTACTGCTCACGGTGGCAAGTCCAAAATGCGTCTGGGACTGTTCATCCCCCCTTTATAGGTTGCATGCTGTGTGAAAATCTGGAGCATCTCTGCTGAAAGGCGAGTAAACACACATCCCTCACTCTTGAACTCCAGTGTCTTAGCAGCAGAAAGAAGGGTTCACTTAACATGTACAGTACCCGCTCGTAGCTAGAGGGGAAGAAGTGCAGCCCATGGCTAGCTGCTGCCCTCCATGCAGAGGGTACAGTTTGTAGGTACTACAGGTCCCAGCATGCAGTGTCCCTTGATTAGACACCTGATGATTCCTTTTCCCCCCACTGTGGCTGGGGGGATTTTTAAAAATAGAAAAAGAAAAGAAGAATTAAAAAAAAAAGCCTTATCGGTGATTTATAAGAGATGACTGAGCCTGCTCCCAGCACTGACTTCTGTTAACTCCTGTTAGTTTTTTTGGCCAACTGGTTTATGGCTTGATATGTTGTCTCAGAGAGTGTGTACACTTCTGAAGGCCTCCTGTGGCTGGTGAAAGTGGCTCAGCCAGGGTGGCTTCCCCTTTCTGCTTTAAAACTAAGGGAGTTACTGTCTTTGCTCGCTAGGGAAGCCTTGGGGAAGGATGTGAGTGCTTCTTAGAGCTCACTTTCCACGAGGGTAAGGAGGGGTTCCTGACTCCCCACTCCTGCCTTACAAAACACACGTATCTTGAGGGGTTCCTGGTGCTCCAGTCCTGCTGCGCCTTAGAGTGCAGAAACACACCTGGGCTTTGTGTGGGCCACTGCTGTATATCAGGACAAATGTGCAGACCTTCACCCTTTTCTCCTCCAAAACATGCAGCTCTTCCTGGCTCAGCGTGTGTGTGTGTGTGTGATGGGCTGCAGCAGAATGCATGGTGTGTGGAGGTGATCTGCCAGCCCCTGCTACAAGCAATTCAGGTCTGCATTAAAACATGTCTGTAACACAGCAGCAGAGCAATTCTCTGCCTCATTCATACCCTGGGAGGAGCAACAAGAGAGGCGAGGGAGCTCAGCCTGTCCACCCCTTGTTGGTGAAAGTGTAGGGAACAGCAGGAGCTCTTCTGTCCTCTGCAGCAGTGTGTGAGGACTTGCTCCCAAGACTGAGCTCCCTTCATATGACCTGGTGGGTAGTTCAGTTGTCTGGTCTGATCTGCATCTTCCATCTTCCTTCACTTGCTGAGTCCTGGACTTTGCAGGTTCACCCTTAGTCCTTGGCCAGAGCTGAAGGATAGCCTGGAAATTCAGGTCTCCAGCCCTTAGGGATGCCGGTTGCTAATGAGCCATGTGATGGTAGTGAGGCTCCTGGCGTATCTTTGTGGGAGGGAATGGGCAGCCAGGAGCTTTCTAGGGATCTTCTGTTGTAGGGTTCTGGGTCTGCTTGTTTAACAGGCCCTTTTTCTCCCTAGATCTCAACCCTATGCCCACAGAGGAGATCGTGCAGATGTTCAATGAGCTACGGAGTGACCTGGTGCTGCTGTATGAGCTGAAGCAAGCCTTTGCCAACTGCGAATATGAGCTGCAGATGTTACGGCACCGCTATGAGGCCCTGGCCAAAGCTGGCAGTATTGGCCCCCTCAGTGTGGAAGGCGCCCATCCAGATGGCCAGGCAGGGCTCAGCATCGAGGAGAGCAAGGGAGATGCCAAGGACCAGATCATTGATGTAGTAGGAGCACCACTGACCCCCAACTCGGTGAGAAGGAAGGTTGGGGGGGCAGAACAGGGAGCACTCAGGTCTCCGACGCAGATGCCCTGACAAGCGCTGGGGATGCTGCCCTGCTCTCCCTCCAGGTGTGCACGTCCAAGGGAGCACAGCACGCCTGTTCCCCCCAAGTCCCAGTGCTGCTCTCTGGGCTGTCTCCTGTGCTGGACAGTGTTCTTGGTGCTATAGGTGGGGTCAGCAGGGCTTTCTATATCCTGCATGCAGGCAGATGGCTTGACGTGGGTGCCACCGTGGACCAAAGCAGCAAGGCTTTGGGTGACGAGAGCTTGCACTAGGGCAGCAACAGTGATGTCAGTACAGCTGTAGGCCTGAGGCATTTTCCTTCTAGACAACAGCCCCATAAGGGTTGCTCGGCAGAGGGAAGTGAGTGGGGAAAGCAGCCTTGAGATGATGAGCCATGACCTACCCAAGTCCCTGGAGTCAGGCAGTAGCCCTGCCTGGAGCAGGAGGCTTGAGAAGGAGAGAGGTGTTTGAAGAGCAAAGGGGTGGTTTTTATACCCTATTTCCAGTGCCGGGAAAGGAAAGCCAGACCTAGGGGTTCTTCCACTGCGAGCCCTGTGACGATGTCCTGTGCGTGTACCTCTGCAGGATGCCAGTCACCAGCCTCTCCTTCCTGCCTCCATGAGAGCAGGCTGCTGAGCCCCTCACAACTGCCTCAGGACCAAGGGTAAGCCTGGGGATCAGCTGATGTTGCTTTCCCCTCTGTGCAGTCCCCTGGCACAGCTGAGCTGAACTGCCTGATAAAAGCTGCCTGTCTCCACACAGTGGCATCCCCGACGCCTCAGACATACTGCTCCCGGTAGCGGCACAGACCTTTACTTTCTGAAATGTATAATGTATTGCAGGATATTGAGAACATCTTATCTGTCAGCGGCAGAGGCGACACGTTAATCTGGACTTGAGTAATGTCCTATTTGATTGTGACAGTATGGAGTCATAAGGAAGCGTTCCACTGAGACAGGTTCATGTTTGCAAAGGAGTCTTCTGAATTTTTTTTTCCCCTACTGCATTCAATCTGAAATCTCACCCCTCCCTGTGGGTCTGGAGTGTCTTGGTTTGCAAACTTTCTGGGCTGATTCACAACACACTTGCTCTCCCTTGAGACTTTGCTTGTTGGGAAGGTGGGAGAGGTGGTGGTGATGGCGGTGGCAGTGGCTGCAGGAAGAGGGAGCCCATGTGTGTGTTTCTGACCACGTTGTTCCTCAGTGCCACCTCCTGGAATTGGAAACAAAGGGGTGGGCCCAGGCAGCACAGAAAGGGTTAAACTGACCTGGTCTCTGACATATTTGAAAGAAATATAATCAAGTTAATTCACTGCAAGGCAAATTCAGTACCTAAAGGGCCCCCATGTTAAATACAGCACTGACCTTTACCGGCTGATTACACAAAGACGACACAATTAGATTAGTCCAAGACAAAAGGTCAAGCACATTCACACTGTGACCATTTTATGCTACCTTTTGAGGGGGGGAAAAATTACATCCCGGCTGGAGGGGTATCTTGGAGAGAAGGGGAATGAGGCTGCTGTACCACGTTCTGCCTGGCTCAGGTATGTTTGAAGAGTCAGGCAGGGCCTGGCACTGTGCTTGCCCTGAACCTTTCCTGCAGTTCTGCGCAATGTGGTGGTGGGAGAGACCAGCAGTGTGTGGCCCTCAACTGGCTTTTCCAAGGATGAGCTGAGCTGAGTGGAGGCTGTGTGTTGGTGATGCTCCCTACCCTGCCCAGAGCTGGCAGGAGCAGCCCCAGTGCCTCTCGCTCAGCATCATGGCTAAAATGGGCCTCTGGAAGATCAGCGGGCTGGGGTCAGCTCTGAGAAGGGGGGTGGCTGGGGCAGTCGCTGTCTATTTGGCTGGTAGGGTGCATGCATGTGTCCCCACCCTGCACAGCGATAACACTGAGGTGTCCCAGGCCCTGGTGTGATGGAGACAGCGTGGGAGGCAGTGGGCCCAGGATACAGTGCCGAGAAAGCGGCCTGCCTCTGCAAGCACAGCATTTTTCCCCCACGCTGGGCCGCTTGCAGCAGGGGTAGCAATATTGGTAGTGCAAACAAGCAGCTCTCTGCAGAGCAAGCGCAGTAGTGCTTTGTAGTGGCCTTTCCCTCCCTCGCCTCCTACAGCCCTGGCGGTGGGCACTTGTGGGTGACACCTTGCCCTTCCCCTCACCGAGGCTGCTTCAGCGGTTTAACCCTGCCACGCCAGCCTTGAACTCCCGAGTTCAAGTGTGTGCTTTGCCACTGAGCTGCCAGGGGTCCTTGGGGGAATCATTTAATCTCCCTGCTTCAAATTCCTCTGAGTTGGAGAATCCCTTTGTGCTGTCTAGCACTGCCCGTCCATGGCACTCCACACGTTGGATTAAGCATGGATTAGTTCAGCCTCCAAACCAGCTGCTCCCCCTGAAGCCAGATTTGTTTCCCTGGAGAGAAGTATCTTGCTCCAGATGTTGGAGGGAGTGAGTGGCAAAGCCAGGAATAGGACTAGGAGTCCTGACTCCCAAGCCCTGCCTGGCATGCCTCAATTCCTTTCCAGGAATCGGAACGGATGGGCAAAGGCACACCAGGGTCTTGAGATACTGGTTGTGGCAACAGCTGGCTGCCACCATCCCCCTTGGCACGCAGCAGGGATGGGGGACTTTTCAGCAGGGTGTTTTAGCCCAGGTCAGGAGAGGTGTCTGGCTCTCTCAGCAGCGAGACCCCATGGGGCAGCGGGAAGCCTGGCACTGTTCTGGCCTGCTGTGTCCACTGCTTCCCTCCTACCCTGGCTGCCTGTCCACCCTTTCCTGGGGGCTGCAGTGCTCATCGCTGACCATTAAAGCTGAGCTGGGATCCCCCCCAGTGCCGTCTGCTGCTGACCCCGGTAGGGACTTTACTCGGGGCCTTCGGGAGGTGAAAGGTGAGCCGAACTCGGAACAAATTAGTTCCAAGCAGAAGTTCAGCCAGTTACTCCAGATTAGATCCTTTGATTTCCGCAACTCAGACTCCACTCAGTGATCTGTAATGAGTGACTCTCAGAAATCCTCACATTGCAGCACTTTGTTCCTGAGCTCACAAGTCAGCCCATTAATGGGTAAAGGAAAGGACCTTGAGTCTAAGAAGTCTCGGGTTCAGAGTCAGAATTATTTGACTTTTAAGCTTCCTTTATCTGAACTCCTGCTGACTTCTTGTTTTCTGAGCCTGTTTGAAAGCTAGAAGTTACATTGTTAAGATCAAACATTCTCTCTTTCCAGATGGAGTTACAATATCTGTCTTTTATATATATATATATATTTTAATATATATATAGTGTATATATACCAGGGTGTATATATATTCCTCTCTTTTTTTTAAATCGTTCTTTCCATTAAAAGAAACTAGACTTGTAGGCTCTTGTAAATTATAATGTAAAACATTTTTTTTAACCAGACAGTTCCCAATTTTGCCCAAGGCAACTGGAATAGCTGCGCCACAGAAGGCAATAGGAAGGTGATTAATATGAATTTGTGACATATTTGAAAGATGGGTCTTTTGCCATATAAAGATTATCAAACACATGTGCTCTTCCCCATTAATTCCGCAGCCCTCCCAGGAAAGCCACAAAGCCCAGCTCCTTTGTTTCCAGGGTGGGTTTTTGTTTTTTTAAATGTACCTTTCGGTCCCCTTGATTACCATGTATTTGATTTTTATAGGGCATCTGTTCACACTGCTGTGTGGGTTCTCTGGCCCTTTTATTTCCCTGTTAATCGGATCCTGCGAAGGCAGCCGTGCCAGGGCCTCTGACGAAATCCGTGTGTGTGTTGTATTTAACTTTTAGCCGTGCAAATTCCATGCTCTGTTTGCCCTTCGCCCAGCGCCCAGCGGGAACTGGGGGCTGCCTTCCCACCGGAGGAGGCAGCAGGGCCTCCCACCACGCGCGCTGCCGCACGCGTGCGGGACCGGCAGGGCTGGAGGAACAGGGATGGGCAAGCCTGGTTCATTTCGGAGACCCTGTCAGTGCTGCCTTGTCCATCCCCTGGGTGCTTGCCAGCCAGGGCAGCGGCTCTGCAGGCCTTTGGGGACAGGGATGGCTGCAGGGCTGGGCATGGCGGGATCCTGACTGCAGTCACTGCCTGTGCAGCGGGTGCCGCAGCACCGGCCTCCACCACTGCCTGTGGTGCACTGTGGAAAGCGGACTCGATCTCATGCTGTGCAGCGGGCACCCCAGGGCTTTGGCACCACGTGTCCCTATGGCACCCAGTGCCCTATGGCATGGGGTACCTGGTGGCTCTGGCGTGCCTGGGGCACCCCGCATGCAGAGCCTGGCTTTGGGTGCTGAACCTGCTGTGGTCTTGGCCATAGTGTCCGTGCAGTGCCTAGCACAGAGTCTCACCGCAGTGCAGTGGTGGGGCTAGGGTCCTGTTCTCCCTTTGGCGCGAATGGCCCCATCTTTCCAATGGCCGGATTCAGCCCTGCAATCTTGTCTGTGAAGGGTGAGGCTCGCCAGAGCCCACTGGTCTCGCTCGGGTGTATCTGCGCACTGCCCAGAAAAAAGGTGGTGGTTTTGAGGAGCTGTAGTTCTCTGTCAGCCTCCTGCTCTGCTCCTGGGCCGCTTCATGGCACGTTTTGATGGTGGAGGAGGGTTTCCCGGCTCTGCTCTGTCCCACGCTGAGCATCCCCAGTGCAGCTGGCTGTAGTGCAGAGCTGCTCTGCCCCTCTCTCAAGGCCCTGCTCCTTAGGGCTTGTTGCATGCCAGCTTGCTTGGTCAGGGCTCCTGGGGCCACGGGGTTGTTCCAGAGCTCAGCCCCATTCTCCTGCTCATTCCCAGACCCTGCACTGCGAAGATGACTGTCCCAAAGCTTTGTCCGTGTCAGGGAGGTGCCATCCCAGCCCCTCATCTCTGCTGAATTAGCTCCATCCTGCCCATCGTGCAAGGACCTGTCTCTGCCTTCAGCGGGGCAGATGGCAGTGTGGTCCATTGGGCGCTGCCAGTTGTGGTACCGGAGCCCCGTGGCTGGCCCTGGGACAGACTCCGGGACAGGCGGTTGTGTTTTCCGTGTGACCCAAGCACTCTCACCTGTTGACCCTGCTTTTTCTTTTGTTTCCCACCTCCCTCTTGGAGCAGAGAAAGCGAAGGGAGTTGGCCTCCAGCTCCTCCTCCGTCAAGAAGGTGAAGAAGCCGTGAGCCCCCTGCGCTGGGCAAGGAGGAGGTGCAGAGCTGTGTGCAGGGTCAGTGCCGTCCTGTCCCAGAGCCCCCAGGGACAGCTGGCTGCCTGCAGCGATGGGGCAGGACAGGGGCCTTGCTGGGGCAAATGATACAGCTCTCCAGAGAACAGCGGGAGCCATCCTCTGCCCAGCACCATGGCCCCAGCCTCGTGTGACCTCCAGACACCTGCAGCAGGTGCTGGAGGGTGGCCCTGGGGCCTTGCTGGGCTCTGCCAGTGGCCACTGTTCTGCCCAAGGCTGTGCATGGCTGCCCCATGGCCGCTAGTGCTAGCTGTGGTTTGTTCTGGTGGTTGTTTTTTGGGGTTTTTTTTACATGCCAGATTTTTCTGAGCATCCCTGTAAATACAGAACCCATCACTTGTACTGGAGCAGAATCATCATTAGCTCTGGTGAGCCCGCAGGGAGCAGGAGGAGATGGTGTGAGATGTCTTGCCTCCACCCTGGGCAGGCTGGGTGCTACTAGCCATACTGGGAGCCCTGGCTGCCGGTGGCTCTCCCTGAGCCAGTCTGCCTCGGTCATGGGATGGCAGCGGGGGTTGCTGTAGCCCCTGGTACCTTCGGGGCTGCCAGGCCCTGTTCTGGGCTGCTGCAGTGCTGCTTGTGCCAGGCTGGGGAGCTCCCTCCAGCGTCCCACATGCCTGGCCCTCATGTAGCTGCTCTCCTCTGGCAGCTCTTGTGTGCCCCATGCCTGCAAGCACTGCCTCACCTGGGTGAGGGGATGCCCCTGCCGGGAAACACTGGTGTTGTCCCCAGCACTCCGTCAGGCCCGGTTCCTCCTCCTGCTGCTCTACCCAAGGCAGGCAGACACCTCTGGCTTCAGTCTATGGTGAAAGGGGCCCCTGGTCCCTGTGTCCTGTGTTTTGCAGGGTCTTGGGGGGGCTGAGGCATCGCTGAAATCAGCAATGGGAGCCTGGATTCGTGCACTGCCTACTGTGGGCACAGGTGGCCCCGGCTGCGTGCCCTGCTCCGGGCTGCTGCCCCGCTGCCTGCTTGCCCACCCCGCGTCCCCTCTGCCTGCCTTTCAAGTGTAACTGGCAATCGATCCGCCGTGACAACGTCCTCTGAGTCACATTCTCGCCTGCAGGAGTAAAGGGCAAAGGCCAAGTTCTTAGTTTTCATAGAAAACTAATTAGACGACTCCATCGAAAATAGGTCAATAAAGCTGATCGGGGCTGCACAGAGGGAGCCATTAAAACCCCCGTGACCTTTGCCTGGAGCAAGTGGGCTGGGGCTGCCCCTTCCCTCCAGGAGCTGCCCGCTCTGTGCCAGCTGGACGGCTGTGTCCCTGTCACCTGGCGGCACCATCCAGGTCCCTTGGGCGCCTGGATGCGGTAGCGGTTCCTGCATGGCCGGGTATGGCTCCTGCACATCATGGTGCTGCACTCGTGCTGGCTCTGCTGCCTGGGCAGCAGTGCTCCAGTGCCCTGGGCAGAGCCACGCTGGCTCCAGCCTGTAGCGGAGATACTCAGAAGTGCGGTAGCGGCCGTGCAGGTAGACTGTGCCAGGCTGCAGGGCAGCGTGACACATGCCAGTGGGATGTGGTGGTGGCTGTCACCCTGCTCCGGGCAGAAGGCTGCACTGGGGTGCACCCATGGGTGCACCATGGAGAGCAGGGCAGTGCTCCCAACAGCAGGAAACCCGGACCTCCCTTTCACAGCCAAGAAGTTTGCCTTTTCGGGGAGCATGGACAAGGTGGGCTGCCATATCCCAGGGAGAACAGCTCCACTGGTGGGGCACCCTGCTCCCACATACCCAGGCAGCACACCCCCGCCTCTGCCCACCCCCCCCCCCCCGTACACACTCGCACATGCATGGGCACAGCCCGGGCTCCTTTACCCCCAAACTTTATTCATGTGGCACATTTACAGCAAGGATTGGAATAACTAGACAATGAAAATGCTGGGTTTGCATTATCGGTTGGTTTAACTGGAACACCACACACCATGCAGTCATGTACCGCCAAGTTCAGTGCCTGTATTGCCCTTCTGGCTGCCGTCACCGGCTTCGCTCCAGGCCATGCACGCACGGGCCCGGGGCTGCAGCCTCCCTGCAGGTCAGCGCCCGGACGAGGGCTCCATTCAGCAGGGCCCCGGGGCTGGGTGACACCGGGGGGATGCGCGCCCTCAGCCTGCCCCACGGCTGCCCCCCAACCGCCCTGGCCGGCTGGGAGCCCACCCAGCCGGAGGGGACGTGCTCGGCAACTCTCTCAGGCAACAAGCCAGCTGCTGCTGAGCGTCCGCGGGGACCCGCGAGGGGCACGGCACGGCCCGCGGGGACCGTGGGCACGTGGGGAGGCCAAGCCTCGGCTCGGGAACCGAGGGAGGCCGGACGGGGTCGGAGGGGAGCGGGGTCGGGGGCCCGGGGGCAATTTGCAGCTCCCCTGCTCGGGTACCTGCGGGCCGGGGGCCAGCGCGCGCTGGCACGTCCACCGCCGGCAACGGACGCGGTGCTGCGGCGGGCCCGTCCCCGGTGGAGCTGGGAATCGGTCGGCGGGGCCGGGGCAGGGCTGGGCATCCCACCCAGCCCCGCAAGAGGCACGAGCAGATGGGACGGGGACGGGATGGGACGGGGCTCTGCGCGGACACTGTCACCTCCCTCCTGCCGCCTGCCTGCCCGCCGGGCCCCCGCCCCACTGAAGGGAGCCCTCCGGGGCCCCACAGCCCACGGTGGGGCTGCCAGGGGCTCTGCAGCGGAGAATACAGGCACTTCACCTTGAACATAAAGAGACGGATCGCGTTTGTCACATACAGGAGTCAGAGAGGGGTTAGTGTTGACTCAAAAAGGGGAACAGGCGCTCGGGGGAGAGGCGGGGGGGGCTGGCGGGGAGGGCAAGGGGCCGTCTCGACGCTGCTGAGCCTCCGTGAGCGCCGCCCGGGCGCGGGCACGCGCCGGCCTCGCTGCAGCAGCCGTCGAGGCCTGAAAACATAAAACCAGAGAAAAGAAAGAAGGGAAGGCGGGGACGGCCCATGCCGGGGAAGAGATGGGGGATGCTCTGGCTACGGGGCGGGAGAGGGAGGACGGGGTGGGATATGGAGGGAGGGACGGAAATCGGGAGCCAAAGAAAAAGAACAAACTACGAGTCTAAAATGTGGTGCAAGCGCCCTACGCGGCTGTCCGCTAGCATGGCATAATGTCCGGAGCAGCCCAGAGAGGGAGTCACATCAGGTCTACACAGATTTGCCTTCCCATATATACAACCTCTACTGGAGTTAACAGCTGAAATTGAGATTTTTTGTGTCGGTTCCTCTGGCCTCGGTTGCCGTTTTTTTTTAATGCTGGAGCCCGTCCTCCCCGCCTCGCCGGCGCCGGGCGCATGCAGCCCTTGCCTGGCTTGCCTTGGGGATCAAAAGGGTTTGGAGGTCTGCTTGAAGATGAAGCCTCTATGGGCCAGTGTCTTCATGATGTTGGCGATGTTCTTACAGTCGTCTGCAGAGAAAGCACAGAGATGCCGGGTTAGAGCCACGATCCCACTGGGAGCTTTTGGATCAAGCTCCGAGTCCCACGCTGGGGCTGTGCCTGGAGCTGCACGGCCCCCCTCTCTGGGGGACGTGGGGGGCTGTGCAGCTCCAGGCACGCAGCCCCTGTGTCCCCACCAGTCTAGGCACTCTGTCCCAAGTGCCTTGCAATGGTGTGGGGTGAGCGCAGCATCCCCAGCACTGGCCACCTGCATCCCACTACGGCCTCGTGCTGCGCTGGGATGGATCCATGCCCAGGATCCGGAGGCTTGCCTGGGGCAGTGGCATCGCCCAGGCTGCTGGCGAACACATCCCCGTGTCCTCCAGGCCCGAACTTGCCCCACAGCCCGTGGGGAGCCTGTGGATGGGGAAGGCAGCGTTCCTGCAAGCTGGACCCACGCTGGCCCCCAGCTCTTGCCAGCGGCTGCTTCTGTGCAAGCCCAGTGCTGGTCACCGCAGCCTCCTCTTCCAGCACCCCTGTCCCTCGGTGGCACTGGCCAGTGAAGGGGCTGTCCCCGCACTGGGATGAAGATAGCGGGTGATGCTGGAGCTGCCCTCCACCAGCCAAGCGGGGTCCTCTCCTTCCCCTCACCCTCCTTAGGCAGGGCCTGCGTGGCACCTGCTCACCGCTGCGGTTCGGGGTCATCCCCGTCCCCGCCAGAGCCAGCCCTCGGTGCTGCCCCACGCCTGCTGGCCCAGGCTGACAAGCAGCGGGTGGCCGGGCCGGCAAGCCGCAGCCATCCCCGGTGCAGGGCCGTGGTCGAAGCGGGTGCCGGGGGCCGGCCGGCAGCACCGCGGCCGCCAGAGCGAGCGGTGGCAGGGCAGCGAGCCGGGGAGGGGGAAGGCTCCGGCTGATGTTATTTACCTGGGACTAAACGCAGGCACCGTTTGCTAAAATAGAAGCCGGGCTTAAATTGATTCCTGGTGTCTATATTTCATGTTGAAAATTGGCTTGTAAATCCATGTTTTGATCTATGAGGGCCGTCTCCTTAAGAAAAAGCAAGAGTAAATGTGTAATTTCTCCCTTGACAGCACACGGCGCAGAGGCGATCCTTCTTCCCGCTCCCCTCCGTTTCGGGACAGCTCCACTCGTTCCGATTACCACTCTTTCTTCCTCGCCCCACGCCTTGATGTCTCCATTTCATTACCGCCCGCCCATTTATCAAGCTGTTACCGTAAGGGTGACTTTGCCCACTTGCGTGTGGCAGCGGGGCCCGGCTGACACGGGGAGAGGGTGCCCCGGGAGGGGGGGGGGGTGCAGGCAGGGCCCCCCTCTCCTCGCCGCTGCTGGATGGATGTTGTGGTGGAGGGAAGGCTGCATCATTACTGATGTGTAAATGATAAAGAAGCCTCCACATCCATCTCCCAACTGTAAATCCAGGGAGTGCTTTATAATCAAGCTACAGCGATAATAATGTGAAATTAGGTCTCTCTATCAACGGGAGGAGGCCTTTTAATCACGGCTTAAAGGGTGCAAACGCTGTTTATCATAATTGAACTGTATCCGGGCTAATTGTGGCCATATTTCACTGTCTAGGAGACAGCAGGCTGCCTGCTGACAGTGCCGCGTGCCGGATTGAGGGCCCTGCGCAGACGGGCAGCACTGCCCTGCTGCCAGGCGCCTGCCTGCGGGGACGGGGCTGCCAGGCTGCCTTGCCGCTCCCTGCCAGACCAGCAGCCCTGCCCAGCACCGCTGCGCCCGGTGACCCAATGGCAAAGCCATCACCCGTCGCCCAGTGTCGGTCGGAGGCGCAGGGGGCTTCGCCCGCACGCAGCTCCCCAGGGCACTGCCGGCAGCTGCCGGGGACCCTCCTGGCTGATGGCCGGCAGTGGGAGAGGCAACGTCTCCGTCAAAGCCACGTGCCTCCCGAGTGTCCCACCAGGCCCTCTCATGGCACCCCTTCCCCTTGCTGGTGTGCCAGGCTGGGGATGGGAGCTGGGCATGAGGACAGGCTGATGAAGGAGGGGTGTCCCAGCTCCATGAGCTGGTGTGGGGGCAGAGATGAGCCTGTCTCTCTGTGCCCCTGTCCTCTCCACTGGCCGAGGTGGCACCGATGGCTCCAGAAGGGCCCTGGAGATGACTGATGTCCTGCCCAGCAAGCCACAGTGCCAGCTCCTACTGCCACTTGTTCCTGCTCAAGCAGGCCCCTCGCCATCCTTTGGACCCCCTGCTCCATCCCTCTTGTCCCCCCCGGCCAGCTGAGCCCCCGGGAAACCAGCACTAGACCTGCCCCTGGAGTCAGCTTCCAGTGGGACCGAACTGGGAAATGGAGGCTCGAAAGCCAGGGAAACCGAGGCAGGGGGAGTGCCACCATCTGCGGCCAAAGTACCCCCCAGCCCACAGCCAGCCCTGGCCTGGTCCCCCAAAAAAGTAACAGCAAAGCAAATCCTGGCTTCTGAGCTGTCTGGCAGGCGGCTTGGATTTGAAAGCACAGCCCCAGCCCCTGCCCTTCACACTCCCAGGCATCCCGCTGCCCACCTCCCTGCCCGCAGCATCGCCCTGGGCTGGCGTGGGCCACCGGGACTTGGCTATTGCTCCATATTCCAAAAGGGGAACTGCGCAGAGACCTGGGGAGCGGCCAAACTGGCGGCGAGACCCCATGGCACCTCCTGGGACTCCAGAGCTGGTCCCTGGGCAGACCCTCTGGGACCGCCGGCTGCTTCCTGAGCCCCACCAGCCGTCTCCCCAAAGCCCTGACGAGCTCTTGTGCCAGGTGCCAGCGCTGGGAGCCACCCTGGGCTCCGGGCTGCCGTCCTGCAAAGCCGGTGAGTCAATGCCACCCACATGCCCATGCTGGCAGCATCGTCCTCGCTGTCCCAAATGATGCCACGGCCCCCTGGCAGCGGGAGCGCCAAGCTCGTCATAAGTCATTTAGTGAGACTCATTCCAAATCAGAGCTAAGGTAAACACGCTTATTATAATTATCCATGTAAAAAAAAATCAACAACAGCAGAACAACTTTCTAATATGCAATTACAGCCATCTATTGATTTTACAATGTAATCCGCTCCGATTGATTTAATAACACAATTATAGGCTGGCTCTCGGGATATTAGAGTGGGAGATTTTCATAAACTCCAAAGCAAGAAACTAAGCGGCTTTTAAAACAACACAGTCAGATGGCTGTTTGGGGAATTATTAGCAATATGAAATCCTCTAAATCTGGCCGTCGTTACCTTGTGAAAGGAATTTCTATTACAAAAATGGCAATTGACAGCCTAAGAGAGCGCAAACAGGATTGCTTTGCTGCTCTTTCAGTGCTTAATCCATCACAAAGGTGACCACGGGGTGGGGGACGAGCCGTGTCCGAGGCAGGTGGGGGGACACGGGCAGCCCTGCCCACCCTGCGCCCCCCAGCCTGGCTCTCCCTGGGGGGCAGGGGGCCGTGGCGGGGCTGCCCCGGCACCCAGGCTGGCACCCACCAGCCCCATCCCATCAGGGTGACCCTGCCCGGGGCTGTGGAGGCTGGCAGGGTGCAGAGTCCCCCACGATCCCTATCCCAGCGCACCCGGCTCGTCCCGGTCCCGGGCACCCCCAGGGGCCGTCGGGGTGCCTGCCTGCGTCCCCAAGCCTGAGCAGGGGGACGGGGTGAAGGTGGCCCCACGCCACGGGCCGGCACGGCTCTGCGGGGGCTGCACAGGCGCGCGCACGCACGCGCGCCCCTGCTCTCCTCGCGCTCGCTCCCTCAATGTATTCCCGACTTTATGGGCACATTTTTCTTGTCAAGCTGACAGGGTTGCTAAGTGGATTTCTCCCTGATATGCGGACGGATTATCACATTACTCCAATGTCCTACACAAACATATTACTTTATATTCAATAGCCCTAATGAATATAAACTGCTTTTTCTTTTTTGGGGGTGGGGGGTAATCTATAGATTTTTAATGAGGGCACTATTAACTCCCTCCTCTTTAAAACAGACTTAGGTGCAGCCTCTGAGTAGAAAATCAATGGTGTTATTGTAGGAATATTGTATATTGATATTGTAATAATAAGATGCAATTGATTTAGGGGTGTTGTGTGGTGTGTGTGAAAGGGGTCAGCCTGGGGTTATCCTGCCTCCTGCCAACGGAGCGGCGGCTCTGCCCTGCCTCCCTGCCCCTCGCCTTGTCGTGCCGCTTCCCAGCATCGCCCCGTGTCCCCCCATGGTGGCCCCAGGACGGCCGGGGTCGAGCTCCCCCCGAGGTGCTGGGTCCCGGCTGCCTCCGGGACCCTCCTTGGCCAGGCTGCCAGTGCAGCGCGGGGTGACGTGCCGCCCCAACTTCCCCTCGCCCCGGCTGGCTTAGTTCCACCGGCTTTTCACCCTTCCTCCTGGTGTTTTAGCGTTACCCACTGCAATACCGCATCGCCTCGACACCCAAGTCATGGCCCTCTCTGCGTCTTGCCAAGCTCTCGCTGCAGTGACAGCCGAGGACAGCAGCACGTGCACAGGCATGGGGCAGCCGGAGCCCTCTTTTAATTAGGGCCGGAGTTTGCCACCGTTCAGCACCGCTGGCTGCCCTCGTTCTTGGAGGAGGACAGACATTCCACCTCTGCCGGCACAGAGGCAGAAACCCCTCAGCCCATGGCGCTGGACTCACCGCCCAGCCCGTGCCCTCCCTCCGGCCGTGGCATAGCGGCACCGCCGCGAACCCAGGACGAGCTCAAGGATTTTGTCAGCAGGAGGCTGGACCACAGCCCAGGCGTGATGCGGCTGCGCCACAGGAACGGGCTGCCAGGAGGAGGGATGCTCGCTCCGGGAGAGCGTCACCTCCGCGCCCACCCCAGGCACCGGGGAGAAGGGAAGGGGCCGCGTCCCCACGCGTGCCGCCCTGCCGGCATTTCCCCCACCTCCCCATGGGACCAGACCCTCCGGACGCCACCGCCACGGGGGCTCAGAGGGCCGAGCACTGCCGCGACCGCCGTGCGCTGGGCCGAGACGCTCGCCGTGCAAGGAGCGAGCTTTTCAATCCCGGCGGCCGCCCGGGCGGGCTGTGGGTGGTTGGGGGAGCACAGGGCCTCCCTAAATGTGCTCATTTGGAGGCAGCCCCGCCGCACCTGTGCTATGGCCGGGAAGACGGATCACCCCCGGCCCGAGCTGAGCAGGTCCATATTTAAACTGTCCCCATGCTTTATGGGCTGTACAAGAACTGATGCTCAGGCGACGAGGGGCCATTTGTCAATGTTCTAATGGCAGATTACTGTTAATGAATAATATCACTGCTGCCTTTGTATAACAGCTCCCTGCAAAGCGGGAACAGGGTCGCCCAGCCACCGCCGCCCTTCGTCTCCCCACTGCCGACCCCGGGTGACAGCAGGTGGCCTTGTGACCGGCGGGAGCCGTGCGGTCCCCACGCAGACCGGCACTGCCACCAGTGTCCCCAGCAATCGCAAAGGGGAGCACTGGGTGCTGGGTCCCCCCCGTCGGGCTGTGCTGCTGCCCCTGAGCCAGCATGTCCCCAGGAGGTGACAGCCAGCAGGGGCAAGGAGTGACAGCGTTTGCCTGGCACAGGGAGCCAGGGTCTCGCAGCCGCTCACCCTGTCCGTGCCGGAGCTGGGAGGGAGCTGTGTCTGCTCTGCTTCCCTCCCCACCATGACATGCTGGGTGAGGTGGGGACACCGGGATGCCTGGCGACAGCGGTGACAAGGACATGGCAGAGCCCAGAGCTCCCAGCCCGAAGGGATCCGTGGGGACACCGGGGGTGGTCCTGCCGGGCTGCTCCCAAATGAATGGCCTCATAACCCTGCACGCGGGGCGAGGGGCTCTGTGTGCCCTGCACAGCCGGCAGGTATATTAGGTGGAGCTGACAGCGACACGCAGAATATTAAGAATAACTTACCTCATTATCTGCAATTACGTTACTGCCACACACCTCATTTCTTCACGAAGAAAAGAAAATTAGTTTTATATTGACTTCATCCCAGTGCCTCCCCTGCCTGCCCCGCCACAGAGCGCCCGCATGGGCTCTGAAGGGGGTTTGGACACAATCAATACTTGTCCTTCCCCTACCTGTTGCTGTCCCCGTCCCAGGGGGATGGGACGCTCGTCCCACCCCCTGCACACCGAGGTCAGCGAGGCCTCCAAATCCGGCTCACCTTAGCAGGGATGCTGGAGTGGGGAGGGCCAATCTCTGGCAGTGCCCAGGACTGCAGGGAGGTGACACTGCCCCGTGTCCCCGGGAAGCAGCTGGGCAGACAAAAGCAGAGCAGAGGGGACCCGTCCCGGCGTTCAACCTAATGCCCCGGGCACCTGCTTCCTCCTGCCCAAGCTGGCCACCATCACCCCATGGGTGACGGGACGCTTCGTCCCGTCCTCTGTGCTGGGGACTGCTCTTCCCATCTTGTGCCCCTTGCACTAGCCCCGTCCCAGAGCAGACAGAGCTGGGTGTCTGGGGACACAGCACCGCAAGGCACCCGGCTGCTGAGACACCCGCCAGCCCCGCAGGCTGCCGGATGGGCTGGCATAGGCGATGTCGTGCAGGGACACCCCAAATCAAGGGGCATCCCAGCTGGAGGGGGTGGCTGAGCTCTCTCGCATCAACCCCAACAGCTCCTAGAGCCCACAGGCCCCAGGGACCCCGACATTGCTGGGACCAAGGGTGGCACAGGGTGCGCTCGGTTCGTCTGCCAGCCCCTGCGACCGTCCCCTCCCATCCAGCATCCTCGCAGGCCGGCAGGCATCCCCGGGCAAACAAAGCGAGCGCTTCCATCGCCCCGCTCCTGGCTGCGGCTGCTCACCGGCCGGGAGGGAAGGGGAGCAGCGTGCGTGGCAATACAGGGAAAAAAGCCAATTTCATCTTTATTAGAAGGAGATTTCTCTTTTAGTAATAAGCACACTTCAAATAATTAGCGTGTTTTACGTAATAATGAAATTATGGAAATGCAGGCCACTTATTCAAACAAGTCACCATTACCATATTTTTAAATATTAGACTTAATTAGAGTTTATCACTTCAGAGAAGTACGAGGAGTGGAGATTTTTTTTCCTTTACAAAAAAAATCCTCATAAAGTGTTTATTAAGAGCGGGTAAGAAGGGGATAATGATCTGTTTGGAAATTAAGGCAATCAAACATTTAATGCTCTGCACTCCTGTAGGCAAAAGCATTCAAATGAGTCAATTATACATCCATTATCCAGGCACGATTAAACAAGGCAGGACGGGGAATTTGTCCTCCGCATCACGCGATTGTCGCGAGGACTTATGTCCACTTAAAGGCAGCTAATAAAACACTAAACTTGGGGAAGAAGAGGGAGGACTGAGGAAAGGGAAGACAAGGGAAGAGAGGCGGCGGGTCAGTGAGACCGCAGAGGGACGAGGGTGGGAGGTGGGCAAGGATGGAGCCGTGTCTGCATCCCAGCCCTTCATAAATCAAAGTAATTAAGTTAACATGAAAATCAACTTCACCATCCCGTTAAATTACAGCATTTGCATATTAGGACTCCAATGAAGTAGGTAGCGGGCGAGGGGGGCGGGAGGGGAGGAAGGAGTCGGCGGGGGGGGTCAGGGGAGAAGGATGGGGGGGACGCACACCAAAAAGGGAACCATTTATTACGGTGAATAACTAATTTCAGAATTTATAGCGCTGGATTTTCGTTCCCGTGCCATTTATATTACAGAAGGAAATTAAGGGGCGGGCAGGAGGCTGGCTGGACATCTTTCTGCGTTATTGCTTGTCTGCCATTTGCAAATCATTATTAATTGTGGCCCGTGTCGCTGGTGCAGCAGGGCAGGGTGCCTGGACAGCCAGAGCAGACACACATATCTCTTCATCAGGACCCCAGCCGCTAGCCCTGGAGAGCCAATTACCCCTCCCTGATTGGTATCAGATAAGGAGGGAATTTTTACAAATTAGGGAATAAATAGAATTTCCACACGTGGAGCAGGGAGGGCTTGAGAGGCAGTAATGAAAAACGATACATCACCATCAGCCAGACAACCCTATTCATACGCCGATGCATTACGCTCACTACTCATAATCCCACCGAGTGACAGACAGCCGCCGAGCCGGCCGAGCCGGAGGGGAGCGCATCCCACCGGCCAGCCCGCTCCGAAGCACGGCCTCCAGCCGCCGGCACCCTCTCGGCAGCCCGGGGAGGTCTCCCCTCCGCCGCCTCTGCCGCGGCCTCGCCGGCCGCACGCCGCCTGCTCGGCATCGCTCGGCCGTGCGGGCGGTGGGGACAGACCTCCTGGCAGGGGTGACGCCGCACTGGAGCCGTCCCTGCTCTGCTGCCCGCAGGAGGAGCCCAGCAGGACAGGCCTCCAAACTCGGCTCCGAGTTTGGCAGCTGGAGTCAGCAGACGGGCACCCAAGCCCCTCACCCGACTCCTGTGTGCCTGCGGGTAAAGCACGCCTTCCCCAAAATTATCCAGCCCAAACCGTGCCCTCAAGAAGACCCCCCCCCTTGCTTGGTGGCTCACGGCAGTATCCTACTACTACAAAATCTACCTAATTTCCGGCAAGGATTTGCCTTTTTGTACTCTTTGGCCCTCAAATCAGCCCCCCGGCTCTCAGCTCCGCTGCTCAGCCAGCCCTGGGTCCCCCCGCACGAGCGGGGTCCCTGTGTCACCTCGTGAGCGGTGCTAGGGCTCGAGGACAGGCAGCACCGGCTCTGACCAGCTGCAGGAGCAAAGAGTGTGCTCCTGCGCGGCTCTGCTCCACTGGGAATAGGCTCGGGTTGGGACACCTCCGTCCCCCCCGTCAGCCTGCTGCCAAAGCAGCCCCAACACCAGCCCTTGCCCACGGCAGACCCCAGAGCCACCAGACGTCTGTGTGCCCCTGAGCCAGGGCATCCACTTTCAGACCCCGGCAGCTCCCCGTGGCAGCACGGTCCTTTGCCCTGGGCTGTGACGGAGCTGGATGGCCCCGGGGACACAGCCGGCACCCAGCCAACGGGGGTCTGGCACACGGCCGGCCTCGGAAAGAGCAAATCCTGGAAGTGTGAGGACCCCACTGACATTTGGGAGCCCAGTTTGCGCCGTACTCCCCAGCCTCGGAGCTGCGCGCCTCTGCGCCCGTAATTAGCTCTCCCTTATGACAAGCACGTCACTAAACAAAATGCTCGGCAGGAGATCAATCTTGCCTGTAAGTCACGCAGCCTTTAATTTATTCAGCATACAATGTCGCTCCACCGCTGGCTTCCTGTAATTTATACCGTACACTGTCGTGTATTATTTAACTCGTCCAAGTGTTTTACAGCTCGCCTGAAAGTCGCCGTGCAAAATAAAGTCATGGTGGGGCACTGGTGAGGTGCAGGGAGGATGTAAGCTGTCCCCTTGCTCCGGGGCTGGTACGGGACCCCTGGCCTGGCTCGGTGACAAGGTGACGGTGACAAGACCCTGCAGAAGTTGGTGGCCCTCTCCAGAGCTCTGTGGGTGGGAACGGGAATAGGAATGGGAGGTGGGTCCCCACAGGAGCCCAGTAAACCGCTGGCTCCAACGCTGGTGCTTCCTTAGAGGAGGAAAGGATGGCAGCAGTGGGAAGAGGGCAGCAGGACTGCTGCCTGCTGGGGCTGGGGTGCCTGGGGAGACCCAGCTGGACTTGGGGACGGGACAGGGCAGAGATGCTCTCTGCACTCCTCCTCCCGGCTGTGCTGGATGCCAGGGATGGCCAGGCTGGTGCCTGCCCGTATCTGCAACACGGATGGAGGATTCCTGCCCACAGGTGCTGCTCAAACACAGCCAGAGATGCCAGAGCAAAGTGCGGTGAGGGAGGAGGCTGGGAGCCCCACAGGGTGCTCAGCAGATGCAACAGCCTCATCTCCTGGACCAGCCTGGGCAGACTGTAGGGCTGTGGGCAGCTGCCAGAAGGGGACGGGACAGGCAGGGGAGGTGAGCGGGCAGCAGCTCTGCCGGCGTGCCCAGCCCCACCAGTACCAGAGCAAGAGAGAAGTCCAGGGGACGGGTGGGAGACGTGATGCTGCTGCAGCAACACTGCCCGGCCCACGGCCCATCGCCACCACGGCTCTGCCTTTGCCCTGCCTGCGCAGCCAGGACCATCGCTGCCACCGGAGCGGGTCCCTGGGGATCCCGGCGGGCACTGGTGGGAGCAGGCAGCCCTGCCAGGGTGGTGGAGCTTCATCCCACAGGAAGGGCACTGGGGGCTGCCCCATCGCCCCTTCCCCTGTTGCACACCCCAGAGAGGGCAGAGGGCAGGCAGGCAGCGGGGGGTGGGATGGCTCCTTCCTGGCCCCTCCAGCAGGACACGCGGTGGCAGCAGCCATGCCCTGAGAGCAGGAGGGAAGTCCTACCCCAATACTGGGGCAAGGACTGGGGCTGGACTGGGCTGAGAACTGGCTGGTAGCTGGTGTGGCCGCTCTGAGCAGCTCACCTAGTGCTCGTCTTTGGCCGTGCAGCTGGATGGAAACAGTCAGTGATGTAGAGCCGGATAGCCTCCGCAGGGAAGGTTAAAACCTCTGTTCAGTGTAAAGTTGCCATATCTAAGCACTTATGATCACGATATTTATGGCTAGTTTATTCCAGGCTGTTAAAGGCAGCAGTAGTTACACACAGATAAAGGGAATTCAGCTCCCCTGATGCCTTTTCTCCTCGTGGCGACAGCATGTCTGGCCAAAGCTGGGTGCTCACGGTGTGTAATTCACCTAATGGTCCCGGCCAGCGCCGGGGCCAGGCACATGGGTGCTTGGCATGGCACGGACAGTTGCTCTGGTTCTGCTGCATGGGAGCCGCGGGGACAGATGTGGGAGATGCCGTCTCCCTGCCCCTGACTGATGCTGCTGGGGGCCAGGAGGTGCCCAGCCTGCAGGGAGCAATTCGGTCTGCCTTCCCGCTGGTCCCCAGCACCACTGCGGGTGTCCCTGCTTCCTGTGCCCCCCTCCACTTGCTGCCATG
Organism: Buteo buteo; assembly: GCF_964188355.1. Lineage (NCBI taxonomy): Eukaryota > Metazoa > Chordata > Aves > Accipitriformes > Accipitridae > Buteo > Buteo buteo. The sequence goes on from NC_134180.1 coordinate 32,911,226, forward strand.
CCCTGCTCAGATGGAGGGTTTATTTAGGGCAGCAGAAGGCCAAACCACCCTGGGGTTTTGCAGGGCATTTCGAGCCCTGCAAGCCCCCCGCCACTGCCTAGCCATTGGCTCTGCTCCATGTCCAGCTCCTGACACCCAGTCCCACCACTGGGATTGGGACCCTAATTAGGGAGAAATTTCAAGGGAGAAATGAGAGAGTTTATAAAGCCGAGTTTCTCCTGCCTGTGAGTGACACGAGATGTCAGAGAAAGGAAATAAAAGGCAAGGATGCAATTCCAGTGCCGCCGAGAGTGTGTGGCGAGTCCTAATGGAAAGTTCTCCTGCTCTTTAAAGCTTGGTCAGATGGCCTAGTTATTGCTTTAAAAGGACCCAGAATCAAACTGCGGCGCTGCACTCGAAGCCTTCAAATAAAGCGAGCTGTGTTTCTGCAGGTCCAGCGAGGCAGAGGCAGACGATTACACAGAGAAGGGCAGGTCTCTTTATCTTGGAGGGAGACCTACCTATTTTTAAACATTAGCTCCAAATCAGCAGCTCACCTCTTTGTCTCACACAAACCCTCTCTTGCCTTCTGGAGGAGAGATCAAACGCCAGCCCTGCTGCCATTGTTTCTCTCCCAGCGAGATGGATGCGGGACTGTAATCTTCCCACAAAGCTGCACGCTTCAAAGGCATCAAAAGTGCTTATTAAAAGTCCTAGGAAACTAATTTAATAACAACCCAAAGGGCTGGAAAAATCAGCGCCGGCAGCTCAAAATATAACCTGGCGAGGGAGACGGGTCCCCGTTCGCCACGACTCCATCTGCGGGAAGTTGCATGCGGGGCCAGGGTGCTTCGGCACGCAGACCTGCCCGGCTCCCCGCGGCGTGACCACCCGGTGCTGCCCGCTCTCCTGCCGGGGACGCAGCTGGGAGAGCAGGAGCGTGGGGCACCCTGCCCTGATGTCGCCACAAGTGCAGCTCGCACGGGACTGTGTCCCCACCAAGGGCTTTGTCGGGCCAGAGGCACCCTCGCACGGTGGGCCAGAGTCCGTTCGTCCACCCCTGCTCTGGGCTCGGTTCCCCTTGTCGAGCCGAAGAGCCCTGCAGCATCCCGAGGCAGGATTTCAGGCTTGCCTCTGAAACACGAAAAGCACCGGGCGGCCTTTGCCGGCCATCTCAGCGGCTGCTGGAGCAGCAGCTTTGTGCAACGCTCACCCAGACCGCCGGGCTGGAGGGAGCTGCGCACGAGGCAGATGCGTGCCGGGTCCGTACGTGGTGCAGGTGGGGATGTCAGCCAGACCTGCAAAGCCACGTCAGAGAGACCCGTGTGCTGTGCGTGAGACAGACCTGCACATCGCCCGCAGGGATGGGCCGGTACACGTGCCTTCCCACTAATGCATACATGCAGCAGGCATGTGCTCCCAGCCGCAGCGGCACGAGGGCTGGGCTGCCTTGCATCCCCCAGAGCCGGGCGCTGCTCCCAGCCCGTGCCAGGCAACGCATGGGACCCTGGGGCTGTGTCCTGTCTGAATGGTGCAGGCTCCCACGGAAAGGGGCAGGAGGTGGAAATTAACGCTCCAGCCTCCGTCTCATCCTGCCCATTAGCGGGGCTGTTTTACTCCGGATCATTAAATATGTATATCTTATTACACGCCTTGTTACAGTATTGAGCTCTATTGACTGATAATAAATTCCAAGCATCATCCTGGTCATAAATTTATCTGGAGATGATGAAGACTCAATAATCTAGTCATGCAGATAATATGATAGGGCCTTAAAAAAGATCATTACATTATATGCCAAAATTAAAAGTGAAATACACTTTATTAACACTGTTTCCACACTCGGGGCCATTACTTGTTATATCCCCTCCTGCCCTCCCACCCACCGTCCCTCGGGTGAGCCAGGGAAGGCGAAACGAGGCAGAGCTGCCACAGCTCTGCCCTGGCAGAGGGGTACAGGGGGGTGGCAGCCGGTCACACCACGACTTTCCAGCTTGACCCCAAGGATGCAGGGCCCTGCCTGGTAAAGCACCGCTGCCCTGCCCGTTGGGCAATGGCCTCTGAGCATCTCCAGGTGTCTCAACAAACTCCCGCGCCTGGTGCCGCTGGCTGCCTGCAGGCAGCCCTCAGCGGGCCCTGGCCGTAGCCACCGGGATGATGTCCCCAATACCCAGAAGGAAAAAGGGACCCCCTGCAGCTTCAGGTCTCCTGAGAAAGCTGCCCACCCATCGGGGTTAACCCAACAGCTCCCACCCGACAGCACCTCTCCCCCAGGCTCCGGCAAGCCGCAGAGCCAGGACGGGGATCCTCGCTCGTGCCCGGCCGCGCTCGGTGTGGCACAGACAGCTGGGGAGCAGAAATGGGGATGTGGGTGCAGTGGGTGTCCCCCGGGAGAGAGGAGGGCTCCCGGCAGGCTCCCTGTGCCCCGGTGCCAGTCTCACCGGGCTGCCCCTCGGCAGGACGGTGAGGGCCGGGCAGCTCCCGGCCATCGTCCCTGGGGACCGGGGCTCGGCCCCCTCCTCCCGCCAGCCCTCCGAAGCCATTCCTCTCCTTTAATAAGAAGGTCACAGCCATTTAAACTCCTCTGATGAGGGCAGGCTGCTCGTGCCCCTCCTGCCTGGCGGGGCCGGCCTGGCCACGCTCCCGCATGCGGATCAATGGTACGCGGCAAGTTTAAAGCGACCCCCCTTCCCTCCGCCACCTTCCTCTCCAGACACGCAAGGTGACGAGCGCCGGGGGGGCCCACGGATCGATGCCACGACACGGATCGGCTGCCGGGAAAAACCAATCGCGGATCAGATGGAAACCGACTTCTTCTTGTATCTGCCCGGCTCTCGCCGGGATAGATTGGCTGGAGAAATCCGATGGTGAGAGGAGACAAAGGGGGAGGCGATGGGGAGAGGAGGAAAGGGCTGATAATGCTCCTGCCGCGGCCGCTCTAATCTGTGACAGCCCGAGGATTTGCTGAAAACCATTATCACATTGCTCTCCCTTCTCTTGTCCCTGATAAAGCCCCGGCTAATCTGTTTGTTGCAGGTATTGAACGAATGCATTTAGCAAAACAAGGGGTGTGTGCGGGCCTCCCTGCCTGTGGAGCGAATTTTTTTTCCCTGCAACTCCGGCCTCGCTGGGAGGCAAAAGGGGGAGCAGGGAGGGCAGGGATGGTTTTGGGTGCAGCCTCGCTGTGGGCACAGGGTCTACCCCGCTGGGCCGTGGCGTGGGCAGAGGTGCCGTGCCTGGCACGAGGGAGACATCTCCGCCGACTGCCCTTTGCGAGTTTTGGGGAGCTTTTCTCTAGGCACTGCATTTCATCTTCGTAACGCGACTCGCGGAGGGCGGCGAGCGAAGCCCTGGGGCCGGTGGGCGATGCTGCAGTGTCGTGGCACATCCCAGCCGGAGAACCGCCGTAGCCCACCGCGCACCCGGCCGCACTTCCGTGGGACAGAGCAGCCGGGATTGGGGGACACGGGGGGGGGGGTCTGTGCCACGGGGAACAGCTCCCGGACCCCCAGTCCGCCAGAGCCCGGCTCGGCTCGTGCCTGCCTGTCCTGGTGCTGACCTCGGCCCTCCCCTTGCGAGAGGCTCTTTCTCCGGGGAGGAGAGATAATTCAGTGGCTGTGAAAGCCCAGACCCGGGGCTCCCGCAGCCGCCTGTTACAAACAGTTCTAGTGGAACATTAATTATAGTAATTTAGCCGTGGAACACTAACTGCAGCCAGTGCAATAGCATTCAGTACATTAGTGGCTATAACCCACTCCTTAAAAAAGACATTTGGCTACTGACAGCTGATAAAATGAGTTGTGAAGCATAACCAAAGGGAAAAAAAAAATAAATCAGAAGCACGCTGGGAGTTAGCCGTGGGGTGGGAGGGTGGGGGGCAGCACCCCACGGGGTCCCGGGGAGTACGGGGGGTGCGGGCAGAGGGGCAGCAAGCGGCGGGGGGCCGCAGCAGGCACCCTCCTGCTCGCCATGCGGCACACGGGCCAGCGGGCTCCCCGTGCCGCGGGCAGGGCTCGGCAAGGCGGGGGGCACGGGGCCGCATCTCGGCAGTATGTCAAACAGAAGGACATTTCCTTCTATCTCCCAGCCGCCGCCCCAGGGCACAATCCACCTACATTCAATCTTTACTCCACTACACATGTTTCCTTTCCAGCCTCGGATTATTTTTTATCATCAAATTACTGTGGCGATAAGATGGAGTAGATGTGATAGTGAGCAGAGCGCCCGCCCTCCGCTCTCCTCCTTCCCCAGCATCCCTCCTCCCTCTGCCACCCCCAGCCTCCCGGCTCTGAGCAGGCGGGGGGGTTTATCCAAATGTCAGGGGGTGAGGAGAGACCCCCTGGCAGCTGGATTCACTGGCTGGGACCAAACCGCAGCTGGCGGCGAGGGCCTGGGCGCAGGCAGGCAGCAGCTGCCGCGCAGCTCGGGTGCCCATCAAGCCGGCTGGGAAAACTTGCGGGGTGCCCTGCCGCGGCACGGGACCCCGCCGGCAGCCGTGTCGCGGCAGAGCCGGAGCCCAGCGTCCCCTCCGCTCCCCGCTGCTCCGCCACGGCAGCCTGGCCCCCCCACTGCCCGCGGTGCCCCAGCCCGGTGACGCCGGCGAGGTGGCAGGGACACGGGGAGCCTCGGCGCAGGGGTGGCCGGGAAAAGCACGGCCGTGCCAATACGAGCCCGAGCAGCGCCGCAAGGCCCTGCTGTGATGTATCCTCCCCATCTCCTTGTTTACTCCAGTCTGCAACAAATGAGTCCCTGCTCGTCCGGGGATAGCTCATCCGGAGGAATGCTCTTTCAGGCCTCTCCCTCTAATCCCTATTAATTTAAATAATGCTCGGCCACTCTTCTCAAACTATTTATTATTTATCAGGTTTGTTTATTTGTAGCTAACAGGTAGCGCTCAGCATGCGTCCTCGGCACAGGGACAGGGGCCGTTCATCACACCGGCTCCCCCGCCATCTACCATCCGTCAATTACTCCTGCTTCCTTTAATTAGTAATGAGGACTAATATCTCTGCCTGGGATGGTGGCTGGAGCGGAACTTCCCTCCGGTGGCATCCGAGCAGCACAAGGGAGGGAATGAAAAATAAATATCTGCACCAGGCTGCTACTGCTGCTGCTCCCGGATGAGCGGGGGTGCTCGCCAGCCCCCATGCAACCCTTCCCAGGGAGGGTCCGGTCCCCAGCAGCTCCCCAGGTGTCCCCAGTACACCAGAGGGTCCTACCCAGCAGGGCAGGGGAGGCGATGCCAGCCAGGTCCCGATTCATGGGTGCCCTTTCCCCCACAGCAGGGCCATCCAAAACCACGGGGGATCCCCTGCCGAGCCGCAGCTGATGAGCTCCGCAGAGGTATCAGCAAGGGGAAGCCTAAATTAAATGCCCATTAGAGACTCTGGCCTCGCCTGGTGGTCCTGGGGAGCTCTGTATCAGAACATGCCATCCAGAGGCAGCCTAATAGCGAAGGCAGCACATGATATAAATGGAGCCCCTTTGATTTATTGACTGGGAGAAGTTTTTACACGATAGCCCATTAAGACGGACGGCTCTGTTTACAGCCAGGCCATCTAGCTATAGGGACCCTGAACTGGATGGTGTGTTTTGCTATTGCTCTTCAGGCAGACATCTCATTAAGGGGAACAGCATATGGAGCTCTCTGGATCTATACTTCACGAGTCCTGAGGGAGGCTTTTACCATTTTTAATAAGCGGGCAAGGTTAGCAAACCTGCAACGCGGTGACCTCCCCTCCCCGTGCGATGGATCTCCCTGAAATGCAGAGAGCTGGACTCACCGGGTGCGCACGGGACTCCATAAATCACCTCCCCGCTGCTGGCCAGGGAAACTGGCCGGGGAGGACGGCAAGGGGGGTCCGGACCAGGCAACGCCACATCTGAAATGGGCGGCAGCGCGTGGCTCAGCCGAACAAAGCAGGGGCAGGCAGCTTGGCGAGGAGCGGTGCGGAGCGTGCCCCTGCCCATCGTGCCAGCGGGGTGACGGGCAGCATGTGGGTGGCTCAGCCGGCAAAGTTGCTTTAAGGAGAGAGCGTTAACAGGATAGCCACAGCGCAGGAAATGAAACCCCCAGCTGGCTGTCGAGGGGGGATTATTCCGTATTCAGTAACACGGCTGTTTAGGAGAACAAGTAATCTCTGGCAAAGACCTCCGGCTCTTCTCCGATCTGATAAAGCCATGCAGCCTACAGACAAGCTGGCCCCTGCGGGGGCTGCCTTGGATGGATGCCATCGTCTGGGGCTGCTGGGGCCGGAGGAGGAGCGGGGAGGCAGGCACATGGGGTGAGCCACCGAGGGATGGGGTGGACATGCTGCAAACAGCTCGCCTGGGACACCTTTCCAAAGCGAAAAGGCTTGTGCAAGGTTTGGGTGTTCCTGCTCAGGCACCACTTACACCCCCAGCTACAGCAGCACAGACATATGGCCGCAAGGCAGCAGGTAACACATGCTTGTGGGTAGAGCTCCCACCATCTCCTCCTGGCCCGGGTACAAGGCTGTGCGCCCAACTGCTCCCCAACAACAGCAATCTGGCTCTTGCCCATCAGGCAGCCCTAAAATCCCTGTTTTTCACGCCTGTGGTACCAGCTAAGCACTATAACCATCACCAATCATTGGTATTTAACTTACACATCTATAATTCGCACCATGGAAAAACCTGCCAGAAAAGCAGGAGACTGAGAACGTGATTGTTTCCTTTTGAGAAGTCTGCTTATCTCTGGTTGGGAAAGAGGGAAGGCAGAGAAGGACAAATGGACAGACATGGTGGCATATTTGGGTCTCTTTCCAGCAATTCTCTCACAAACAGTCTGAGCATCTTTGAAATGAAATTTTGTAGGCGATTAGCTCACAATGTGAACTTAATTGCTTTTGGTATTTAAAAAACCCCATTAAATTAAATGGCTGAGATATTGAGGCTTAAGCAATGGCTGTTTCCAATGCACAGTAACTACCAGCCTCATTACTGGGACGCCAATTCCAGCGGCGGAAGGCGCAGACCCGTGCGACGTGACCGGTGTGGCTCTAATGCTCCCTCCCAGCTCCCAGCCTGTGGGTGAGAGGATCATCAACAGCAGTGAGAGGACGGCTCAGAGCAAGGCTGGCACGGAGTAGCAGCCCAACAGCGTGATGAGCTCCTGGTTCCCCAAAGCATCCTTGTTGGGCCAGACGAGCCAGACATGGGCGTCTGGAAGCCAAGGGAGTATTGGGCTCCTTCGGCTTGATGAGAGGAGTGGCTGGAGTGGCACATTCCCACACTGCAGGACACCCGAGTCCTGCTCTGCCAGGACATCAGGGTGACCACCACCAAGCTGCTTTGGTCCCCGTTCCTTGGGGATCCCGCAGTGCTCACACTGCCTGCACTTGCGAGTGACTAAGTGATGTGAGCTCAATTGGGACCATTTATCCCCAGAGAGAGCCCCAAAGCTGGCACCTTGCACCTCTTTATGCCAGTGCCGCACAAAAGAGCTCTCCTCCGCCAGCAGCAATGCCCTGCTTTGCATTTAGTGCCGTAATACAATAGAGCGTCCAACGGTAGTGCTTTCACCTTACTTTACTTGTTTGTTTAAATTATTTACACTCCTCAGATGCAAGATTGCTCTCCAAAAGGAGCATCCTTTTGGCTGCTGCAGCTTTAAAATGACTTGCATCCATCACTCAATCGCTTTCAGGTCAAACACACGCTCCCAACTTAATGACCACATTTCCGCAGCAACAAATCTGTCACTGCTGTTTGTTTAAAGCCAACAATCTGTAGGAGCACTGTGTGCAAGGATTGAATTAACTCAGCATCTGAATGACTGCAGTGCCAGATCATTCAAATTGCACCTTTCCTAAGATCTTCCAGCAATGTTAATTAATGTTCCTTGGGTGATGTGCAACATGCTGCAGTGCACAGGGCTGCTCGTGAGAGCAAAGCCTGATCCCTGTGAGCCCGGGGCCATGGGAGCTGGGTTCCTGGCTGTCCCGGCCCCAGGAATAGGTGGGAAGGTGTGTGTTGGGGAAAAAGAGGGGCTGGTGGCTCCCCCTTGCTCTGACATGACCTACCCTGATTTTCCCCAAAGTTCAGCAATTTGGCTGAGATATTCCATGCTGGATGTCCAACACATGCTGAATTTTTTTCCCAGGAAATTCCAGCCTGAACCATTAATACATTGCCATCAACAAGAATGAAAAATATGTCGCTATTTCCCTTAAATTCCAGCTACTTCTTGTTGCGGGGTTTTTTTGTGCATGCCCAGATGTTTTGGAACAAAGCCTTGAAGTCTGTCAGGAAGGTGATTTTGGGGCCAGGGAGCGTTTTGGATTTCCCATCAGAATCTCGCCAACTTTGGGCAAAGCCAGCCCTACCCGCAGCCCCGGGTGGCCGCACGTGCACTGACGCCCATCCCTGGGCCAGACCCCTGCTCCCAGCTGCCGCGACCCCCCTGGCACCCACTCCAGGCACCTGCACAGGGAGCGGAGACCCGGCTCTCCGGGCGCTCGATGACTTCCCCAGGAAGTGCGACGGAGGAAACGGCTTCATTGAAACACTTGCACCAACAAGAGCTGGAGTCAGGGGCAGGAGAAGCAGGAGGAAACAGTGATGGGGAGTTGGTGGGGCTGGTGGGGGGGGGGAGCTGAGATGAAACCAGAGAAATGAGGGAAGGGACTGGGACAAGGAAATGAGGACAAAAAGCTGGGATGGGGATGGGGAGGCAGACAGCCCGGCAAGACGTACAGAGAAGAAAGGAGGGAGTGGGATTTCAATCCAACACCAAACCACCTAGGTCTGCTGCCATCCACAGCCTCCAACTACTCCAGCCCTTGCCCACCAGCAAGTCCTTGGCCCAATGTCCTCATGCCAGGCCCCCAGCCATGTTCCCTGTTTGTCTGGGGCATTCATATCTCCATAGAGCAGAACCGGGGGCCGCTGGGGGGGTCCTAACCTGGAGAGCTAGAGCCCTCCCCCAGCCTCCCCTCAGATCACTGCAGTTAATTGGGGCACCGCTCTAATCTCTACCTGCCATTGATTTCAATTCAGCTCCAATTTTCTTCTTTGACCTTCTCTCCTCCATACCCTGCTCGCAAACAGAGCACAAATCCTCAAACATCCCCTCCGTTTTTTCCTGCAATATTCCAGCGTGCCCCAGTCCCAGGCTGCGGATGGTGATGACCGATGCATGTTTGAGCCTATACACTCATGTGCAGGGACGGACACACTGCTGCCTGCAGATATCCTCTCCAGAGCACCCTCACCCCAGCTCCAGCATGGACAGGGAAGTTGTGATGCTCTAATGCCATCCAAACCACAAGAGAAAAGCATGATAAAGGGACTTCCAGATGGTTTCCTCCAGGATAGCTGCCTTTTTCCTTGGAGCCTGTGGGTCCAAGGGGGCATGCGGGAGTGCTCCTGACTCTGCCTGGGTCTCAGCTGCCGGGTCTGCATCCAGCACCCATTCCACTGGAGGGATCTTCTTCTGCCCACCTGAAAACCGGTCCCTCTGTGCTGAGCCCTAGTCCTGCATGGGCTGGGATGCTCCAAAGGCAAGTGAAGTAGATGAGCTGGCCATGAGCTAGGGGAAGAGCTCTCCTTCGCTGTGTCTCTGGGGACATGGATCAGGCACAGAGACTGGGACCGCCTGCCCCCAGCTCCCTGATGCCCCTGACGCTCTGTGCCATGATCTGGAAGGGGAGCCAGCCACTCGGAAGCAGTTAAGATCAGGTTGCAGTGTGCTGGTGCAGACAAGCAGGGGAGGAGAGGGTCCTAGACAGCGCCCGGGAGATGTCCCCTGGTGAGAGACACTGCCGGCACCAAGGGGAAGGGGGGAGGAGCTGTCAAGGGGGCACAGGATGGGAAAGGCATCATCCCTTAACGCTCATCCCTTCCTGGCACCCCGAAACGGGTGGGGAACCTCTGCCAAGGCTCCTTTCTCAAGAAAGCCTGGATGCCAGAATTTCAGCCCTCCCGGGTCCCTTCTTTTCCTGGCAGCAATTCACTATGTAAAGAGGCTGGATATTTATAATTATGCTCAAAGTGGCCACTTTGAAAATCTATATGTCTCTAGGCTCCCTGTACATCATAATGTCAAGTCTGTGAATGGAGGCATCCATCAGAGGCCTCACATCACAGAACTCGGAGCTGTGATAAACACTCGGGAAATGCTCGCTGAACCCCATGTCCCACCGCTGCCTTCTGGGGAAGAAACTTGGTCTTTGGGGGAGTGCCCCTATGGGGACTCCTCCAGGAGGGACATCCCCGGCTGCTCCTGAGTCACTGATCAGAGATGGGGATGGGAGCAGGGTCTGGGTTCCTCTAGCCAGAGCCATCCCTGCTGACCCTTGCTGTTCCCCAGGAAGGGAGGTTTTCCTCCAGGTGGGACCAGCCAAGCCATCACCCTGTTTCCATGCCGTGGGCACACTGCAGGCACACCATCTGCAAAAAGGCAGCTCCCACCCCTCCATCTCTGGGAAAGCCCCGGCGCCGGGAAAGTGGTGAGCTACAGGGACAGAAAGCACCCCTCAAACATCATCTCCACTCTCAGTCATCAAATCCCCATCCCTTGGCCTTGCCAGCCCCAGGATGTCCTGAGTTTGACTAAGAAAGACTAGCTCAGCATCAGAGGGACAGGCTCAGCCCCCCTTCCCAGCAGGGAAACCAAGGCAGGGAGATCAATTGTCTTCTCTAGGACAGCAAATGTCAGAGCTGACCCCTAAGCGATGCTCCAGCCTACTGACCCATCGTGCTTGTGGGGAGTTTCTACCACACTTCTCCCAATGTGGGGACACAAAGTGTCCCCCCTTTGCATCACCTCCTTGAGAAGTGGGGCAGGTGCCCTGCTGGCGAGATGCCCGCGGGAGACCGGGAACGCCGCTTTCTGCCGACAGCGTGGTGGGAGGACACGCAGGCTTCGCTAATGCTTTGCCCAGGCTGTTCTTAAAAATTTATTACTCTGTTGCAACATGAAAAATAAGACAGAGAAGTAATCATTAGTATAACTATAACTCCCCGTGCAATAGTCCCACTTGTAAATTGAGATTTATGATTGCAGCTGCCGATATTTTAGAGGCCGGTGCAGGCAGTGGTGGCAGTACAGCCCAGCTACGCGCTGCCCCGCCGCAGTTACAGTTTATCACAATCTGCAGAGATTATTGCAATGAATAATACACAACAGGCTGGCAGTGAAGAACTATTCCCGATCAAACGCTTCTGTAAACAACTGAATAAATAATATTGCTCAGCCCCTCTTTAGAGCCCTCGGAGGCCCAGGGAAATCTCTCATTACTCAGCAGGAGAGGCAGCAAGGGGCTCGGAGATGCCACGAGGGAGGGACGCAGTGACTCCAGGCAGGCACTGGACATCCCAGGATCTGGCACTTGCCAAGCTGAGACACTGAAAAGACCTGCTCACGGTCCCACAGCTCCATGTGCAGCCAGGAACAACCTGCTTGGACAGACAGACAGACGCAAGCCCAGACAGACAGGTATTGCTGTGCTCTCTTCTGCTTGGCAAGGCTTTTGCTCGCTTCTGATACTGAGTTGGCAGAAGGTAAAGAGCAGGTTCGGGGGCAACCTGGCCCGCAGGCAGCCAGCCCCCCATCCGCAGCAGGGATGGGGTGTTTGGGGCCGAGCCCACCGGCAGCGGGGCTCCACGCACTCCCTGAAATGTCAGTAAGTAATGCAACGTGATCAGGGTTGTGCGCCAGCAGCTGTAGAAAGGGCATTTCTCACACAGCTCGAAAGGATAAAGTTCAGCTCCACGACACCCCAGGCTCCCCTGCTGCAGCGAGCTCCGGCTCAGCTGCCGTGCCGTGCCGCCACGGGCATCGGGTCTGCAGAGACCCTGGCCCAGAGGGTGAGCAGGGGAGATTCACCCCTTCCCCAGCACCCATCGAGCAGAGGCGCTTTATTTACTCTCTGAACGTCTGTTCTCAAAATACAGTCAGCAGAGGAGAAGGTACTTGAAAGGAGCTAAGAAAGGGTTATAACCCTCCTCGGGCTATAAACCAGCCCTGCAGCAGCTCTCCGACATTTCAGAGCCCTCACACCATGCTTTCTGTGGGGTGGGTGCCCATGTGCCTCTGCCCAGATGCCCGCAGGCAGGGAGCGTTCCCCTGCACCCACGTCCTGCCTGCTCCAGGGCCATCTCCCAGGGTTGGTCCCTGCTCCCCACAGGCTCTCCCCACGGCCGGGTCCTGGGGAAGGGCGAGACAAGCAAAGCAGGAAAGTTTGCATCCCTGCGTCGGCTGCTCTACAGCCTGTGTATGTGCAGGAATCAGCTCCAATTAATCCCCCCTCAGCTTGGCCCGCCCGCTTCATTACCTCCCCTTGATGAGAACCATCAGTGGGGCCTGTATGATTTTGCTAATTAGCCTCACTTCGTTTATCATTTCCATTTTCTCCCAGAGACGCTCGGCTTGCTGGGCGACAGCTTCATCTCCCGCTGAAACAATGCAGCCCCTTCTGTGCCTGTCTCACTTAGCGCTGTCACCGCAGCCATTATGAAATTGGGGTTTCATTTACACACTAATTAAACATTACAGCTTGTTCACAATTACAACATGGGGATGAGGAGGTAACTAATTACTTAAGAAATGAGCTAACATTTATCTCCGATTCCTCCCCCCCAGACCGCTGCCCTCCTCTCCAATCAAGATTAGAAATTGTTGTTCGACAGCGGCAGCCCAGCGGGCCCCTGCCTGCCTCCGCACGTGCCGCGTCCCCTTCAGGGGGCCGTACCGAGACCCCGGCCCGGGGACAATCCATCAGCCCCTAATTGCAGCGGGGATGACGGGGGGCCGTGGCAGCGGTGCGTGGCGCTGTGCCAAACAGCCTGCACGGGGACGAGCCGTGACGCTAGGGATGCATCCGTCCTGGCCAGCTCTGCCCGCCGATGCGGCGTCCCCGGGACAGCCCGGCCGTGGCGGCCGCAGGGACTGAGGTGCTCCCTGGGCACCACGGCTCCCTGCACCTACCGGGCTCTCGCCTGCGGGGTTAACGCCTGGCTCTGCACAGAGGCCGGGGATGCCAGCACACCCTCCACGTCCCTGCTGATGGGCAACTCATCCTGAAAAGACATTTTCTTGAGGGAGGAATTAACATTTAAAACTGAGAACCATTAGAGTAAATAAAGCAGGCTGTCACTCGGATCAAAAGGCAACGCAAAGCGTGGGCCTGGGACGCAAACGCGACCGGGGAGACGGGCCCTGGGGAAGAGGCAAGGAGAGAAAGGGGCAAGGCGCTCCTTGGTTCGTCCCTCGGGGTGGGGTGGCTGGCGCGGGCAGGCTGGCGCCCCGCGTTTGGCCTCGCAAGGCTGGGTGCTGCCGCTGAGTGAGCAACAGCCTCCTCGCACGGGCAGCACGGGGCTCCCACGTGCCGCCGTCACAGGCGAGCGGTCCTCGCCTCGCTGCAGTGCGGGTGGCCGGCGGAGGGTGCGGGCAGTGGCCGGAGGGTGCGGGCAGGCTGCACCCAAAGCTACGGATGGGTTAGAGGACGGGGCAGTGAAGAAGGGAGACGGCGACCAGGATTGCCTTGGGATGGATGAGAGGATGCGCGGTCGCCTGCAAAGCAGCAAGCCAGCTGGCGGGAGAGAGGCTGGAGATGCTGCCGCGGTGCCTGGACACTGGTGCGGCGCCTGGGCACTCCTGCAGGCTCTGGGAAAAGGCAGCGCCGCTGCAGTGCTTTTGAAACACAAGAGACTCCCCCCATAAACAGTCCTAAGCACTGGAAATGCTCTCAGAAAAAATACCTAGTTCAGCACCAGACAATTATGGTTCTTTTGCAACTCTTAACCCACGATTTTGAGACAAAGAATTTGGCCTTGGCATAATTTGAACTGCTAATTGCTTTCCTGATCCGCAGTCAGAGAACTGAGCTGAAGCACAGGCACAAAAAAATCACCTTCCCTGTCTGGGAGAAAATTCAGAGCCACTCTCCAGGGGGAAGGGGATGCTCTCTTCTTCCCTCTGAGCAGCTTAAAAAATAATGATCAGGAAACAGTTAAGCAAAAGGGGGGTGAACTGGTGGTTTAAAAAAAAAAAAAAAACCTCACACCACTTTATAATAATAGTAACAACTCATTCCCATAGTTTTTATCCTTCCTGTCTTTAGCCCACAAAAAAAAAAAAAAAAAAAAAAAGAAACCCTGAGCTAAACTACTGACACTGGCTGGGAGCTTAGAACTGCCGCATCAAACAGAGCCCTTGAATCTCCTGAACATAATTGTGCTGCCCTCTAACCTCAACCTTCAATCAGTGCAGTGTAACTATCTCATTTTAGCCTACAGGACACACCCCTCTGCTAACTAGCAGCCATATTCTTCTCATTAGGAGACTGCTCTGGACGGGAGCGTGGAGGCAAAGCCGTTGTCTCTCTTTTTCTCTCCCTCTCTGCCTCTCTTGGCTGTTATATATGTACTTCTGGAAGGGGAGAGCACTAGCAGAGGGCTTTGTGGGTGCTGGAGATGGCCCAGCTGCCAAGCTCTGAGTCCCCTGGGCATGCAAATAAAGCCAAATTGCTGGTTCTTGGTCAGAAACACACGGGACGGGAGAGAGGGCACGGCCCCGGTACCCCCAGCGCTGGGGGGCTGCAGCTAACGGCTGGCGTGGGCTTCCCAGCAAGATGCTGCTGCTGTGCCCTCTGTGGGGCAAGGGGCCGGGGGTCCTGCCCGCCGCAGGCTCACCCCGTGTGCAGAACCCCCGGGGAAGGGTCCCGAGGTGGCAGTGCCGGGGTGCGGGTCCCCTGCCCACTGGGGCCAGGCTGAGAGGCGGCGGCGGGCAGGGAGACGTGCATGCCCTGGTAAGCACGGGCAACCGGCAGCACCGGCACCGCGCCTGGTGCCGAGGGGTGGGCAGGAAAGCAAGGGGCGACGCAGGGCTGGGGTGCCGCAGGAAGGTCTGCACAGATACAGCCCCTCCGGCCGGGCGGTCGCTCCCCCTGCACATTACAGGCCTGCGTGTAATTAACAGCGAGGCTGACTACAGCAGGAAAACTTACCCAGGGCTGCCGGGTGCTTTCCATCACTGCGGGGTTTTGCATCACGTCACTGGATAGGGGTTTTTCCGTGGTTAAAGATCAGCTCGGCGCCACGGGGGGATGAAGCGGGACGGACCTGTAGTGCACCCGGCACAGCAGCCCAGCCTGGCTGATCCCGCTGCACCGCTTGGCCACCACTTGGCCAAAACCTGATAGGAGCTCTCGGGGCCCTGCTTCATGCCATCCCCCCAGAGACCTCCGAGCACGCAGGGTAGACAAGTCAGACCACGGCACTGGACACGGAACCGCGGTCCCAGCAGCGTGGACTGGGACACCCAACCTTAGCAGTGACCATGACCCTCTCCTCCCGCCTCTCCTCCAGGTCCTGCACACCGGCGGCACCCAGTTCGGGGCCCAGGCTGGGAGGAGCTGCTCGTGCTCTTGCTGGAAGAACCCAGCTTCCAAGCTGGAGCAGGACTGCTCAGGACTCTGGCGGACAGAGGGAAACACTGCCGTCCCAGCGCAGCGCCCGCCATGGGGCTCTGCCACACGACTGGGAACAAGCCAGAGCTCGGGTGGTTAATGGCACCGCCGGGATCAGCGCACTGTCAGCTGCGGCTTTGGGAAGAACCTCACTCTGGCAGATAAAGAGGAGAGCAGACCCCCTCCGATCCCACTGCAGACCCACAAAGCGAGCAAGGCCACGCTGGGGAAGGGCAGCAGTTTGGCTGGCGCAGCCCTCCCCTCCTGCCAGAGCCCTTTGCCCTGGCATTTCAACATGTTAGCAACTTGGGAGCAGGGGAATTACACTGATTTGTGTAAGAACAGGGAAAAACACAGCACTGGACAGATTTCGATGCCTCGGTGCCCATCTTCCCCACCCAGCAGCATCTTCCCCAGCTAGGCCTCGTCCCTAGATCCTCTGCTGAATTATACCAGCTATTAATACACTCCGAGTTCGTTATCTTAAACAGGCCGCTCAGGACACAGGGCAGCGATCCTTAAACCAATTAATGCGATCCTTTGATTTCAGGGGAGAATGAAGAGGGGACTGTCAGCGCAGCGGTGAGGCAGGAGTTACGGGTCAGAGCCCAACAGCACAGAGGTGCCCGTTAGCTCTTAACAAGAGGCGGGGGCCGGCAGGCAGCTGCCAGCCCTGGCTTCTGTCAGACCCCTCCTCTGCATCCCCAGCCCTGGCCCAGCACCGCTTCCCAGGCACCGGGGAGAGGGAAGGAAAGCAGCACCACGGTGCTTAACGGGGGTCCAGATGCCAAAGAAGCCTCTGCCGTCCCGTGCCCAGGTCGGGGCTGCCAGGAGGAGGGCAGTGATGGTACCACGTCGCAGCACTCATCCCGGCACAGCAGGCACATGGCACGGAGGGGGCTCCCCTCTGCCGCGGCGGGGACGGCCACGGTGCTGGCAGCGCTCGGGCTGAAGGCTCCGGGCACCCCGGGGTGCCAGGGGCAGCATCACCCCGCGGCCCAAAACTTTCCTCTCTTTCTTTCTTTGCTTGGCCTTTTTTTAAAGCAGAAGTTCTCTTAGCGAAGTCTTTCGGGGGAGGTGGAGAGAGAGTAGGAAGCCAAAGAGAATCGTCTTGCTAGTCAAAGCCTTTAACAACTATTTTTAATATCAGGCAGAGGAACAGGATTTTGAAATGAAACAGCCGGCGCCTCTTTGATGGGCGAGCTACAGATCTTGAAACAAGGTCCATTCCCTCCTCCTTCACTAACTAACAGCCATATTTCTCTCATTAAAGACAATCTGGCCATATTTTCAAACTTCTTAACAAGGCGATCACCGTAATTTGAGATTTCTATTATCCATGCTCCTATTACAGCAGTCTTTTAAGCAGCTACCTTTTTTTTTTTTTTGCTTTCTTTCCCCTACTTTGTCTCTCCCCTCAAACTGCCATCAGTGGTAATGACGTGCAGGAAACAAGAGCACCAAGAACCATCTTTTTTTTCCCCCCTTCTTTTTGGTACTAGGTTGTGTGGGGGTAGCAATAAGGAATAAAATAAAAAACGAAATGAAGTTTGGTTATCTCTTATCTGGAGTTTGGGTTTTAATCCGCCCAGGAGCGCAAACGAAGCCAATGCAGTACTTTATCTCCCCTGTCGATCACGGACCCTCTTCCCCAAAGACCCCCAGCTCTCTCCGCTTCCCAAAGGTGCCTGGCCACGGCCCCCTCCCTGCCCCATTAGTCCTTCATGGGCTCTGCCAGATGGATGCAATTTGCATAATATCACCGGCGGAGGCTGGCAGATCAACTGGGGTCAGGCTCTGACATCTCCAGCACAGTCTATCTCCAAGTGCTAATTTGGACTGCATTGATCTCTCTTTCTGATTTCTTTGTCATTTACGTCTGCAACGGTTTGACAGGAGATACAGAGACAGACAAGGGGGGAGAAGAAGGAGGGGGGGAAGAAGAGGAGAGAAACAAAGATTGTAGTTACAGATGTCTTTAAGGGAAAAAACAGATTAATCCAAGGACTCCTCTGAGGGTCGCAGCTTTGAAACATCCTAATTATCCTATTCTTACGAATTCCTGTACAGACTTAGAGGGGGGTCTTGTCAGGGAACTCAGGGGAATGGAAACTTGTTAAATTGCGGTGGAGTCTCTCCGACTGGTGGCTACCCCTTCCCCTCTTGCACCTTGCAATCGTTTCTCATTAGGTGAAGCGGGGCAGCTTTAAACCCGGCGACCCTTGCTGACACAGCCGTCGCTCCGTACCTCTGCCACCACTCTCGTTAAAGGCAGATCTCTGGTAAAACTTGGGCAGGACTCCCTCCTCCTCGCATAGGGGGACCATGGTGCTCACAGCCACCAGCCCCGTGTTGCCCAGGGACGCCGGAGTTGGGACAACATGGATGCCTGCACGCTGGAGACGAGGGCTAACCTGAGAGGGACAGCAGCATCCTTGGGATCCCCTGGGACGCAGGTATGGA
Organism: Buteo buteo; assembly: GCF_964188355.1. Classification (NCBI taxonomy): domain Eukaryota; kingdom Metazoa; phylum Chordata; class Aves; order Accipitriformes; family Accipitridae; genus Buteo; species Buteo buteo. The sequence goes on from NC_134180.1 coordinate 32,929,102, forward strand.
AGGGCAAGTCTGGGGACACATTGCTGTTGGATGACAGCACGGTGTTAAAAGACACCTTCCACCAGAGTCCGTTGCAGAGCAGAGCAGGCAATCTGTGCTCTTAATTGAGATGTTTATGTTCATTAACAGGAAACTCTTCCCCTCCTCACAGGTAAGGGAAGACGCGCTACCATTTAGCCTCGTCTGGGACACATCGCAGAGAGACACCAAGGCACCAAAAGAATCCACAGGGAAATCAAAATGTCACTCAGTGCTTTATGTTGCTACTTTCTGTAGAAAAAGCTCTCTAGAAAGTTAATGATCTTCCAAGGCCTCTCACCTAACATGTGTCTCGCTGTGTCGGAGGATGCATCACGGTGCATGGGAAGTGCTGGTTGTTACACGGGCAGGAGAACAAGTGCTAGCAAAGACGTTTTACCTGCCCAGCACAACATGGTCAGTGCAAGGGTTGTTCCAGCAGTGTGTGTGTGGGGATATTTTGTAAGGCTCAGCCACAGGACTGGACAAATAGCCAACAGCGGGATGCGTCCGAGGCAGCACAAGGGTCTCTAGAGCACAGATCAGTTCACGTCTGCATTCTCCTGGGTTTGGGACTGGCCGATTGGTAAGACAGAGCACGCATAATACAAACCATCAGCCTCTCCCCGTGCTCCCAGTGTGCCAACAACAGTTTAGAGTGATACAAAAAACATACTTAAGAGGTTTCTTATCTGTCAACTGGGGACAGCAATTGGGCCAGGTGTTGGGCTGAGAATCACAGCTGGCCTGCGAGGGAAGGACAGCAGATCTGCTCTTCTCACCAAGGGAGGCAGTCCCCACCGCTGCTCCTAAAACCAGAAGCCAGAGGAAGGAGGGTACAGCAGCAGCCATGCCAAAGGGCAGCTCCAGGATGATGGCAGCGCTGTCCTGCTGGGGGTCAGCCAGGTCCGAGGCTTGAGAGAATATACCTGCCCCTATCTGCCGCTGGGCGTCCCAGGCATTGCAGCACAGCAAGCAGCAAATAATCCAGAACCCCCCCTTAAATCTTCAGTCTGACACCGGTGCTGCAAACGTAACTGCTTCCAGCCCAAGGAGAGGGGCTCGCGCCCACCTTCCACGCATCCTGAGCAAGCGGGCACTGCTGCTGCCTGCCCCAGGGCTGGGAGGAGCGCATGGCGGCACCCTGCTTTTCTCAGGCAGCTGAAGCCCCGCAGCCCGTCTCACCCTCCCCTCCCAAGGACGGCTCCCTCCGGGGACCACGAGTCCTCAGGCGAGGGGCAAGGTGTGACGAACCCATCGCAGCCCCCCGGCGGGCAGCGGGGTCGGGCGAACGCGTGCCCCCACCCCAGCGGGTACGCGACCAGCTTTCGGCAGGGTAGGACGGAGGGGTGAGTGCAGTCAACACAAACACTCAATCATCCTTCCTTTCTTTCTTCTGTGCCTCCTTTGTTAACTGCAGGAAACAGCTGAAAGACCTTGAGTTTCCCATTGTAGCGTGTATGGGAACAGAGCTGCAGTGATCAGAACATACCCCCCGCTGCTCCCGGGGAAAAAGGGAGAGCAGAATCCTTTCTAAAAAGGGTTTACGATTAGAAGAGTGTTCTGTCACTCTAGCGCACAGTAATCCACTGCGCCACCAAGTCCCTTCAGAGAGATGTCGAAAACTTAAATGACTGAAAGCAAAAGAGCCCCAGCTCAGGTTCCCAGGCAGCCAGACATCCTAATTATCTTTAGATCCACTCCCACATGGAGGGGAGAGAGCACACAAGAGTAAAAAAAAAAAAAAAAAAAAAAGGGAAAAGAAAAGAAAAAGAAAGAGGGGGGGAAAAAAAAGACTGTCACATTGCTTTTTTCTTTTTTTAAAAGCTTGTCTCCGCTCACTGCTTTTCCAGCTGTGACACCTCTCACGGTAGTTAATTAGAATCATGTCACCGCGTTAATGTGCTCTGACTGGACTCTGACAGACGCGCGTCCTCTAACTGGCCGCCCCGGCCGGCCCTCCCTCCCCACCCCTCCTCGGCGCTGCGGGGCCCGGTGCTCGCGGTGGGACCCCTCGCCACCCTCCCGCTGCCCTGTCCTCGCACCCGTGGTCCGACGGGTGCCCCGGCACGGCTGGGCCGGTCCCGGCACCCTGCCTCCATGGGTGCCGGGACATGCTGCCCGGCCGCGACACCCGGCACACAGCCGCTCCACCTGTTCTGGATCCGCCTGACCTTTACAAGCGCTAATTCAAAATGACACTGCTCATTTGATGACATTTCTGTTGATTTTTACTTAAGTCTCTTTTAATTATTTAACTGGGAGTTCTTCCCCTTCTGCCTTGGGCTGGGGCTGCTGTGCGTGGGGCAGCGGTCCCCGAGGCAGCCCCGTGCCCTGCTCCGCAGCGGTGAACCCCGTGCTCGGCTCTCGCTTTTGGCATCCCCCGGCATAAAGACTACGGTATGGTGCAAGCGGCACTGCCCCCGGGCACGGCACCAGCTGCGTGCCACCTCTGCTGAGAAGCCAAAGAACGGGGTTTGCCTGCTCCGGGGGAGCGTGGGGTTCTCCAAGGCTTCTCCCATCCCCTGGGAGAGACAGGGAGCGTGGGACCGGCTCTGCCAGCCAGGGCCATGCAGGCTGGGATGGAAAGTGGTGAAAAAACGGAGGGGAGTTTCACTAAATGCTGTCCCTGTCCCCTCGTTTCCCCCACCCCGCTGCAGAGGAGGCAGGTGGGCACCAAGGGTGACCGGGGATCCCACAGATGCTGGGGGGCTGCTGGCTTCCCTGCACCCCCAGGAGAGCCAGGAAAACTAAAGAGGGAAAAGGAAAGCAGGGAAGAATGAGAGGAGGCTGAAATAAAGCCAGCAAGCTGCCAGGACCGCAAGCTGCCAGGACCGCAGGCTCCCAGCACCTTGCAGGGCACGGCGAAGCCTCATCAGCCCCTGCCGAGCTCCCGGGGAGGGGGAGAGCCGGCGCTGACAGCCAAAGGCACCCATCACGGCGGGCGGCCGGCTGCCTGCCACCACACTTAGCGAGCGTGGCCCTCGCTGCCCTCTCCTTCAATGTCAGCGCGGAGAGCAGCCCGGCGCTGCCGGGACACGGGCAGGCAGAGCAGGCAGAGCGATGTGGGGAGAGGGATGGCTCGGCCGGGCAGGAGGCACCCCTGGCAGGCGCTGGCCCGGCTCCCCGCGGTGGTGGCAGCTCGAGGTAGTTAATTAGAATCGTGTCACTAAGTAAATGCGCTCTGACTGGACTCTGACAGACGCTCACCTATGACACAGGGGGCCAGGAGACAATCCACATCAAACTACTGCAGTGTGACCCTTTTAACACAAAGAGTAAACTCACTGCACATCGAGTTGAAGCTCATTAAAACTGTCTACTCTGCGAGCATCCCATTAACCTCACTGTTAAAAACACGCAATTCCTCTTCTTCTTTCCGAGGCCTAATTAATGCTCTAGATCAGGAACAATATCAGACCCTAACCTTCCGAGATTTCCAATCAGTAAATGAAAAGAGAGAGATGGAGCCGGGAAGGCACGGTGGCTTGCTGGGTCGCTCACGGCATGGGCAGCTGACCTGCCCAGGCAGGTAGGGCTTCTCCATTTGGCACGGCAGAGATCCCCGTGGAGGGAGCACGGCACAGCCCCGGCCGGGGCGACCATGGCACAGGAAGGATGATGAAGTCCCGCACGGAGGCTCACAGCTGATGGGATTACACCAGCTGGTGTAAAACAGCCCAGCGAGGGCATCGTGTCAAGACAGGCGCTACTGTGGGACCAGATCTCCTGGTCGCGTGGGATGGGTACTGTGGGTTCACTAGCAAGAGAGACAGCATCCTGGTTACCCTCCTTCCCCAAAAAAGAGAAAAAAATCCCCAAACCTGATGTGTAGAACTAAATCTAAAATCGTAATAATCTGTGTGCTAAAGCCTAAACTTTAAAGATTTAAATAAATTCAGTTACATTCAAAAAAGACCACTAGCAAGGGGTAGCATCATGTTTTGAAGACAGTCAGTGCACTGGAGGTGGAAGCCGAGCTGACAAATGAGAAACAAGCTTTCCCAGCAGCAGCAGCTACTTCTGCAGATTTGGAAACTTTTTCCTTTTTTCGGTGTATTTTCAGTTCAGTAACTGGCTTGTTCAGAGCTGAGAAACAACAAAGGACTGAAAAAAGAAAAAGAAGGTGTGCCTTTTATCTTTTCCATAATCAGGGAAAGCAAGCAAACCAACAAACTAAGGTGGGAGAGGATGAGATGTACCAATTCTAAAATCTTGAAAGGGTGGTTTCCAGAAATACTCCTTCAACTCACCGATCACTTCTTGCTTTGGTTTCATGCATCAGGTGTTTGTAACTAAAAAGTATTCTGAAATTTACTTTTCCTTCTGTATTGAGTACATGCAAGGGAAACAGAACTTTACTAAGAAAACCAATTCAAACTACTGCTGGGGTACTTTAGCATGGTATTCCAATTTTTATCCAAAAGATTCATCATGAGTAATAATTTAATCACTACCTCCTTAAGAACAAACAGTAATTCACCATTTTTCTAATGTAACAAATATCTAAAAACTAAGACTAAAGGCACATTATGTAACATAACCAATCAAAGTAAATGTAGCAAAAATAGAGTATTTGATGGATAAAAGAATAACCAGAATTAACAATTGGGCAGTGGTAAGGAGAACTGCACTTTGTTTGACAGGTGCTGGTCAGTAAAACTTGACCTTTTTTCAGGGAAACAGGGGAAGAAAAAAAAAAGGGAAAAACCAGAAGAAAATCAATTACTGAATCCAGGTGATTTGCTGGCTGATTTAACTCACAACTAAAGCCTGGGATTTTAATCCTTCTGATTTATATCAGTCTCTGAAATTCAGTAGAGAGACCCCAAATGCAAGAACCCAGCTCCACTAGTGTGCAGCCTGTGAATGCTGGTCTTCGCATGAGAGTGCCAAGACCCCCATTACAAGCTGCAGCTCGTTTTTGGCAGGCAGCGCCTCAAACATATGTTTTAAGAATGGCAACATGCACACATCTGTAAGATGACTAACTTCTTGGCAAGACTCAACTTCATTTTGTTGAGGGCCAAGAAAACACCAAACAAAAAAGAAGTTCCTCATCCCAAGATCCTACAGCCCATGCTTAGAGCTGACACATATTTAACCCATGTTTAAGGAGAGATGGAAGCTGCAGAAAAAAGTCCTCTCTGGTCCTCAGGGCCACATTCAGTCCAGAGGGAATCCTTCAAGCTGAAATACCAACTCAAGACAAGGCATCAAAGAACAGGTTTCACTCCTCTTTTGCTCCTTTCCCATATCCTAAGGATTTCCTGCATCCTCACTCTGGAGCAGGACTTTCCTATCCCCTTACTCTGCCTGGTATTTCCCGGCAAGCTGAAATATTGACATTTTCCCCCTTCCTTTACCTTTTCCCTCCCAAGAAAACGGCACCAGACGTGCACCCATTCCACCCCAAGGCAGCTTTCGTGTATTTGGTGACACTTTTCTAACCCCTCGACAAGATTTGCAGCTCACTGGCCCGCAAGTAGAAACCAGACAAAAGCTAGAACATGAGCTCTGTTCAGCAACTTGCTGTATGCGCAGCTGTATGTCCCAGGGGATGAGGTGAGACTCCGCGGTGCTCCACCACGAGCCCCTCCTGCCCACACGCACCAGATGCTAAAGGTGAGGTTCCCATCCAGAATCTGGCCTTGGCCCTGCACGGTGTCGAGCGCCCTGAGCTCCCGGATTTTGAACAAGACGAAGGAGAGGAGATGAAGCATGGAGCGGGACTGGTCCCAGAGCATGCCAAGTGCAGGGATTTGGAGCAGATATCTGCTGAGCCAGTGAATCAGAGAGTGATTTGAAAACAAAGCAATACACAACCGATCAGGCGAGACGGCAGAATTCCTTGCAAATTGTTTGCAAAAACAAGTGGCCATCCACTGCAATTTTTCTGTCAGATTTGAAGGGAAACATCCATATTACACATTCCTGCATAAGCGAGCCGAGGCTTCACAGGGCTGCCTGCATCCCCCCGGACCGTTCCCCACGCTGCCAGGAAAGGAGCTGCACGGACGCTCTCTTACACGGCACAGTATTCGTGAAACTGGTGTGGCTGGCTAACCCATTTCCTTGCTACTCCCTTCTCAGCCCTCTTTGGTTTGCAGACTTCTGGACATCAGTGACCCACGATGGCCATGAAAATCAGAGGCTGACCTTAGTTACACCCACCTTGGGCAGCCCTGGGGACCCCCTCTCAGCTCACCAACTTCCCTCAACCCTGCTGCACCCCAGTGCCGACCACAAAAGAGAAGGGAGGCTCTAGACTGCATGGGAGCATCCCGAGAGCCACAGCCAGCTCCCATCTCATCTTCACTGTTCTCCACTCTTCTCTGGCAGCAGTCCTTGAGGTGGGGTCATTTATTCGGCTGAGTGGGCAGGCCTGTGGCAGGAGCAAGGCTCCTTTCAGCCAGGGAGGGAAGGGGTGGGCAGCCCTGGGCAGGGAAAGGGATGGGTCCTCCCAGCCCCGAAGCAAGAGCAGTTGAGAGCATGAAGGAGGAGCGTGGCGAGGACTGCTCAGGTCACAGGGCGACTGTCAGCAATTGGGATGACTGTGCCCAGTCCCAGTGGCCGATATGGAAGGACTCAGCTGTGGAAGACCAACACTTGCCCCAGGACGAGGCAGCAAAGGTGGACCCAAGGAAGCCAGGCTGCCTCTGCAGTGAGCAGCCCCTCCTCGGCCCTTGGCCTGGGGACCTCTCGGGCTGTCTCTAGAGCCAACACTTGATCCATGCCCAGGACCCGAAAAGCCAGCAGGCTGGGAAGCGAAGCGGCCAGAAGGCCAGGAGACTGGAGCCCTGACAAAATGCCAGGCAAGGCATGTCTCCAGACACCAGCATCGCCCCGAGCCTTCTCCCGGGGGACACACTGGGCTACCAAGCCCCAGAGCCAGCAGCCCTGACACCGCAGGCAGCAGCTGTGCCTGGGGTCCCAAGCTGGCCGGGAGGAGAAGCCGTTCTCCCCAGCTGCCATTCAATGAGCCGTGGCTCCAGCTCCCTCCCAGGGGTTCAGCCTGCAGTAAAGCCACCAGACACAGGCTGCCAGAGGCTGCTGCCTCTGCAGGCAGGCGGAGGATCGCAGACACCCGGGGCAGAGCTGCTCTGGACCCAGCCCAAATGGAGCAGCCGGACGGCTGCAACACACAGGGCACGTGTGCACCATCGGCCGTGCCAGGGAGACGGAGACTGTCACACTGCTGGCCTGGCATCCTTCACAGCACCCACGCAAACCCCCTTCCAAACAGTGTGTGAAAGGCAGGTTTGCCACTGGGACGGAAAGCTGCAAGAATGGAGCTTGGCTGCTGGGCCTTGCTTCTCCATAGGCAATCTGTCCATGGCTCACCCTGTACTGGGGAGAGCCGGGAGTGCTCCCCCCAGAGGGAGTTTGGCAGAAATGAAGAAGCAAAACCCTCCTAAAGGACTGGAGTGGGGAGGACATGAACAGCATCTCCTGAACTCCATCAGGCAGAGACACCTGTGCAAGACAGCAGCACTGAGATAAACATGGGCAGAAACCAATGGCAGACAGATGATACTCGAGAGCTGCGGACGCTTTGTCAAGGTAAGAGATGACATCAACAGACACCTCTTGCCCTAAATAAAATGAGGAAAGACGAGGCACAAAGCAACCCTGCATCCCCCAGGAGACCCTAGCAAAAGCCCAAGCCCCCAGAGCAGGACATGGACACACAACTCCTGCAGTCCCTGCTCCCCCCCCCGTGATTCCAACATGGCACAGAAGCGAGGCAAATCTGCTCCCAGGCAAGGAAGCAAATTTTAATGCTACCTCTGTCAATAATGCAACCAGATCCATAGTTCAAAAGGAGCTTGCTAATTAAAAGCTGGTGAGCTTTAAATAATTCATCTCCTTAACTTGGATTGATTGGAGAGTTTAATGGTTAGAGTCTTGAAACAATATTAAACAGCCTCCTCAAGGCCCAGGTAGCTGGTGACTTTTCCAAGTAAATCTTACCTCCTTGCAAACTTTAATGCTCACAAGTGACTATGGATGAAGAGCTGGGAGGCAGAGGGAACATCTGACTGCTGATCTCCAAGAGGTGATCCAATGCCCCGCAGAGAAATGAGACAGGCAAGAGTGATGCAGCCCTGAGTTACAGCCCTGCCTACAGCCCAGTAAATCTGAGCTCCTGCCCGTACCACAGCCTGCTGCTGCCCCAGCTCTGCACCCCCAGAGTTGAGCAGCAGGCGGATATATGGCCTTGGTGTCCCAGGCCAGTTCTCCCTCCTCATATCACTTTGATCCCTGGTGCAGAGGAGCTAGGGGAAACATGGAGCTCTGCCACTGCGCACAGTAGTCAGCTGTTTATCTTGGAGCAGGCTGCAGGACCACGAAACTCATCGCACGTGTGAGCGAACGGGACGATGATTCAGTTCTCCAGCTGGGGCCACGCTTCTTCACTCTGCAGCATGTTTCCAGCCAGCTCCCGAGGCTGCGCTGCCTGGCAGAGCCTCCTCTCCAAAGACAAATGCAGCATCCAGAGCAGCTGGAGGACTGGTCCGAGAGGCAGAGCACCCTGCCCAGCCTGGGGACCCCTGCTCTGTGCCCCAGGCACTGCGCAAGCCCTGGCGCTGCCCACATCCACCCCCAGCCCGAGCACTGCCAGCGCGGCCAAGGAGGGGAGCAGTTTCCCAGACGGAGGGACGGGCAGGTATGTTTGGCAGACTGGGACGTGCCAGCGAAGGAGAGCTCATCCCGCACGCCCATCCTGCCCTGACACATCTTCGTCCCTTCCACCAGCCAGAGACCCCGCAGCCCTTTGGCTGGCTCTCAGCACTCCAGCCTGGATCAGCTCTCGGGAGCGGAGGCACGTCCCGCGCGCCTGGAGCAGCAGCCGTGGGGACAGGAGGGGCGCGGGGCGGCATCACTCACCTATCCCGCTGTGAGGCCTCCCTATGTGCTGTAGGTTCAGTCCTTTGTTCATGTCTAAGAGCCCGTTCTTTGGCCAACTCCCCATGGCAAAGCTGTACGCCTGGAAGAGAGAAGCAGAGGGTCAGACCGGCGCACAGCCCATGTGCAGACAGGTTCGGGGCGAGCGCCTCGCTGCCGGCAGCCAGCTGTGCTCGCTCAGGCCTGGCTGTTCCCAGGTCCGGCGTGGGTCTGCGTTCGCCGTGTTCAGTGCGGACCCATGCATCGCCCTTGCAGCAGCTCTCCTGGAGCTGCCTGCACAAAGCACCCTCACCCTGGCCAGTCCCACCTGATGCTCCTCAGAGAAGAGGTGTCCAGGACCGGTCCCGGAGCTTCGTATGAGTGACAGCCCTCACGAGGTTTGCTGGCCACTGTGCCAGATTGGCATCACCCAAGGCCACCTTCACCGTGCTGGGGCGAGCCAGGGGCTGCGAGTTCATCCCACTTGTCCCTGGGTTGCTCCAACCTCATCCGCCCATTCCCGCTTCACCAAGGATGGGGTTGCAGCAGGAGTCAGGGGGATTTGGAAAGGGGTGCCCATGCCCAGGCTGGCCTGGCCAGCAGCCCCCTTCCCCTTGAGCAAGCACAGCCCTCCCAGCCTCCCCTCTCCTTTCCATCTCCAGACCCCAGTTGCCTCAGGGCTTTCCATCACTGGGCGAAACTCCACCGGGAGCCAGCACTGCTCACCCCACTGCACAGAGCCCGCAGCCTGGCCGGAGGGAGCCTGCTCCATCCCCATCGTGTCCCCTGGCAGGGCTCCCAGCAGGAGCGAGGCAGGCGGGAGCCTGAGCAGCACAAAAATCCACCGGACAATGCAAACGTGAAAGCAGCTGGGCCTCCGTGTCACACACACGGCTGTAATTACAGCCTGACAGCCACGTATCTTCTTCATCTTGAGGAATTAAGCTCAGCGCTGCATTGTGAGCAGTAAGAAGGGCGCGTGGGCTTAGCGTCACTCACGCCGGCGCTATCTCTGTTGCCGTGAGGGCCATTGTCCCCAGATGAGATCGGGTCAATCCAGCAGCCCCTATCTCCCTCCTGCAGCGGGGATCATCGCTAACCGTGGCCACAGCGCGGCAGGGCATCGCCGACACCCTCCGCGGGCTGCAAACGCTGGGGGAGATGCTCTCCGCGGCGGGATCGGGGCCGAACGGGGCGAGCGGAGCCGAGTGGTCCCCCCGCTCCAGCCCACCACCCACCTGCCTGCCACTAGGACCTGCTGCCAGTCCCTCTGCCCCCGCTACCTGCTGCTCTGCCCAGCGCAGGCAGGGCTGGCCCCCACGCAGCCCCCACGCAGCCCTCGCAGCCGGCGGTCCCCCGGGAGTTACGGGGCTTGGGGGAGTTAATTTATTACTGGCCGACGTAACCATTCATGCTGCTTTGTTACTCCTGCCTTAGCAAAACAGAGGGCTCCACAGATAATTAATAGACAGCATTGCTAATCCTGTTGGGAGATGATTAGCAATTAAAACTCCTAATTAAGTCTATGCATAATTCACTGAAATTACACTTTGTGTACACAACGAGGAGGTTTCCTTTGCCTTCGACAAACACGCTCTGGTATCTTCATCGCCACGGCTGAGATGCAGGCTGCCCAGCCGTGGGGCTGGGGGGATCAGGGGGTCAGGGTGCAGGATGGGACCCTGCCACCCACCTGCCGGGTGGCCCTGGGTGACAGCGGCAGTGGCTCCGCGTGTGGCTCCCTCTCCTGGGCTCCGTTCCAAAGAGCAAGCCCAGGCACAGCACAGGAAGGTCCCCAGTGGGTCCAGGCCTGGGGTCACCAGCAGTGGGGGGCATCCCTAGGGAAGGGGTAGCCCCGCACACTTTGGGGGAAGACACATGGGACGGGGAGGGAGCAGGGCTGTCCCGCTACAGGGACAGGGCAGGATCTGAGCTACCGTTATCGCAGGCTGCCTTCCCAGCCCAGACGCATCCCTCGGACCCCAGCCAGGAGCAACGGAGGGAGCACAGCGGGAGGCTGGCAGGATCCCGGGAAAGCCACCGGGACAGCTCTGGAAAGCTCCCGACAGCTGGGTGCCAGTGCCAAGCCCAGCCTGCCTCCCCCGGCCCCGCAGCAGCGGCAGCAGGGAGCCGGCGGCACGTGCCCCTGCCCCAGGATCGGCACCGGACCCATCATTGCATCGCGTTTTGCTTTCCTAATCAAGGTCATTCGGTACAGCCGCAATACCTGAGCAAACTAGCTAAGCAGCCGGGGTGGAAGTTGGCCTGACCACTGAAGGTCAAGTGTGCACTTATGCATATTCAAAGCTGCCTGCAGAATCGATTGGGTTTTAATTGTTTTTCCTGGGGTTTTGGAAGGAAGTGCCAGGGGCATTGATCAGTCCCAGACGAGGCCGCTCACACTTCGGGGCTGGCAGGGACCGTCACTTTGCTGCAGGCAGAGGAAAATGCGGGCAGAGAGGCAGAGATGAAGGCAAGCAAGGGGAGAGGTCAGCCAGTCCTGGCCGGGAGGAGGAGCCATCGCCGGGCTGCATTGGAAAATAAAGTTTTTTAATTAAAATTGGCAATTCTGAGCCGCCTGCCGGCAGCAGCCACACAATCAAGAGCGAGGAGCTTTGCTGTTTAATATTTAAAGACAACGTTTAATCTTTAAACAGGAAAGTTCTTCTTCTGACTGTTAAAGCGAGGCAGAAGGTGCCGGAGGCTCCCCGACGCAGGGCTCCCCAGCCCGCTGGGGTGGCTGTGGCCGTCGGCTTGCCGCCGGCTCACCGCAGCCGCCGGGAAACCAGTGCCGACCGCAGCCGCTCTCCCACCGGCTCTGCCGCCGCTCCAGCCCCGCACAGCCGCCGGCAGCGGCACAGACCCCTGCCCCTTCAAAGCTTACCCCTCCAGCAAACCGTAAGAAAGTCCAAGATGCCCCTGGTTCACTTGCAAGACGAAGGATTTAAAAAAATGCCATGAAAGCCTTTTTGCCAGGAAACCACACTAATTTGTTCCTCCCCTTTGTTCAGTCCTGGTGTTGCAGGGACTGGGTTGCTGCCTTCTAGGTCAGACACTGAAGCAGGGCCAGGACCCCGTGGCATTTTACTTTCATCTGCATTTTAATTGATAAAAAAATGCAGGCATCTTTTAAAAAAGCTATTTTTAAATGGCTTTGGTCAAAATTCTGATTTAGAGACAAAGTCAATGCCTCTGATCTGCTAAAACCCACCCAAATGCTGTTTGCAGAATAATTTTCAAGCAGCCTGAACACAATTATTTCCATTCACACCAGCTCCTAGAAAGCTCTCCCTTTTTTCCTGATTTTGTTTGTAATTCTATGAAGGCTACATTTACCTCCCTGCCAATGCTGCTCTGAAGTCAGATGATTATTAATTATATTTATTTACTTATACAATCCCATAGGCATACGCAGCAGTTCACAGACAAATACCGCCCTAGGCCCCTGATGTAGGGATCTCGAATCAAAGGTAAGCAGATACTCCTGTGATAAATGTGAGCTAACAGCAGCAGGAGATTAGGAACATACTGTGTTTCCATGCATAGAGCCAGCATCACAGATTATCCACACCCTGTTAAAAGTGCCAGTATGGAGAGGTAAGTCCTTAGGTAACCTGTACCTCACACAACCTGCAGAAAATCCAAAAAACAGAAGGGGGGATAAGACATGGGGTACAGCAGCCTGGGGCAGGGAGATGCTGCGCGTGCAGAATCACAGCATCTAGGACTAGCTTTATAATAAATCAAAGATGGGCTGAGATCACCCTGCTGTTGTACCAGGCCACAAAACTTCCCGATGGCCATGCTGCATCTGCCTCAATTTGCAAAGAGCCTGAAACAAGAACTCTGTGGACCACTTCTGGTAGTGCTGGGGGTTAAAGACGGTCCTCTGCGCTGGGAGAGGAGCACAGGGAGGGCATGCCAGCGAGGCTGGGCAATGCCATGGTGCTGCTTGCAGGGGAAGAACACAGGTAGCATTTGCCCAGTTCTTGCAAAAACGCTGCCCAGTTTGGCACCGAGTTTCCCCCGCCTGCCCTTGCTGCAATCCCAGTGCAAATTAGCCCCCATCCCCAGCAACGCTGGGCAGCAAGGAGGCAGTGCCAACACAGTCGGGTCCTGACGCCCCGCTCCCTGGAGCTTGTTTGGGCTACACATCGCGGTTTATGAGCAGCACAGCTGCAGAGAAGATGTTGCAGGGGGTCAGAAAATTCCCAGAACTGGAACTTGTCAAACTGATGTATTGATCTAAGTGGACTGAATAATGCTCTATCATTTATTTATGGGGAAGTGCCCTGCACACTTCACAAAAACTGGTGTTCAGCAGTCACATTAAGGCAAGATTTAACGTCCCGCATCATGCAAACAGGGCACCTGCGCAGAGGTCAGGATGCTCACTTCCACGGGGAGCCCCACAAATCCTTCCTGCACACGCAGGGAGGGACAGGGCTGGTCCTCACGGAGCTGTCGGAGCTCTGCTAGGTCAAGGTGCCGACGCTGACGGAGCCAGCCCCGTCCTTTCCGCACGTGCCGATGCTGCGACTTGCTCAGCCAGCCGCCAGCCCCTCTGCCCTCCACTAAAGCTGCCGGTGTTGCACCACCCTGGGTGCTTTAGCTGAAGGGCAGGAGGGAAAAGCAGCTCTGTGCTTTGCAACAGCACAAGCGTGTCCACAAACCATGGCAGCAAGAACTGCCAGGACCAGCACAGAGCCTCCTCCTGCCCTGCCCAGCCCAGCAACCCTCTCGTTTTTCATGTCCCATCAAGAGGTTTTAAATGTTTCACCCACTAATTGTAATTTTAATATTAATACGGACACTTTCAGGCAGGGAGAAAATATTTCATTTTGGAAAAAATCCTCCCAGGAGCAAAGGGGCTCAGTGGTTTGAGAAGATGCTGAAGGGTGGGTACTAAGGAATAAAAAAAAGTGTTTTTTGCTGAAAGTTTCCGTTAAGGATTTAAAAAAGACGCCTGAGAAAAACATGTTTTTAAACAGCTAGAAAGCGGCCGTGAGATGTCCCCAGCTGCCCCCGGCTTGGGCAAGCAACACGCGCCAGCTGTGCTCCCCCAGAATCAGGCTGGGCTCAGTAGCCTGCCGATTGGAGCCGACCCCCTGACATTTTCGCAATGGAGAAAATGACTTTGCGACAGCAGAAGTGTCTTCCTCCTCTTGTCATGTCAGCTGTGCACTGCATCAGCCCCAAATAAGTATTTCCCTCTAACTGCCCTCATTGCGCCGCTGCCACGATGAAGTGTCAAGGTTTTATATTACTTTGTACGGTGGAAAGAAAAAAAGAGGTCATGTCTATGACTAAGAGGGCTTTTAAACACCGCTTAAAATGTTTTCAGTGCCACCCAGTAACCATAATGTTTTGGGGCTGGGGGTGTCTTGGAGGCCACCCCCAAATAGCACCCAGGACACTGGAGACGCCAGGGTGGTCCCTTGACATCCCGTTTTAATTGTGTGCCACTTCAGAGATGGGAGGTGGACATTTCTTGCTGGGATTTCTTGCCACATAAACTTACCGGCATGCCACAAGGCAAATTTAACACCACTGAGGGCCTGACCCCACCGCCAAATCATTTAGTAGCAAGGCTGCTGGATCGGGGCTGAATGCAATTAAAGAAGAGGTGGGTAATGAATAAGCAGCTTGCCAGAGCTCCTCTGCTGCAGGGAAGGCACAGAGGAAAGCTTGTCCAGCCGGACAGAGGCACGGAGCCCGGGATGGCTCAGCCCCGGCAGTGCTGGAGCCTGCTACCCTCGCTGGCTGTCGGGAGGCAGGAGCTAAACCCAGGTGTAGCGTGTCCCTTTTAAGCAGTTTAGTCAGAAGTGCTATCGCATTCACAGCTTTTCAAGTATTTTTAAATCACTTACAAAAGCAGGATTAAACGATCAGGAATTCCATTTAATAGGACAAATAAAGAAATAACAATCTACTCCATCAGCCCTGCGAAAGGCAGGTTTGATTTAAGAAAAAAAAAAGTGTAAAAGAGGGAGAGAAAAAAGGAAAGGGGGGTGGAAAAAAAAAAGGATAATGTGTGTTTACTCAAGCAAAGAAAAAAATATTTAAGTGATGTAGGGGAGAAGATTGCGGTAACTAGTGAAGAATAACATCGTCTGCTTTGCTGTCAAATCACACAAGAATTTCAGTAATAGATTCTCATTCTGACACTCAATTCAATTCGAAGGTGATCCTGCTTTATCCCAACACATCAAATATTAAACACTCGTATTAGCCAGGGTGCCGTCGCCTTTCCCGGCTTAGACGCGGCAGGAAGCTTTTCCCCCTACTTTCTCTCACTCGCTATAATATTCTCAATGTTATCTAAACATGCCTTCATACACTGGGGTTCCTTATCAATCCCATTTGGGGAGGGAGGGAGGGGTGTACTTAAAACGGTATTAGTTTGGGGGGCTTTTATTATTATTATTTCCAAAGCTTTTCAATTTTGTGTGGAAAAAGCTTAGAAAAAAAAGGCGGAGGGAGGGGAGGCGGCAAGAGAGGGAGAGGGAGCGCGGGAGCGAGAGAAAGTATAAGAAAGGGAAAAGCAGCCAGCAGCTCTTGTTTGACTGATGCCTTTCAACAAGGGCAGTCTAGCTTGTCAAAGCCCGGGCTCGAGATGAATTGGCATATCTATTCAGCCTGCCTCTGGATGTCATGCAATACAGTTTCATATTCCCAGATAAGGCATGATAAGCAATTGCTGCCCTGACACCAACTCCATCCATCCCTGCCTTTCTGTCCACGCACATTACAGATCTCTGCTGTGCCGCTAATAAGAGGCATTTAATTTTTACAAACGCAGCAGCAAGAGGGGCCTCCAGACTGACCAGGTACAGCATTAACACCACTCACATTTAATTACTTTTTCTCAGTGCACCAAGCTCCCTGAACACTCGTGAGTGGCACCGGGTGCACGAAAACAACTTCTGCCCAATGTGGCACCCACCGAAGCCTTGGATTAAATATCTGTGCTAATAATTAAGGGGTGGGGGTGACAAGAGCGGAGGGCGTTTGTCCTCTGCCAAACAAATCTGCAGTGCCACCAAGGAGGAGGTGGTTTGGCTGGGGTTTGGACATGGGAGGACGCAGGAGAAGATGTGAGCGGTGCCCTTTCCCAGGAATGTCCCTCTCTGGAGCACAACCCCCCCCCGAGAGCTGCAGGGGGAGGAGAGGGGCCGACACACCGAACGTGGGGACACCACGAATGGGTCTGGCCCCACTTAGGTGGAAGCAGGTGCTGCCCTCGGAAATTCCTGCCATTGCCAGCACCCTGCAGCGGCAGGATGAGATCTGGATAGAATCCTCCCACATTGCTGAAAAGGTGCTGGGACCCTGCCTGGTGCTTTGCCCTCTTTACACAATGGGACTTGAAGGTTCTTCAGAAAACAGGACCACACAGCCAGCTTCCCCCGTGTCCTGGGCAAGCAGGGAGCCCTTGGCACACAAGCCACCTTGCCAGCCCTACCTGGCCTTGCCGAGCAACCTTTGGCAAGCCCAGCTGGTGTCCACTTCGGTCCAATTGCAAAGCTGCTTGTTAAAACAGCCACATCTTATCCCTCACGTCAGGCAGTAAATTAAACAAATAAAAAGATGAATGGTCTATTTTTGGAAAGGTGAGTGCTGGGCACACAGGAGGTGCCTGGCTCTGCCCACCTTTGGGAAGTGCTTTACAGAGGCAAGGTGCCCCCAGTCCATGGGAGGAGGAGAGGTCAAGCTTAAGGGAAAGCAGCAAGGTGTCAGATAAAGATGTGGAGGATGCAGCATAACTGTACATGCTTTCTCCTTATTAAAATAAGCAGCTCATGCCGTCAGATCTCTGTCCATAGGAGCACTGCAAAGGGGAAACTGAGGCATGCAATGATCTCATGCCTGGCTCTTCTTCCTATCCACATGTCTGAGCAGCCTCAGCCCGCCCATGTCCCGGCAATACCCCAACTCAGCCACAGCTGTACAAATTCACTGTCAAAACTCCTCTTAACTTCACGAGGGGCAGGATGGACCCTGCAGCCACCAACAGCCCCTCTCCAGGGTGCATTTGGAGGCTGCAGCCCCGTCGGGCAGCGGGGAGGTAGCCCTGCCGCTGCGCAGGATTAGCACGTGCCCTGGCTTAGGCTGCAATAGAAACACGCTGGTGTGCCTGACTCCGGAGTGTCAAACTGCCAAGCGGTTTAGGCTTCACATTTCCCTGTGTTTGAACAAGAACAGTCTCTGCCTTGCTCCCAGGCTAGGGATTATCCTGGATAAAATGTTCTCGACTGCTGTGTGCTCTGCGGCTGGCGACACACTAGGTTAATGCTGTGGAGACCTGGGTCAAAGCCCTGGGTTTGGTCACAAGCAAAACAAAGCTACAGGTCTGGGTCGCCGAGGGGCTGGGAAATAGAGCTGGGGTGTGCACAAGCCAGTGCTGGCACAGGAGAGGGGACAAGCAGAGCCATAAACCGCCAAGAAAGCAGCTCAAGAATGGGGGCTGCTGGTAGGACCAGGGGGTCTGGGTTCGGGGTCAGGCGGCCGAGCAGAGAATTGCAGCAGGATTCCTCTGGGGGCTCCTGTGAAAACAAGGGGCTGGAGGACACATGGCCAGCACCTTTCCCCGTCCAGGACAAGTGGCCCTGCCCTTGAGCCACAGGTCATGTCTGTTTGAACAGGGCTGCCTTTTCGATGTGTCCCGGCATTTCTGGCTGCACCTCAGGGTGACCGAGACCCAGGCTGGGTTACGCTGATGTATGCAATCAGGTCCCAACACTGAGATACACAAGCAGCTCCCGATTAGCGCCTGAAAGGCAGAAACAAACGATGACGTGGCAGATGGCTACCAGGGAGTACCTACACATGGCTGATTTACCCCTCCAGCCCTGGGAAGGATGGGCTCACGTCCTGTGGTGCTATCCACCGGGAACTGCCCCAGCCCCTGCAGGGCCAATTCAACAGGAAAGCAGCGCTAAGCCTCTCCCCACCACAGCACTGTGGCCAGCAGAGCGGGGAAGCATGGTATGACACCAAGGAGAACCCATGAACACACTTCATGATGATTCACTGCAGCCACGGTTGCCTCTCCACACAGACAAGAATGGACCAGTCCGATTCTGGCTGCTCCTGGGGAAACTGGGGGTTCAGGGGGAAAGGGAAGATGCCTCCATTGGTGCTGGAAAACAGGCAAATGTTGCCACTGCCCCACAATCAGACCCACTGTCAGCCCCTGCATACATGAGGACAGAAAATGGCATGATGGAGCCCCAGCAGATGCGCCACGCTGCAGAGCCGAGCCGTCGGGGCAGCAGCGAGATGGACACGTCTCACCCTCCTTGGATTTAACCGGAGATTAACAACTGCCAAAGAGAGCTGCAGTTTTGCCATATTACACAAGGGTAGGTAACAGCATCCACTGATCACGCCTTTCTTCTCTTTCCAGGGCCACCAACGATGGCTGTGATGCTCAGACATGCCCCACAGTCCCCCAGATGCCCCCTTTAATCTAACCCCATGCCTTTCCCAAGCAAAGCTGGCACTGGGCTCACTGTCAAAACCTTCAAGCCCTTCCAAAGGGGGTATTTTCCCCCCTCGATTTCTATTTTTACACATGCACACGCTCGCCTCTCCCTCGCTTGCTGTTTAATTTCCGTGTGAGAGGGAAGCAGGTGCCCGTGCTCCCGTGAGCTCTCCCTTCTCTAGGTTTTTTTTCCCTTCTTGGATCCTGCCCCATTAGTTTAGTGCCCAGCCATCTGCGACGTCTCCTGTAATGCTGTCCCCCTTGTGTACCAGGGAGCTTTTCCATTAGCGCCTTTAATATTCTGACACCTTAGCACAGGCTGCTATTACATTCAAACACTGATCGCCCTGTGAAATTACATCGCAGGGCTTGCTAAAATGGAATTGTGTATAATCAGGCTCCTCCATGCACTGTCAGTCCCATCACAAATACAACGTAAAGCAGGCTTATGGATGGGCTTAGCAGCTGCTACAAGTGTATTTTTTTTTAATAGATGAAGTATCCCTTATTTAAAGCATTTCCTTAAGAAAAAAAAACCACAACACTGAAAGACAAATCAACAGCTGCTGCACTATGTTAACCATACCACCGGTCTCTTAAAAACATGTTATTTACTAAGGTAGCTATCTGTTTATCTATAACTATATCAAACAGAGAAGGAGGACGAGATAAAGATAGTTAAACAGACAGCCGAGGAGCTATCTGCCACTGGGAAATAATAGCTAAATAAAAAGTACCATTATTTACTCCAGAGAGGGGAGGAGGGAGAGCCAGTGCTTTCCTCCCAGTGCGGCACAGCCGCTAACACGCTGCTGTGGGAGCCTCCGGTTCATAAGGGCAGCCCGTGCCAGCCTGCACGTGCCCCAGTTTGCCTGGCTCCAGCCCACTCGTCTCCCCACGACCACGTCAGATAAATCTGGGAGGAAAAAAAACCAGCTCAGGACCCAAGTACTGCACCTCTCCAGAGAGGCTGCGATGCAGGGAAGGCAAGAGAGGGCAGGGGAGCCGTGCCGCTGCTGGGGCTGGCTTGGCGGGGCAGCCCCCCACCTCCATGCAGGCTGAGAGCGGCTCAAATTAAGGCAAAATTGTCCACGGCAGAGGGTCTGGGTGCGTTCCCACAGGGGAGGCTGGTTTCTGCGTGGCCGGCACACAAGGGACCAACTCCCCAGCTTTTTTTTTTTTAATTCCAGCTAAGGAAGTGATGGATTAGGACAAAGGTATTTCAGGGGGATGCAGGAAGCGGCAGGGACACAGATGATGTGTCAGAGAAATGAGCTCCTGAGCTCCCCGGCTTGGAGTTCAAAACGCTGCCTCTTACCATGCCCTAAAGGTTATTCTGTCTGTCTGCTGTGAAATGCGACGGCACATCGCCTGAAGGGAGATTTCCAGAGGCGCTGTGACCCTTCCGCTATCTCCTCCGAGAAGCCTCCGCAGGAATGATGAGATTGTAGCTCATTTCCACACACCTTGAAAGAGCCCGGCTGGATCAAACGTGCTGGAAGCAGAAGCAGCACATCCCCAGGACTCATCCTCGCCTCCTGGCAGGGAGCACGCTCTTGCTGTTACAGGCTGGGAAACCACGTCCACCCCACCGAAACACCGATGCTCTGACATTGCCTTTCACCCTTAACCAGGACAAAAAAGCCAAAATACTGTCTTCTTTCACTGTGTGGGAACAGTTCTGCTTGGGAACCACAAAGTAAAACGCAGTGACAGAACCGCTGCCCTTTGGAAAGGAGCAATCTATTCCCGTGTGAAACACTGACATGACATTTTGACTCCAGTTTTTCCAGTGCAAAACAAAGCCATTTGTCCAGAGCAGACACACCGCTCCTTTGCAGCATGCACGGCATGTCTCAGCACCCGGTACTCTGGACATTTTTGGAAGGCACACGTCTGGTGACGGTTCAGCTGCTATGCACAAACATGCTAGACAGGGGGAGAATGGGACCACGGAGGGCAGAGACCCACGGACAGGTTACCAAGAGAAAACTGTAGGGGAGGTGCCGTACGACTGAACGTCCGTTCACATTGCAGGTGCAAGCCAAGGCAATTCAGCCCTCTGGTTTTCACTACCTGGCATTGTCAAGGTTAGGTGCTTGCAAGGTGGCAGCAAGGGAGGGGTGCTGGGCGACCAGCAGGTTCACGTCTTAGTTTCGTAATCTGTTCCTAAAACCCAGGCCCTGGGGGATGGGACCAGAGTGATCCTGCAGGACCTTCTCACCACTTCTATGCACTTGCCTGTATGTCTTATCACATACATCTCTCCCTCTGCCCACATTTTACAAATTCTTCCACCCTCATGTCTAGCATGCCTTCCTGGGACAAATACATGACCTTCTCCAAAACTCACCTCTGGCACGATGCAGAGAAACTGACCCCTATAGGACAGACCAGAGGGGCATGGAAACATGTCCCCTGCTCCCTCTTACCCCCTCCCAGACTGCAGACTCTCAGGAGCAAAACCCAATCTTTCACATTTGGCACAGCACCAACGCAACAAAGCCGTCGGGGCTTCTGAGTGTTACTGCTCTGCAAGAATCGAATAAAAGCGAGTTTCTCAGCACTCCCACAAGATGCAAAGCCACTCAGAGGAGAGGCAGCTGGAAGAGCAAGAGAAAGGCAAGAGAATACAATGCACAAGGCATCAGGGAGAAGATCAATAAAGATTACGAGGGCAGTGGCCATGTCCCTTGCCCGCGTCGGAGGTTCTCATGGCTGCAGTGAGGGAACACCAAGGCAAGTTAACAAGGCACTGCTGCGCCAGTGCCTGGGGATGATACCTGTCTAATCAAAGGTAGAGTTTACACTGGATCATCTAAGCAGCAGCTCTTCCTCATGATTGTTGACTCAGGTCAGGGTTAAGACTGAGGAGGTTAAAGCAGAGGCGCCTCTAAGAGCTCTGATGGATGCAAACACCAGGCAAGCAGGCAACCCACGCTGGCCCAGCCAGCACAGCCTACCAGGGCAGCAGGGGGCAAAATCGAGGCTCCCCAGTTTCGATGGAAGAGCAAACAGAAGGAGATGGTCCAAGGGGCCAGGCGGCATGCCATGAGAGAATCGATTTGGAGAGAGGTCAGGAAAGTAGAGAATAAAGGGACCTGAAAGGAGGACACGGCAAGGTCCTGAGAAGAGGTTGTTCGAGGAGGCATGGGCGGATGAACTGCATCAGCTACGGCCAGGCAGGAGTGGGGGCAGGACTAGCTACCTGGACTGGGAAGGGGGGATCAGCACTGCATTACGGTCCTGAGAAGGTGACAGAGGTGATCATGACACGGTTGATAGAAATGAAGGGCTTCGCGTCCCCAAGGCCTCAGCTCACATCTCCCAGGGAGGCGAAAGGCACCGCCATGGCTCTTTGGTGCCACCAGGCTCACCGAGCGCCAGCCAGGCTGGGCTCCGGCAAAGACACGGGCAGCGACCACCCCCTCTTGTAGCCAGCCAGCCAGGGTCTCCTTACCGGGCAAGCTGGGACACTCTGTAGTTATGGCTTTTAGCTGTGCCTGCAGTTCTGCCTGTAGTAAGAACAATCATTGCCTTGCTGCTGCCGAGGGCTGGATTCAGCGGCTCGGCTGGCCCCTCCCTGCCAGTGCGCCTCGGAACCGCTATTAGGATTTGCCTAGTTGCTGCCTGCTGATGATACGAGACCTGAGGAGCAGGTCCCAGGAGCACGTGCCCAGCAGAGTTATTACTGAGCGTGGGTAGCAGAGGGATGGCCCCCATGCAGCCGTGGCACAAGGACAGAGCTGTGGGGTCATGTAACACTCATCCCACATCTCTCAGCATCCTTCAGCTGCCCCATGAACCCCTCCCCAACCTACGTGTGCTGTCTCAGCTCTGGCTATGGCTGGTGGAAACAAGAGCAAGCAAGAACAAATGCCCCCCAGAGGAGAGCTGGTCTGCAGCAGAGGGCTGGAGGGCTGAGATGTGATGAGAAGGTTCATGGGCTGTCTAGAAAGTGCTTGGCTGTGGACCACCTGGCTTTCCTGGCGACAGAGCCATGCCAGGCAGCCCGCCCGCCACCTCCTGCCAATGTTCCAGCAAAGAGCAAGCGTCTGGTATGGAACAAGGTGTCCCAATTAGCTCTCCACTGATCTAATTAGATCTCTGCGGGGACGACTGGAGCTGGAGAAATGACACGGCTGCCTCCTTGACCAGACGCTCAACCTTTCCCGCCTGCAGCATTTTATTTTCCAGATTTTTAAGTTCCAGCACCCTTTCTGTCCAGCTCAGCGGAACCTGCCCTGCCTCAAGTCCTGCTGCAGCTCCTCACCAGCGAAGAGCAATTACGTGTGTACACAAACAGGCGTTCAGCGACAGCGCACAGCATCCAAGCTCTCTCCTCCTGTGTCGGGGAACAGCTGCCGGGGTTGCAAATCAGAGGCATAAGGAGAGAGACAAGGGGCACCAAGAGGCAGAGCCGATCGGGAGGACATGGCAGAGCGTGCCAGGTCCCTCTTACTCCCCCCTCAAGTGACAGCAAGCCATGTGAGCGCGCCTGCTCTCCCCGCTGCCGCCCCGCATCACCCCAGAGAGCTGGCAAACGAGCTTCAAACCAGCCCGCTCCTTGTAATCGGAGTCAGTCAGTGTGTGTGTTACGCTTGAGTTGATGGCTGGTGTTAAATTCAATGCCTTGAGTATTGATTTCCTCGCACATCCCGGACTTTGTTAAAGGGTTAGCCGTGAACCGAGATCAAAGGGAGGTTAACTCGTTTCTCATAAGTGGTAAAGCAGACCTCTAGCAAAACCGGGCACCAGGTCTCCTCCACAGAGGATGCTCCGTGCATGTTGTTAGCTACCCCGGTCGCCTCGAAAGCCAGATAAAGCCACAAAGCTGCCTCAAAGCAGGGAGAAAAAATGATCCCGATAACTTCCCACAGACCCCCAAGCTATTATGAGTGCACACCGGGGATGGGCAGCATGGGCCAGTGCACACCTCCTCCCCAACCCGTCCTCACGTCATGGGGAGCTGCTCCCCTCGCTTGGCCACGGGAAAAGGTGGGGAAGCAAGTCTTTGCCAGCTACACCCCAAATAGGCTGTCCCCGAGGAGCTCAAGAAAACGGGAGAGCCCTCCCCAGAAAGACGAGGGTGTCCTACAGCTGCAGGTGGGAGAGGGTGAAGGCACCTGCTTGCTCCATTTTACTTTACTCCATTCTTGGCTTTCCCTGCCCCACACAAAGTAATTTTGGCACTGATAGCACCAGGATCTGCAGGTTTTGCCAAGGCAGTAAGAGTTAAGTACACAAATAGCATGACACTAAACAGGGTTTTGGCTTTACCTTTGTAATTTTTAAGGAACGGAGGCAGGGAAAATGGTGTAGGAGACAATCTGGAATTGTTATCACTAGTATTAATGAACGCCCAGAGGCACTGAGCAAGAAGCATCCATTTCAGATGAACATCTGTCAACAATAAGAGGTAAAATTTCAAAAGTAGCTAAGGTACTTCAGAGCCTAGATTGCACTAGCTTCCCAGGAGGCTTAAGCACCCAAGTCATTTCTAACAACAGGACCCTTGGCCCCGAAGTCATCTGGGCACCAATGCTGTTTCTCAACCCCTCTCCTCTACCCCAAGAACTACTCACAGCACAGTCCAGCTTTCCAGCAGCAACATTGTTCTTCAACCAGATTAATTTGGTTTCAACGGCACTGTCTCATCTACCCTGGGGTGACACCATGACCAGTCCCCACCTCTCCCAGGATCCAGGCAGCTTCAGCTGCAGAAAATACAGCACACTCTGCCCCTCCACCCCCAAAAAACCTCAACCCAACACAACCCAGCAATGCTGGTGGTGTAATTCCCCCTGTCCTGAAGCATTGGTAGGGAAAAGGACCCCATCACAGCCCATCTTGGGAGTAAAAACCTCAGTGGGAGCTTTATTCCATCTTGGGAGTAAAACCCTCAGTGGGAGCTTTATTCCTGAGCACCTATAGCCACGTTTGACTCTGAAGTCCTCCCTAGGGTGCTAAACAGGTACTTGCTCCCCCACCCCTTTTCCCCTCTCCCAAACTCCTGCCACCCAGCACTACCCCAGCAGCCAATTTGTTTTAAAGTGAAAGGTTTATACCAAAGTGCTTAGGGAGTATCTGCTCAGTGCCCAGCATACCAAGTGCTGAAGATTTCACTTAAACTCTCAGCATCTGTGTATCTCAACTAAATTAA
The DNA here is from genome assembly GCF_964188355.1 of Buteo buteo. Classification (NCBI taxonomy): domain Eukaryota; kingdom Metazoa; phylum Chordata; class Aves; order Accipitriformes; family Accipitridae; genus Buteo; species Buteo buteo. The sequence goes on from NC_134180.1 coordinate 32,953,659, forward strand.
GCTATTTGCTATAAAAGAGCACAATGACAGTAATGGAATAATAACAGCATTAATAAAACACAACAATCCTCGAATGAGAAGCGGACGCATCAGCTAGCTTCAACCAAGAGAAGAAGGCTATTTTAAAATCACACACAAAAACCATCTGGGGGTGGAGAAAACCAACAAAAGCTCCGAAACTCAGAGGTCAGACTGAAATTATGTTTTTAACCTCGAAAGAAAGATGCTTGCCAGAGCCTTCCCAGCCAGAGTGCTCCCACACCAGCTGGAAATCAATTTCCACAGCTCCCAGCAAAACAAGGGCTTATAATGGGCATGCTGGCTCCACAAAAGGGGGGTGGGAGCACCCGTATGGGGGATGACACAGAATCGAAAGCCTAAAACAGAAATGACCCCTCAAGCATGAGCAAGGTTTGTAACCCAGCTCCCGGGACAGACGCATTGGAGCAGGAGGCGATGCTGCGCGGAACGTGTGAATGCCGAGCTAGCGATGCAGGGCCAGATGCCGGCGCATCATTATGCAAACATCCAGATGTCTCAAGCTCACCACACTGCCGTTCTCCTCTTGGTTGGAAAAGTCGCCTTCACTCCGTCCGCAAATTCTTCCTCCTTCCTTTGTTTTGGATGAGGATGAGATTAAACACAGCACCTTTAGTTTCAAAGTCACCTACACACCGTCTTGCAGGGATAAAATAACCCTGGGGACCTGCAGTAGGGTTGGGGACAGGTGTACCCAAGTCCTAATCACAGCTCTGGGAGGCAACAGCCCCTCACTGGCCCCCTTTACAGGAGAAGACTTAGCACTTGGTGACGATCAGAGCAATTAATGTGCATTAATCATGCCATGCTGTATCTCTGAGGTCTTGCCATAGCCCCATCCTGCCCAGTGTAACACCCCAAACTATCACTTGCCTTGGGGGGGGACTGGGAGGGTGGGTAACAGTTGTTTCCCTGGAAGGGGAAGCGATGGAGGAAAAGGAGACCTCCGTGTTCACCACCAGCTTCTTGTTCACCACCATATTGAAAAGGACCAGTAGCAGGCTTGTGCCAGCAGCAGGTAGGGTCTTTGTGCTTCTCCTGCAGGCACGTTTCTCTAGCCCAAGCCTTGCCCCAGCCCCCGGGCAGAGACAGCAGAGTCCCTTCCCTGCCCAGGCTCCGGTTTAGCTGGCTGCCTCTGCAGAGGGTACATGATAGGTGCTCCTTTCCTCGCCCCAGCTGCCTAGAGCCCATGTGCAGATCCTCCCGAGGATAACGCGGCAGAGACAGATGTCACCTCTTCTCACTCACATGGAACGAAACACGACCTGGGTTGCGGTCCTGCAGGCAAAGCTCACCTCTGCCTACCTGCCCTCTGTGGCACAGCCCGGGCCAAACGCAGGCAGCTGAGTGATCCCTGACTCCAAAACAGGCAGAATTAGGCAGGAGGTAGGGGCCAGCTGACTGGCTTTCCCACAGCACAACAGGTACCATTTTTGGGTCCACGTGCCTTTTAAAAAGGAGCCAGGAGGGGCTGGCAGGTCAGTGGTATAGTGTCCATAGCAGCCGGGCTCATGTGCTGCAAGATGGCTGGAAGCCTTCTGGGTACAGGTCCATAACACAAGTCCTCCTGCTCATCCCCTGAGCAGACAGTTTCAACTTGGCTGACCTATCTCCTCCGGCTGATCCACAAGACAGCGCTCCCAACTTCTACCTTTCTAAACTTCTATGGAGAAAAAGCCAAAGCAGCAGTTGCCCCAGACTTGAACAGGCTGCAAGTTTCTTTGTTTTCATTATAATTTCCAATCCTGATGCCTTTTTATTTTTTTTTTTTGCCATTTCTGCTCTGCCCCCCGGAGGTGCTGCTGTGATTGAATGAAACACGACCCCAGGCTCCAATAAGTGTATTTCAATTACATCTGTCACCATGTAACAATGTAATGATATATCATGTGATATTAAATCCATGGTAATCATATCAGCGATTTTTTTAATAGTGAACTAATCACATTATTACATCTCAATAATTAACAACAGAAGGCCTAAAAATCCTGGATACAAAGCAGAAAGCTCAGAGGGTCCCCAGCTCCTGCCCAGGAAAGGCCCAGAGGACAGCAGGATGGCAAGGTGCTGCCAGGTGGGCATGGTATGACTAGGAGCAAGGACATAGGAGTTTGGCACTGGCAGTGTTGTGCAGAGCAGCCAGGTAAGACCAGATTCTTCCCTGGTCCCAGACTAAAGGAGAAGTGAGTATTTTGGAGCTGGGAAGAGTCACTTGGTACATCCCATCTTGCCCAGCATTGCTCCCTTCTCCTCTGCTGCTCCTGCACTGCCACTTCTCCTCCAGCAAACCAAGCCCTCTACTCTGGAAAGTGCCTTGCAAAGGTGCTGTCATGCTGCAGACAAGCACTGCTAGTGCCCCACTGCAGAAGGAAGGATGGTGTCTTGAAAAGGAAGGACCAATCCTACCAACGCGTTCTTACCAGGCTGCTGGAATAAACACATTTTCCTTCTCCCCTTGCACCAGCTAGAGACGAAGCTAAGAGAGCACCCCACCTCACAGAGCCACTGGCTTGACGTCACTCTGATTTCTGCAGCAAAAGAAATCTGACAGCTTTAAACTGAAAACCGGTGAGAATCCTTTGGAGGGACAGGGGTCCTCTTGGTCGCTGCTTCCCCCCTAAGCTCTCACCCACATGGCTGGAGCAAACTGGGGCTGGACTCCCAGGCACTGACTGACATACACATTCCCCTGTGCGGAAGGGAGTTACCCACCTCCGTGCAAGCAGGCTGCTCCCCCAAGCTCCCAGCTGTATTTTACTCCTTGCAAGATGAGGGCAAAGATGGGCGCAGGCAGCAGGGAGCTGCAGGCAGCAGCAGGCTGGCGCAAAGTGCCGGGGCGTGGGGAGTCCCGTGCCGCACTGTCCCTGGCTGTGACAGAGCTTTCTTCTAGTCGCAGCCTGGTCAATCTAGCAGTTTCCACATCACAAGCTGATCTGAAGTGAGCCTCATTACCTGCCTTAAAGTTCCAGCCAAGCACTTAGCTCTTAAAGACAGGATTTAAGAAATATTTGACTGATCATTTCTCTCCTCATTTAGTTTGGATGCTCTGAACCAATTCAACCTGTGAAGTTGAAATAGTGAGAACGGGAGGAAATCTGTGTGCAGGCAGTCACAACATGCACTACACACAAGGTGCCAGCTCCCCCACCAGCTCTTCCCAAAGGGCCGGATCTGGCTCAGCCCGCTCCGCTCCGCACAGCCTCTCCCGCAGCAGGAGTGCCCATGGGGCATTTCCCAACACCAAAGGGGAGCCACCTCTTCCTTCCCCCTGTGGGGCAGGCATTTGGGGGGATCATTAACTCCCTGGTATCCAGATCCCCAGTACCTTTATGTACGCTGGGAAGCGCCAAGCGCAGCATCCCAGACCTGGAAGCAAGGGATGGAGACAGGGATGAGCCAGCCAGGACTGATAGCACCACCAACCCCACATCTTCAACCAACCCAAGAGAGGACATTCCTGTGTCCTTCAGCTCCTTGCACACCTTCCTCCCATCCCGCTTTCCAGCTCCGCTGTCCCCAGAGCTGTGCCATACAGCGGCTGGGCTGCCTGCCCTCCCGCCGCCTGCCCAGCAAAGGTGCTCCTGCCATGCTCTCACACGGCCAGCAGTGCCCTGCTCCCTCGCCCTGGGGACCAGACCTGCGGAGGGGCTGTCAGGGGGCCTCAGGGAGTTGAAAAGGTTCCCAGAGCCAAACAGGAGTTGCGGCAGGAAGCAAAGAGACCCTGCTAGTCATTTAGGGGTGATCCTGCCAAGGGACAGGCAGAACGGATGGACGGACGTTTCGCTGGCCAAAGCACTGCAGTCGGACTTTCTCTCCTTCCCCCATCCCTTCTTTTGTCTTTTTTTTCTTTTAATTTTGTCTCAGAAGACACGATCCTTTAAAGATGTGCACGTCTCATTAGCTCTACCTCGACAATCATTACCGTTCCTGCAATGGCAGGACGAGAGCTCAGCCCGAGCGTGGGCGAGTCCATTACCTTGTAGTTAAAGGGACATTGACGACTGTGGGCTGCCCGTGGGCTGCCTCCCCCTTCAAAGCAGGGGTCCCTCCCGCACGCTGCTGTTCCCCCTCCTCTACCGAGCAATAATCCCCGGCTCAACCCAGGCGAGATGCAAACCTTGCGGTGGCGGGTGGTCCTGCACCCACTACTAGACACCGTGCCCCCCTGGGTGGGCTGTAGGGCCGAGTCCCTGCCCACAGCCCCTGGAGCGAGGGGTGCTGAAGCACCCAAACCTTCCCAACACATTGCACGTGGCCTTCACACAACCACATCTCGCTTCAGCAAATGCACACTTGTGGGCTGGACCACAAGAGCCAAACCTAGCCATGAGAGCAAGCAGCGAGCCCAAAATGTCCACAGCAGAAGCCACAGCACAGGCTGTGGTAAGGACCACCATGAAGGGCCCTAGGACAAGGGCACAGTCCCCATGTACAAATGCCTGGTGGCACCACCGCAACAGGGCAGTGAGCTCTGTGCTCACAAACCAGCTTCAAAGTGCTACGTACCCTACACCTACAAGTCTGTCCCTAGCTTTTCTGGCTCTGTAGGGTGCAACATGGACCACCACACACCCGAGGGTGGGGATGAGGAAGGGTTCAAGTGGGGGAGCGTGCAGTGGGGTGATCCCAGGAAAGGACCCTCTTCACTAAAGTTGCTGGTCCAGACAGTCCTGCTGTGCCCCATAGCTGGGGGTTGTCGCTCTGCCTGCTGTCCCCAGAGCCTGCTGTCTCCTCCCGAGCTTGCTAACAAGGGACCTGACTCACGTTATGCAAGGGCAGGACCCCTCATTCAGGAGACTTCAGGGAAAGACCCCAAAGCAACTTATGATGAAATACCCCCTGCCTTCTCCCAGTCCCCCGGGGGTTTGAAGCTCGGTGCAGTTCTCAGAAGGCAAAGACAGCAGAGTGCAGCCCTGCAGAGATGCTCCTGCTTCTTTGTGCCTTGCAGGACGGGAGCTCTGCTGCAGCCATGCTAAGTCCTCGCTGCAGCCATGCTAACTCCTCGCTGCTCTCTGCAAAGCCACGGCAGGAGACAATAATGCATGGCCGCGGCTCCGAGCCATACTCCAAGGAAGGATCCTACCTCCACACAAGGCTGTCCAAGAACTTGACAGGACTCTGTTTGAAAAAGATGTTGAAAGAAATGATCTCTTTAAGTGCAATGGGAGATATTTGTCTCTGATTTACCCTTGGCTTTTTGCTCTGGTTCAGGTAGGAGCGGTGTGGGATGGCTGGCAGATCTGAGAGCATGGCACGCCCCAGCGGGCAAAGCGAGCAGTGCGGAGGAAGGCGCGAGTCAGTTTGGAGTGCTCCCCATTTATCAAACTCACGCAGCCCGCCAGCAGAGCGAGTCTTTCTATCATTACAGCTCTCAAAATCCGATTCATACCACTAATCCTGCCTTCATTCTCCCAGATTAATAACATCTCTTTCAACCTTCACAGTGTGATAAATAGACAAAGAGAGAACAAAAGGAGAAACAGAAGTGAGAGAAAGAGCCAGAGCAACTCCACATAATAAAGAGAACCAAGAAAGGGGAAAGGAAAAAAAAAGGAAAAAGAAAAGGGAAAGAAAGGAGCCGGCACACTTGACTCTGCCATTTACTTTAGCAGATTCTCCCCAAGAGCTCCCCGCGATCTTTAAAGAATGTAAAACATTGCTCAAAGGAAAGGCTCGTTAGCAACCCTGACCAGCCCAGGTTTGCTGGAAATCTTTTCACTTCCAGCCTCCGCTCAGGTCAGCACTGAAAATGAGTTTGTTGGTTTCTCGTCCTGCTCCTCCCCAGACTCCAGCAGAGGCAAAGCCTCCAGCACACGCTTGCTCTCTCCTTTACTTGCACCAGCTTCTCAGAGGGGAACGTGGGGTATCGGGCGGTATCTGCTCCAGGAGTGCCCCAGCAGCTCAGCGAGCCCAAGACCCCCTGGCAGAACAGCAGTGGGCTGGCACAGCAAGGGCTGCCCCAGAAGCCAAGACCACACGCTGAGCTTGGGATGGGGACGACGACCAAAACCACGATGGCAGCAGGGCAGATGTGGAGCCCCATGCCATCAGTCTGGCTGAAGGGCACCCACGGGGCCAGTGGGAAGGGGAAGCCTGTGTGGACACAGCAGTACTGTAACAGGGGTGTCACAAGCCCCTGCTCCCTGGGCTGCACCTCTCTGTCCCCTGCCTTGTCCCCTGGCAGGGAGCTCCCATCCCTGCCCATGTCGCACAGCCCAGACCTGCATTTGGGCCACCCAAGTCCCTTTGGTGATCATGGAGGCTGGAGCCTCCCTGTATGCTCATGGAGCTCAGCTGTGCCTGCTCCAAGCAAGGGGGCGGCAGCCACAGGCACCCCCTCCCCAGCACCCCTCTGCTCCGGCTCATTTGGAAACACCTGAGCCCCAGGGAAAGCTGACCCTACAGCCCAGGACCCCAGAAAGCCAATCCCACTGGCTCCAGGGCGCACGGACGGAGATGTTTAGCCATTTCCCACGCACAGCCTTCACCAGAGCCGCGCTGTTCAGCTTCTTCACTCTGCCACACCGTATTGAACACTCTATGCAATCTCAAGAGTTAGTTTAATAATTAAATGTTTATTGGCACGTTTTTCCCATACTCCTTCCAGACTTGCCTGATTTTCTTTCCAGTGAGTGACTTCCCTTGGTTCAGTCCTTCCAGAGGATGCACACCTGCAAAACGTTTCCTCTGCTCCCCCCCACAATGAGCATCCCCCTTGAAGCCCATCCCTGTGGACTCCAGGCGGGTGCTGTGCACACTGACCGACACCACGCCAAGCCCAGATGAACGGCTCGGGCAGAGCGCTGGATTTCTGGCCAGGATGGTGCTCTATTATGGCTCTGCATTCACAGCCCCCGTGCAGAGGCTGGGCTAGGTTGTTTTTTTTCCTCTCTTCTTTTACACTGTTCCATATTACTCCAGGCTTTGAAGTACAGAGAAAAGCAACACTCAATGTGCCTTTTTTTTTTTTTTTTTTTAAAGCTACCTTTATCATAGCAAATCTTTTCCTTCTCCGCTGTGTCGCTGGAGATAGGTATCAAGCAGAAAGAAAGTCTCCTCTTCTAACAATGGATTTCCCTTCCCTTCTGAACTTCAAATAGAAAACTCTTATCTACAGCCACAGTTGACCAGAAGAAGAAAAGAAAAGAAAACAGACATATGAACTGAACCCAGGCTCTTCTTTCTATTCACTCAAAAAGGCTGTGCGGGGTTCTTCACATGGAGATGCTCTGAACATGTTTATAGCACGTATTTACTCACTTCACTAGCTATCCCCCCACCATGGAAACCCACCTTTCCTCCAGAACAACTCTCCTCTGCTCCATGTACCCTCTGCAATCTTTTCTTTGCTTAGCAAGCTCCATGCACCTGGGCCATCCAGCAGAACAAAGCCTATACCTAAAGCTGGGGACAGCAAGAGTTCTTCAAACTCAGCTAAGAGTAACAGCAGCAATGCCCCTGGCTCACATAAAGCATCGCTTCTATATAGTGCAAGTTGTTTAAATGACAGGATGGATTACAGGTCAGAGCTTGCTGGCTGTACTTGCACAAGATGCCTTGCGCAGCCCTGGCTCAGACCAGGCTGCTTCAGCTGCCCATTACTCCCCGCATGCACACCCTGTGCAGCACCTGTGAGCCACTGCTGGTGCCAGCCAGCTCCTCTGTGTTTTAAGAGCTGCTTTTGGACCGTAGTCTTGCCTTTGATGGAGCTGCTCCAAGGAGAAACGTACAGAACCATGAAACTTCTTCTCTTCCTCACTTCAGTCCTTGGGTGCAGCCCTCTCCCGCCCTGGCTTTCCTCCCCTCCAGCTGCCTGATCTCTGGAGAGGCACTGCCAGGCCCCAGCTGGGTTGAACACCCACCTCCTGGGTATCGCTGAGGTCCACCTGCTACCAAACCACCCTTGCTCCCTGCCCAGCTAACAGAAATTAAAATGTGAGCACTGTGCTTAACAGGTAGTGTTCCTCCCAAAGTCACAGTGCCAGGACCAACACGCATATAGCAAGAAACCCAAGGAGGCAGGCGTTACTGCTTTCCCCACCTTCCAGTGTGTCCTTCCGGGCAACGTGTGCTTCTTGAACCGTTCTCGCTTTCAGCCTTGACAGACATGGTCACACAAGCCTTGGGGAACCTGGCCTTACAGCCCTGGCACACCTCCTGGCCACAGCCACGGAGCTCCTGTTCCTCCTTATCCTCTGAAACCCATCTTGAGTTCAGGCACAAATTTATTCACAGGAGGCTGCTAGACAGACAAACTGTCCTCCCCACCATACATGGCACCATGGGCTCTGCCACCAGAGATGGACACAGCTACTGCCACGTGTTGTCCCCCAGCCTGCGAGGGGCACCTGAGCCGAAGGGACTCGCTGCTAGAACTGGAGCCAGAGTCCCAAATCAATCAGGGCAGAGAGGGCTGGAAACTTTCGAAATCATTTTCCATTAGAAATAAGAAGTTTCTGTCATCAAAAGCCAAATCTCATTCTCATTAGGAGAATGTGGAGCTCACAGCCAAAGGGAGGATGAACTCTCACCTGAGACATGGCCAGGAATCCTCTGCAGTCACACGTGGGGACAATGTGCAAGTCCGAGCTCTGCCTCATTCGGACCGGAGATAGTTTTGGTAACTCTACCCGGCTCCAAAGCAGCCCTCAGCCAGAGGAGGCCAGCCCACAGCCCCGGCTGTCCAGCAGGCTCTCCTGCGGTCCCCCCAGAGCCTTCCAGGCAGCGGCATCGTTCCCTTCAAGTTAAACTCCACAAAAGCCCCCAGTGCTCTTCCCTCGGGGCAGTCCCAGTGTTGCAGAAGGCTCCTCCCTGTGGAGCTGCAATGGGAAGATCCATCAGACAAAGCACCTTCTCTTCAAGCTGTCTGATGACAGATGTTCAGCCAACGGAGCCGTGGGATTGGCGGAGCACCGCAGAAGCACTTTATAATTCCTGCTCCTTTCCTCCTTCCTCAGCATCTCCCAGGAGAGACACGATGATGGACGGTGACATAACTGACTGTTCCCAATCAAGGTAATGTAAGTAATGACAGCTGACGTGATTCCTGGAACGTGCAGGCGCTGCTGGCCCGTGTGCCGTGCCTACCGCGGGCAGCACCACCAGAGCTCGTGGAGAGAGAGGAGACAGGAGCATGGAGGCCTGGCTGGGGGACAGGGAAGGAAGAGTCCCAAGACACCAAGGCCGTCTCCAAAATGGCTGCAAATAACTCACTACATCAGCCTGCAAACCGAGCAGGAGCCAAGGGGAGGTGGGTAGCACCTATCTCGTGGAGCAAACCCCTCCTGGGCTGTGCAGAATGCCTGCCCCAGACCTGGACACTGCTGTATCTCTCTCCAGTGTCACCCGGGACTGTAGTACCCCTAGTCCTTAGGAAGTGCTTTGCTGGGGTCTTGCCTGGCCCCTCAAGGTTTGGCAAGGCTTTTACTGCCCTGGCCCTGCCCCTGCTCCCCCTCACCATCAGTGATATCTGGAAAAGGGAACATTAAGTCAGTAACCCGGAGCTCACCTCCCCGTGTGGCTGGTGTGCGGGCAGCACCACATCATCTGAACCCAAGGCAAGGGGGTGCAGCAGCCCCAGATCGCACACGTGGGTGTACGGAGACTCACGGAGGGAAGATACTGTGCAAGCTCATAGCCGCAGTCCTCTTCCAGAGCCTCGAAATTAGTAGGCAAATTTAACATGCAGAGAAGCGACCGATTAATAACCCAGCATTGACTTAAGAAGACCTTGAATAATACATAGTGCTTGTACACAGAAGGGGAAAAAGTCAAGTCCTTCTGCTTGTCAAGTGTATCCGCCTCCCAAGCACCAACACTCAACGAGAAACCTCCCTGCCAGCCAGCCGCAGCTTTAAGCAGCTCTTCAGAAATGCCTTTTGCTAAGATGAATGGCAAAACTTTGTGCCAAGTTAGACTTGCATTTGGACAGGTCCAAGTATGGTGTTGTTTTAAATGTCATTAGCGCTGCCTGTTAACAAAGTCCCTTTAAACCTGCCAAGCGGAAGATGCTGCTGAGCATTTGGAGCCCACAATGATGAGCCATGCTGATGACCTGTGTTGGCTATGCTGATGGGTGAGAGAGAACCTTACCACAAGGCCACCGCAACCTCTCCTCTGCCCTGTCTGCACTGCAATCCTCCCAGCAGCTTGGCCATGTCAAGGAAAAGTCAGATCCAAACAGACAAGAGATTGGCAGAAGCTCATCTGCAGGTGCTGGGCTCCACCGCACGACGATGATAGCAGATGAAGCTATGAACGGACTATTCCCTTCCACGGCTTGATTCTGGCTTCTGTTGTTTAATGCTGGTTTTGGTGTGAGAGACTGAGCAGTGGTATCAGCATCCCTGTGTGGTGCTGTCTACTTTCCCAAATAATCATGGCTGGAGAAAAATTTGCTCCCTTTAGGGAATATTCCAAACCAGAACTAGCAGAAAAATGGTGTTTACCTTGACAACAGCCACTACTTTTGTATAGGGGCTACATACACAATGCCCATTGAGAGAGGGGTGGAGTGCTGCGGAGCACCAGTGATTTGTATATCATCAGTGAAATATGGTGAATCTCAAATGCTTTAATTTTTGCGATGGGGAGAAAAACTGAACAGCACCTCAGGCAGAGACTCCCAAGAGCCAGTCGTTCTGACTCTTGTGGCTGAGTGACCCTCTTGTGCAGCCAGCCCACGGGGATGCTGCATGGATTTAATGCCTGCAAAGCGATTTGAAAGCGAAAAGCCTCACAAACAAGCCTTGTGGCTGAAGTCCAGGAGCAGGAGAGATGAGACCTAATTTCTGTTCCAATCTCTGATGTGGATTCATAGGAAAATCTTCCAACCTCCCAGTGCCTCAATATCCCCACAATAATATCTATTGACGTTATGAGCCTAAATTCGTTCATGTCTTTAAAGAGCTTGCCTGAAGACCAAAGGACCATCACTACGCAAAACATGAGCTGTGTACGGCACAGGGTCAGAAGGCATTTAAAAAAGCAGCCACCCAGTGCAAAACACAAGGGAAAAAATTTGAGCAGGAAACAAGATTTGTCTTCTTCAGATGTAAATGAGTGCCAGCTAGCAGCAGAGCTCCAAAGACATACATTGTAGCAGCGAAAAGTGTTTCTACAAAGGGAACCAAGAAAAAAATGTGATAAACAGGCTCAAATCTTACAGTTTGATTTCCAGAGCAATAAGCGCAGAAACTGAGCCCAAAGAAAAGATCTGTATTAGCAACCAAATCCAATCATTCTGATCATAAAGAAGAGACATCCGGACTGCTGCAGAACTATTTCCAGAGAGAAGTTTGTCTCCCCATCCCTTTCACACCCTGCAGTGGCTCAATGGAAGAATACTTAAGAAGTTGCAAGTTTGGTCATAATGTGTAAAAAGCCCCTGAAACGCGACATCATTTACTCTTCTGTGGTATTGCTCAGCAGAGCTAATAAATCTTGCATGAGCAGAGCTGATTCTAATTTTCTAATATGAAAAGGCATTTGGATTGAGAGAGAGGGGAAGATAAAAGTGATTGAATCTCCAATAGCCCAGCGTCAGTGACAAGAAACATCCTGCTACGGACCCCAAGGAAGAATGGCTCCCCCTCCTCCCCGAACCACAGGCACACTCACCCGCTCTCACATCCAATTCTCCCTGCTTTCTGCTCGCCACGTCTCAGTCTCCCCTATTGACAGGACGTGGTTTTAAACACAGTTACACAAGTTATCATTTCTGCCTTTTGATCAATCTGAATTTTCAGGACAATTACCCTCTTAATCAATGATTGCTATCAGCAGCCCCTTGGATTCTTCACCAAGGCAATCGTGCCGCCGGGGCAGACGGCGTGTGCATATGCAATGAAGCTGCGGGGAGGCGCAAGTCCATCTTCCCCTGACGTAGTCGTCGGCTGAAAGGGTGGAGAACTGTGAAGGCCACTTCAAGGAACACCTGACGTAAAAAATAAGCGGAGGGAATTAAAAGGGACATTGTGTGAGGTGTCTGTGGCACAGCTGGGCTGGGGGAACCGGGGACCTGCTGAAAAGATCATCGAGTTGAAAAATAAGCCAACTAAACCAACAGATTTACCATCCGCTGAAACCATATATTTAAGAGCTATCTATAGCCAGCACTAACCGCTCCTAATGAGGCTAATAAAGTCCATTTCCAATTAGAGACTGAAACTATTAGATGAAGGAAAGGCAGAGAGGCAGCTTTTAACAACCTCTAAAGATGTGGGGTTTGGATTTGGGGTTTTCTGTATTTTTTTTCCATCAGAAATGATTTAATATTACCAAAATGCCCCTAGCATTTACACACACAAAGCAAGCCTCCAGCCGCTCTTCCCTGGCAGGAGTATGTGTTTCAGTAATTGATGTTTGCACAGAACCTCAGCTCTTGGAGGACAAGGCTCCTCCGAGGCATCTCTCACCACCACAGGAACACGGCCCCAGATATCTAGACGCCACAAGAAACCCCAAAGCAGCCAAAGCCCAATTGCAGGGGCCGCGAGTTGGCTGGGGGACGAGGCTTAGCATCCCTGCTCTTGCAAGAGCACCGCCAGGCCGTTGGCAGGTTCATGCTGCTTGGCTTGTGTTTTCGGCGCTCCAGACGAGGCAGGGCGAAGGAGTATAACCGCTCCCACTCGCACATCGCTCCGTGCTGCTCCCTCGACTACCTTATGGGTTTCCCCCCGGGCACGGGACTCCTTGACGCTTCATTCTGTCCGAAAAATAGCTCGGCCAGACCCAGGCACCGTTGTGTCTTTCTGAACAGCTCCAGCAGGTAGAGAGGCTGCATCTTCTCCCAGGCTTCGAAAGCACCCCGCACCTCTCGGGCGCCGTGTCGGCAGGAGGGAGCTTTGGGACCGGGCTGGCAGCAGGGAAATGCTGCCGGGAAGCAGCTGAGCTTCCGCAGGGGAAGGCACTGTGGTGGCTTCACCATCTTGACCACCAGATCGGGCTGGCAGTAAGCAGCAGAGGCAGCGCCAGGTGAGGCTGGCAGGCCAGCTGCCTTCGCAGGCTGCTGGCTGGAGGAGCTCTCTGAAAGGCACAGTATTTCACTAGCTATTTTACATGGAGAATTGCCGATCAAAGATATCCCCACTGTGTACTCCAGAGCAATAAAAATAAAAAAAACCCACAAGAAGAATTCTTTAGGCGGGTAATGGGCATTTTATTCCTTTTTATGACACTAAACATAGGCAGCTGGCATAATTACACCACAATAAAGGCATAATGTGCACCTAGCAGAACAAACTCATACTTTTGATAATTAGGCAGAGCAAACACAGTCTGGGATTCAGTCACACAGCTTCACTGTCTCCTGGATCTGCCGGAGCCCCTGTCCCTGCAGCACGTTGGCCCCATTCCCACAGCTGGATTTATCCGGGCCCCATGGGGAAGGCTGAGCAAGCAGAGCATCACCAGAGCTCTCCTGCACCGAGAGGAATGGCCACGCAGCTCCACTGTTTAGAGCAGACCAAGGGCAGAGCGCAAGGCAGGGAGGTGCAGGATGGGTCCACGTGCAGCTCCTGAGACGCAGCTGGAGATGGTGCGCTGCAGAGCACTGACAAAGGACGTCAGTCACCTCCCGATCAGCACCAGGGATGGATCCGGGAGCCGCAAGGGCACGTGTGAACTCTGCGACTTGAGCTTAAAGACTGACTCCACAGACAAGACTGCAGCAGAACCAACTCCATGTGGCTAAATCATACATGATGCAATGGCAAAGGGAGACTCAAAACACAGGAGAGATGCAGAGCTCTTTTGGGTTTGGCAGCTCCGCTGAAGCCAGCTCCAGCAACTGGAAGGGCTGAGCAGAGGCATGGGGACACCCCTCCACAGCAAGGACCTTGGCCAAATGCAGTCGGTGGGACAACGTCCAGAGGGAAGCTGGTCCCTTTGCCAAGAGGCAAGGACAGAAGGGAGTGTTCCAGGGAGGCTGAAAGACCCTCATCTACAGAAAGGGCCAGCTTGCACATGCTGGAGGCTAGCAATTTGCTCTTTGAAGGCCTTGTGCTCCCATTAGTCTTGGTGGCCCTGCTAACCTGCAGACCTGCCTCCTCCAAAACACACCGGCAGGCAGCAAGCACGCTCCTCTGGCAGCTGCAGACATCCACGCAGGACAGCTCCTCCCTTAGCGAGCGGCACAGCCAAGGCGGAGATCCTAAATGATCTCTAAAATATTAATACCATCAATCAGAGCCAGGCTGACAGAGGTTACAACACTGGAAGAGCACAGAGAGCAGGCTTTCCTGAAGTTGGCGCAAGACCGTACGCTAAATATCCAGTTTGTTTAAAAATGCATCTGCAGGATGCATGCAGGAGCAGTGCTGGCAGAACGGCACGCTGAGGTTTCATCTCCACGTCACTGAAACCCGCTGGGGATGCCAACCACTGCATGCAGGAGAGAGACCACCTCAGCCACACTCCATCCTATGTGGCTTAATGGAAGTTGGTGGCTTTAAGGTATATTGAGTGCAGTGCAGAAATGCTAGAGTATCTTGGCTCAAAGAAAGGTGAGGGAGGTGGAGCTGATCCATCAGCCATGAGTGAGACCTGTATATTCATCTGTGGATAGGATGCCCAAGAAAACATCAAACAACATCATTATGAGCTTTTTCAACACGAGATTCAACATGAGGAAGGGAAGATGCACGTTGTCAGCAAATATAAGCATCTTGCCTCTGCACCTACTGGCACCCAGAAGGGCACTGCTGAGAACTGGATGGGTACTGAGCAAGCTTGGGAAGGCTACAGTGCAGCAAGCCAGACCACGACTTCAGGATGGCCCATTTGCTCAGGAGCTTTGATGCCCCATAGAGCCGGCAGCAACATTCATATCAGAACACCCAAGGAGGCGGTCCCAGTCTGTAGGACACAGTGCCCAGGCAACTGGGAAAACCAGCCGCTGTGAGATAGCCCCTGGTTGGGCTCATGCTTTGGAGTGATCAGAGTGTCCCTCCCCAGTGGGCCACAAAATATGAGAAGTTCATGCCTAGACAAGGGCAAAAGATGGACTGTTTCCTAAACAAAAGCAGATCACATCTGCAGAGTTTCCAGCCAGTTCTTAGCAAGCCACTGTGATAGATCCAATCCACCGGCTGCAGGCAAAGAGCTCAAGCAAGGAAACCTGCAAGTGGAGAGAGCAAAAGCCAGGATGGAGCCAGAAGTGCTGTGCCAGCATGGGGAAAGGGCAGCAGGAGACTTTTAATCCCAACTCTGAAATCAACTTGCTTAGTAGCCTTGGGGTTCTGAAGGATTTAATTAATTAATTTAATGAGTGTGAAGCACTGTAAGTTATTAATATACAAATTCCGCTACTGTATCTCCTATCTCCCAGTTCAGCATCTCTTGCTGCTTTACATCGAGCCCATGACAAGCAAAAGCCAAGCCACGGTATGCCTCTGTGCAATGGGGCAGAGGCTGCACACCCACACTTTCCCAGCCAAGACAGCAGTAGCAAAGTCCCATTCCTTTCAGCAGGATAGTGCATCACGCTTAGCACAGGGCACCAGGAACACCTCATACCAAAAAAGCTCTTCCCACTTACTGGCAAGCCGATTGCTACCATAAACCAGCCTGCTGCTGTTGGTGGAGATGTCAGGCCGTCACTCTCCCTCTTCTAGCCATGCTGGCTTGGTAGGACAACGAGGACTAAACCAGTTGATGTTTTAATCCCCAAGGCTAGAAAATCTGATTAACCCCTCATCCCTCTGCAGAGAACTACACAGGTCCATTTTCATGCTCTTATGTGGAGCTCCCATCTTTTAAATGCAGAGAAAAGAGGACACAGCTCCTTTCCCAGGAACTAGGCAGCTGTGCTGGTACCCACATAAAGCTCCAGCTGAAGGGCTGGGATGCAGGGATGCTCTGCCCCTCGCCTGACCCACAGGACTCTGGGAAAGGCCATCTTTCGCGCACTGTGCCTTCGCCTCCTAGCTCCTCCTGGCCTGGAATGCAGCACACGTTGCAGGATTATTGTAAAACATGCCCTGCCTCTAATCCCTTCTCCTCATGCCTTGCTCTGGTATTGACTGCGGGGAGCTGTGTCAGGCCCGGGGTCAGGCTTGCCTCTCGCAATACCAGGGCACACAGAAGGCTCCAGCCTCTCCAGCTGACCGCAGTACGCATGAAACGTGGGAAAACACAGGCTGCCCCACACCTTGACATAAGCAGGCACATGAGATTGGAGGCCTCCAGCTTCTGCCAACAGTGCCGGTGCCCCGCAGGCACAGCCACAGTCCTGTGTGCAGGTGAAACACCAGACCTGTGCCGGACAGACACCCTCTCACTGGGAGATCGAGGGCCTCACTCTGACCATCCTTATGATTTCCCTGGTTTGCTCCCGGGCTGCCACGCAAAGGGCGCATTACACGGCAAGTCTGGATGCAAGCGTGTGGCACATCAGGCGTGCTCCGGTCACACTGTACACACCGTCACCCCCAGCTACAGAGAGCATCCAGCTGACAGGTCCCAGTCACACCATGACCAGCCCCGCAGCAACTCCCTGCCTCTCCAGACTCCACTGGGGAGACCATCAGGCTACTTCAGCTTGCATAACCTTGACATTGCAGAAAGATTTCTTATCAAAAGCACAAGTTGCTTAGATATCATTGTGGGTTATTTTGCTTGCTTTCAACTGCTCTTTCCAAAACTTTGTCTTTGGCACCTAGAGCACACTGCCCCATGAACAGGCAGCACCAGGAAAGCCAGCGTGGCTCCCTCCTCAACCTGCAAGCAGCAACCAGACTCACGGTGTAAAGGCCTGAGCAGCATGTTTAACCTCAGCAGCAGTGCACGCACAGCCAGATGGGAACCAGGAGGCTTCTCAGTGCAGGGGACAGATGTTCGAAGCCCCCAGCAAGGGGAGCGCAGGCATAGTGAGGTGCAGCCAAGCAATATGGCACTCAGCGGGAAGAGCAGCACGCAAGGTCTGAGCAGCTGCCTCTCCGCCTTTTGCCTGCAGGCTACGGTGATGTGCACGTAGAAGAACCACAAAGTCAACCTGCCCCCAACCACTTGCATAGACAAGGATGCTTTCGGTAGAGCAACCATTGCAGTGCACTCGGCAAACCGCTGCTTAAAATTTCATCTAGAAGGCAAAGCTTTTGTACTGGTTAAAAAAAGTACAAAAGGAACAAATACTCCTCTCTGCTTTGTCCAGTACCTGCAGGCTACATGGGGCCAAGATAATTGTGTTCTTCAGTTTCTCCTGAATAACCACCTTCCTGCCTTATCCCTACCATGTGTCACACCAGGAAGCCCCAGTCCTTGCTGGAGCTTGAAGGCTTTGCCAAATAATAAAGGCTGCCTTGGGATTTTCCTTGTACAAACATCCTGATCAGGGCACGTGGCATTGGGAGAGGAGTGGACACAATACGTGGCACCCAGGGCAACCACCCCTTCTTTCCCTGCTCAGGTACTCCGAGTTTCAGCAACGTGTCCCAAGGAAAGCAGACAGCCTGTGTCCAAGTGTAAGGGCACAGAAGGTGTCACAGCAAACGGGGCAGGAAGGGACAAGTGATGACCCATACTGTCTGCTTCAAGGCAGGACCATCTCCACCCAAACCATCCCCACTATACTCTTCTAAACTCTAAAAATCTCAAGACCTAAAGGTCCTGCATCCCTGTTCTCACCCACGGAGACTGTTTATTCATCTCCTCGCAGCAGGTAAGGACATGACTAAGAGCTGTGTCCACTGCAGCCACGCAGAATAAACTTTTCCCTTCCTCTGAGTACTTTAATTCCTACAAAAATGATTTCTGCTTAGTCTTCTGTAAGCTGAACATCCCAGACCCCTCAATCTTCCCCTGGAGGTCACATCTTCCAGCCCTCTGATTCTTCTTATATTCTCTTCTGGGCTTTCTCCACCTGTGCCAGGTCCTCGCTGAGGGCAGTATGCAAAACTGCTTTGTCCCAAAGGCTAAAACTAGGCTCCAAAACACCTTGCCTAGGAAAAGAGGTGAGATTTTAACATGTGCCTAGCACAATTTTAATGTGTCTGTCGTGGTTTAACCCCAGCCAGCAACTAAGCACCACGCAGCCGCTCACTCACTCCCCCCCACCCAGTGGGATGGGGGAGAAAATCAGGAAAAGAAGTAAAACTCCTGGGTTGAGATAAGAACGGTTTAATAGAACAGAAAAGAAGAAACTAATAATGATAATGATAACACTAATAAAATGACAACAGTAAGTAATAAAAGGATTGAAATGTACAAATGATGCGCAGGGCAATTGCTCACCACCCGCCGACCGACACCCAGCCAGTCCCCGAGCGGCCAAATCACTGCCCCCCCTTCCCAGTTCCTAAACTAGATGGGACGTCCCATGGTATGGAATACACCGTTGGCCAGTTTGGGTCAGGTGCCCTGGCTGGGCATGAGAAGCTGAAAAATCCCCGACCATAGTCTAAACACTACTGAGCAACAACTGAAAACATCAGTGTTATCAACATTCTTCACATACTGAACTCAAAACATAGCACTGTACCAGCTACTAGGAAGACAGTTAACTCCATCCCGGCTGAAACCAGGACAGTGTCTTAGCAAAAGAGAGTGTAGGAGAATCCCGATGGTAAAGAAGTTAATTGGTGTGTGAGATGCTGTGGGATGAACACATGGTAAAGCACACGCAGGATAGCTACAGGAAGGAGGGAAAAGCTTCTTGTTAATAGGACGGACATACTGACATGTCCCCTTTGCACTGGAGTATCTCTAAATGGCTTCCATGTAATAGGACCTTGTCAGCGTCTGTCTTCACCCACCCAGCAGAGTCTGAACAGCAGTGAGAGAGGAACTGGCTGCCTGTGCCCAACCTACAACCTTCTGCTTGGCATGAGTTTGGCAGCAAGAAGAGTGCTCTTTCACACACTTGTGGATTTTATGGCCAGAAGTAATTACTAACCTAATCCGCTATTTTGCAAGCCAGGAAACTTAGCTAGTTTCTGGTGAACCAAGACCAAAAACTTACATTAACCCTCTGAGGATCACAACTTTCCCGTCTGCTCCCAGAACAGTTTGTACAGACGCATGCTCCACAGAAAATTGCTCCTATCTTTTAGGATGCAATAAAAAAAAACAACAACAAAAGCCAAAGGAGGGGGAAACACACAAAACCATTTGATTTAGGTGAAGATGGACACTGCTTTTTTCTGCCCTCCTGGGATGGGCATGTATATTACTGCTCAAGTCATCCAAAACCAGTGAAGCCTCCAGGCTGCATCTAGAGCCCCTCTCAGCTGTAGCAAGACCAGCTCCTGAGACTGCAAGAAAAGGAAATGAAATGCGAGGCTGGGATCATTACTTTGAAACTATAAGCTCATGCCACTGAGCCAAAGCCTGTTATATCGACATGGGTTTGTGTCACCCCAGCAGCAGAGATCATTCTCCATCTCCGCTTGCTCAGCTCCCCTCCTCCCGGGACAGCTGCTGGCACAGTATTCCGCAATGCTCTGCGAAGTCTAGCTACAGAAAAACTCTCAATGCCTTGCCTAACAGGTTAAAGTTATAGGGCTGAGCTACTGCAGAGCAAAAAGTACCCTGCTGACTGCTCCACCATGCTTGTGCTTTGCCAGCAGCTTCCGAAGCGCCACTTGCAGAGGAGCAAATAGCAAAAAGCGCAAGTTTCCTTCCCTGGGGCAGACAGCCCAGAGGGGGGTGTTGTTTCTTAAAGCCTCCAGTATTCAAAAGGCACTGAATTTGTACCTAGCTGTCACGTAGGATGCTCCTACTCTGTGTCTCCAGGCACCAGCCTGAGCAGCAGCTCGGAGGGAGGGAGACAACCCTGCCTGCCAGTGACTCCTGGGCTGAGAAGGCAGAGAGCAGATGCCTGAGCAACAACTACTGGCCACGCAGCCCACACGCCATGCCCCTGCTTCCTTTGTTTTATGCAAAAGTGGATACCAAAAGCAACCCTGACGGTTACTCTGCGTTACGTGAGCACCATACCTTAGAACGTATTGCAAACCCACCACGTCAACATCCCCTCCATCCATCTGGTTATAACTTCTAGGGAAATGGAAGCAAAGAAGTCTGATGCATCAACCCATCCTGTATCCCCTTCTAATGAGTCCAGGAGGAGGAAAGGGAAAAGACTGCCAAGAACTTGCAGACTCTCACCCTCTCTTCCCAGCACAACCCCCGCTTATTGGTTTTCCTTGGAAATGTGTTTTTGCTCAGCACTCCTTGTTAAGTAAGAAAGAGAGGACAGGTCCCTCTGCAGCGGGACGGAGAGGGCTGCTCCTTTAAGGCCTCTCCTGGATGCCCTTTCCCTTTGAGATGACTATCCTCGACTCCCTCCTCATCTCCCTCCCTTTGATTTAAGAGTTCCTCTCCTGGCCCTGACAGTAAGGTATTTCTGTCCCACAGATTATAACTCACTCTGGGCTATTATTCAACTCCCAAGCCCTGGCCCTGCTGCATTTAGTCCAAACATAATATCCTTCATGCATATATTATCTGTCTCCCTATTATCTGGAATCATTTCGGAATTAAATTTCAGTCCTGCAATATTGGCTTGAAGAGCGGCTCGCTTTATGGGCTAGTCAAAGGTTAGAATACCAATCAAAATAACACTGCCGATGCAGAGAGACATTTTAATATTCCAAAACCCGGTAATTGTAAAAGGACATAATATTTTTTCCCTGATTACCCCAAAGGCAACACATGTTAACAAGGCGAGGGAGAGAGTGAAAGAAATTTCAGAGTTCAGACAGCTGCACGACAGATTTAAAGGAGAAGTCGTGGACGGCTGCCGCGCTCCAGCCCTCGAAGCAGGAGAGCTCTCCTGCCCGCGCTGGCAGCACCACACTCCCCGGGATGCCGTCCTCTCCGTCCCCAGCCTCGCAGCGTCCGCGCCACCCACGCTCCCCTAAGTCAGGAGCCTTCCAGGGTGCTCTCACCGCAAGGCAACGGAACAGCCAGAGCTACGCCAAGACGGACAGTTGAAGATTATCACGGCAGGAGAAACCGCCGTGATCGGCCGGCCTGACCTGCATAGGCCACGAGGCTGCCCCAAATTAATTCCTGTTTGAACCAGAGCTGATCTTTTTAGGAAAAAACCTTCCCTCCTGAGCTGGAGAATCCACCACAGCCCTCGGTAAGTTGTTCCAACGGTTAATTACCCTCACTGTAGAAATCTGCACCTGAATTACTTCGCTTTGGCTTCCAGGCACTGGAACTGCTTATGCTTTTGTCTGCTAGACTGGAGGAACCTCTCGCCACATTTCAGCTCTCCCTTTAGATACTTAGGGACTACAGCCAAGTCTCCCTTTCCCTTCTCTCCGTACCCTAGATGGCTCTCAGGGGCTTTACAGCATGGTGAGTGTTTCTGTGGGTCTTGGCAGTTCTCATCCAGCCTTCAAGTTTCCAGAATCCTTTCTGATGCAGAGATGCCAGAGAGGGACCCAGCATCCCACACCGGTCAAATCAGTCCCAAAGAAAGAGATGATCCAGCTTCTCTACTCCTACTCACCACTGCCTGTTTATAAATCCAACAGCAGCCGCCTCCTAGATTCAGTATCTGCACACTTTATCGAAAATGATTTTTATGTTTTCTTTCAGGGCATTGATAAAAGTGTTAAATACAAGAGGTCTGAGAAATAGATCCCTGTGGGACCCCACTAGGAAGACATGCACTCCATGATGATTACCCATTTACAATTAAATGCTAGGAGCTGTCAGTTTGCTCGTTCTTAATCAATGTAATGTGTGCCATGTTGATTTTGTATCACTCTTGTTTCTTAATCAAAATGTCATAAGGTACCAAGTCAAATGCCTTCCAGAAGTATATTACATTGACATGGTTACCTTTATCAACCAAACATGTAGTCTGATAAAAAAAATATCAAGTTAGTTTGAAAAAGATCTAGTTTCCATAAATCCACATTGATTGGCATTATATTACCCTCTTTTCATTCTTTATTAATCAACTATGATATCTGGCTTTTCATTACTTTGCCCAGAATTAATGTCAAGCTGATAGGGCTATAATTACTTCATCGGTCATCCCATTTGCCCTTCTAAATTACTGGTACAACATTAGCTTTCTTCCAGTCCTCTAGAACTTCTCCCATGTTCAAAGACTTATTAACAGTCCAGGGCTTCTCAGCCAGCTCTTTAAAAGTCCTGTAAACCAGCTATGCAAAATGCCAATCGAAAGCTACCACTTAACGTTATCAGAAAATCACGTTGTAACAGCAAATCTCTTGCTCAGTGATATGGCATCCTCTGCCTTTCTCTAAATACAGAGCAAAGTATTTATTAAACACAGTCATTTTGCTGTATTAAGCAATTCTTCCATTTCCTTCCAACTATGAACCAATGCCATTGCATGGGCACTTTTCTTTCCTATTCTCCATGGAAACGACACTCTTACTCCCCTTAACCCTGGAGTCACGCTTCTCCTTTAATTTCCATTTACAACCTCTCCCATTCCTGCCTTCTGAGAGAGACTTTCCAAAGCCAAGAGCTCTACAACCAGGGATGAGGAGCCCAGGAAAGCACAGCTTCCACTGAAGAAAGGTCTGACAGAGTCTCGGAGCACTCACCCATGCTGCAAACCAGCAAATCATGGAGCATCGTGGGCATATGAGCAGCTCTTCGCAGTTAACTGGCAACATCTACTCATGTGCTTGATGCTTTGGCTGTGAAGCACTCTGCCTGAGGATCCCTGCCCGTCGTTTCTAACCTAACTAGGCATTTTATATTCCCTGTAGGCAGTAACCCAATAAACAGGCAATAGACAACAATCACAGTAAGTCCTCAAGAAGTTAAACCTCACAAAAGCAACTTCCAGGCATATGGGCCACAAAATAAACCATTTCTCACTTGCACCCATTTCAATGTTCTCTGTCCAAAGCACTCAAAACACTTCAGCACCAAGTGCCTGAGAAGCACTGAGCTCCTCCTCCCACCCCGAAGGCAGCAGGAATTGTTAATTCAGAGGAGAGACAAAAAGCTGTTAGCAAATCTTTGTTTGTTTAGGATGTGTTTATTTCTAGTTGCCAAATATTAACAAAAACATCCTATTACATGCTTCCTCTGTCAGATTTCAGAATATGAGTAGGTGACCTTAAAACATTTGTGCATGTGTATTAACAGTTTGCTTCCAACTACAAGTATCTACAGATCAATAAAGGCTGGGCCTGGAAAAGGCCAGCTCCGCACGCAGCCATGGCACCCCCAGAACGGTCACGCTGTGCTCCCCAAGGCTCCATCAACTCTGTTTTGTGATACCCAGAGAAGGAAAGTTGCATTCATCCACACACATCATTCAACCCTTGCCTTTCATAAAAACTCTCCTGGACTTCAGGAGGATGTCAAACTAGGACCAGTTTTCTGCCACTTCTAAAGCAACCATTATTATTGTATCTAAAGACATGCTGCGCTCTGTGAACAGAAATCAAAGATGGTCAAACATGCCAGAACAGCTGTCCCGAGAAAGAGGTAGCTCTGTGATGGATATGAAGATTGTCTTTTTTTAAAAATAAATACAATATCGTTTGAAAAACAAGGAACAAAACAAACCCTTAGTGGTTACATAAAACACTCCTCTGTTATCTTTTAACTGCATATCATCCAGAGAAGAAATGGAAGATCAGGATAGTGTATACAGTGTTAAAAATAGTTTCCACAACCCAGTTCTAGAGTCAGAGAGCCCGCAAGTGCCTTTGTGCCGGCCCTCTGACTAGTTCTGCTGCTTTGGAAGAGAGACAACTGAGCAAGAGTATGGCAGAGGTCTCAAGTCAAGAATAACACAAGGGAGAAGAACTGGAAACACTTACTTGCTCTTTCACTCAATGCGAGACCTAGGCTCAAGAAAATGATCTGACAGGAGGTTTAAAAGAAACAAAAGGACCTGCACCTCCACACAACATGTGAACAAACAGAACATAATTAATGCATAATTAAATAGTAAAACTCATTGCTGCAGGATGCTGTAGAAACCAAAAGCATGAGCAGATTTAGAGAAGGGCGTACAAGTTCCTGGTAGACAGACGTAGTAAAACCAGTGGGTGCTAGACACAGTGGTCCAGGGGCAGCTGCCAGCTCACAGTCCTTGAAAAGGAAATTGGTGGGAACCAGAGAAAGCTGACTCAAACCATGCTCTCCTTGTTACACCTGCAAGCATCAGCTACTGGCCTCTGGCACGCAGAGGATCTGGGTTAGACTTTTGGTCTGGCCATTTTGACACCTTCATCACCCCTCTAATGTTTTTCTTGCACAAGCTAATTGTAAGAAAATCTAGCTTCACCGCCATTCTTCCACCTCCTCCCTCCACCAAACCACTCTCCCCTCTGTGACGTGCTCCCAAAGCCAGCGGTGCTGGCACTCCTGCTGCCTGCCGGGTTTCCCATTCCCAGGCTCCCGGCCACCCTGTGATTGCAGGCACCACGTCCTCAGCCTAACACAGCGCTGGCTCCATTCCCGCAGGGTGAGGATCTGTCACAGGGCCAACGATGCTGCTAACTCAAGTGGGACCTGGAACAATAAACCGCAGAGGCTCCTGGAAGAGCAAAGGGAGCAGAAACGAGAGCTGATCCTTGTGTTAGAATAAGCACTAATGAATTTATCTAGGCTACCTGCGGATACTCTTGGGGCAGCAGCTTGCTCATAGCTTGTTAGCTGCAGCAGCTTTTCTTTTCACATAAATCTTGACCCACAGCCTCCTGCTTTCTGCACATATTTCTCCACTGGTGCCCCTCATTCCTGACATGAAGCACTCTCTGCTATTTACATCCTAAGCATCCAGCTCCAACAACATAGCTCAGGTTCTGCACCTCAGTCCTAACCCACGGGGCCTCTGTGGATCAACATGACAGGCACATAAGGAGAACTGGCAGATGGGATGGTGGCTCTCTATCGAGATGGTTTAGGGGGATATCTGAAATGTTGCAGCATTCAAAGAAAGCCTCCTCTGCTTTCTGCTACCCTCCCACAAGGCTGAGCTAATCAAAGTGAAGAACATGATAAACTCTCTGCCCCGAGTCAGCTCTACACTGACAGTTCACCAGAGATACAAGATCGCTCAGTGACATTAAAAATGTCAGCAAACACGGATCAGGCTTGACAGAAGGGATGCATTAGCAGGCTGGGGGGGCACAGGGCAAGGTAAAACTTCAGCAAACGCGGTCAAGTGCACAGGCAGCTTTTCTCCTTTTGTCCTCCACAGGAGGTTTTTTCACAGATCCCAAGACACTGTGGCCACCATCACAGCAATCAGGTGTGGAGCTCACCACCACCTGCACAAAGTTTCCTGGGACAACACAAGCGTGGCAGCTAGTGGGGGCTGATTCCCATCTTCAGCTTGCCTGAGAGGCAAGTCTTGGATACTCTGAAAGAGGCCTGGGTGCTCACCTCAACTGCTCCTGCAGCACAGAAGTGACAAGGCAAGGAATTTATTAGAGAATGAACCCTAGAAAAGACCAACTGACCACCTCAGGAAGACGGACTGCTGAGTTCTGGAGCATCCCGTGCTTTGGCAGAAGCAGCACAGACAAGGACTCTTTCTTCAGATGATACAAATCAGAGACAAAGAGCAGCTGAAGCCATGTGTGCATGGGCAGAGGGAATCTGGAACATATTTTGTTGCTACCGCACTACACACAGGTACACAAAAACGTCTGCCCCATGTACACACCTTTCTGTACATAATCCCACCCTTTTGCATTGCCTTGTATTTGCAGCAGCAGTTCCCTAACTCAGTAGGATCCTCTTGGTATCACTGCTCACAAGCAGAGACCCAAAGGACAGAGAGCAGATGCAGGTGGGACCATCCTGCAGGAAACTGCTCTGTCACACGTGCCACTTACACTCACATGAACTGTTTTCTCAACATTTGAAAGATCCAAGTCTCCACATTATCCGTGACCTAGAAATTAGCAGTTTCACACCATCCCCTCCCCAACACCTTCACTTCACGGATCAGCTCAGAGGCAGACTCAGCCTAGGAGGTACTTCTAACTCAAGAACATACCAGAGGGATGGGAAAAGGGGCCACCTGAGCTATGCAGGGAAGAGCAGAAGGGCTACGTACCTGTCCAACCTTATTTGTCTCACGCTGGGAGCTCACTCAAAAGAGAATGAGGTGCCATTGGGTCCTGCTGCTTGGTTAGAATTATTTACCTAGGCTGGAAATCCTCTCGTGAAAACACACAGGCAGTTCCCCCACAAGCACCCTCAGAGAGCGAGGCAGTGAGTGGCATGGAAAGATCCTCACCCTGGGGTAAGAGCAAGCCCCAGGGGAGGCAGCTATTGAGGCACAGGACAGGAGAGGCCCTTGGTCTCCTCTTCAACCTGGGTCACTTCCCAGAGGGGCACAGAGACCCTCGAACAACCCTGTGTCACAGGGCATCAGATATTAGAGAGTCAGAAAAACTTCAGATTTTTAAGGGATTAGAGGTGTTGAAGGAAGATGAACATTTCTCACACACATACCCTCCCCGCAGGATCTGAAAGAGATTGGAACCTTACTTTCTGGGTAACACATTTGCAGAGGCAGACAAGAAGACACAGGCTCCAACCCACATGCCCCCATCCTACACACTCAGCCAGCGACCCCTCCAGAGAGCTGGAAGGGGAGTGCTTTCCTCCTCCTCTTGCTTTTAGCCATGTGCTTGGTACTTCATGGATGCTCACCAGCCCTCAACTTAGTATCACGGTATTTGCTGAACGCCAATACATGAATGCCCATCTCGAAGAACAGCCACTTGCCTGGATGTCCACACTACAATAAATCCCAGCTCCTAACATGCTAAATCCAGGAGCCTTGAACTATGGGAAAGAGCCATAAGTCATTCATCCTGAGGCCCAGAGGAGGAGCACAGCTGGATCAACCTACTTCTTAGCAAACATCATGGAACACAGGGATATTTTTTTTTAAATATTATTATTCTGCAGCCATCAACCTGCTGGTTATATAGCTGCTATCCATTCACCGGAAGTTTAGTGAACTTCAAATGGCGATCATTAATGGTCACTGAACTGCAGAATGCCCCAATGTGCTTTCAGATTTCATTTACCAAGGACCAGCAATCAGCCAAAAGATTTGCTCTGACAGCAGGGAAATACAAGACCCTTTGACAAGTTCAGCCAGGAATGTGCTGCCAGCATCCCTTGTTAAGTTCATGTTCTACCCTATTTGACGGAACAGATCATGCAAATTGTCCTTCTGCGGCCGCTCAGCCTGTCACTCATGCCTCCATTTAAAACAATAAATAAATAAAAGAACAAAAGGAAAGCCCACAAGTACAACGAGCTGTTTACAAGCAAATTCCACTTACCAAGACCCCTAATTATCAGGAAAAGGTGCAGAAACCCAAATGAAACATTAAATTTGATGGGGGAGGGGAATCCTACTCTTCCAAAGGTTTAACCAGGAGGGCCACCCCAGTTTCTCTTGGGCACAGACCCCAGCCTCCCCCCCCCCCCCCCCGCTACTGCTTGTAATCACACTTGTTCTTTTCTTCCCACTTTGATTTCTGGCTTATGGCATCACTACATTTTTCTGTGCAGATGGAGCACCTGTGCCAGGAGACCCTGTGGATGCACAGCAGGCTGCTCTTTAACCACCCGGAGAAGGCGTGGAGCAACACAAGGCACCAGACAGTAAAGTCCAAGGTATTTTGCTTTGCAAAGTGACCACTGGTTTCTTAGGTGGATGTGCTGCTGAGACAGCTCCCCTTCCCCACACAAAGGGAAATACTGATTTTTATTTGGGAATATTTCCACATGTTTATCAACCAGATTTTGATCTGAAGGGAACTGAGCTCCTAGTAGCCTTATACGGCTGCAAAACAAAACAGTCAGCAACACTGGGGCCAACACAACCTTCGCTGAAGAGGGGCCTCACAGTGTCCCACTATTATGCAGAGACACCACACTGTGCCTGCCACAATGGGATTCTCCCCAGCTGCAGAACACATCCCATCAAGTACAGTACGACTCTATTAGAGGAGATACAATAGGGAGCTGGAGGACTCGCTCAGCCCAGCTTCTGAGAAAATAACTCATTTCAATGCAAAACAGCAGTAGTTATTAGACACCTCCTTAAAGAGGAAAGGAGAAGGACAAGGGGAGGGGGAAGAGAGGGAGACGGGGACTGTGGCAGTTTGCACAAAAGTACCTTTTTCAGATTAATCCACTGTTTGAAGTAATCAGCAACCGGCAGCCCTAAGTACTGGCATTGTCCTGGTAACCTGTAAGAGAGAAGAGAGAGCAGGTTTGATTCAATCAGTGTCCTGACAACACAAACTCTGTTTTCTTAAGTGCATTTCGTTCTGAGATGGAAGAGACCCTCAAGTCTGCTGTAACATGCTGCACATCAGAAGGACCGTAGCTCTTGGCAAAAAAATCTCACAAGAGCAGAGCTTGGCTGAAGACTTATATACATCCAGCCACATCCAGGCTGCTCACAGCTTTCAGACTGAAGAGTTTGAACAGGCGCTGCATGCAAGTGCAGCATGCAGCTCTTCTCCCACAGTGGCTAACACATAAACACAACTGGAACATCCAGGCTGTCCTTAGCTAAGTGAATTCATCACAAATCCCTGCAAAACCATCCGGCTCAGCCAGCGGCTTACAGGGCAGACAGAAGGACTGACAATTCACCTGTCATGCCCTGATGCTTTTCCATTTGGCCTTTATGGTTAAAACACCAAACGAGACAATGAGGGAGGAAAGGAGGCACCAATGCATTCATTTTTGGGTAGTAATTCTGCAGGACCAACTTTTTAGGGCTAAGAAAGCAGAGGCTGTTTTCCAAGCAGGTGGTCTGAAGAAGAGAGCAGTCACAACTCTAAAGATGCAAGGTGCTGCACACTGTCTCACTACGGATTTGAGCACCAGCAGCCACAGCAGCGAGCACATGTATTTAACCTCTCCCTTCCTACAGCAAGCCGCTGGAATAGGGCTCACAAAACAAAATGGCATGGGTAAGGGAGGTGGACTGCCTGAAGGGACAGCAGGACCCCAGGATTTGGAAAGCTGTTTCTCCCACACTGTGCTGACCCCAGTGTGTTCGCAGGGCAGCTACGATGCACCCCGCAGCCGGGGAAGACCAAGCTGCAAAGCTGTGCAGCTCCAGCCGAGCCTGTGCAGGGAGATGAGTTATGTGAGTTTTCCCCGGCCAGTTTGATCTGATCAAGAGTAATTGATGGATCTTGTTCATTCACGTACTGCTGAGCACGCCTGGGGCACTGGTCACGGGATCTTTAACTGAAGCAAAGGAACATCCCAAATAAATATGTCAACTAAATAAATGACTAAATTAAAGCCGTTTGTGCATGTTAAAAGCCACAACCCCAGAAATCGGCTTTTGCAAACAGAGGAGGGTGGAGAATCTCACAACTTCCTCTGGCACTTGGGGGCTGTAGGGGGAGGTTGGAGGGGAGGAGGGAAGAACTGCAAGTGCCAGCATCAGCTGCTCAA
Organism: Buteo buteo; assembly: GCF_964188355.1. Lineage (NCBI taxonomy): Eukaryota > Metazoa > Chordata > Aves > Accipitriformes > Accipitridae > Buteo > Buteo buteo. The sequence goes on from NC_134180.1 coordinate 32,983,113, forward strand.
ACAGCCCAAGACAGATCATGTCCAGGGCACAGTCTTCTCCCACTCTCCATAAAGGAAAGAGTGAATAATCCAGACTGGACTTCAGATTCAAGGCTGAAATTCAGGAACAATCTCTGGTCAGATGTGGATACAAGCTAGATACACCACCATGAGCTGGAGTGCACCATCAGCACCCCATACAGTACCCAAGTGCTCAGCCCAGCTCCAAACCTTTTGGTGAACAGGGCAGCATCTCTTCAGACCTACAAGCAGTTTCCCAACTAAGGAGATGAAGGAGAGACACAGACAATGCACTTGCAGATAACGCTGAGACTCAGAGTAGTGCAGTACCAGAGTGGTTTGGTCTCGGTGCTGCCTCCATTTCTATGGGAAGAAAAGGAAGGAAGCTGGCAAACATATCCAGGGGAATCTCCCAGGAATATGTGGCCAATGGAGCCAGCACACACTGGGCCCCACCAGTGTACTGGCTTTCTGAGCCCTGCTTAGGCTAAGAAAGAAATACACTCCCTGTGCCAAAACCAAATGCCTGGTCCTGAAAAGATGCGCATATCATCATTTAGGAGCAATAATTTAAGTCATACAAACACATTTGAATAAGGAGGTCTAGAGGAATTTCTTTGAAAGCAAGAAGCTTGTCAAAAGAACGGGCTTGGAAGCAGCAGGGCTACGGCGATTTGCAGGGTAAGCAATGTGACTTGACAGCACGGTCTCATCTCTGGGCACGGCTCATCTGATGCTAGCACCATCGTGCTGAAATAAACCACCTGGAGTCACTCCTCGCAATTGCATAGCCGTCACATAAATAGCAGCCTGGTCCATGCATTTTACAGCCATTACACATACGTCCATGACATCCTGTAGTTGAACAGACCCCACCAGCCCCAACCAGCATACTAAGAAAGCTCTTTCTCCAGGAAAGCTGCTTTCTACTCGTGCCCAAATCAAAAAAGATCACAAGAAAAGGAACCACCTAAAACAAATGACTGGTCTAAATACAGACACGTGATCAGCTCAACCTCTCTTAGATTGCTCACATTTAGCCAGGGAGGATGATGATAGCAGTTAGCAAAAGTTATGTTACTAAAAGCTGAGTTTCTCCTCCCAGCCCACGAGGTTTTCATAAATACAGGTCTCAGCCTAGCTCCAGTTAGAGGAATAGTTATCAATTCACCTAACGTTTGGATAGGGTCCAGAAGAAGCAAGTACAGCATTGTTCTTGTTAGCCACAGGAATTGACAGCTAACCACGCAGTGCAATGAATGACATCTAAAGCCTTTCCATCCCTGTGGGACCAAAAGGCCCAGCGAACTGGACAGTCTGGTTCTACTTCCACCCTGAGACTGATGGCAGTGTGCCCTGGGCGCTGGACAGTGGGTCTTTAATTGGAGAAAATAAATGCTCCAAATAAATATGTCAGCTAAATAAATGACACACTTTTGCAAACAAGTAACAACCCCAGAAACTGCCTGTGAAGCGGTGTGACCTAAGGACATTCCCCCTCCCCCTCCGCGCTTGTGCTCCCCTCATTTCACATTAGCACCAGAGAGACTTCACCAAGTTTTTCAAGCACTAGAAGGCCTACGCTCATGCTGTAACCTGGGCGGGCTGTCAGCAACACAGACCAAAGCATCAGTCTACTCCCCGAGCTGGAAGATGCAGGCCTGGTGGCTCCAGGCCGGGAGGGATACAGCCACTCAATGCGCTTGCCTTTAGCGAAGGACTGCCGTATGGGTCTGGTCTAGGCTGGGTACGCAGTGCTCCGAGCACAGGGAACCGAGGGTGCTCACCGCACAGACACCAGGTCCCCAGGTAGCTACGGGAAGGAAAACATCCCTGCAATCCCCGCATCCCTGCAGGGGATGCATCCCTGCATCTCCTCCCCAGCTCCAAGCTCGTTACCTGCAGTGGTCCCCCCCCACTCCTCAGCCTGGTGATCAGGCAGGATTTTTTCCAGCATCTTCTCCAGGTTGGAGTGAACAAGGCACATCTGTGGCTCTCCTGGGGAACAGAAGTGCCAGGGCCTTTAAGGAAGTAGCTCTATTTACCAGGCCCACCACTCACTTGAGCAGCTCATTTGATAAACATGCTTTTATGCGCCATACAGCTTCTTGCTCTTGCAAGAGTCAGCCTTGTTCATTGGGGCAGCTTTGCTTGAGCAAAGAGCTCAGGATGTGGCCCTCCCTCAGGTAAGGGAGAAGAGAAATGATGGCACATTTCACTGCATTCAACATCCCATGATCCTTCCAGCTTTTGAACGAAGTCTCGCTGCCTCCCCAAACACTGAAGCTCTCACTCCTTGGGAAGGAAGGTGGCTCTCAAAACCACCCCATCAGCCAAACACCGTGGCTTCAGGTAAGACTGCACTTGAGAGAAACTTGAAAATGACTGTGGGATTTTCCAGCCTCCGCTGCAGCTCTGGTAAAGTCTGTCCTCCCAGCAGCAGAGATGGGAGCACACAACCTCTGCCTTCTTGCAAAATGCAGGTCCCCTTTGGGCAGAAGAGCAAGTGACATCAGGTAGCACACCCTCCTCCACCAGCCAAACGAGTCTAAGTCCTCCTTGGACTGTGGTCAGCAGTGGCAGCTCTGCACTATTTTCAGAGAGCTTTCATCACCCCAGGCTCTGATTTCCATCCAGCCCTGCTCCTCCACTCTGCAGGGTAAATGGGGTCTGGAGATGAACGGGATGCAAATAGGAGGCGAAGTGACATGGCTGCATTTCTCCCGTTGAAGCCATCTCTCTCCAAGGCGGCAAGAAGCGCACAGCTTGGCGGTGATAAACGGCCTTGCTTTAGTTATCACTTTCCTTAAGTTAAGGAGAGCAGCCTAGTGATGGATGGGCTGGAATTCGGTTATCAGGGAAGGCTGTCAGCCAGAGTTGCCTATCTCCACACACATTTAGCAGGACGTCATTATGCGATGGCATGGAGTTAAAATATGACCAAGGGTATTGAAAGAAAAAGAACAGGATTAAAAAAAAAAAAAAGGCAAATTGAGCAACAATAAAGGAGCATGAGGCAAGAACGTTATCGTACTAGTGACACCTTTTATCTCGGTCTGGTTAGCTAGAGCAGGGCACAAATTGGTCCTTCCTCCACTATTGTATCCTCTTGTACAAACAGAGGCAGATAAAATGTGTCACCAGTGCGATAGCATATCAATTTAACCCTAATTATCTAGGGGGTCAAACTAAGAAATAGGGGTTTCTCATTTCAACAGGTTCCTCCGTCTCTGCTCAGAGCCACCACATTAATATGGAAGGGGGAGGGGCAGCCATAATTGATTTCCGTCACTCAGGTGGTCCTGGCGTATAAAAAATTAATGCTTGATTCTCCCAACTAATCAGAGCTGGTTAACGTCCATCTGCTTCTGGGTTCAGGATGTCAGGAGACAAAGAAATTGGGCCACTTTCTACACACCGGGTGTATTGATATTGAACCAGTTAAAAGAACAAGTCCCTCTATGGAAAGATAAAGAGAGATTAAATCTTGGTTTTTATAGACCTGATCTCAGCCTTCCAAAAAATCCACGCCCTGGAGACCTTGCATTTAAGAGATGCAGAATGTTTTAATTGCATCCCGGCCAACCCCACTGCACTGGGCTGCAAAGGAAAGGGCAGGCAGGCTCCTGCCCTGGAAATCCTTTGCTGAAGGAGGGCTGGGAAGTCTGAAGAAAGCTGCTTGGATGCTGCAGCACACAACAGCAACAAGGTGATGGCCAAAGAGAGGAGCTGTCAAACCCATCTCAGCCCTGCACCCTAGTTCAAAGCAAGGCTGGTCAAGGCGTCGCTCTGGACCATGCGGTGCGGAGGTGCTGCTCTGTTTTGACGTAGGGTGGGATGTCTGGCAGGCCAAGTGGAAAGCTTGGGTGCCCTCTCCTAACAGAGAAAGCTAGTGAGGGAATAATAGCCTGTGCTAAGGCACCTGAGATGTTTTAGCAGAGAAACAGCACCATGACAGGCAAAGCCACATCTGTCTGCACTGAACCTCACATGAGCTGGAGCCAAGCTAGGAATTTAAAGCAGTTTAGGTAAACCCACATCCTCCCAAAGAGACAGCCTTAGGTTAATCCAAACTTGGTTAAAACAGTAAGCCCCAGCCAGGAGGGTTCAACGGCCTGGGGATGCAAAGGGGTGACACTCTGCTCTAGAGCACAGAGGCTGCAGGAGCATCCCACAGAGGGGCAGAAAGCCTGGCTGGGCTTTGTCAAAACCACCATGCCGGGCCAGGAGGGCTCTGACAGCGTGATGCCACAGCACTCGCACATGAGCAGAGTGCCTCGGGCCCACAGCACAGCCCGAGCCACTCTGCAGCCTGTGGAAATTGAAGCATGCTGACACACACGTCCGAAAAACGCCTAAACCCCAAACTCCCCCATCCCGATAATTCAAGTTAGACTGGAGCAGCTTTCCTGCATAATCCAAGGCTTCGACAGGGAGACATCTCCTCCCCAGCGCTGGAGTCACTACGCCACTCAGTGCAAAGAGGCAAGAGCTGAGCCAGGCTTCCCTCATGCTTCTGTCCAAAATGAAGGATGGAGGGATGAACACCCTGCCAGACCTCTGGCACCCCACTCATACGCTCCTCAGCCCCACAGACCTGCCAAGGGGCTGGAGGAGCCCGCCTGCCCTTGCTTCCCACCAGACGAGCCCTTGCCAGGTGACTGCACCCCACTCTCACCAAGCACACGCAGGGTGCCACCCCTCCACGCCCCGTCAGTACAGGACAAACCATCCCAGTACGGCTGTACTTAAAATTCACAAGCAGTAGCTGTGGAAAGACAATACATCTGGAGAGGGTCTGAAAAGCTCTGGGCTTTCACAGAAACCCTGAGACAGGTCCCATCTCCCTCCCTCTTTGCTTTCCTTCCACCCCCTCAGTTCTCTCAACCACCCCCAAACTTGTCACAGTGCAACAAGCCTACGAGCCGCACATCAGCTTTAAATATCAGCGTGCGTGAAGCAGGGACATGAGAGCAGGGAAGAGGGAACAGACAGAGCAAGCCTCCATCGCCTGTCAGGAAACACTAATGAATTTCAACACCAGCAGCCATTGCCTCAGACGGGCTGGCGAGAGGAGACGGAGTTACAGCGAGGAGCCTTTGCAGGAGCAGCTTGCCTTTTTTCAAAGCTCCCTCTGTTAATAAATGTCATTGCCAAGCGGGCTGCAGCAGTCCTCGAGCCAGGATGGGGTGGGTCGGGGGAGAGACAGGCGACTGACAGCGCTCAGGATGCCTGGGCAGTGCAGCATTTTCTTCTGCTGCATCCCCAGACAGAAGCCAGGAAAAGGAAGCAGACGGGACATTGCCATTGGCATGAAGTTGTCTTCCATTAAGGTCCCAGTAACCAAATAACAACCTCCACAAGGAGTCATGAGTGCAACACCAACACCCCCCGGTCCTATTCACTGGGATGGATGGAAGCTGTACAGGGAACAGTCCTGGGGATGGGCAGAGGGATGCAAAGACATCCAGACACGCTGCCTGTGTTCCCGGCAGCAGTGAAGGGTTACAGAGCAGTCTGTCCCTTCGCTAACACAAACGCATTCCTGAGGCAGCGCAGGAAGAAGCATCCAGCACAGGGCACCGCATGGCAACCGCACCGATGCACAACATGAAGGTCAATGCAAGTCTTCTTTACAAATGTCAACCTGTCATCTCTGGATATTAATGAGGGCTGACCAGCAGCTAAAATGCATCCATGCTCCATTAGTAATAAGAGAGACACGATGCAGGAGAAGAGCACACATCACGGCATGTGGAGGCACCAGTGGGTCTGCAGGGCCTGGGGAGGTGTGGTGATGCACGAGATAACCAGGGCCACTCCAGCTGCCCAGGAAAGCAAGCAGTCACCACACAAACCCCTTCACTGGAGTGTGTGTTATCCTTTTTCCATCAATCTTTAATTGGATTAGTGTAATGAGGCCAAAAAACCCAGGCTAAGCAGTGAGGCTAATACCTGGCACTTTCAGACCTTCCTTTCTTTTTCTGTGATGCCATTCTGGACAGCGCTGCTTTCTCTCTCTACCAGGCATATTCCTGCCTAGGAAGCTTAAAAGGCAAGCTGCAAGCCTTAACACTTGGGACTCACAGCAGCACTGGCTGAAATGCCTGAACACCCATCACCTGTCATATGCTAACAGCCAGATCCCTCTTCTCTAAATTTCTGCTGGGTACTAAGAAATTTGGGAGAACCTCAACACCCATGCTTTCCAAGCAGCTAGCCTGCACATGAAAAAGGCTGTTAGCCCGGACTGCAACCGGAGCAACGTATACACTAGGAAAATAATTCTGCTACAAAAAGCACACAGGGCAAGTGGCTCATCGTGACTCGCTCGTCCTGCAAAGCACTGCGTGCCTTCCACTGCCATCAACCTTAATGAAACATGAAGGCATTTAACACCATGTGAGATCTGGTCCTTTTATGGGTATCTGTCTGTGCGTCAGCTAGATGTTGGCAGAGATGCTATCTCAACATTAAAAGCAAGGCTGTAACACAGCAGGTATTCAGCCTCCAACAGAAGATGTTCATCAACAATTGCACACACATGATGCTACAATAAATCTATGTGCTACTGCTTAACAGCTTCTCTTAAAAAGATTCATAGCTCTATTTACTGGGCCTGATTCTGCTGCTATGTATGTGGGAGTAAACCTGGAGTAACTCTACCTGGAGTTAGTAAATAGCCAGTGAGAGCAGGATCAGAATTGAGCCTTTTGATTTTTAAATAACTACTTAATTACCATGCAGGAAACCAGAGCTTGCTGGCTCCACGGTTCAGCTGAGGTTAGGAGTGCAGCAGGCAGAAGCTTTGCACTCCTCCATATCGAGTTCTGCAGATTGGTGAAGGGGTAGAGCAAATGCTCTCACCAGCCCTTCCAGACAGGGAGGATGACTGGGTGGACTTCCCTTTGACATCAGAAATGCATAACACCGCTCCCAAGGAAAGAGAAACTGGAAAGTCTCCAATGCGGAGGTCACCCCCAGACCCTTGGGAACCTGACACTATGAAAACTCCTTAAGAACAGATTTCTACACATGAGCTTGCTGTGACAGTCTGTGTGCTTACTAAAGATGACATTATACAGCATCGTATGAACAGGAGTGTACAGAATCGGCTACTGTGTACATCTACCACACAAGCATGTTCTCAGTGAAAGTCACTCATCATGACCACAGGCTGCAGCAGGTGAACTTCCAATTTGTCATCAGGAAAAACTCTTCACCGTGCAGGTAATAAAGCACTGGAACAGATTGGTGGTAGAATCTCCTCCCCTGGAGACATTCAAACTCATCTCGAGAAGACCCTGAGCACCCTGATCTAAGTTTGAAGTTAATTCTGCTTTGAGCAGGGGGCTGGATTAGAGATGTCTATTTAAATTATTCTGTGATTCACGCTGCAGCAGAGCCTGATTACACAGAGCGTGTTCTTTCTCCATCTATATGGTCCCTTAGAAGTCTTTCATACAGACGCTAATTTAGTAATCGCCTGGTCCTCTGCATACTAGCTGTTTTAAGAAGGAGTTTTCAGACTCCTGCTGCAGAATACTGTAATTACGCACTGAGTAAGGGAATGTATCTGATGCAATGGATGCACCCGCAACACATCGTGTCTAAGCCCCCTCAAAACCAAAACACGCACAAAAACTAAGCTAAATTAAACACGCTTCTCCTCCCACTGCACAATTCCCACTGCAGAAGTGTTTCTCCCCAGGAAACCAGAGCATGCAAGACCTAGAGCAAGGCACTGATCTAGAACTAAGAAGACACGTCCTGTCCCAGTCCTTCCTCAGACCTGCTGTGCAACAGGCAGGAGGAAACCTCGTCTTTTCCATGCCTTGCCTGTCCAGACCATTTAGCGTATAAACTCTGTGGGACAAGGGCTTCTCTGCTATGAGTCATAAACTGTTTAGTGCCTAATGGTAAAGCCCATAGACGCTTAACATAATACAATCATGTCACTTAAAGGCCATTAGTCTCCAGTCTAAACAGCACTTTTCCAGTCACAAAGGCGACCTGCCAACTCAGAAAGGCAGGATAAGGGACGTGGGTGGCCAGTCAGGTCACTAGACTTGCAGACACCCGACGTGAAGCCCCAAACAAGGATGGAGCCCAGCCAAACAGCATGAGGGAAAGCCATGGCAGCTCTAGCAATCAAAGGGCTTGATCTGCTGGGCTTTCTTGAACCACCTGAATCAGCTGAAAGCCCCTGCCTGCCAGCTGAAAAACCTCTCTACCTCCAGCCACAGCTGTACCACTTGCAAGGGGGGCAGGAGCCCCTCACCCACACAGAGGGTCTCCGGCCTTCCGCATCACCTCTCTTCCCACTCACTGAGGCAGATCACTTATCTACAAGAAAATACACCATTCTGTCTTGTGATGCTCTTTGAGCCCCTCTTCTTTCCTGGCACCGTTTCTGCCCTCTGGCACCACATCATCCAGGTCTACTCTCTCATCTGACTTCTGTGATTGCCTCTTCTTCCCTCTCCCCACTGAAGGGAAGACAGAAATCCTATAAGGAGCCAGTGGGATGGGGTAAACCCCTCCCTATCCCCTCCGATGATACACAACCCAAAATTAGATGCACAACAGCTTCACGGGCTCTCGGCAGCCTCCAGGCCGGCAGCAGTGGGGAGCCTGGCACGTCATGTAACAGCGTCCGAGCACACGTTTCTGTGCAGCTGCAAATTACATCTGCACAAGGGGGAACAAGTTTATCTTTTCCTTGTGGGGAATAGACCACTCCCCACCTCCAAGCACAAGCTGCCATTAGTATTTGCTTCGCTGGAGAGAAGGTGCAGTGAATCCTCCAGAGCAAAGGACAAGTGCAGCAATTAGGATGCAGGGGCTGCGGGAGCTGTTTAACAGCATGACCCGGAGGTCAGTGCCGCCGACTTCCAGCCCTGCATAAATATTGTATGAGTCGGGGAGAGGGGCTGTTACAGCCACCCTCAGCGGCAGCCCTCCCCCCTCCATCGCCACTCTGCATCTAGCTAGATATGCCAGCAACATTATTTACAGATGTGACAGTTGGGAAAATCACTTGAGTAACTAGGGGAATGGGAAAAAGCTGCTCGGTAGACCAGGTGCCTGGGAGTGGGCTCCTACCCACACCTTCTGGTTCCCCTCGCAGGGTGCTTCTCTACACAGGTAGCTCCCAGATGGCACGGCCTGTTCTCAAACCAGAGGATGAAACACCACCAAGAACAAGGAAGGGAGGCTGTGAGCTCCCCTCTCAAAGGTTGCCCAGGGGTTTGATTATCAATGCTGCTGAAGGACACTTCAGCCAGCAACTGCTTTCCAGTTTCCTATCGGTATCTCTGCCAGACCCTCCCTTTGGAGGGAGCTTTATAGCAATATAAAGAAAGGCTTTATAGAAAGCTTACTCTCAGACTCTGTCCATGTAGCTCTGCAGAAGGGTCCCTGCTCCCACACAGCCACAGCAGCCTCATCCCTGCAGAGACTCCCCCAGCTGCTGTTTGGTACCAGCCACCTTCTTCACCTGTGACCTGTCCACTGTTTAATCTCTGAAGGATCATCTTCACCTGCAGCTTCAGCTACACTGATCTGCACCGTCCCTACTGCATCCTGGAAGGACCTCTCATGCCTCTGCCCATTTTTTTTTCTGGAGATGCCAGCTGACTGCACATTTGCCATGAAGCTCTACACAAATACAAACCTACTTTCAGGTTCACTGAGACTGGAGGCTCCTGAGGACAAGGACACAGGCCATTCTTCAACTGTACCAGCAGCCCATGAACTCCTAGGGGTACACAGCTAATAAACATTACCGCCCTGGGCAACACACAAGGGCTACAAGATAGGAAACACAGCGGGGATGTGCTTCTGCCCACGATACCCCTCCAGAAATTCCTTTGCCGCTCTGTGGCTGGCTGCTGAATCCAGGGAAGGCAGAAGCCCGGTCTTACCATTCGCAGCTTTCCTGAACTCGCTGTGCAATTAATGGGCTTAATTATTGATGGCAAAGGCAGGGAAGGGAGGAAAGAAAGAAAAAGCCAACGAGAAGGGAATGATGTGGGGGTGGCAGGCGCCAAAGGTCTCCAAAGATCTTCCCTCAGCCTACAGCAGAGAAAGAGCCCCTAGCCGCTCTGCCGCTCCCACGGCCCTGCTCTAATGCTCCCTGACATGCCTCTGAAGACAGCGAGCTGTTTGCAGTCACCACCGTGATTTGTTAGTAATTATTTTCACGGTGTCACATTGCTGTCACTCTCTTAACAAAGAGACAGGCAGCCCGAGGCTGCCTGCGAGAAAGAACCAGCAGAGAAAAGGAATTGTCAGGCACCCAGGGATCCTCTTTGCTTCTCGGGTTTCACAACCAGAGTCCTTACCAGCTTCTGAAGAAACTTCTGAGGAGAAGTGGCAAGTCAGAATCATCTCCCATCCTGGTCACAGCAAGAGGAATTAATCACTTAGCCCCCTCCTAATTTCACCTTACCTGTAAATCCAGTGCAAGACCCAGGTGCTCAGAGCCCCTTAAGCCAGCGATTTGCTTCAGGCCTGCAGCAAATGCAAAAAAACTTTGGCAACTGATGACTTTTAGCGCTCTCCTTGCAAGCTCCAATTTCTTTTCATGTGGTCTTGCCGTTAGACCGTGCTTCCCAAGCACGGCAACCCTGATGACAAACCCCTGCCTAAGCCTATCCCCCTCACACACATTAACCCTCCAGACCGGCCACGTGTGCTCTCCCTACACCAGTCTCATTAATCCTGACACGCTGCTGTGCTCCGCATGGCAGTAACATTTCACTTGGCATTTCGCAATGCCAGGGGACCTCAGCATCTTCCTCACACCTGAAATACACAGAAAATGGCTTGCCGTCTCTGTTTTCTCATACGCAGCGCAGTGGCTTGGCAAGAACCTCCCCTTGAACCACCTCCCATCCATCCATGCATCCATCCACCCACCCATCCATCCATCTCACACCTGCTGTGCAGCCACAGCTATCCATCCTTTGGCTGACTTGTCAGTCCAAGGTAATCACTTCTTTCCCAGTAAGTGTGGAGCTTGCTTGGGCCCCAAGGAACGGAAGCTATTTTGGCACCTGAAGTGTCACACAATATAAGGATATAGAGATGAAAGACTGAGACACCTGGCCAGTCAGCCCTTAGAGCGCCCTTGATCTCTATGCAGAAAGCAAGTGGACTTCCTCCACAGCAATTCCAAGTTTGAATTACTCCCGGCAGAAGTGTTCTTCCCCCACCTGCTTACTGGCGGTGTGCAAGGGTCAGTCCCCGCAGCCGCGGGGAGACCTACGTATTAATTCACCCTCTTAGCACAGGGACAGTTTGGAAATATTAAACCTCACAGTCTAAGCAAAACCCTCCTGCAATTAACTGCATGGAAGAACACTGACTCAGAGGGCAGCTCCTTTTCAGGGGTCCTTTTAATAACCAAGAAATGGCACATACATGCTGTGAAGAATTAGGATCACCATTGGGAAGCTAAATGGTCCATAAAATGTAACAGTTCTCTTCAGAGCTGGGAGCACAGCGAGCTGGAGGAGAGGTCTTGGCAACCTCCCACCAGCCTCCTCCCTCTGCCTGGTTTGCAGGGGACACACGTGACTGCAGGCAGGGACAAGGAGCTGAACTCAGCCGGTGCCCAGGCACCTCCAGCATGCTGGCCGATGGTCGGCACCGAGACCTGGCTCAACACCCAGATGGAAAAACTGACGCAGGGAAATTAGGGATGACCGAGAGGCACCTATGGAGCGAAAACGAAAGATGTCCCAGACTGTAGGTGTTGGGCAGAGGGGAGGAGAAAGCCCTGCTCACAGAGGCAGAGAAGGCTGGTGGGACCAAGGCAGGATGAAGTCCTGGGCAGTATGAGCTTCCCGCACACAGCCCCAGCAGCACATCACACCACTTCCTCAGTCTTCTTCTCCCCAACTCCTCTATTCTGCTCTTTCCTCCTGTACCACCTCCCCGTGCCTCACCTCATTGCTAACACCTGGTCTGGAGCAATCTCGGAGCACAAGACACCATCTTCAGGGTGCCAGGCTGAGGGCAGCACCCTGGCCAAACACACAGAAAAAGGTGACTTCAACGTGGAATGGACTGAGCTGAAAAAGTTAGTCTGCAGCTCCAGCATCCTCCCGAGAGTCCTGCACACACCCAGCCATCCACTCCTCAGGATACGGAGAGTTGCTGGACAAGGCACATGAGAATATGCTGGAGGGAAAATACCAGGGATGACCTCAAGATGGCCCAGTAGGTCTTTGCCAGCCAGGAGCTTCAGGAAGAAAGGGACTGAACCCATCCAGGAAAATGGCTCCCAACAGGAAACAAACATGCAAACAAAATAAAATGCTTTCAAGAAATCTACTGACTTATACAAGGCTTGAATAGAGCAAGTGAAAGGGAAGAGACGCTGCTCCCAGGCTGGCAGTATTTTTCAAGCAGAGCTCTCTAAGCAGCGAAGCCATGAGAGCACCACTCCCAGCCAAGCCACTGGGAAGGCGGCACTGGTGCCAACACACAACTGCTTTGCTTCAGCTGGGAAGTAAGAAAAGCTGGGATCCAAAGGGAGACAGCTGACATTTTAGCCCCAGCATGAAACACTACAGCTGTCTAATGCTAGAAAAATTAAGCTTTTTGAAGTAATAAAGAAAATTCACACTTTGTGAAGCTAATCTTATTTTTCACACATGCCGCAGACGACAAAACTCAGATGCAAACAGCCCGCCAGTGGTTTATCCTCTGTAGTCCCCAAGCCAACCAGCTTGTCAGTTCCCCAGGGCACAGGATAACCATGATGCTGAGTTGCTATTAGAGGGCTCCCTCATACAAAGGCCAGGGTGTGCTTTTTACCAAATATCCATTATAGACCCATTGATTTTGAAACTGTTTTGCCTGAATTCATTATAACACTGGACACAGAATTCACCTTAGCAATTCCTGCTGCAGAGGGAATTATGGCTCCTTACTGTATGAGCAGATGACACTAAGACCAACAGCTTGCATTCAGTTCAGCTTGACCGTTTCCAAACACAGCTTGAGTTAGGTTACCCAGGGATGGAAAATCCACCTTCTCCATTCGTTACCCCATGCCAATGGTTCAGTGCTGGAAATGAAGTACTTGATGCAATGCCTGTCTCATTCCCCCTACACTGTAAATTTATTCCAAGTTTCTCCACCGCCTTTCCTGCCGTTTCCAACTTCTTTGGTCCTAATTCCCAGGCAGCAGAGTCCATGCTCCCCAGAGTGTGTCAGGCATCCCAGCTCAATAAATCTGTGGCCACTACAGCCCTGACTATGACAAATGTCTTTGCTATGACGTGCCAGACAACTAGCAGACCTGAAGGTGATAGTCCGTTGCATGATGATCCCTGTGCAAAGATTTCATGTCCAAAGCTTAACCCAAAGGCATTCCCAGTCACACATCTTGGACAACGTAACTTGCAGAAACTCCAGCAACCAATGGATTTCAAACAAAGGCAAGAACAGGAGACAGCCAGTGGAACCATTGCAGAAGGGTAACAAAAGTCAAGCGTGCTACATTCATTTTAAAGAAGAGTGTACAGAGGGGGAATCTTAAAACCCAAAATTTATTTTGCAGAAGTAATATAATTTCCTTTAAAAACAAAAAGCTGGACTGCAGGATTGCAGAAGTGAATGGGGTCAGTGCTACTCCCTGTAAGAGCTAGAGAAGAGCATGCTCACAAGGCTTGCTTGCTTAGCTCTGGCAAAGCACTTTAGGATGTAATTACATGAACGACTCCATCAGCAAAGCTGACTCGAAAGGTTCCTGACCCTGGATACTCAGTCCCATCCCTGCACTGTAGTTCACACCACCCTCTTCCTTCAGCCAATGTAACCACATGAAGAGATACACTGTAGGCTTGGTCAGCAAAATGACCCCCACTAAAAGCAGCAACAACAAGCCAATCTTTGCTTGGTTGGAAAGGAATTGTTTTATTGTTTTTAAATGCAGATTACTATGTTATCTTTCAGTTGCCAGCTCTTTCTTGTTACTCTCAAAGCCACCCTCTGAACATACCTCCTGCCACCCAACCAGCCCACCCTACGCCTTCTCCTGCCTTTCCCCACAGCTACCCAAGCGGTCCCACTCACTCCATTCAGTGGCTGTCTGCAATTTCTCCCCCAGGCAGAGGCTACCAACCCCCTCCCGCTCTTGTGATAAAGAACGGCATGCACAAGGGACCCTAACACCATCAATCCTTCTTCATTCATGACCTAAGGCTGATCTCAAACCAAGCCTCCAGGACAGAAGGTTGAAAAGACCAACCCGTTGCCACACTCGGAGCTGGTCTGAGAAGGCAAGCATCCTCCCAGCCTGTGTAACTTGCAAAGAAAGAATTAAAACAGTAAGATAAAATTAAGCATTGGTATAATTTACTGCTCAGAATTTACTAATATGCAGACTAGGAAGAGCACCAAAGGCTATAAACATTTCAAGACACTTCACTGTTTTATCACTATATTAGAGAGTACTTGCCTTTTAACACTTATTTAAGAAAATAAAAAACTTCTGAGCAGTAGTTTCCTGTAAAGACATAAATTAGCATGTTCTAATCAGCCACAGTAAGTGCAGTACAAGCATCTTCATGTCAGAGCTATACAGACCAAAGCCTACATGCATTTTTACCTATGTTCAACACATTTGCGGAATGATCCAAAACTGGAAGGAGAAGGATTAACTGATGCTCTTGACATTTAACGTGCAGGTCTGAGATTCAGCACACGTGGCTTCAGCTCCTTTCTCTGCCTCTGCCTGCCTGCACAACCATAGGCATATCACTTAACCTCACCGTATCTCAGCTCTGTAGCTATGAACACACAGTAAAAATGTTGCTTTGGTTGCCGAGATTAATTCACATTGTGCTTAAGAGCAGGCAAACCGGTTCCATACACAGAGGGAGGCAATTTGACATTTCAGAGGAGACAAACCACACTAAAGAGCTTACATTACAAGGGTTCAACCCTGGCAGACACCAAGTACCCTCTTTTCCACTAAAACCCTTTCCTGCAGTCAGCAGCTCCCTCAGCCCTTCAGAGGCACGTTACCCTCGCCACCCAATGCCACATCAATGCAAGTTGCTTAATGAATAGTGGCAGTTCCATCCTAGGTGCAGGATGAGGGCCAAGCACTAAAGCAGACTACACCAGGTATCTGAATCCATCCCTGGAGCTGTTAAACTTGGAGGATAGCTCCTTGCAACAGGCTAAAGGAATCCTCCCGCTGAGCACTTGGAGGCCCTAGGACCGTGTGCCTAACGAGGCTGTATCCCCACTCATATTTTAGCTTGGCAGGTCTGGTGCTCCTTTCATCTTTTGCTTCAGGTAGCTCTCTTTAATTAATAACATTTCTGTGTCGACACAGGGAACTTTCCACCCAGAATGAATGGCCCTCTCTCATTAGAACCATGACTTGTCATGATGTATTCAAGAGCAGCAGTGTGATTCATTCCCTTGTCTGGGAACGAGGGGTGTTGCTGGGGGGTGGTGGGGGAGAAGAGTCTCTGTAATGAGTGACTGATATTTGCTGAAGTTGATATGCGACTCTGTCGGCTTGAACTGCCTTGTCAGGACAAGCCTTCAGAAAGGTGATGTTCCTACTCAAGAGGTTTTCCTCATTAAAGAAATTGCATCTTAACAAGAGGGAAGGGGAGGGGTGGCAGGAGAGCTGCTGTCTCCCCGACTCCAGCCTGGCTCACACACACCCAGCGCTGAAAGCCGGTGGATCCAAGCGCAGCCAGTAGAGGAGCAGTGCTCCATTTCTGAGCCCTCTCGCACAATGGGCTCTCTCCAGCAGCGACCAAATCCCTCCAACAGGGACTCTCCTGATGGTGCACCACACCCATCACAAAGCCTTTGGTGGCATGGCCGAGGACCTCGACTCATGCTGAACGTCCACAAACCCTTCCCAGATGCTTGGTGTCCTCTTCTGGGCACCCAGCTCCCCTGCTGTCAGAGCGAAGCCAGACAAACAGCTCTGTGATCTTCCAAGAAAGCTCCAACGTTCAAGAAAAACAAGTCTGTAGCCACACAGCACCTCATTCCCTGAAGATCCCCGAGCCAAGCAGAGGTTTCACAGGTCCTTTAGCAGCTGAGTTTCCATCTTGAATCCTGCAGACTCAGATACCGCTAGACACCATCAGCAGAGAGCAGTACCTTGACAATCACTATTTCTCTGGTGTTTTTCTTTGAGCTAGGAGTGCTATACATATTGTAACTCCTGGCTTCGACAGGGCTATTTCCCCACCTTGTCCCCACATCCACCATTTACAGGCTTGTAGATTCTTCCTCTTTGTTCCAGCCACTCCCCCCATCCAGTTTGCTCACCCCACTGTGTCTCCCAGTGCCCTGGCATCTACCAGTGGCACCCACTGGAAGCACTCACAGTAGACAGCCCTGTCCAGAAGATACCATGTCTTAGCTCTTCAACAGCACAGGCAGACAGAAGCCAAACTAAGTGCCCAGGTCATTGCTGGAGAAGCCAGGAACAAGGCTGCATGGTTTCCCACCAAGAGCTGAGCTAAGGACAACAGAGATCAGGAACTCTGAACCTCACAAGACACTGGGTAAGAGGACTGCAGCTTGCTTCGCAGGCAGCTCTGCAGGCAGCTGTCATTACCAAGCAAGCAGGAGCAGCAGAGTTAGGAATGGACCTGCCCCAAGTTGCCGCTGCCTAAGCCAGGAAGCACTGCACTCACCTCATTGTCCTGAATTCCTCTGGAACCTAGGGGGGTTTCTACCACGCGATGCTTCCATCAACACACTCCTCCAAATGTGGACAAGCAGCACCGCCTCCCCTCCCACTGCCCCAGTGCCTTCTGCGTCCCACGTGTGGTCTTGACACAGTTGCAGAGGGCACCAGCTACACCGCAAGTCTTGAAGGGAAGCACCGGGTGATCCCCTGGAATACCTCCTAGATGTTCCACACCTCTCAGGCTCTATCTCCCTGTCTGAGCGGCCTTGTTTCAGCTCTCTGCCTTCCCTCTTTAAAAAGAGATGCTCAGTTCTGCTTTGCTAAACCCTATTTGGCAATGTGTCTAAACACAGGCAAACTTAATTAGTTCAGGAGGGAGACTCGGCATTTGTGGTGACGGATAAAAGTAATGGGAAATGAGACAAGTCAGAGCTGGCAGGGAGTCCTCACTCAAGCCTCATTCACTGGCACGGCGCTAATCAGATGTGACGCTCCATGCTGCGGCACCCAATCGGCGATGGAGTGGCGTGATGTGCTACTCACCAAGCGGCTGCAGCCAGACTCCTGCTATCCATGTGGTTGGAAACACGAAATGTATTTTCTGCTTTGCCCTGGAGATGCTTCAGGATTGAATTCTGAAGTTAATGGTTTAAAAAAAATTTTTAAAAGGAAGAGGGAGAAATGAACCACTCGCTGCAACCTCATGGCCAGGAGTGGAGTCTTCTTTTCCAGCTGACTAGTGAGGCACAATCCATGCGAGAGACCACTGCAAATGGCGAATTGAGTATCTCTGCTCCAGAACTGCATGTCCTGCTGAGCGAGCTCACCCCACAACCTCTACGGCTCACCAGAAATGTGGCTCATCTTTACCTCTATTTTCCCACTGTAGAGCTCTGAAGCAAGAAAACCCCAACATCCAGAAGGCTGCCCACTCCATACAGACACCAAGTTAGGATGTCATTATCTGGGAACCTTGTCATCCCACTGTGAAAGTGATGGAAAGATGGGCTTTGAGCAAAGATAACTCTGTTCCTCACAGCCATCACCAAAAGTGGTAAACTGGACTCTCAGAACAGCAATACAGGAGTAAAGAACTGAGAAAAGAGAACAGATAAGAAACAGAAGTTTAGCACATCCCTGCACCTGTCTTTGTGCTGGTCTCTGATAAAAGTTTAAACATAATATATGAAGAAAAATAAGCCTCACTTCTAATTTAAACCAGTAACACAGGAACTGGCAATATATGTCAGCTCTGGACACTGCCCCAGCAGAGACCCAGATTTTGATTCAAAAGCTTGCATAACCACACTCCTGTCTGGAGCATGGCAAATTTCTCATCTCCACTAGCGCCTGTGCTGCTGTTTCGGTCCCCGTATCTCATGTCTCACTAATCATACCAAGAAGAGGCAAGGAGCTGCCAACTCTACAAAGACCACTCTGCAGGGAAGAACTGGTGTTGATTGCTCCCAGGCTGTATGCAGTTTATGTAGGCTTCCAACTTGAGGAAATCAACGTCACAGTGAAAACCAAGTAACACTACTAACGAGTTGTGGATGTCAGTTTAGCATTGGACGTGTCAAGCCCATGCTTTACCAGTGTGATAACAACAGGAGTCTTTATCCAGCACTCTGAGGAAATGAAAAGCTGAAGCGGGATTATAGGAATCCGAGTGAATTCAGCAGAATATGACACTGATCTGCAAATACCTTACAGATTACACTAATCTAATTCTTAGACATTTAACTCAGTTTTTTTGAATAACATTTTTAGGTTGGTAGTGTAGCTATTTTCATAACAAAACACACACATACACTGACACTTGCAGATCCCAGTGCAGGTCCCCACCTGGTACTCTCCAGATCATCTGTTGGGCGACTGTAAGATGACCTTAACGATAAGAACACTGATGAAGCATGCCCAACTTGGCTTGTACTCTCTTTCCAAAGACTGCTCTGTGATTCACATCCAGTTACTGTACCAAGATGTCAGAGAGAAAGTCTTGCACATGGAAGTCAGGTAAGGACCATTGCTTGATTTGGGTGTACAGAAACAGAGTTCCATGTATGAGCTCAGAAATATCCATCCCTTAAGAAAGTATATTGGATAAAAGGGAAAACATCACAAAGCTCCAGTTTAAACCTTTCTTGGGGTTCTGAAAGGATTCATTTGCTATAGGGAATATCCTACACAGTGATCTTCCACTATGCCCAGCACCCATCTGTCTTCTTAAACAAGCCTCCACTCCCAATTACTCATGGCAAACAGCGATTTCCCTAAGAAACAAAGACTAGGGACAGTTGGAGGCTTGTAAGGACAAAGACATATGCACTACAGGCAAGCATGGAGCAATGAGGCCCAGAAAAATCTCCCTCCCCTTCCATACTCACATCACTTTCAAATCCCAGTCTCCACAGGTCACAAAAATCGACTTGACGCTGGGATCTAAGAGGCCTTCCTTCGCCATCCACTCGTCAACCCTCTGAAAGGAAGGCAAGAAAAGGGGATGAGTTTTGCAGAGACAGGCCGAGCCACAACAGTTAAACTCAGATAAGCTGCTTGCAATCAAGAGAGAAGAAAATTGTGATCTTATCCACCCTCTCCCTCTCCCTCTTCTCTCTTTGCTTGCCATCTCAACAACAGCACGTTTGGACCTTTGAAGATTTCTGATAGGAGACATCAGGCAACCAGAGCAGAGATGATCTTATCAGACACTGCAGCAGCTCTGCTTGTGGAGGGATGGAAGTTGTGCAGCGTTAACGGGACAATACAACTGCACTGTTACCTGGCATTCCTCCTCCACTTTTCCTCTCCCTGTACCAAATGGGCTCACAGTGAGCATAACTTGTGTCCCCTCCAGCGAGGAGAAAACATGGGTGTCCTGGGATGCTACCCCTCACCTACAGCATTTCTCACATGCTCCAATTCATACGCCTCCAATGGGACATGGGAGAGGGGGAGAAATGGAAAGGCTGGGCACACACAGGCACTGTGCAGCAGTAAGAAACAAAGCTACATGTCCCCTTCCTCTCCAGGCTGGATCTCTCTTTCCTCCTTACAGTTCTGAGGTGGTGCTTGTGCAGGGTACAGTGTGGATATAAAGTGAATCCACTATTCCTGGTCAACTTCCCACAGGGACAGATGTTCTGGATCCACTTCAGAACGGGCCATGTTAATCTGAAGGATGCACGTCCACCTCAGGGATTAACCTAGACTAAAACCGCTGCACAGACACTTACTCCAGCTAGAACTAGCAAATGTCATACCCAAAATCTTCCAGTGGCAGGTGACAGGCAATCCGCTGCTATTATGCAGCCTCACTAGCAGCATTTCCAGTGCTTCAGCAAGAGAAATCCCTCCTCTTTTCCCTTGCTCGACACCTTCTGCTCCTGAATAAACTAGCACGCCCTAGAAGCTGCCTGACTTGAATCTCATTTTAACCTAGAAACGTGTGGCTGTATGAACACCTTTTCAGTCACACAAAAAAAATAAATCTACAGAAATGTTTCCACACTCATAAGAAGCTCCCATAGAAACAGAATGAACCATTTTCTATAATAGTCCAGCAGCGATGTACATTCACCCATCCAGGCAAAGAGGGCTCTCCCTCCTGGGCAAGCAGGCACAGGCATTCGTATGCTTACGGACATGCACCGCTGCTACGTGCTCTCTGGAGAGCACTGGGGAGAGTTGGGTTTGCATGGATGCAAGACGTCACCCTCACAGAGCACTGTCTTCAGCCTTGTGTCACTGCCGCAGCCTTTCCAGCAGAGGACGGCGCTTCTTTCTGTGAGTTATTGTACAACAGCCTTCTGGAGGAAAGCTGCCCTCAAAGCAGCATCCAGACTCTCAGCCACACTTCTGCCTCCCTTGGGCTGCCAGGATCTTCCAGCTTGCCCTGCACGAGGCTCCCTGGAGCGAGGGACAGCAGTGGTAACCTTTCTACACTCCCTGATGTGAGCACCATGAAGTGCTGTCTCCATGGAGGATTTTAAAGCCTTTAATTTGATTTCCTCAGATAAGCAATTGTTGCAATTATTCTGATTAGGAACAATTAGGTAACACAGCAGTGGAAATCCTGACAGAAACAATGCATCGAACACCAACCTGCAGCCCAAGCGGGCTCTGCTTGAGGAGGTTTCCTTCAGTATTTGACTACCAACAAAAGCTATTGATGGAGAAATACTTCCAAGCTAATTAAGCCCTAAATGCTGTAGGAATTCAACATTAAGCAGATGGCATTATTAGGGCTATATCTGCATTCACACATCCTCCAGATTAGATTTAGAGGCATTTTCTTTCTATACTACATGTATTATTGAGCATTTAAATAGGTAGAAAAAATTAATATAATAAAGTGCTAAGGGAGGGGAAACAAAATGAAGGCAGAAGCTCCCGGAGCGGTGGTCTCAAGCAATGTCTTGGTGCTTTAAAACTGGCTCAAGCAAGAATCGCCTCTTCTCCTATCTACTGGCAGGAGTTTGGATATCTTGTCAGCACCCTTGACATGAACAGCTGGAGATGACAGATCAATGGTTCAATACTCTCAGCAGCATGTCACCAATGTGACAGCAAATGTTATTCTAATGAAGCTGTAATCATAGTCAAATTACGCGGTTCGATTCTCAGCAAGGGGAGGGTGCAGGGAAAGAGATGAAGAGGGGACGACAGGACCAGAGGTCAGAGTTCGGGAACTAAAGGTTACTCTGCTTACCTCAAGCACTTGCTGGAGGCTTGGCTGCCCATCCACCATGCCTTGAATAATCCCAGTCAGCTGAAACGAGACACAAACAGAAAGCAGGCATCAGAGCAGCACTCAAAAGATCATTAGAGAGGTCTCCTCTCCTGTCCATCTCGCTGCAACCAAAACATGCTCCTATGACCCACATGGACATTGCTGAGAAGCCATCCACAGCAGAGTGACCCTGGCAGCTCCCCAGCCATGGGCAAGGGCACGGCTTCATCCCAAACAGAAATGTAGGTGGGCTCCTACCCACACCACAAAACAGCAAACTCTCAGCAGGGCAGGATCTACCTGGGGAGCAGTGGTGCCCTCTGCTTCATGTACTGGCATGATGCCCAAAATGCTGCCCTTTTTCAAAATGCATTTTACCAGTTTTGATGTTGCACAGGCAGCAGTAACTACTGGAGTCTCTGGTCATCCCCCTGCTATTGCGGTGACACCAAAGTTGCACGGTGTTAGATTAACAGAATAGACCACTATTGGTAAGTGAGACCCAGAGTGGACACAGTCAACCTCCTCTGCGCTGGGCAGGCAGCATGCACGCTTTCCCATAGTCCATCACAGCATCTCTCTGCATTTCAAAATTGTATTTAAAACAACTGAATGATATCTGAAGAAAACCACTTTCTTCCAGCACCCTGGTCTACTCTGTTTTTCAGGAGGTTCCTTAGGAGCAGGTCCTGCCAACAGATAGTCCTACTGACTGTACCCGGACTGCTTGGCTGTTTAAAGCTAGACACACGCATAAAAAGATGCAGTCTCATGGGCCTCTGCCTGCGTCTGCCCAGGATAGCTTGAGGCACATGGAAAATAGATAATTTTTCTGTCTGTCTTCCAACTGACAAAACTGTCTTTTAACATATTGAATATTGGAGGTCAGTAGCTTGCCATCAATGCACCCAAGTAATTAAAAAAATCATTATTAAAACAAGTGCACACTACAGGATTTCACTTCATGTGGCACTTTCCTGAAGCTACACATCTCGCACGTTTTCATAAAATAAAGGTCAAACACAGCCTAGGAGCATGCCCTGCTGCCTGCACACACATCCAAGCCTCCAGAAGCCACAGCGTCCAGTCAAGACGTGCTGACAGCCCCACCACCACCCAGGAGTAACTCTTCCATGCAGACCAGCTCAGCCTACTTGTAAAACATAAGCCCTCTCACAAACCACAGGGCTCTGCTTTATTAAATGTGTGGCAACTGAAAGAAGCTCAATGGTTTCTACCTCTCTGTTTCTTTGGCTGCTGGCTTACAGCACTGAACTGAGGACGGAAAAAAAAAAAAAGAGATTAAACTCCAATTAAACTGTAATTACATTTAATGAATACCAAATACCTGACTCACTGAATAAGCTGTAAGTAGAAAGATTATTTTCTCATAGTGACTTCCATGGAATGGTAATATATACCTTTTAGGGGAAGTATTTTAATTTTAAGAATGCTGAGTTCCTCTAGGTGGGTTTCTCAAGTTCATCAAGCCGTTATGAGGTGGAATTTTAAGGAAGTGGAGGGACACAAACACTCTTTTATATTCCAGAAACTGTTTTTATATTAATCTGTATTTTAGTTGGGTAACAACTGCTACCTACAGACTTCCCATGCTCTGAGAGACAAACAGATTTGAGAGATTAATGCATGGCTTTTTAGAGCAGTTTTTAAAGCTCACTAGCTTGGTTTTTTGCTTTTCTTGCCATCTTTCTCTCCATGCATTTGCCTGGCAGAGGTGGACAGCTCACCTACTGCAAAATGTTGGCTCTACCTCTCAGAGGGCAGCTCAGATCAAACCTCTGGAAGTGTCTGAAGATGAGCTTTTGGGAAAGGATCATAGAATAGCTTGGGTTGGAAGGGACCTTTAAAGGTCATCCAGTCCAACCCCCCCTGCAATGAGCAGGGACATCTTCAACTAGATCAAGTTGCTCAAGAGCTCTGTCCAACCTGACCCTGAATGTTCCCAGGGATGGGGTATCTACCACCTCTGCAGGCGAAACCTGTTCCAGTGTTTCATTACGTTCGTCATAAAAAATTTCTTCCTTATATTTAGTCTGAATCTACCCTCTTTCAGTTTAAAACCATTATCCCTTGTCCTGTCACAACAGGCCCTACTATAAAGTCTGTCCCCATCTTTCTTATAAGCCCCTTTTAAGTACCGAAATGCTGCAGTAAGGTCTCCCTGGAGCCTTCTCTTCTCCAGGCTGCACAACCCCAACTCTCAGCCTTTCTTCACAGGAGACGTGTTCCATCCCTCTGATCATTTTTGTGGCCCTCCTCCTCTGGACCCGTTCCAACAGGTCCGTGTCTTCCCTGTACTAAGGATGACAGGCAACCTTTCAGTATCACTGCCGGCACTGATGTAAATGGCTTCTACCCCTCCAGGCACCTTCCGGACTGCATCTCTTCAGTGCCGCACCCCTGATGGCCATGGGAGGACAGGGCGAAATGGCCGCATCCAGACATTTCCCATCAGGAGGAGGGAGGGACAGGAAGGTGGACATAGAGGTCCCACCAAAGAGTCACTGCTTGATCTTGCCCAAGACTCCTTCTCTCCTTCCTTGCCAGGCCAAGCAAGGTACCAACTTATCCACACAAGAACACATCGCCAAGCACACATGGACACAAGATTCATGCTGCAGAAATCACACTCACAAATACAAAGGGATATACCTGCTCTGTGGGTACATTTCAATACAGGTCAGAGAGTGCTCAAAAGGGACCAGATTTCTACTCTCTCACCCTTTCTGATCCTTTCTTATCAGTTATGTCCATCTGTAACACCCAACCTAGTGCACTGGGTCTCTGCAGCATTATCTGGTCTTGCGCCTTTGATAAAGACATAAAACTGCACAATTGTAAAGTTTCACTGGCGATCCCAAGAAGCACATGGTACTTGGGAACATAAACAAGCTGTAAGACATTTATTTTTTTGTACTTTTATTGTCTGTTCCTTCAGGGAAAAAAAAAAAAATCAATAAAAATTAATCATAAAAAGAGAGCAAAGTACTATGAAAAAACCTGTACAAGCACCTTTTGTGTAGAGGAAACCTTTCACTTAAGCTCCTGGCATGAACTGTCTTGGGCATCAGACAAACCACTTGCATCTTCCAAAAGGGCATGATGAGCTTTATGAACCTAACAACAGCTTTTAACTACTTCCAAGCACTTTCCACTTTCTCTGTCTAAATGTTCAGCACACCCCTCATCATCACCAAGCCTTGTGACCTGTTGTTTTACAGAAGCAGGTCAAGAGAAAGGGGACCAGAGGAGGGCTACAGAGTGAGCCAGCACTGGAAGACATGCTTCTGGCCATTGGTGTGGGGAGTCAGAAGAACCTCCTGTAGCCAGGGGAGAGCACAGACACACCAAAAGCTATGCAAAGGGATGCCCTGAGGTTGACCACAAGCTCTCCACCCTTGCAGGCACCCTTCCCATGCTGTCCTGTCTTCCTTCTTGAAGAAGAGGGATGTGAGAGGTACTCCAGACCCAAGGAGTAACATCGAGCAACCCCAGTAATCCTCCCACACAGTCTATACCAAGCAGTCCTATTGCTTCCTAGCAAAGGCAGCAAGCGGAGGGGAGAGGAAAAAGCAGCGGCACAGCAGACAGGTTCCCGTATAATGTCAACACCACTGCTAAACTCCTACAGAGTTTATCTGGGAAACCATCGTATTTCTGCTCCAAGACAGTTTGCTGATTACCTAAGCACTTGTCTCTGGTGTACAATCTGATAATCAGGCCTGGTCTTTCTTTGTAGACAAAGAGGCCAATAAATCTCACCCTTTGTAAGTAGAGGTGCCTAGACAAAGCCCTTTACTGGCATTTAGCAAAATGGGTATTTTTCAGAAAACATAAACCAGCTGAAAGTCAATGGCAAGCATTGGAGCTGTGCGGGCAGCAGCTTTGCAGGAGCTGGACACACAGCACGTCCCAGCTGTGTCCCCGGGGGTCTCAGGGGAACCTACACTTGCAGCACAGGGCTGACCCCTGCACCTGCCTAGCAGGAGCCACTGACCCCACAGGTCTCTATGTAGCCACTAGAGACTCCACAAAAAAGTGGCTGCAAATATGAAAGGACATTTTTGCAATTGTTTAGTAAGGTCCTCAGTACGACCAGCTCACCTGTGGCTCTGAAGGCAGGGTTTCAAAGTCAGCCCCAGATACGGGGCCCAGGGACAAGCCCAGTTACCCCTCCAGCACAATCCCACTCCCTGGACCTCATGGCAGCCCCTGCAACAGGCAGGGGGACCGCCAAGCCAGGAGGGACAGGGGCCATGCTGTGAACCGAGCAGCACAGGCGCAGTGGGGGGTTGCCCAGGAGGTGGTGGCTTCCAGGCTGGGGTTAAAACCAGCTCCCAACTCAGGACACAAGACGCCAGACCGAGGTCAGCAGCAGAGCCTGCAGCACAACGCCGCAGCTGGGACACTCATGCCCATCCTGGGGACTCCTGCAAACGCGCAGGCAGCACACACACACAGCTTCACTTGCTCAAGGGCTCCATGCAGGGGAGACAAACCTGCAGAGACAGCAACAGCTGCTCCAGGCTCCTGTGAGCAAGAGAAGATGGAGAAACCAGCACCACTGGTCCCATTCAGTCCATTCTGGGTTGAATGTCTCAGTCACAAGCTTGGCATCCAGAGAACCTCTCAATGTCCTCAGGCTGCAGCAGGCTGGAGGCTCTGTTCAGCTCGGACAGTCACACCAAGCAAGTCACGTAGACTCTTGTGCAAGAACAGAGCTGCAACCTTTAGCAGCGGGGGTAAGGACGCAACAGAGGAATTTCCAGAAAAAGGAATTTTGGTGGGAGTTAATGAGTGAGACGACTTCTCTCTAGAATTTAGATGACATGCAAAACTGACAATTTGGGCTCTACTCTGGAAGATGACATTGCTTTAGCAAAGATCTGGTGCAAGCTGTGAGATTTATCACATTCGTACAAGCATATGTCCAGCAAGTCTCATGGGGATAAGGACAGCCAAAGTAGTTGTCCAGCCTTCTAGCATTAAGGTTGCAAAATCGTTTCCATTATAACCCTCTGTTTTCACACATTTATAGCTTTCTGAAAGCCCCTCTCCTGGGAATAACGTTTTCTGTGCTTAGCCTTTTTTCTTTTTTTTTTTTTTTTTTTTAAAGTTTAAATAAAATACCTTCAGATGGTTTTTAGTTACAAGAGAATAAAAAAAAGTATTTGTTTTTACAATGTGGAAATATGGAAGGCGCTGGTTGGTCCTGGAGGGGACTTCACCTAACACAGAGGAGTCATTTTTCCATCAACTTAGTACAGGCAGGACAAGCACTTCAAGGGCTTAAACCTGCAGCCATGGAGGTTGGGGAAAACATGCCACGGTGTCGATGATCCCAGATGAGACGGGGACAGAACGAAGAGCTTGGATACCCTGGTTCCCACAGTCGGTACTGTAGTCACTGAGCTGGACAACATGGAACCAGTGGAGTGACAGGAAAAAAAGCCCAAAGCAAAAGGAACTTAAACTTTGTTTTGATGGTTACAACAGGGAGGAAGAACGTACTTGCAGAAACAGTTAACTTTTTGTGTTGAATGAAAAAAAACCAAAACCAAAAACCCAAAAAACAACCCCTGCCCCTCTATTCCTTTGAACCCTCAGGGATTGCATTTACCACCTTCATCCTCTTGTCTGTATCTGGGGAAAGGTGGCCGCAGCTCAAGAGCAGCTGTCCTCGGCAATGAGAGTAACCAAGTAACAAGAGGCCACTTCTCCAGCAATCATTTCAAGTGCGCCACAAGCACGACATCAAAAAGCAAGTCTTAAAAATACAGACATGCGTTATCCTACCACTCCGAAGGACTCATCAAACCCCAACAGGCAGGCCCACAGGAGAGTCATTTAGAGCCTCTGAACCATGCAGCCATGCAACACTTTATTCCCTCAGACCATGCTCTCTTTGACCTTTCCCACCGAAGAGCAGCACAGCAAAATCATGAAGAGCTCACAGAGAGACTACAGGATTTTGAGCATCAGCTAACATGAGTGCTTTTTATTTTGTGGTCACCAAGTGAGACGTTAGTTAGTCATAAATACAACTATCTTAGTTAGCAGATCATAGTTAGAGTTACTTATGAATCCGAACTGATGTATTTACATGCTACTGCAATGACAAAAAATGATTCCCCTTGCCCTTAACTCGAGGCTGGCATGACACGCTGCCTTACAGCCGCACTGTGAAGCTGCAATCCCAACCCCTGGTGCAATGGAAACCTGCTTCCCAGGGAGACTCTTGGAGCACCAGGGAACCTTTGCACTTTACCTCTGTACAGAAGGGCGTAAGCTGGGGATGCACCACAGGCTGAACATACATGTGAAAGGTGGATTCGATCTCCATCGTCCTGCCATTCAGCTTCAGGATAGGGAATTCGATGATTTCCTGAAGAGGGCAAAAAGAAAAGCAGCTGTTCATTTAAAACAAACAGAAATGAAGCTGGAAATGATCCCACGTAGCAAGCTGGCTGTAAAAAGAGGGGCCTGACAGCCCCAGACAAAACCAAGCCCAATACAAAGCTCTGCAATACAAGTGGAAAGTGGTGCCGAAGCACAGAGTACATCCAACACCCTGAGCACAGATGAGGACAGTGCCAACGCTCATCGCAGCTGGGATGGGCAGCAAGGAGGTCCCTGTGCTCAGCGCTGCAACTGCACACATCATTGCCTGAGCTGAACCTAAGGAAGACGGTCTAGGACCACTCGCACGCACTACCCAGGGAACATGGAGGTACACTTGCAATGGGCTCACATCTGTTTAGCAAGGACCTCCCAGGGGCTGCGCCCTCCCCAAGACCGGTCCCATCCTCTCCACCTTGCCATCCTTTTGGAGGACAGACAACAGGAGCTACTGCATGAGGCACCTCCTTCCCAGGAGAGGCTGAGGAGCACTGCTGTCCTCCAGCAGAGTAAGGAGAGGAGCTGGAAGCACCCCCCCTCCCGGCTCCATCCCTATGGGATAGAGCACAGTGGCAAGCCCTGCTTCATTTTGCTCTTTGTAGCCAATTTATGCTGATAGGGAAATAAAAACATTCCTTCATCAGAAGAATGTTCAGTTATTTGAATAATCAGCAATCAAAAATTTACATGGACCTGTTAATAAAAAGTTTAAACAAATCCAGTTGCGATGGATTTCTCAATTATTAAAAAATATATATGAAATTAAAAAAGCCAACCACTGAATAAAAGCGATAAAATCCTTTGTGTTCACCCCCCTCCTTCTCCACTCCCTTTCCTCCTTCCAGTTTAATGTAAGAGGAGAAGTGACAATTTGTTTGGTGTCTTTAAAGAATAATTTGTCTATGTTATTTAATAGAGATGCATGGCACCAAGGTTCTCGAGTGCAAATGAGCCTGCTGAGTGATATCCATGCAACAAGCCTCTCAAATCACTTCTGGAGAGAAACAGAGAGAGGGAGAGAGAATAAAAAAAATATTGCTTTTTAATATTCAAAAACAGTTTGCAAAATTTAATCAAAGCAGAGCAAAAGCTAACATTTTTACCACTTTGACATTTTTATTAGCGCTTTCATAAATTTTTAAAACATGAATGGAATTAGTTTAACAACAAAAAAAACTGCCTGAAAACATCTGGAAGAGACAAATAAGAAATAATAAAAAAATAAAAAAAATCCAACTCCTGCGAGTAAAATTAGCATGTGGAAAATGCAGCCGCTGCAGAGGAACTAACACAGTTTTTGGACCCTGGCTGCAACCCTTATGACCTGCAGGCGGAAATTATCGTGAGGTCATACATATGAGCTGATGACATCACCACCCCGGCAGGCAGAGGGAGGGCAAGTAGCTGGGTGGGTAAATGGAAAGAACAAATTCTTAAATAGACAGGAGAAACACCCAATTTCCACAGTAGACAGAGCCTGTGGCCACAGCAGAGCAGCGCCCTGGAGCAGCAGGCACACAGCCCAGACCAGGGCACGTGGGGAGCACGCGCCGCTGAGATGGAAAGTTAGAAAAAAAAAAATTAAAATAAAGTGTTAACAGTGCTGAAGTGCCCAGGTGTAGACACCGAGCAGTCAAGCTGCAGAGGATGCAGGTCTTAACCATATCGCCACAGTCAGCTGTGCCACACTCTGCATGTGCTGTGCCGGCTCAGGCAGAACAGAGGGTTGGGCACATCCTTCCCCATGGCCGTACCATCCCACCGGGAGTCACCACGTTTCCCCACGAAAGAGACAAAACTCAGCCCGTGGGCTGGAAGGGGAGGAAGGCACAGAGGCAAAACTCCTGAGCATCGCCCAGATTGCCTGTTGTGGTACAGCCAAACTCACCAGCTTCAGCCACCCAGGAGGACCCGTGGAAACACGAGAAACTCAATCTGAGTAAGAAACACTGGACACAGTTGATCCTCCTTTCAAAAGAGCTACCACAGATAGGCTCTGAAAGCAGCAAATTTCTGTTCAGAAGGAAAACAGACCGCAGAGTTTGAAGCCAATGGACAGGACGTCATAAAAGAGCCAAGCTTAAGCCCAGGATAACACCACCCCATCCTTCAAACCTGGCTGGGGCGGCTCGTTGCCCCTTAGGACTGCATCCCACCCAGGGGGCGACCACGGAAGTGGGCAAGCCCACGGCAGGGTAAGACGAGCGTTCCCCCTCCTGGAGAGGGACACGCACCAGCTGGATTTCACAGCAGGGCTGCGTTGCAATGCCGAGATCGGTCCTAAGGGACCATAAACATCCTCAGGGGCCATCAAGTGGCTGGATGCAAAGCGAGACTGAAAGACAGCCCTGCCGCTGATCTGATACACAAAGGCGTCGCTTGCCTTCCAGAACCAAAGGCAAAAAGCACTTCCAGGAGGGTCGGATTAAGACAGACAGAAGAAATAAAAAGCTGTGCTAAAAAAATGTGGAAAATTTAACAACATCCAGAATTACTGCAGGTCTGTGGGAAGCGTGCGGCCAGGAGCGGGGGTGGAACCCCAGGAGGGACTTGAGCATCTTGGGAGAAAGCGCAGCCGCTCTTTCGGGCTTATTTGGGCAGTTTTTGAAGCCAGTGGTAAAGGATCTTTCCCAAAAGGCTGTTTATCTGCACGCTTCCTATAGCGGAGATTTTTCCAGTCTCTGGCAGTGTTTGCTCCACTGGTATCTAAGGCAACAGATACCAGCCCCATGAAATCAGCCCCACTCCTCACTAACGACGTTAGCCAGTCCTGCAATGAAATTTAACCTGTGACACTGCTGTACTTTTCATTTAAACTTTCATTTGGAGAGAAGCAGTGTTTGGAGACCCTGCAGTTTGTCCTGCTAATAAAGACAAGTGTTGGGACCTTTAAAGGTGCCATTCATCTTTTGCCTTTATTAAATTCAATTTTCTTAAGCCCATGATACATCATGAAATTAAGAGTTGACATTCCTGCAGAAACAAAAATATCTATCAAACATAAACAGAAAGGGGGGAAAAGAAAAAAAAAAAGAGGCCGCTATTACCAGGAATTTATGGCTTAAAGTTGATCTGTTTCCACTTTTTTTTCCTCTCCCCCCCCCCTTTTTTTTTTTTACAAGCATATGGTTTGTTTTAGATATCCAAAATGTTATTACAGATCTAGAATTTCATTAGTAATTATTATGAAATGGTGAGCACTTACACACACAACCCCCCAACAGACCGTGATGAAGGCAGGCAGCCGGGCGCTCTCTCACGTTTCACAGCAGCCCGGTGAGCTCAACACACTCAGCTCCATCTCCACCATCAAGGACCTTCACTGCTTCTTCCCAGGTGGGAAAGGTGGAGGAGAGCGGCACAGGGAATTAAAAGGAGAGGTTCACTGACACTTCCTTTCTTTTATCAGTCTGATCATCCATAAGCATTACCTTGAGATCCTCACCCATTTCCACCTTCGACACTGAGTACACGTTCCAACTTTGGCAGTGATTTGTGCCAGCAGTATTTGGGGCTTCTAAGTCTTTTTTTTTTTTGTCCCCCACAGCTTTTCCTTATAGCACAACAAGAAGTTATGGATGTGCTGAAATAATGCTGAGGGTGTCCAGAGGCTGCAAATAGCCGCAAGCTACCAGAAGAACAAATGTACCCATTTGAATTTTGCGAGCACTGCAATTAGGTATTTTATTTAGCACTGCAAAGTAACTTGAAAGGAAATCCAGGATTCAAACCACCAGCAATAAATAAGCAGCTTTTTATTTTCCTTTCATTGTCATGAAAAGTTGAACATGTTTTCTGTTGAGAAATTCTGCACGCGGCTCCCAATTACAGGCATTTGCATTTATATTGTTGGAACACAGAGCTTCTAAAATCAATATTAACACGCTTAAAGAAAAAGACATCGGCACCCTGTCCCTCCCCTCAGCTGCGCCCCCCAACACGGTAACAATAGGAACCTACAGAGCCGGAGGCTTATACATATCCATTACCAGGTCCATTCTCTTTACAACGATCTTGCATTTATGATTTCATGGTACTTCAAGCAAATCTATGTGACAGCTTGCTTGCAATTTTTGCCTTTAAAAAAAAAAAAAATCCCAAAAAACAGGTCGCAGGTGGAAGCCTCCCATGCAACCTGGCTGTCCCAGGCCAGTGGGCTGAGCAGCAGCAGGCTTCAGGGTAACTGAGGAATGACTAGGGACTTCATTTAAGAGGGATTTGAAAAATTCATAAGGGCATGTGAAAGCACTGCTATAAACGCAGCCTCTCCTTACCCAACCGTCCTAAATGAAACTCCCCTCCCTTTAACAGCGGAGCAGGGATGCACAAATTCAGCTGTCTTGATCTTCCTGCTAATAAAAGAAACGAACAAGCACACAACTATACTCGCCAAATAATTTCCCATCATGGACAGATCTCTGGAGTTCAGAGAAGAAAGCACCTGAAGTTACACTAATTCCCACAGAGGAATCTTTTCGCTTATTCTTTTGGATCTGGGGAGCGCTAACATCATTAGAGGAAAAGAATACAGTGCCCAGCAAGAATTTCCCAGCTCTCACAACCTTTTAATCCAGAAGCCTACATACCAAGTGGACAGGGCACGCTTCAGGATACCGAGTTAAATATCTGAGTAAGACCGTGTGGCCTATTCAGTTCAACAACTACCAGAGAATAATTTATCCCTTACTCCCACCCCCACGTGAAGAAGTTTAATAAACACAAGAATAAAAGATGCCCATAAAAATCAGAGCTGACTGTTCAAAATGCAATAAAAACAAGCAGAGGCCGTTGAGAGAAAGGGATTTTTTCTGATAAGGAAAAGCATAAAACTTCCTACCAAAAGACCCCTTTACACCTTCAAAAAAGGTAAGAGCAGAAGAGGCAAGGGAGTCTCTGTGGAGGGACACAGCACCAGCTCATTTTGTTCAGGGATGCTTTTTTCCCCCCTCTTTAAAGAAAAAAAAGTCATTTTATGCACAAGGAGCTTATTTCTTAAACAAACACTCGTGTTTTTGATTTACACCACGGGCTGCTCCTAAATAATTTATGGCGGGTTAAATTTATTGCACAGCCCTGGCCGGCTGCAAATTCGAATTGCCAAATAATTAGATTTTAGGGCAATGCTTATAAATTATCCACCGATTTGTCCGGACTTGTTTGTCAGTTGCTTTGTGCTTCGGGTCATCTTTGGCATTTCGCTGTTTGTGTTTTAATTGCTGATTTACACTTTGACAGATGAGAGTTGATGCCTCCAAGATCGGGGAGGGGGCGGGGGTTGAAGAGCAGGAAGAATCAGAGCTTTTAAAGCCTTGTGATTTTCCTTTTTTTCCAAGGCAATTAAAATCGAAAAGGGACATAGTAAGGACAGCACTAGCCTAACAGATCTGCCTCCCCGGTTTCCATTCTCTGCCTTAATTATTATTTTAACTAAAGCTGTTTCCAAGTGAGCAGCCTTGCACTGGCCCTCAGGGGCAGTAAGAAGATGACCTCATAGGTCTTTTCCCCACTTCTAAATTTTTATTAAACTAACCAAAACAAGTACCATAAAGGCAACACCTCTGCAGTGGGGGATAGCAGGACTTCTGCTGAATCAGGGCTATGCTGACTTTCCAAAGGATGTCCACCTGCACACATGGTGAGGAGTCTCTCAGTGCTTCTGTCCTAAGTAAGTTACTCTGTGTACTGATTAACCCCATCAAAAGGTCTTTGGGGAAGCCACTGACCCCCAAATTTCTTTTTCCAGCACCACCTAGCTTGAAGTACACACATGCACATACCCAACAATTTAATACATTTAAACAACTGTTATATCCCAGAAAAGCGTGAAGGGAAATACACGTCAAAATAAAAACCCAAGAAAACTGGCAGGAATATGGAGAGATCACGAAACACTGGGATAAGATGATGTAAAGACAAATTCTGCTGCCTGATCATTGAATATCCAAGGTTTCTTCCTCCCCCTGCTCTTACGTGAACCTCAGCGCTGACCCCCAACACTCAGGCACTGAAGCCTAATGTCAAAGGCTGGATTTCCTCAAAGATCAATTTTGTGTTGCATTTTGGGTTCTGCACTGGCATCAAACCTGGCTCTTATTTCCAGGTGCTTCCTTACAACTGTGAGGGTGAGGGACCATTTCTCTTTCTTTAATAGAAGCTGAAATTCCCATCTAATCACATGCCTCCAGGAGCTGGAGCTTTAAGAGAGACATCTAGTCCATGCACCTGCCTGAGGGCAGCATCACCTCCCCCTAAATAATTTCTGACTTTGTCTAGGCTGTTTTTACAGACTCCAATAAGAGAGACTCACATGCTCCCCAGGCACTCTACCCTCCTGTTTCATTAGTCTTATCATTGGAAAGTTTTTCCTAATGTCTAATCAGAATTTCCCTTGCTGTTGTTTAAATTCATGACTGCTCTTCCTACCCACAGCGGACGCAGGCCAGAACATTGCCTTTCTCATTTTTGCAACAGAATACCTCATCTTACATACCCCTCTTGTCACTGCACTAAACACAACCCCAATGCCATCCAGCCTGCACTCACAGTTGTATTTTGCAGACCCCTGGTCACACTCACTGTTTCTCTTCTGCACCCTCTCGAAATAGTCTCAATTTTTTTTTGCAGTATGGAATCCAAAGTGAAGCACCTCCTCAGCTGAGGTCCCTTCTTACAGGGCCAAGAAAAGGAGGATCCACATGTCTTGCAAATGACATTTCCCCTCTACATTTATCACTGTGATCTTTGGGGCTTCTTTCCTACCTGCCATTGTACCTGAAGTCTTGACAGGTGGCTTACAACCCTTGTCCTGCCATCCTGAACAAAACTGTTGGTAGTGATTTGCTCCCAGGCTAGTTCCTGCCTCTCACCTTCAGCATCATCTTACCTGCCAAAACCCACAAAGCTATTTTGATCTTTCCAGCAGCACCCAACATCAAGAGTAAGGCACAACCTCCCTCCTCTTTCCACACCTGGGATGAGAAGTATAGACCAACAGACATCAACACCTCAACTTCTTTCTTCAAGCACTACTGACATATATTTAACCACCCAGAAAATCTCCACCGACACAGCCAATAACAATTCAAGCTTGACAGTTTGGGGGAAGTTTAGTACTCAAACCACGTTAAAAACAGCACACACACATTTCCAAATACTACCTTTCCATTGTAAGATGACAACTAACTATATTCTTTTTCATGTCCACTCCTTTCTACCGCAGGCAACCAGCCTGTGCAGTCCTTGCTGCAGAATTATCAAATCATTTCAAGACTCAACCTCTTCACCTGATATTGAGCAGCACAAATGATCAATGTTCCCAGCAACACTAAAACATCTGGGATGGGTAGAAAGGGCACGCTAGTGCATGTAAATGAACACCCAGGGTTTTACAGACATCACAACTAGCTGCTTGTGACAGAGCATTTCTGCCTGGCAGAGAGGAACTAAATAACATAACGAAGAGCTATTTTGCCAGCTAACAAGCGCATAGACCAACAAAGACAACACAGGGATGGTTGCACAGCCAGCTTGGCACAAAGGGGAAGAAAAGCACAAGGCTTAGGCACGTCCTGTGCCCTTCTCACCAAAAGAGCTGAGCTGCGCTTTCTCTTTATCAGGAAGGTTTTGTTCAAAACTAAGAAAAGACCACCTTAACACAGCAAAGACCATTCCCCAGGAACCACAGCAGCCTGAAAAGTGGCGTCCTTGTGCAGTGCTAGATAGATGCCACACTGTGGAATAATACTGCCTGTTTTTAAAACATCATTCTGGGAGGGATGCAAAATACACCCCCTGCCTCAGAGGCTGCAAAAGAGCAGCAGGCACACACTGATCATCAGCGACCGTACAGGGCCATACACACGGCAGGACAAGCGCAGCGAATGTACAAACCTGTGGCAACCGTTTCCTTCACTTCAGAAATGCACGTGGTGTGAATATTTCCAGCAGCACACGTTATCCTCATCAGCGGCTTTACGGAGAGGCGAACAAACCTTTAAACACGATACAGCAGACTTGCACATTCCTGAGCTAGCTGGATCTTTTCTTTTCAGGGTGACTGCCGCTCAACTACTTTCTGCTGTAACAACAAGTCTACTTAACTTTGCAACTTGTCACTTAAACGATGTGTAATGTTTGCACAGCTAAGGATACAGCGTTCAAACAGCACAGGTGGGGAATTGCACGCCGGGATGCATAACTGATGTGGGGTCTCCACACGCTGCGAGGGAAAGGGCAACATGACTGATTGCTTTAGAGTAGTCATCTCATCGGCCTGTCAATAACCAGCCGAAAGCTAAGCAGGTTGGGTCAGGTTAGGACTGCAGCAATTGGCCACCTGAGTGCCTTGGTATTTTAGGCTTGTTGCTATAATAATGCTGGGTTTATATCTTTAAATAAGAAATTGCTTTGAATTTTTTTTTCATACATCAGATGTCTTGCCTGGTGGTCTCGTGGTTGTGCTCTCCAGGAGATTTGGGTTCAGTAACTGTTCATGTTCTCTAGCTCATCGGGTTTTAAATAAATACAGCTAATTCTGTTGCCTGAAGCCATAACCCACCCTGTCAGATTCATATGGGTCACAGCAAGGTTGTCCCCACTTACTGGGAGAACGAGGGAGGTCTCCAAGGCAAAACGACTGCCATGGAGAATGCAGCTTTTGAGGGTTACACCACACCTGGTGTCTCAGACTCTGCAGAAGCCTCTCCGAAATGCTGGTCTTCTCCCTACATCTTTTAAAATAAAGACATTATCCTCCATATTGGTCAAAATAAGATTTCACAACAGTCTAACAGAATTGCAAAGAAGCACATGACATACAGAAAATATGATTATAAAAGAATGGCATCTCTTTAATTTCAGATGCACCTTGCAGGATGTTGAGCTATGGATATTCATGTGCTCTCTGCAAAATTTTTAACTGTTCAGAGGAACTAGCTACAAGGCCTCAAAAAGTTTTTTCAAAAGATTGTTCAAAAAATTAACGCAAACAGAAAAATCCATCTGAAACAGCTTTTACATGAACTATTCCCTGTCACTCTAGGAACTTAAAGCATTCCAACATAAAATGAATGGCATAACAATAGCCATAATTGGCAAAGAGATCATAAATATTTTTTTTTAACTTACTTTTAGTAAAAAGAAAAGACTTTAAGTCACTGTGTTACATGCATGTTTAATGGCATTCCTCTAGAAACAACACTGTAAGAAGCTGAATTGAGAACGAGGTATTTAAAACTACACCCAAGCCTAAACTGCATGAAGACAGGTAATTGCAGATTAATATTCCACTGTAATACTTATGCACAAGAGTGCTGTGTTAAAGTTGCCATGGGAAACAAGCTTGAATTTCTTCACTTTTCAGCAATTCACGATCATCCTTAATAAAGGTTTTGGCAGGTGATTTCTAATGCACTGAGCTTTACAGCCACACAAAAACCATGCAAGAAGAAAGCTGCTACGCAGCGACGTCTAGATAGAACAGGCAGGCACATCTCCATTATCCACCTCTGGGCAGGATTGTGACAATCTCCGTTACGGTGTGAGCCACCTTCTGCATTCCCATCGTGGCCTTCAGCTAGGATTGCCTTGATACAGGCTCCACAGAATACCGTTTGAAAAGCGCACAGAAGATGCCTCGCAGTGGACCAGCAGTCCCTCCATAACCTCCTCCTGCAGCAGGTTTGTGATATCAGGGACATATTCCTCCTACAAAGTCCTCTGAGCCTAGGCCACAGCTCCCAGGGTGGCTTGCCTATCCCCTATCTACTCACCCCGAGCAGGGAGCTTGGCAGGGACTGCACATCTGTTGCTACGGCCTAAATTTGGTGGAAATCAACATCCATTCCCATTACAAGGTCAGTCTATAAATCACAGTATCTCGGGAGCAGAGACACATCATTCAGTTGTCCCTGCCATGGGAACGAGACCATGGGCAGAGCAGTTCAGGCGGCGGAGAGACAGCGATCATTGCAGCCACTGCAGCTGCACCGGCCCGCGACTGCGAGCCAGAAACACAAGACGGATGTTCAGGGGAAAACATCTTTAATGCTTTTCTACACTAGCACTCAAGGAAACACAGCCTGAACCCAATTTAACCTTGTCAAGCACTTGTACATAATATTATCTTACAGAAAGACTGGCTCCCATGTGTTAATATGCTTTTGCCCATCAGGAAATATACTATGATCATCCAGATCTGTTTGTACACTTAAAAATAAATTAGTAACTGAGCTAATACAGTTATAAGCTATATGAATAGCTTATTCATAGTCTCAGTGTTTACTGGTTTTATGTTAAAATGGTGAGTGATGTTCTGTATTTATTAGCATGTCCAGTTTCATTTGACAGTAATTATAATTAAAAATTCCCCCCAAATAACTATCAAAATGCAGGCTAAACAAACTTGAAATATGTAGGATACACTAAAGAAAAATATCAAGATATTTTTGTATTTAAAATGTGCTGTTTAAGAGAACAAGGAAAGTATTGTCTGTAATCGATTTATTCTTCCATCTCTGGTCACAACCTTTTTTGGCAATGAGAAGATCTGAACATTTCATACCTTCCTCTTACATAGAGTTTGGAAGAGGTAAATTTCTAATTCCCAACTGATTATCAAATTTGAGTGAATCTCAGACACTGAAGTCAAGTACCTGAAAAAACTGACATAAAAAAAGCAACTTCCTCACTACCAAAAGCTCATTTAGCAGCTTAGCAACTCCTAGGTCCAGTTCTTTCGTCAGGTCAGGGGTCTGATACTCTTTTACACTTCAGGCAGCAGACATACAAAGCTTGAATTTTATTTGTTTTTCATTTAAGTGGCTTTAATAGATTACAGTAGAGATTAACATCCTATGTAGAAGCCTAATTTCAAATTCAGCTTTGAACAGATCTAATTTCTACCTTCAGACTTGTTACATTTAAACAAAAATCATTGCTTTTCATCCACTCTGCTGAAGTTGAAGGCAAGACACTTGGCTTGCTGACCAAAAGAGGCACACCCACTCACTGCATTAATAAAATAAGGTTACAGCCAGCCACAGATCTGAGCCTGGGGAGCTCCTTAACACAGTCACTGAAAGCACTGACCACCATAAACACTGGTGTATGCAAGGACAAAAGGACAAAAGAGCGAGACTCCCACTTATTAATGCATCTTCTCTTGTGTAGCTAAAGCACCATATGTACCCGGCTCTACAGGCTGACAGCGTATAAAAGCAGCAGGTACTTACAAACTCTTAGCAGAGAGCAAAGGAAAAAAAAGTCAGGGTTAGAGCTGAAAAATGAAGCACACTACCACCGCTGTGGTCCGAGGTCCACTGACCTCTGCAGAACAACAGCTCCCACCTGACCCCACTGGGCTTTGGATCAAATTCCAAATGCACAAGGTGAGCTTTAAAGAGATGCAAGGGGCCAGCCATAAACATCCCTTACTGCCAACTCCTACTGACCTTTGGCTGGCTAAAACACTACATGACACAGACTATGCCTCTATTCTTTCAGGTTTTCCCATCTATCCATCCAGGCAGTGCAGTTAAACCCTCCACCTTCTTTTCTCTCCGGGATGGCCTCATTATTTATAAATACATCAAAAAAACCCATAAAACTAAGCTGCTGCTTTGTGCATATAAACATATGCTTTGATTTAGGGGCATATCTGTTGAAAGCCATCAGAAGTCAGGACTGCAAGGATGCTACCATTCCTCTGTGGGTGTAGGGCAGGGAACATGAAGGACCCTCCATGCCCAACCCAGAAGTGGTAAAGCAAAGGGCAACAGCCAGGAGGAACTCAGCCAGCGGTCCCAGCCTCTGCAGCCATGATGCAGACAGCTTCCCAGGGGAATACCACTGTCCTTGACCCTCCTTGATCCCCATTATGGAGGCCATACCACGAGACCTCAGAGAGCGACTGGGCAGCATGAAAGGGAATGGAAATGAAGGAGTCTTCAGGGCTCCCAAATGAGCATGAAGGACTTCCCCAGGGATAAAGCCAGCGAGGCTGCTGGTTGCAGAAGAGCACAAGTAAATACAGTGGGAGGGGGAGCAGATGTGGCAGTCACACACCTTAGTGTAGATAAAAAGATAGCTCTTTCAGTAGTTTCTGGTAAGAAGCCAGAATATTTTGAAGAGCAGTTAGTGAGAAATGTTAAGTGTGCCGCACGGTGGCAAATGTGCTCTGCAAGACTTTTAGGCTGAGCTGGCTGAATTTACAGCTATGCCTACCCACTTAAAGTAACCTGGATCACAGCTTAGCTCTGTGCGTGCAGCCTCCTCACCAAATCCCAATGCATTTGAATTTCATTGTATCTAGGCTTCTATTTTGCAGGTATTAAAACAAAAGTAGAAAAAGGATCAGGATCACAGCGAAGATCAGCAGCTGACCATTCTTAGCTCCCAGGCCTGTCCTCAGTCCAAACCTCCAAAACCCACCTGCCACTGCTCCAGTGAAAGATCCTGCCACTAAAACCTTGCACAAAACATTGCTGAAATACATGGCACAGTTTGCTCACCATGACACACCGCCAAGCAGTGAAGAGGATAAAAGCCATGCTGGTCAGCAAAAAGGTAAGATGTAGGTAGGGGCATCAACTAAAGTCTAATTTTATAAAGTTGCCTGACTCTGGCAGGCACCTTCAGCCTTTCCAGCTACAGCGAGTGATTCCCATGTAGCAAAAGCCATTTGTTTATTTGTCAAACTAATATGTTGGTGAGGATATGAGGGACTGACAGCCCTTTCCACGCACAGTATGATGTAGACAGGCACTAAACACAGCAGACTGGAAA
This sequence comes from Buteo buteo, assembly GCF_964188355.1. Lineage (NCBI taxonomy): Eukaryota > Metazoa > Chordata > Aves > Accipitriformes > Accipitridae > Buteo > Buteo buteo. The sequence continues at coordinate 33,023,738 of NC_134180.1, forward strand.
AACAACACTGAAGAACATCTCCACCTTAAAGGTGCTATCTCACCAACAAAATATATAGCAGATCTGCATTGGCCCAGACCATTACTTTCCCTGGCAAGGACTTGGGGACAAAGCTCCTTAAAACAGTAGTAATCATATTCCACTCATGCTCCTTTTTACTGCTAGCTGTAAACTAGCTCCACATGCATCATGGTTTTGCATCAAAATGTGCACAGACCAAACCCATACCCAAAGGGACAAGGTAGATCCAATTTACAGCTTTGACAGGTCTGTGCACCCGAGGCAGAGCGTGCAGGAAATAGCCTGACATCTCACTTGGAGAGTGGTTAAGACCCTGCTAGCAGAACTGGATGCAGAGCTACAACAGCCTCCCACAAAGACCCAGCAAAAGAGCAGGGAATTTGCTGTCCATTTTTCAAGAAACACGAGAAGCAGGCGGCACTCACCAAGGCACTACTGAGGAAGAGAGAAGTCAAGTTTGATCCTGACTTGCAGCATCCCTTTGACAGGACAAGCCCAAGGGAAACCACAGCTGCACTGGGAAACGAACACACTGTATGGAGTCACTTCAGTAATGAGATACCACACTGAAAACCGCTTAGCCTTTACTATATTCGAAACAAAGCAAACGGAAGTTATTCTGACCCAATGCATATATTACCAGCAATACCTGTAAGAGGCCAATTGCTTGGCAGAGGAGGCTGAGAAGTCCAAGTTCAATTTAGAGACTCAGAAATTCTGTTTTGTTTGTTACCAACCCAATATCAGTGTGGGGTTTTTTATTTTTTAGCATGGTTTTCTTATTTAAATGGAAAACTTAGGCCCATCCTGCTGACAACTGAAAATATATTTACTAATATGCTCTACACTACTATGGAAGAACTGTCTGCAGAAAAACCTCTGTACTTCACCTGGATCTCTGTATGTCTCAAGTGGTAGGACACTGGAAGACCTCTCTGAAGCTGAACTCTTCCTGTCTCATTACACTCCAGAGTTAACACCCAGGCAAGATAACTTCATCAAGATCAGATAGCTCCAAACTATTGTCTTTCTCTACTTGGAAACACCACTATGTTGCACATATTCATGTGCCAACATGCCTTTTTCCTTGCAGAACCAACAAGGCTGCCATGAGTACTCTACTAATGGAGGTTCTCAGCCAAAAATTTTTAGACCCTCACCAGTTCAGGCAGATGACAAGCATACATGACAAAGATGCTTTCAATTACACATGAATTGTCACTTCCTTGGTGGAAATCAGGCTCCTTCATTTCATTCCCACCGAATGGTCCTGACATTGCTCCTGAGAGAGCAGGTGACTGGTGAGAGCCCTGGAGGACCAGCAACAGAAAGGAGGCGGGACAAACCAGAGAAAACGAGTGAGCCAGCACTGTGCTTTTTCCTTCCACCTCTCAGAACAGCTGCAGCAACTTGCAAGGGGATAATTTCAACAGGATTGACTATTTACCTGAGGATGAATCTGTGGTTTATCACACGTAGCCTCAAAATCCAGCACTAAGAAGTAGTGATATCTCTGTGGAGGGAAGGATGACATTGCTGCCATGGAAGCTCCAAAGCCGTGGGACGCCAGTTTCCTGCTTACGATGGAGCTGTACCCTTTGAGAACACCAGCCCGGAGGAGGGAGCGCACAGCTTGTCTTGCCCTTGGAAGTAAGTTTTGGGGAAACTTTGCTGCTCCAGTATGGAGGAGTGCTATCATTGAACATCCAGAGGCATCTGAAACTGAAGACAGACTCACGTTACTCATGCACACGTACATCTCATCTCTGCTAGTATCTCTTCATGGTCATCCTCTGACAGGGATTTCCTCTGTGCTTCCCAGTGGAGGTTCCAGCATCACAAACCTGAAATAACACAGTGACCTGCTCTAAGCACAACAGATGACATCTGGACCGAGCTCAAGGTGTCCAGAATCACAGGCAACTGGAAATTAACCTCTGTAAGTGGCTCTAAATTAAGAACTGAGACACACAACAGTCATGGCTCCAGGCACCAGATCACACCCCCCTGCTGAACCTTATCATAGCAGTACACAAAACAAATCACTTAAAACATAAAAATCTGATCTAAACCCCATTGACATTTCTGAGGAGGCCTTTGGTCTTTTCACATGCAATGCAACTTCTGATACATGGTAGGAATTGAATACAGCAATACACATATCAACACTACAACCCATACAAACAGCTTGGCCCTGAAACACCTGTTAGTTGCACCAAACCCTCCCATTTCCATTACAAATCCATGTCTGGCGGCTGGAAGGCTCCTCCCCAGGGAAGTTCTCATTTGCTCCGTGTACTGCAGGAACTGTAAAATGCAAGCAGGACTCTCTAGGTTACAGTCTCCCTCCCAAACAAACCCCTCACCCAGCCATCACCTTCTGATGCTTTTATTTAACAAATGCTATTTAATAAATTACATTTTCCACATGAGACTACCTGGATTTCCCCTCCCTACGCTTTTTCTTTTAAAACATTGCAGGAAAAACTTGACAGGACTGTCACTGCCCAAGGCGAGTCAGCCTCAGGGCTGTTAATAGATTTATTGGGATGAGAGTTCAAGCCCAACTCACGGAGGTGTTACATAGCTGGGTAGAGTGACTGATAGCAAAACAGGTGAATTGAAGCAATCCAGTCCTCTCGAACAAGGATATGAGTACCCCCTCTAACTCTGTGTGTGTATATATATATATATACATACACACACACACACCTCGCTACATAGATATTTAAATCCATCCCCACAGTTGGTCCCACCGCTCGTGGCTCCGGGCAAGAGCTCCATTGCACCACGTGCCCCCCACCCGCCTGGTTTCCACACCCAGCCTCCCCACGCCTGCGCTTACTTTTCGCTCTGTGAAAGGCTGGATGCGCCCACTGCCACACATGGAGCCGAAACGGGCAAGGCGAAACGGAGGACTCGCCGCCCATGAACAAAGTCACTGTTTGCACAAAAGACAGCGTTTGCTCTCTCCCATCCGTTAGTCCGTCAGGTAAATAATGCACGTGCCAAAACACACACTTAATGAGGTAAATAATATGCCTCGAATAACGGCTAAATCTGTATTTACCTGCGAGACCAGAGAAACTCGGAAGGACCAGATTAGGAGATAATTGCAGCTAAGCAGGTTGTGTGCTTCGAGTAAACATGCATTTGGTAACCTTCCCTTTTCAAGGTTTTGAGTGAAAGGCAAAAATCAAAGGAGCTGAGATGTTTAACACTGAGTCCCTGCCCACGCTGCCAACTCCATGGCGTAAATGCATCTCCACCTTGTGGCTTTCACATTTTGGGGGGCTGCTTGCTTTATTCAAGCAGTGTGCCAGGGAGCAGGTACCCAGAAAACTGAAAACTCAAGTTACAAAACCATAATGGAGAGCCCAACATTGCATTTATTCTAAAGGGGCTCAGTTCTACCTATTGCTTTTCCATCCACAACTTTTACTGTCATTAATAAATGCATTACAGCCAAATAGAAGTTAGCTATATTCACTTCTAACCTGCACCAGATAAGAGATATTTAAGGTATACGTGCTTTAAATCTTCAAGCTACTGGCTATGAATCTAAAGGCCCATCACAGCAAATATAGTATCTCAGAATAAAGCAGCTTGTAAGTTAGTTGCGGTAAAACCTGGTCTTTAGCCTGCTGCATAAAGTAAAATATACAGTTGGAGTGGGGGAGGCAGGCAGGCTCCAACCCCTAAATCAAACACATGCAATAAAACATACATTATCCACCCACACAGAGCAAGATCAGTACTTCTCTAATGTATCTTAACTGGCAAGATTAGGGCATCAGACGTAAACCCCATGAATCTTCAGGCTGGCCCGCACCATGCACAGCTGTGCAGAGGTTCCCGAGCCACTGAGTCCACACAGCAAAGGTAAACCGGCCATCTCGGCAGGATTCAGGCATGTCACCACGCAGACACAGCAGCACCACTCCAGATCCCAGAAGGTCTGTGTCACACACATACCATGGCACATCAGCAGAGGGAAATAACAGTCAACATCTATCTAGTGCCTGTTTACACTAACAACTTCTGCAGGTGGTCCATGTCAAACGACAGGACAGGCTCCTCATCCTAAAAGCAGCCTTCCTCCCCACTCTCCCAGGTAGCAGAAGGAGCAACAAAGCTCCAAACAAAGGTGTGCAAGTGGGGTATTGCATGCTGATTCCCCTACACAGACAGCATACAAATAAGAGCAACCCCACTGCAAACTCTGCACCTTCAGCCCAATGAAGTTTTAACTGCGTGTTTACCCAGCCACTGCTCGAGGTGCCCTGGGAAGACCTCACATCATCTTCTTTGGCAAGGTCAGAGTGCCTCAGAGCACAAGATAGCTGGTGAGCAAACACACTTTATTAGAAGTCATGTAAAGCATTCAAAACGGCTGTGACAATGCAAGGCACTAGTAATTATCCCGTATTTTTTTCCAACGGTCAACAATGCAAGCAACACAGCTTCAAAAATTAGAAACCCGGCTCTATCCATATAAATCCACATGTTCAGTGATTCCATTTCCAAACCTACGTAAAACACCACATATATATTTCTTATGCACACAGGTTCAGATTATAATCTCAGACAGCGCAAGCTGTCACATCACATCGCATTCAACCTTACTGGGTTAATATTTCATATCACACAGCTCCAATTCCTTACACAGATATGTATGAAACATAACGGGACCACGAACTGAGGCTGGACCTCAGGAATTATTTTGACAGATTGTACACAGACCTAGGAAAATGTGACAGCACTTTACATTTGCAACACCCAATAACACGGGAAATGGCCACGTGTGGTGGGCTTCGGCTGGAAGATAAAGTTCACGTTATGTGCTGTATAACAGCGGGTGCCACACGTGACATCACCAGCTATAATCAGCAACTGTCTTTTAAAAATAATTTAAAAAAAATTAAATCTCTGGACATCAGCTGCAGGTAACAGGACAAGCTCAGGCTGACTACAGCTCTCACTTGTTAGTGGTCCAAGCACACGATACTAAAGCACGACAGTTTGATTACCAGCAAGTAAGGAAAGCCAGGAGAAAGCCAAGCGCCAGCTGTAGCTGCCGGCTTGCCAGGGGCCCCACCGAGCGCAAAACAGAGAATCTGCACCGGTGGCTGTCACGCTCCAGGCTTCCCACCGGGGAAGCTGCTTAGGGGCAACCACAAGCAGCAAGGAACAAGATGAGGAACTCCCACCACGTGAAGAACACTGGTGACAAAAGCCAGCAGGGCATTACAAGTGCTCTCCCCCACTTGCGGGACAGCCTCAAAGCCACATACAGAGATGTGCACCACGCAAGTTGCAGAGGATTCAAATTCATAACGATGAGACAAATTAGCCTAGGAACTTGAGCTTAATGGGCTCTTTGCACATAACATTAATATTTACTTTTTACAACCACATCTAATTAAAATCACCTGGCAGCAAGAGAAGGCATAACTTTAACAGCTTGCCTTTAACCCCAAAATATTTCACTTCACTGTCCAGTTTGATAAGCTGAGGTAGGGAGGGGGCAAGGCGACAAAAAACTAAGTTCAGGTTGGAGGGGTCACCCAAGAAATGATATGTTTTACAAGAGCCAGTGTTTACACGTTAGATTACTTTGTTACAGCAAACAAAAAAGTAAAGTTTGTCATAAACAAACAAAAAAACCCCGACACTAATCTAAAGGACAAGACAAACTAAAATTAAAAAATAAAAGCAAGCAAGCTTTGGGAGTCATACGCTTCAGTTCATTGCCTGTGTAAAGCCTGGGTAGGGGCAGCTGTGACTCCTGGCCTCCTACAGACAACTGAACTCAAGGCTAGAGCAACCAAAACCAATCCAAAATGTAAGTCAGGTTTGTCTTATTTTATTAAATTATAAATATAAAGAGTAAAAAGATAGGGTAATAAAGATGCTTTTTGTAGAACAAAATTGCATACATTTAGCAACACCTGGAGCAGAGTATAACAAAAAAATGCAGGACTTCCATTTTGGTAGCCATTCAAATGCATACTCAGAGGTCAAATGTGAGCCCATATTTCAGTTGTGTGAAGATATAACTGAAGAACAATAGAGATAACTATTTTTTTTTAAATCAACCTTAACCTAAGCCCAAATATTTCATTAGATGAACTACAGTCCAAAAATGACAGCACCTGGCTAGCCTGCAAGGCAGGAAATGAGAGACTATGAACAAAACCAGCTTATCCACTGTCACCATCCAAACTTGCAAAAAAAAATATACATAAAGTAAAACAAACAACAAAACACAAAGATTTTGGAACCGTTTTAATAATGTAACATAATTTTAGACAGGTAAATTTGCTTTTTTAATTTGTTAACCTCACAGTATCATCCCTTGAACATGAATCCAGTACAATTCCATGGTTGCACTCCCTTCACTTTTGGTTGGGGTTTGTCTCCAGCACTGCTAGACAACCAAGCCCATGTTTTGGAAAATTTGTAATGTAACTTTCCCAAAGCACTGCCATGGGATGCCTATATGCTGTCCCATCGTTACTCAGCTCAGATACAACTTGGCATCAATCATTTTGTTTTTACAGCGCTCCGCAATCGCACCCAGCCTCTTCCCACTAGAGATGAAGAGGACCCTGTTCTCAAGAACTTACAGTCTAAAATTAGATGCAATACAACAAGTGAGGGTAACAGCAGAGAAGAATGAGGGTTACAGGAGCAAAGTCAGGCAACCGCTCATCCGGGAGATACGTGCATCTTGGTAGTTCAATTAAAAAAAATAATTCACTCTATATAGGCACCAGCTTCCCTCTATATGGCCATTATGGAAGAGATAAGTGAACACAGAAAGGGTTGACTAAAGGATGGAGGGCGCTCTCGGGTTAAGGAAGGTCTCTCCCGTTTCTTGAGCTCATTCTTCCCGCTGCATTCCTTGGCTGATATGTCAAAGGCACCACCAGATATGTCAGCTATGTCAGAGCACCAGAATCTCTTCCATTGTGACATCACAGACGCGATGGCTTGTGAGATCACAATGAGCAAGGCCGAAGGCGCTGATTACTTAGGGAAGCACTTGCTGGGGCTATCGCACCCTATGAGGCTGGGAAACAAACACATCTCAGTTCACTTGACAACACAGTGAAACCCGCACAAGACTCCACACCGCCAGGACTCAAACTTGTCTGAACAGACCACCCAGAAGCCGTCCCAAAGATGCACAGTACAATTCCACTCCAATTTTATCAGGCCACCTCTGCTAGGCAACCCACTTTTGTCAGCTCCTTGACTGGTCTCCTAAGACAGGCTTTGCTGTGTATTTTTAAACCTCCTCCAAGAGTAACTGCAGACAGGCAAACAGGTCTAAGCTGGAGTCTGAAGAAGTTCCACACAGTAAAGGACTGGTCATTTAGAGGAAATGTAGAGGAAGGAAACAACAAAAATTAAAACAAAGCAGCAACAACAGAGATGTATACAGCAAAAGACTGGAAAGTCACAGTGGAAGAGCAGATTTGGTATTAAGGAAAAGAATGGTTGCAGAGGATCAGACCAAGAATCCTCTAGCCCAGTCTCTCGCCTCTGCGTGGGAGTCATAAAGAAAATGCGCCAGGGTGGAGCTACACAAAATGGGGGTAACCAAGCCAATAGGTCTGGGAGGCCAAAAGGAGGCAGGCCCGTCCTTCCCTCTCAGTCTTACTCTCCTGCTGATTTCCCTACACCAGTTCCTGAGCTTGTCTGGCCCCTCTGTGAGCCAATTCAACCACAGGAACCTATAAAAGGACTAATGTAGCCAGAATAAAACACAATTAAAACAAGATAGTTTCCTGCTGGTTTAGTGAGACGAATCAGCTCGGGGTCAGGCTGGATGAGTGCCAAAGCTCAAAGGAGAGGATGGGCCCACAGAAGCAGGAGGAAGATGAGCCGCTGGGAGCTGTTGGTCAGCTCAGCCGCTCACCCAGCCACGTACTCAGACCAGGATACGTACACCTGGGATGGCGTGGCACTTTGCAGGAAATGGAGAAGGTATCTTGGCTCTAGCAGCATAAACACATAAAACTTGAAGTCGGAAAGCCCATCGGACCATCCTGTCTGAACCTCATGTAATGCTGGCCATAAAGTTTCCACTTCATTACTCCTGAATTGAGCCCAAAGGCTTGAACACCTTTCAGAAAAGTTTCTGGCCTTGAATTGCAGCATCAAGTATGGAGGCTCCCCACTACCTTCAGACAGCTCGTTCCAATGGTCAATCTATTCGCTGTCAAAAAATAACACATCTTAGTTTTCATTCATACTTTCCCAGCCCTGGTCTTTGGAGCAAGTTCTGAAATTTATGGCATTTCAGTGCCCTCAATCCACAGCAGAGCTCCTAGTGCCAGGAGTAAGAGATTTGTAGCTACTACGCTTCTAGTCAGTAAAAGCTACTATCACATATTGGCCTAATTTAGTGGAAAGGAGACGTAGCAGGCCACCCTTTGTTTAATGGAATCTAGCACGCATAATTACTTGATTTTCATACACATGAATGCCACAGTTGTTCACACCACTTATACAGCTGCACACCTTCGTTATCTGAAAAATGAACTTGAAGGTTAACACCCGAGAGTGCCAAATAAATCTCAGCGTGGATTCAGGGAGACAACACTTGCATTGCTCAATACACTGGTTGCTTTTGATCTTCACAAATGAACTCCAAAAGTATTAAAAAAAAGTCTGTATTCTGTTAAAGCTCTGTCCTGGTAGACAGGCAAATGCTCCAAGCAAGGCAGCAGCTACAGTGGGGCATGGTTTCCACACAACCCAGTCTCAGTGAGCCTGGAAAACCAGCCAGAGAAGATGTTGACCATAACACTCAACCACAAAAAAAACCCAAACAAAAAAACCCAACTGTAACAAATACAGCTGAAATTAAAAAAAAAGAGGATTTTTTTTTTTTTTTTGGTTGGGAGTGAAGTATCTTTACCTGCATAATGTATCTGGAGAGAATGCAACTCCTCAGGTGGCATTTGGCCAACACAGGTAACTTCTCTTAGGGGAGAGAAAAGTTGCCAAATGGTATCTAGCAGCAACAGCCAGCACCTCTGCTCTAGGTTACGCTTTGAGAGCCACAACTTGTTCTCTTCTCCCCTCATCTGCCTGCTTGCCATTGCACCATACTGATATATTAGCTCAGCCCTACTAGTGTAAAACACCAGAAGTCTCCGCAATGACCACTTCCAGCAATAACACGTGCTTCAGATCCAAGGACAGACTTGTGACAAATGCATAGTTGCTTAATAGCCTTCAGTGTTCTCCTATAAGTACAGTCAGAGTGGCTGGTCCTACACCGTTTACCTGAACTTCACCAGACCTGCACTCTGCAGTCTTGAGGCCCTTTACTGGAGGTGGCTACTGGATTGATACTCAGGGAGAGTCAAGTGCAAAAACTTAACACATTTAAGTCTCTTCCAGAGCTCCATTTCCAAAATTTAAGGGGGACGCAGGGGGTGAGGGAGAATAAATAAAAATCAAGGCCTACCAAAGTTAGCAGAGCCAAAACAAGACAAGCACCAGAACAGCTGTAATCGGGCCTCCTAAAGGAATCAAGTCAAGTATCTCTCAACTGCAGACCAGAAACTTTAGGTCATATTAGTGTATACTCAATCCAAGGACTTCTTTATTTAGCATCAAGCACATGAGCATTTTCTTTTTAATGCTTTAATGGGTTTCTTCTTTTGGATTTTGGTAACGGTCAAATCTGTCTGGCTTTTTTTTAAAAAAAAAACGAACAAAAAAAACCCCAACACACCATTCATGTGGAGCAACCCAAAGTCTGAGATGAACAAAAACCATAAAAGGGCCACTCTTTGAAACAAGACAGGCATTTAGTCCACACTATAAACTAACATGAAAATTCAATTGCAAAGGCCAGAATTCAGTACTTGAAAAGGGAAACAAAAATATCTGAAATCAAATTTCCCAAGCCCACAGACTGAAAAGTAACCAACTGGACTTCTAACACATTACTTATTTTAAGAACAATTCATTCTTGGAAATAAAAGTTCAAATGCCAACTTTAACATCAAGTGATATGAGATGCTACAATGTTGCAAAGAGCAACTAAAGGATAAAATAAAGTCAAGTTACCATTTAAAAAAAAAAAATCCTCAAACAACTATCTAACAGTATCTGATGGGACAAGTGCCTTTGTGATGTACCTGCCCGGAGCCCTGCGTACCTCATACTTCCTGAGGCACAGTACAAGCATTAACCTATTAGAAAACTTGCTGGTCCCTCATATCACTGTTGAAAGAATATTAAGAGTTCAGACTAAGCAGCAGCTGTCAATCCAGCCATTTCTGAAACCAGAAGCTCAATAAGGAAAGAGGTAAGTAAAAAAGTAGTAAAACAAACGTCAGACTTATTAGCAAACAGGCCAGCAATGACCATGTAAATCCACCAGACACAGGACTTGTAAAAGAGAGAACATAAGGAGTAAACGACAACACCTCTTCATGTATCTCAGTTTAGAAGAAACACCTGTAACGGCACAGCAGCAAGAAAAGAACAGGAGAAGAGATTCCTACTGCCAGTCAGGAAACAAGTAAACAGATCCTGCACTTCTAAGCCTTCTCAAGTTTACTTCAGTCGCAAGATCTGAGACAGGTGACCAGTTCAATCTCACAGGATAATAGAAAAACAGGAAAAAAAAAAATTAAAAAAAAAACCCCAACAAAAATCAAACCTCCTACTCCCCATCACCGCCGTCTATGAACCTCCACATCCCAAAAGGAACGTGAAAAACCCTCGTCGCTGCCGCCTCGCACTCACCCCGCGCACGCCCCCCGCTCCCCGGGGAGACACGTTCTTCCCCCTCCTCCAGCCCGAACAGCGACTGACCCCGCTCCGGCCGGGACCTGGGGGGGCCGCCGCCGCCGCCGCCCTCCAGACCTCCACCCAAGGCAGAGCCCGGGGAGCGGAGGGCCCGGCGGCCCCGAGCTCCACCAGAGAGGAGCCCGGGGCTCGGCGTCGAGCGGACGAGGCGCCGCCACGCCTGCCCGCCGCCGCCCCGCGCTCTCCCCTCGGTCCGGGGCCGCCCCCCCCCCGTCCCGTCCCGTCCCCGCCGGCCTCCCCACACCCCCGCCGCCGTCCGCCCCGCAGCCCGGCGCGCCGCTCCACATCCCCGGCCGCGGCCCGCCGCCCCGCCGCAGGCCCCGCCGCCGCGGGGGGCCAGGCCGCGCCCCCACCCCCCCCTCCCTCCCCTTTCCCCGGCTCTCCCCCACCCCCGCCCCCCGGCTCCGGGCCAGGCCTCCACCCCCCGCCCCGGGCCACGGCGGCCCCACGCCTCCGCCGGGCCTGCCGGGCCCCCGCGCCGGCCGGGCCCCCGCCGCGGCCGTGCCGCCGCCCCGCTGCCCGGCGGCGCCGTGCTCTCCCCCACCCCCCCCGCGGCGCGGCGGGGGCCGCCCCGGCCCGGCCCTCCCCCCCCGCCCCGCACACACTCCGCACCACGAGTCCCCAACACCGCCACTCACCTCCGCGCACTCTGACCCCCGACCCCGCTCTGAGCGGCAGCGCCGCCGGCCAACCGCAGCGCCGCCTGCCGCCGCCGGGGGCGGGGCTTCCTCCCCGCCGCGCCCCCTCGCGCAGCCGCCCGCCACCCGCCGCGGCGCGGGGCACGCTGGGACTTGTAGTTCGGCGCCGCCGCGCCGCCCCCCTCGCCCTGCCCCGCCGCGTGGCCGCGCCTCGACGCCGCCGCCGCCGCCGCCGCCGCCGCGCCGGGTCCCCGGGCGCCGGCCCGCGGTGGCCGCCCCTTCCCCTCCCCGCCGGCTCACCTCCTCCTGTCCCCCGGGGCCGCCCCTTGCTCGCCCCCCGTGGGGCCCCCAGCGCCACCTCCCCCCAGCCCCCGAGGCCTCCCCTCTCCGTTCCCCGCCCGGCCCCAGCGAGCCCAGCGTTGGGCTGTAAATGTCATATCACGCACGGGGGGAGTTCGCGTGGGCTGCAGCGGCGAGAGGGCACGTCCCCCGTGCCGGGGCGGCGCCGGCTGCGGGTGCGGGTCTCACCGGGGACCCCTCTGCAGGGGTCTGTCATGGCCCCGGCTGCTGCCGCCGGCCTCACGGCACCGCTTGGCTTCCTTCTGGATCAGGGCGGCGATGCCAGCGCTGGTAGCTCTCCGTCGGTCTTCACGGTGGCCGGGTAGGGCTGCACCAGTAACCGCAGCTGGTGCTGGCCAGCATTTCCTCCCTCAGTGTCATTTGGATGAAGTCAAAGTCAGGTCCCTCGGCAAGCCTGGGGCTGTCTTTCCTCCCCCTCGCTTGGATGTTGGTCACGGGCTGCCAGTTCTGCTGTGTTCGTGCAGCTCTCTGATCCTAAACCTGTGTCTGGACCTTGCTCGGTCTCCGCCAGACACCCCTAAGCTGTGGCACCTCCTCCCCACACGCGTGGCTGGCACCCTCAGCCAGGACACGCACATCTTACTGCGATGATGCCTAATCTTCAGCCTACTGCCGCATCCGTGACCCTTGGAAAGCGCAGCTGTGATGACAAGCGTGCTAGCCGGGGCCATTCCCTGCTTTGCTTCCTTCCTTGCCCCCCACATTAACTCACACCTCCACATTTCAAGCCAGCAGCTCCTTTGCACCGTCCTTGATACTCCACATGTGTGCAAAGAGCAAACTTTTTTATGTCACAAACTGGTCATCGGTTGAGTCACCAACTCGCACAAACAGGACTGCGAGGGATCCTAGAGGTCACTCACCCGCCGTCTGCCTGCAGACAGGAGCAGTCCTACCTCTCTGTCATCTTGCTGTCCTCTTCAAATCATCCCTTAAGCCTTTCTCTGGCTCCATGCCTTAAAATATTGGACAAAGGTAAGCACCAGAGTGCAGAGATCACTGACTGCCTCTCCACGCAAGGTGGGCTGCGCACACTGTCCCGGCTACCTGGCCAGGTATGCCTGGTGCCCCTGCCTTTAGTTGCGTTGCCAGCTCTTCAGGCTGGATTTATCTTTTTGCTCTCTTTGTATGCAGCCTTGAACTTGGGAGGCCTGAATCATGAAAGTAGCATGTCAGAACCATAAAAATACCAACAGCAAACCATTTAATAATAGAAAGAATTCCTTTAAGCCCTCTTAGATTTGGCATCTCTCAGCCTCCCACCCACATAAGCAAGGATAATGTGAAGTTTTACTTCTAAGCTTAGCTGTATCGCTGTGATTTGTCAAGCCTTTGGTGACTGATGTATGGTTTGCCAGGAGTCCAGGAGAGCGAATTGAAGGCCTTTGTGCTGTGGCATTCCTTGAACGATCTGTCCCTGCCCCTCCTTATCAGGGATGGAAACTGGCTGAGACATGCTTGAAATTACGCTGCAGCCCCAAAGCTTGAAATTTAGGGCTCGCAGCCTGCCTGTGTTTCTAGAAGGATGAGAGAGAGGAGGCCTTTTCACTGCTGACCTCTGCATCTAGCAGTAAAAAAATTTTTTTTTCTCAGTCTAGACAAACAGTGAATGGCTCATAGATGTGTTCATGTCCTTTTTTCATCAGCCAAGCCTCGTGCTGTTTCCCAGGTTTGTCAGGCAGCACAGCAGGCGGGAGATTTCCTCCTGCCCATTTTTTGGGGGGGAGGAACCCCTTTTCCCAGCTGAGCATCTGCAATAACCTGGGGCCACAACCTGGCTTCTGCCAGCCTCAGTGACCCTTGTGAGATCTGTACAAGTTGTCCTCCAAAGACTGCAAAGACAGCAACGCGATTCCCTTCAGCAACTGCACTTTCAAAGAGGTCGTTTTTTCTGGCACAGCTATCAGCTGCTAAAGAAGGCACCCAAACCAGTTTGAGGAGAGGCATGTTTTATTAAATATTGTCACTGTTTCTGTAGTGTTCATATTTGAGCCTGTCTTATGTGAGTGTGCATGTCTCACATGAACACTGCAGGCCACTGAAAATATCACCTACAGATTAATCTGGCTCACTCCAGGCTTCTGGAAAAATGAACGAGGGTGATCTACTGAGGGCCCATCAAAGCACAGGGCCCCTGTAGCATCCTCGCTGGGAACAGCTCCCTTCCCCAGGGGGCTCAGTCAGTGGCAGAGGTAGGAACTGCAAAGGTGGACAACTGCCATGGGGCCCTGGGCAAGCAATGCTGAGAAACTGCGTCATGCAGATTGGGCAAAGTGGGCAAAAGGGCTCGTAGCTGCTGATCAGGGTCACGTTATGTATTTCTGGTAGCACAGCCTATGCCAGTCCCGCTACCCCGTTGCCTCAGGACCGACAGAATCAGCCCTCCGTCAGTCCAAGAGCAAGCGAGTGTGTTTCAGGAGCTGCTCTGGTGTCTTAATTGCTTGTCCTACTTTAGAGATTTTGGGAGGGCTAGAAGCAGCCCAGAAGGAATAGGGTGCACACTGGGGCAGTGTCTGGGCTGTCCTGGTTTACACTAAGAACTATCTTCGAACCCTGGGTGGAAAGGGCAGCTCGAAACTTCCAGCTGTGCCCCCCTCTCCTATGGCTGGATCCCCTGTGCTGCCACCAGCAGATGCAGCAGCCTGGTCTACAGTTACCTGTAAGTTTTATTTGTAATAAAACCCCAACACTTTCCTAACAAAGCATCATTTCATTCAGCACAGATGTGCAGCCACCTCTGGGCTGACGGATGGACAGGGCTTTACGAGAAGGCAGCAAACTGGTGGGGCAGAGTAAGGCAGAAAATACAGAATAACACACACATCCCCCCACCCCCCCCACCCCACCCCGTGTGGCAGCTCCAGGGGATCCTCCATGTGAATAAAGGGCTGAGCCCATCCTAGCCCGAGATGGACTACCAGGTCGCTGCCTACAGCTGGGTCAGCACAGAGGAGGAGAGAGGGTCCCACTGACTGCCTCCCCAGCCTTGCTCCCGGTACCTCCTTCCCAAGGGCCCACAGCTCCTTTAAAAGCAATGGGATGTTACGTGATTACAGCACAAAGAAACATCACCTCATTTTAAAGGCGACTCTGTTAGTTCTGTTCAGCTGCTTATGCTGAATGCAACTTTTAAATGTCTTATAATACACATGACAAGTAGTCTTGTATCACTGTTTTCTACTTAACAAGTTAATAACGTGCCAACCCAAATCCTTCAGTTACTAATGCCACCGGTGGGACTCATTAACCAACGTGAACACATATTTAAGGGAATACTAATATTCACAACGTACATTTTTATATTCATGTTGTCATTCTTGAAACCACAGCTCAGTTCATGTATTCTGTTGAAACATTTGTTTGCAGAGGATTTCTCTCTCCCTTTTCCTCTAAACACATACACTACCACTGGGGTATCATTCTGGTGAATGATATTAATGACAGCTTGTCATCATGGAAAGCTATTCCTAGCTGTCAATTAAAGGGTGTTTTGAAAGAAAGCGGCTCATTCAACCCCGGTGGGAGCAAGTGTGTCTCATTGTTTGACAGTGACCCCCTTGATGAATTTGGGAGCAGCAGCAACAGCAGGTCTGTGGGGCCAGGAGGTTTGCAGATGCAGCACAGGGCTCTTGGGTGATAAGGACTGGAGATTTTAAAGGTGCTGATGTCCTCCACAAAGGAAAGGCAAAAGAGGATTTCAGATCGCAAAAGCAATCCACATGTAGGAGTATAGGCCGGGAAAGGAGGCCCAGGGTTACCGAGCCATTCTCTTCCATCTTGTAATATAATTTCCCATCCAACATCCCAGTAAATTTATCAACCTCCATCTTCACATACGTGTGTTTACTTGCCCATGCTAACCCAAGCAGAAGGCTTCTTCAGGTCTTCTCTGCCTGACAGATGGGAAACTTCCTCTAATTCCCAGATAAAATGTGTTCATAGCTAGTTTACACTAATTTACTCTGGCAAAATGATCCTTTGCTTTAACTTGCGGGGGTTTTTCCTCCCCTGGTGTATTTATAGGCAGCTCTCAGATCCCAGTCATCTTTGTCATCTTTGTTTTGCTGGGCTAAACAAACCGTTTTATTCTTGTGTCTCCTCACCACCTTAGCTTTCCATTTCCCACACCATCTTAGTAGACCTCCTCTGCACCTGCTCCAGTTTCAATTAAATTTTCTTGAGCACGGCTGCCCAGACTGGTACGTGGTATTCCTGAGCTGGGCTCCAAGGCCTCGTACAATATTTGTCACTTGACCCTATAAATATCACTCATATAAACATGCTTGATTTCTATATTTCCCCCCTCAACAGGGTGGTCCACTCTCAGGCCTTTCTTGTTCCTTTTATTTTCCTAAGCACTCCTTGCACAGTAATAAAAATGTACAGACTCAGTGGGGATCTGTTTTAACTTCAAATGTGCTGATTCAGTTCAAAAACCATTAATTCAGCGGGAATCAGGGCCATGGGGTGGAAATCCTTTTCCAGTTAAAACAGAGGTGAGAGGGACAGCCTTTGGCAGGCTAGGAAATAAAGTGCATTAGAAAAACATAGCAGGACATCAGAAAGTGGCTATTGACTGGGCCGTATTAACAGAGGTCCAGGGAGTCTTGGACATTTCAGATCAGGACAGGACGTCTCTGTGGAAGGTCTGCTGGAGCTTGGACTTGGGCAAAGCTCTGGGGTTTGATGCATGGGAGCATTACATTTCTCTAGCCCGGGCTTTGCTGGGTTGGTCCCTGCTGGACCTCACATTGACGGAACATGCAAGGCACTGTACGAAGCTGGACAGACAGGCTGGTCCTGTCTCTAAAATATCCCCCGTTATTCAAGAGCGTGGGAGGGTGCAATGAAATGCAAAGCAAATGCAAACAACTGCATAGCTTGGGCTGCACGCCACCACGGTTCCCCTCTGCAGGGGTGCGGTGTGACCGCCCTGGGCACACGGGGCTTGGTGCTGGACGTGGAACTACCACCAATGCGTGTGCTTCAGAAAGCAGGAGCACCCCTGGGTAGGCGGCTTGGGTAAGGAGGGAGGGTGGAAAGTGCCCAGTGAATCCAGCTTTTGCCCCTTACCCTCACTTTGTATGTGGGATGAGGAGAAAAACTACCTACGGGTGTCAGGAAGGTGTCAGCACCAAAGCACAAAATAAAACGACCACTCACCAGAGCATTTCCACAAGATGTTTGACCGAAGGAAAACATAGGCTGAACATCAGGAGAAATTTCCTGAGGCTACGATGCATTAAATTGTGGGATCACCTCCCGAGAGGAGCGGTGGGAACCATGAAACCAGCCACTTACAGCACTGTAAAACATCCCATCGGTGCCAACCCCATTCCGGTTCAAGGGAGCTGCACTGAATCATCTACCATGCCTTTTCCAACTCTCCCTCCTAAAAATCAGACCCAAGAAGTACAAAGAAAGAAGGACAAACAGTGATGTCAATTTGCTAAAGAAATACAACCTTTTTTACATTACTGTATGCCATAAAACCCTTGTGCTTGCACTGTATACTTAATCTTGATATTCCAATGCCATCCACAAAAAAATTCAGGCTTAACCCTCACAGTTTATATTGTCACTATAAATGCTGGTAAAAAAATATTGTACAGTTGGGTGCAGTTTATTCTTTATATTTTAATGGCTATAGCAAAACTCCATTGCTAACTAGTAAAAAAAAATTAAAAAAAAAAAAAAAGTTGAATGTGTTTTACAGCTATGTCGTCATGGGAAAGCTGTATTTCAAAGTGAGGGCATCAACAGCAGTGAAATGGGACATTTTTAAACATTTTAAACATTTTTAATGGGACATTAAAAAAACCCACTTCACCAAAATCTCTTTGCCAGTATTTTAGCTAATAGGGTTGCAGTGTATAAAGGAAGGGTTCTGACGCCTGCACAGGCCACCCAATACTGAGCCGCTGCTCAAGTGTCTTGAACTCTAAGTGTAAATGGAAAAAACATCTAAAATTAAGCGTTTCTCCTGGAGGAACAAATTGCTGATAAAGCAAATCTTCCCATAGGACAAGCACACCTGCTGGAAGGTAGAGAGACATTTTTATGTGTGGGATTTTAACTCAAGATAAAATACTTTTCACGGGCAGTCATATGGAAGACAGCTGGCCAAAAATAATAATAAAGGAATTTGTGTCCCTTGGGAAATTCTGAGGTTTCAAAAAATATGATTTTTGACCTAAGCAGGGACAAAAAGTTTAGCGCTCTGATTTTTTTTCATTTAATGACATATTCCCAAATAAAAATAGTATTTTTCTTTTCTCTTTACCACTTTGACGTTTCTTTTCTTTGATTATTACATAATTCTAGAAGTCCAAACCATCCATTACACCACACTGTTACGTTTCGTTATACCGTACATTACATTGACAGGCATAATCTCCACCCTTTTTTAAGATCCCTATTAAATCAGCTAAGTTTCTTCCCGAAACCGAATATCAGGAATGACGAGGATCCCTTCCCCAAGCCGCGGCGATGACGGGTTTTGACTGCTATTTTTCAACAGTGCTTTTAGAAGATGGACATAAGACACTAGAGCAGCCAGGCAGAAGAGAAGCGCCCAGCACAATCCGAACAAGCGCAGGGAACATGATTGTTGACAAGACCTGAAGTAGATCTCGAGCTGATGGCTGGCAGGAAAATGGCCTGGCACAAGCCCGTCGTCACTGGTGGTTTGATTCTTGCTGCGGGCAGGGAAGCGAAACTTCGCAAAGGAAAAATATCGTACCCAGAGAGCACCTGGCTCCCTCTCAGCTCAGGAGACCCCATGTTTTTGGCCAAGAGCTTGGACCGAAAGGGGTATAAATGTATAACACAGGAGTAAAACAATACTGTCAGAAGGAGATGAGAAGGAAAACATATGAACATTTTGGATAATTTCTCAGCAAAAGCTTGGATAATGTTGATACATCCTAGGAAATGCTTCCAGTTACTCCCATCAGCGTTTTCTGGTAGAAAACTGGTTTGCTGGAAAAAAATTGACCTGCTCTACCATGAAATCTTTTATGTTCATTATTTGTTTGGACTCAGGCATGATTTTCAGTGCTATGCAAAACTCCTTGGATCCAAAAATCCTCTAAACTGCCCCGTAGAAACTAAATAATTACCTGGCTAGCACTAGCCACTGCTGCTCCAAGTGTCCAGAGGCCAGGTCTTTAGAGTATTTCCTAAATTCCTGGCCAAAGCGGCTCCTTTCACCAAACGTAAGGTCTCGCCTCTCTCTCCAGAAACACGCGTCTCCAAAGGACAGCTGAGTTCACTGAGAGGGAGGTGCGTAAGGGGTTACTCCCTGGTGTAAGGGGCTGAGAGTCAGACCCTTGCTCTCACACACCTTCTGCCTACACTGCTTTAATTTCCCCATCGTCTCCCCTTCTGTTTATTCTATTTTCTGCCTCTTTGTCTTTCCTCTCTAGTGTTTGGAGACCCTCTTTCCTCTTCCAGCCTCTCTCTTCCTCCCATCGTTTCCCCCAGCTCGCTCCTTCCTTCCTTTCTTTCTTCTTTCCTTCCTTCTTAGCTCTCTCCCTGGAGTTTCTATTCTCTTTTCCCTCCTCCCTGTTGTCCACCAGGACTTCCCCTTCTGCCACCGGAGGCACCTAGTCTGCCAGGGGAAGGGAGGAGAAGGACGTGCCATGTCCAGACAAGCCTGAGACACAGACATCCCCCTTGCCTGGGGACCAGCGGCAGCTCCTGCAGCGCCTGCTGTGTGGATTGCCACGTAGGGGTGGGAACACCTAAGGGGACCTGGGAGACAGCACAGGGGGGTCTAAAGGCTGGAGACCTTGGCCTCTGTGCTTGCAAGTGTCCTTTGAAACTCAAGAGAAAGAGCCTGCGAGAGTGAGCAGTGCATCCTCGCCTGGACCTCCTCCCTTGTTACAGACCTGAAGTAGCCGAGCTTTGAAATATCAAAATTGCTTTTCCTCCGAAATATTCTCACTTATGTTGGCTGCCATCAAAAAGCACAGCTGAGGCTCCTGAAATTCATCACACCTGTGACCCACGGTGGAGGTAGAGACAGCTCCTCCAGCTGAAGAGGCCAGTGTAGTGATGTGCTACCTTATCTCTAGTGCCACTGACTTCGGTCTATTTAATTTTCCCTTTGATTTTAATATAGATTTATTGAAAACAACAGTTATCAAAACAAACTGCGCTGGCAAATTGGTGTTCGTCTGTAGCTGTACAAGCACCTATAAAGCTGCCAGCGTATGAAATAAATGGTGCTATATGGGAGGTCAGTTATTGCAATAGAAGTTCCCCAAGGATTTGCACTGGGCAGTTTAATATTTTTCTTATTACCCTCTTTTCTTTTCTACTATTTATGCCTTTCTGTTTAAATTTAAAACATACAGCCATCTGCCAAGACAAGCCTCTCTGATAGAATCATCTCTGGTAAACCTTTTCGTGAGTAGGCTTCCCTCAGAGTACCAGCAAATACTGACGTGTCCTGTTCAAAAGGCAGGCAAATGGGGACGGGGGGGGGGGGCAAGTTTTCTTCCCAAAAAGCTTCGCCACCTAGGCTAGCTCTTTTTTTTCCCATCCTTTTGAAAGGGTTTGTCCTTACCTCATGCTCCTTGAAAAAACCCCACTGTTTAAAACCCTGCTTCTTGCCACATTATTTAACCTCCATTCAAATTCTGTGGCAGTATCCCACCTTACACAAATCGTACCTGGTATCTGTGGGCTCCTCCCTACACATGGTTCTAAAAAAATCAAATCCAATCATAGTCTAAACCCGTTCATCAGAAGAGATAAAAGGGTTTCTCTACCGATCTCCACATCAGGAGAACACAAATCAAATAACATAACTGTCAAATGAGGAGACGAGGTGTTTAAATGCCTATAGAAATAGGAACTCTAATTACGGAAACATCTATAATGTAACTAATATTATTTACATTAGAGCGATGCTAATCCAGACGAGGGTTAATGTCCCTGCTCCTAAAACATTACAGTTTAAATAGACAAGAGACAGTGAGAGGATGGAGGGGAGCATCAGCATGCTCATTCCTGCTCAAAGATGAGGGATGGAGGCAAACTCCTCACGACAGAAGAGGATGAAAGGGAGCCAAAATGTGCAATAATGAAGACGAGTTTAGATGCAGCCAGAGAGAGCAAGTGACTTGCTCAGCCTCGCACAAGCTGCCGGGGGGTGGAAAATGAATAGAAACCGTGGATGCCTTATATGAGTCTCTCACAAAAACATTACTCGTTAGTGGGCAGTGCTTGGATCTCACTGAGTCATGGGCAGTCTTGCACTGTGCTCTGCAAACATCCAGTTCACTGGGAATCAGCTCCTACTGCAACTTTTAAAGCCAGGCTGGCAGGTTTTCAGACCAGGCTGCTCCAGGTGGAACTTCGTCTCCCTGTGAGAGGCACCAGGCATCATCTGGGGGCTCCAGGGAACAAGGCATCTTGCTTTGGTTGACAGAGAAAGGGTCAAGCTGATGGAGAGCAAGCAAAGCTCTCCATCCTCTGGACCTCTGGACTGATTCACTGCTCAGCCTGTCAACATGCAGGCAACTCACCCCATGCTCAGAATTGAACCTCCTGGCCTTAAAGTCTGCTCTCTGGAGGACCTCAGCCAGCTTCCCCAGGCCAAAAGCCTCCTACTCAGAACTCTAAGTCCGTACAAATTGGGGCCAAAACATTAATGCAAGTGCTTTGTCCTTTATCCACTGTGGTCTCCAGCTCTGGCAGCTGTTTCCCAACTTCACAGAGCACCGATGAGAGAACATATTCTCCTTCTCCTCTATCCTCCCCCTTCCCACTCTCTTCTCAGTGCAAAAGCTCGACACTTGCAGCTACCAGTCCTTTAGAGACCACTTGAGGTCCTGCCTGCCTGGCCAAGCTACCCCAATACATCGTGGGGTTGGATGTGTCCTGTTTAGACCATATTCCATTTGATGTGAGTTGCTGAAGTGAAGACAGGAAGAGCAAGTATGACCTTCTATAGACAAAGCTATTGCAATATCAGATATAGCTCTGATCTCTTCTTAAGGGATCTCAAACATTTCTCATCCCCTTCAGAAAACAGCTGTAAAGAATACCAGTCCCACACACCTAAAACGAGATGAAAATCTTCTGCATTTGGAGGGAAAGGATCCACACGATTTGGCTCTGAACCCAGCAGATTTTCCAAGGCTCTAGTAACAGTTCAGCACAAAAGGGGAAGCCAGCAGACGAGAAGCAGAGCATTAACAAGTCTGAATGACACGTGCAGCCAGATTGTCTGCTTCGCTGACAATTGATGCCATCCCTATTACTGGGAAAATATTGTAAGCATGCTTCCATAGCGCTCTGCAGCTTATTGCTACAGATAGCCAGTGTGTCTTGTCATGGCTTATGGCTTTTGTGAGCTGGTGTAAAATGGCTTGCTGTTCCCACGCCTGAGTTTACTGGTGGAGGCAGTCGATGCACAGCCAGAGCGTGCCTCTCCAAGCATCTTGTATGCTTTGGAATTCTGCAAAATAGCAACTGTATTATAAATACTCCTCTGGCACAGCTAAAGAGACAGTCTTCACTAGAGAAGCTCACTGTTAAGTCTCACTGTTGAGGATCAAATACGTGACAGGGGAGAGGGAGTCCCACAAACAAGATCTTCTGAACATGTACAAGGAGCACACAAGGATCTCCGCAGATGCTCCTCTAAATGGGATCATTGGGAAGCCCAAGGCTCAGGTATTTAAGTTAGACAATTTATTCTCACCATCTCAGCAGCACTGGAAGAAGAGCAAGAGGGAAAGCCGGGGGGGCAGCAGCCCCTGGGCAGCAGGAAGGTGCAGGTGAGCACCCCACAGCAGCCTTGGGGCAGGCAGCGGAGGGCTGAAGGAGTGGATCCAGGCAGGCAGGGACCATGGGCGATTGTCTCAAGTAAGGCTCTGCTGCAAAAAACTGTTGAGAAACAGAGTCCTAGAGCAGTCCCCTTGTTTCTGTTGATATTCCCTCTTCACTCTCACTCTCCGTTTCTTTTTCTTTCACTCCTGAAGCATCTCGTAGGGAGAGACAAGCAGTTTGCCTCTTCTGGCAGTGCAGATGTGACACAAGCATGTGGTTTCACATCTTCACGTCCCTCTTACATCCTCCACCTGCAGTCAAAAGTACCCTGTAAGGAAAACAGCTGTGGTGGGTAGGCAGAGCAGGGGTTGGGGGGAAAGGAAGGAACAAGAAGAATCGGAGGCTGAGGCAGAGCATCACTGTGAATCATAGCAATTTCCTCTGATCCTGTTTTATCATTGGGGGTGGGAATGTAAAAGATGCAGAACCTGTGTGAACAAGGTCAAATTAAATCACATTTCCAGGCTGGGGAAATTACTTTTGCCTGCAGCAAGAGAGGTGCACAACACGAATGAAGGAGGGGAGGTTCATGCCACCAGGCATGCTGTATCCAGCTAATGCAAGACAGAGGGAATTTATAATTAGCCCACTGAAATATATCCCTGCAGGATTTCAGTGGAGGGGGGTCACACCAATTGAACATGTAAGAGAAAAACCAACTGAGATCTGATTTCAAATCTATTGCTCCTTATGAAAGACAGCTCATCCTTATCTCAATGGACATGTGTTTCTGTCTAACGACATGACATTACTCAACAGGGTCAACTACCCACACATTCTGAAGACGTAAGAGAGAGACCCTGAACATCTCCAGGACAATTCAAACCTGACCCAGCTTCAAGAACATCAATAGGAAAAAGACCCAGATGCTACTGAAGCTCAAGATTTCCTACAAGAGTGCACAAATTGTCAGGTCTATTTAACATCTCTTGGTCAAACCCTATGACTGTTTCTCACTGGCACAGCCTTAAGGAAGGGAGAACAATGCTATGCATTGATGGACCGATGGAAGGATGAATGGAAAGGAGTTGAGGAAAACTGCAGATGCAATGAGAAGTTCCTCCAACAATCGAGGCAGACATCTGAAGGATTGTGAGATGTGGGGCACTGGGACTGCATGATGGGAGATGGGGCATTGGGACTGGATGGCAGAAAAAGCTAGCTAAAGATAAAGCTGGGCCAAGATAAAGAAATTTTGAGTGTATCAGTTTCTGAACAGGCTCGTGTGTGACAGAAAGCTAGCTTGTTGCACGTATTTGCCTGCTTTAAATAATTTACTGCTAGCGTAATGTGAGCTGGATTAAAGGACAAGAGAGGGGCAAGAAAAAGGAATGGGAAATGCAGGTGAGAAGTAACTTGTGAAAAAGACCGGTAGAAAGAAGACATGTTTATCAGTGGAAGATGGGTAATTTCCCAGGAGGAAAATAGTGAGAACCAGGCACAAAGTCCTGGAAATCAGCAGCAGGAGTCTATCTCAGTATGAAACCAAAAATTTTCCAAAGTCATAAGAAGAGATTGTGAAAATAGTCTCTGAAGCCAGGTTTGGTGACTGAGCTAAGGAAGAGCTGGAGCTCTGGAGCACATCACCCCCTCAGAAAGGGAAGGGAGGATCCCGAGGAGGAGTGAGGCTCGGTTGGGTCTGCAGCAGCACCCTCCCTCCCACGAGCACCCCGACGGGTACGTCGGAGTCTGAAATCTCTGCTGGGGCACCAGATGTGCTGGGGCAGAGCAGAAGGCAGGCTGCTGGGCACTCACGTGCAGCGTGGCAGCAATAGGGACAGGGTCTCCTTGTGCCGTGACTCTGCTCGGGCCACGCTGCTGTGGGACCAGGATAGCGGGCTTCAGTGTGGAAGTCCCTGGCCTGACCCAAACCCCAGGGAAGGACCGATTAGGCAGAAATTCCCACTCCCCTGCCCTGCTGCAGGAGGGGTTTGTTTTGCTGGAGAGGAGGTTTTGCACAGAGTCTTCTGCAAAGGGCAGAGGAGACAGAGATGGTGAAAGACGTTTCACTCCGCTCTTGCCTGAACAGAGGCTGGTTTGTTATTTCAACCTGGATTTTTGCCTCTTCAGATTTAACCTCCAACTCCTATTAAACAGGCAGATCAGTCTAGGGAAAGAAAGTATTTATTTATTTGGTTATTATTATTTTTTCCAGGGAGGAATACCATCTGGTTGGCATGACAACGGTGCTGTGGGCCACCATAAACACTGGATCATTAGCACCAATGCATTGGGCTATTATGTAGGCTTGGCCATCAGCGCGGCTAAGGTGTGTGGGTTTATGGTGCAATCCCATTCGTATCGCAGCATGGGAATTATCACAGCAGTCACAGTAGTGAGCACTACAGCTGATGCTGAGGTCCAGCCTTACGCTGGACTAACTGCGTTGGCATAAAGCGTTTTCCTTTGAAAGAAGGCAGACACAAAGCACAGGCTTGTCTTAAGTCATCTATGGCATGTGAGCTGGCTAATATCTAACGCAGTTCCTGGGCTGAACCACAAACATCATAATACTCAGCACTTTGAACTCCTAAACAACATCCCTCTGTTTTACGTAGTATCATGAGAAAATGCACGTGCATGTCAGGCACCAGTGTATTTTCTCCTAAGAATGGGCAGTTCCTATTACTACAGATGTACAGGGTGCTCAGCACGGCTCTGAATTAGATCCGCAACCTGTGTGTTCTTGGGAAAGAGCAACTTGTCTTTCTTTTTACTGTAAAGCCCCATTTCAGCTTATGTATCTGTAGTAGATATTAATAACAATCATGCTGCACTTGGCTGCTGCAAACTCTGACTGATGAGAGCAACCCTAACTCACACAAGTTTCCAATTGATTTTATCTCATGTTAGGCTCTAACTAATCACACCAGAGAGCTGCCTTAAAAGCTCACTAGATCTGTCCTGCTCAGGTTTGCTTGCCTGACTAAAAGGGAAGGTGGGGGTTGTTTCCAATCTCCCACTGATCTGGGATTCCCTGCTGAACTGGGGATCCCCATGTCTCCGGTAGGTGCAGCCCCGTGTCCCTCCAGACTGCAGTGGTGGTGCTGCCCCTGCACCAGGCTGTGCAGCCTGTTTGGGCCCTGAAAGCAAACCCAGCGTGTTCCCGGAGGTGCAGTCACATCAAAGACCAAGAAATAAGTAAGAAGAGCAAAGTTGTTTTGCTTTGCGTCTTGAGTTGCTCACCCCGTGCACTATACATAGGCCAAAGCAGGAGCCACCGCTCTGAGCTGCTCTCGGACATGGCTCCAGCTTCCCCCGGCTTCCGAGGCACAGTTCAACAGCTTTGCCTTAGTTTTACTTGATCCCATTAATGACAAAAATGACAAACACATATGCTTTGCCTTTATAGCTATTTCACGCTTTGACATGATCCCGGGCAAGTTACCTATGCTGTCAGCGTGATGGATGGTGCACAGAAGGGGGGTTGGACAGGTGTAGCTCTTGTCACAGGGAAATATTTTTCCACACCATTAGCCTGTGGAACTCCTAGCAACAGGATATTGCTCAGAGAGGGATTCAAAAAAGCCCTGAAAAAAAAGAGTGGATGCTTGTACAGAAAACAAGTGTCCAGTGCTGTAACAGCAAATGTTAGAAATAATCAATAGGAAAGGATGTCGCATGCTGCACATGCATAAATTGCACAACTTCGGCTACCAGAGTTTTGGAGAGAACTTTCCTCGGGAGCAGAGTGTCCCAGAAGTGCCTCATTTAGGGCTCTGGACATCTTATCCTAAGCATCTGGGTCGGCCCTCAGCTTTGGAAATGATAATATGGTTGACGTTCACTTGTGAGCAGCACTCCTGAAACGGTTGATATAGTTACTTGTCAGGCATCCACCATACAGTCTGCAACCTCCTTTTTGGAGAATGAATTTTCCAAGTGGAAGGTCATATAAGAAATAGTACCGCAGGACCACGGTTTATAAGGAGCACCTAGTACTCATTTGCAAAATCCTGGGCATGGTCTCCACTCTGCTGTGGAGATTTGGTGATGAGCAAAAACTGAAAAGTATAGGGGCATCTTGCAGCATGTCCTGAGAAGCAGAACCAGGAGGTTCTCCTTGCTCTCCTGTGTTGTTCAGCAGACTTTAGAAAAGATGTAGGTGATGGTGATGATGACAGTGAAAAAGAGACACGCTTATCTGTCAGCCATGGAAAATTTTTCTAGGCTGAAGAAAATTTTCTCACTACTAGTCCTATGAGTCAACAAGTCATTTAAAGGACTGTTTTCTCATTCTGGGAGGACTAGTCACTGAGAGTACGCCAGCTCTAAATTTCAAACTTCTGGCAGATAGTATGATTTCAACCCTGCCTTTGCCAAATTCCTCCTCTGCAACAGAGAGGGGATTGGCAGAGGGCGGTCACAGATGGCTCAGAAGAGGAAGAGTTCCCATATTAGAGCTCTCCTGAGCTACGGGACAACCCTTACACCAACCGCTAGAGTAAAGGCCAGACCAGCTGCTAAGACCAGAATAATGCTCCCAAACTCCTAGGTCAATCAATCTTCATCTCAGATGAAGTATCTTCATCTCAGATGTCCTTCCTAACAGCACCAGAGAGTGAGACGTGGCGAACCGCAGAGGCTTCAGGCTCCTGTCCTCCTGGAGCGTAGCCACCAGCTTATCGACTCTTAAACCAGGGCCACGGCTCTGACAAAACCAGGAGACAAAAACATTTGGAGAGCAGGGACTACCGCCGCTGGCAGCACTTCCCAGCATCTTCTCCCGGGAGGGAAGTGGTCCTTCTCCCAGCTGGGAGGGCAGGGCGGTGGTGGCACGCTGCTGGGACACGCTGGCTGTAGCCAGCAGAGGGCATGGAGATTACACATGCCACCCACACCGCGCTGGAAGCCACAGCCGCCTTGAAACCTCATTGCGATAAAAAACGGGGGGGCTACAATTAATTAATGAATTAATTTGGCATTTTGCCCTCCTCCACCCATACTGCGGATGAAAGGACGCAAGGGATGGCCTGGGTCTGGCGGAGGTGATGGTGACGGTGACTTCAGGACGCGGTCCCACACCTGCAGAATTTCGGCACTTTCTCGGGGTGTCGCTTTTCAGGGGACCCACAGCATCGCGACAGGGCAGTTCCCAACAAATGCAGCGCTCTCCCATGGCATCCCAATGTGCTGCCGGTAGGCGTGCGATACAGTTTTGCTCCATGCTTTCTCTAGTTGCTGCTACAATTTATCGTATTTCTCAATCTTATTGTATAAAATAGCAGCTAGAGGACATAACAATGAGTGAGGGAGTCTCTTGTTTTAAGAATTTGTACGTTGGTATTGTAAGAATGCAGCACGCTTCCAGTCAAGGCACTGTTCGTGGTGGGAATTTACATGTACACTTGACTTTATGTATTATTGGTAATCCTACTGAAATCTGTATGCAAAAAGTTAAGTGTATCTAATCAGCTCTGTAGGTTCAGGATTGTATATATTAATTTAATTTAGACTTCAGTATTTAAACAGCATTTGCAATGAGAAGGTACAGCACTGTGATAGCCCATAACAATCTCAAAATTTGTTTTACTGTTAAATGCAAAAAAAAAAAAAAAAAAAGAAAGAAGTTGAGGTGTCCCCTATTACTCCTAGACATGAGCAATACACACAAAGTTAAATCAGATGTTCAAAGTTATTTTAGGGTCCAAATTATCAGTGTAGAATATATTTCAGTGGAAATTTTTCCTATGGGCCTCTGTGCATATCACAGCTCCATAGTGGTGCAGGAGTCCATGTTTATGGATCCATTTTCAGGATCAAAACCCTCATTAGTAATACAGATTAATGGTAATTACAAATATAAATAACTTGAGTGTATCTTCTCATTTTCCTCTGAAGACATTGCTCACAGAAGCTAGCTAAATGCCAGACTTGCTCCCTGAATCCAAACTGTATTAAGTTCTTGTGTAACGGTGCAGTAACATAAAGTTAAATAAAGCTGCATAATTTTTTTAGAGCCTCAAAACATGGAGCTTGATTCTCAGCTAGCATAAATTGGACACCAGCGCAGGATTCAGATCCTTTTTTCCACACTAAGAAACTGAAAAAGTAAAAAAAAAAAATAATTGCTTTTTGGCTAAGAACAAAAGAAAGAAGTTTAAATCTGAGGGATCATTTTTCACGATGTTGTAAGTACTGAAAATACAGCCTTATAATAAGAGCGCTTTTTAAACCAGAATTCTGTGATTGCGACTGTGAAGCTGGAGCAGAATTGGGCTGTGCCTGTTCACAGGCTGAGTGTTTTCCCCAAGATCCCTGGGAGATAAGGGTTGGTTTTTAATGTGGCTTCCTGAAGTGTGTCAAAACTCTGATGTTATTTAAAACCTGGCTCATCTATACAAACCTACAGAATATTTACCGAAGTCCTCAGCTGGTTGGTCCTGTCTGTGTGGAGCACGCTGCAGGATGAGTGCCTTGGAAATGTCTGCGGTGCCAATGAATTCAGTGTCCCCCCACAAATCAGCAGGACTCGGGTGTTGGGGCGTGTCTGTACACGCAGCCTGTGGGGCAGCTATTTCCAAGGAGGTGTTAGAAACAACTAACCCCCAAAATCACAACTTTGGTTAATCAAGGAGTAACTGCAAGATGTTATTCATGAGCAGAATATATGCAGAGTAATGTTTGCTCACAACTGAGAGAGATTTTTACCTGGAATATCTAAATGCCAGTTTTCACATGAAGCAGAAAAGGAGCTCAGGAATCCGAGACCAACTTACCATCATGCCACGGCTGATCCAAGGAAGAAGGCAGCGCTTGCTGCCTGCCCTGCCAGCCTCCTCGTTCCTGCACACGGCATGCAGGAAAGCAGCAGCGGAGCCGATGCCTCGAAGGGGAAGCATGCTCTTTTTGTTGAGTATCACCAGCCGCTGTATGGCAGAGCTGCTGGTCAGAGCAGGGAGCAGAGCTGCTGATGGGTATGTAAAGAAAGTACACGGAGCTCCTTCACCCAGGTGCTTTCCCTGAGTTGAGGAGCTTGAAATGCCATGTCGTTTTATTTTGAAATTTAAGTGTGAAAATACGAAAGCTCTTTTTTTTTTACTACCATTTCCAAAGATTTTTCCATTCACGAGGCATGCAAGCACTCTGCCTAAGACCTGCCTCTGAAGTGATGTAGAAAGGATGGGTGAGCTTCAGCCCGGCGGAGAAGCAAACCGTTATGGTCTGCACAATGCACCCAGTGAAGGAAGGCCTCGGGCCATGTTTCTTACCGTGCCTGTGGACACTTTTATAGGGGTTGGCGCATTCAGGGATCCAGTGGAATAACAGGGAAAACCAGCCCGTATACTTTAGTGATGAGTCACTGCTTACACAAAAGTTGTTGGATGACATAAGCACACAATCCCTTTTACTCTCACACTCACACATAGGATGTAGCCCAAGTGGTTGATGACGCTGATGGAGGGGACTTCTTTTTTCAGCGTACGTTGTATAACGCGGTCATATTTTGAGAACGCCAGTGCAGAGTTAGATGAGAGCCAAAAAATGCTGCCCATACTCTATTTTTAAGAGCAACCTGAAATTATTTAGAAGCTGAAGAAAAAACCCAAACAGTTCCCTCCTGGCTGCAATAAATAAGTCTCTCAGATGAGTCCCTGGTGTCCTTCACAAGAAACAATGAGACAAGCGTTTCATCTGAGCCCCCATCAAAAACTGGCTCTTCCATTTCCTACGACCGTCAGTTTTTGCTCGGACGATCCGAGGGCTGGCAGGGGAGTCGCCGGCGGCCGAGGTGGAGCGCGTGTGCGGGAGGGTTCGTGCGGAGCTGCGACGTGCATCCAGGAAACATTAAAATAGCAATGTGCGTGCCATGCGTGCGTGCTGCAGTTGGAGAAACACTGGGAGCGTGAAGTCCCTAATTTGCTCGCTGGCTTTGCCGTGGCCGTCCAAGGCGAATTTGGGGATGCTGTTCGAACTGCCCACCCCCGCGCACCCCTGAGCGCCAGGAGACGCAGCGGGGTGCGTGGGGGAAGGCTGCGTGCCCGTGAGCGTCCCGAGGGGTGCCGGCTGCCCCAGGGCTGGGGGGGGGGGGAACGGGGCTGCCCCGGGGGGGCTGCTGCCGCCCGGGGACCCCTGCAGCGTCCCGCTGCCATTTGGGAGGGAGCCGTGCGGTGGGAAATACGACCGGTGGCAGGAACTGAGGGCGGGTGGGTGAGGCCGGTGCGGAGGGGCTGGGGGAGAAGCGGCAACCCTGGGAGGGGAGCAGCCCCCGCCGAGGCCCCGTTTGGGTAACTCCGGGGGGGGGCTGCGCCTGACGGCCGGGCGCCCGGTGCTGGACTGCATTTCCCATACTGCCCGAGTGCCCTAATGTATGCAGTGCTCAGCCTGGCTCCGTGTGCGAGTGTGTGTGTGTGAGTGCGTGTGTGTGTGCGGGCGTGTGTGTGTGTGTGCGTGTGTGTGTGCAGGCAGGAGTCCCTCGGAGAGTGGAGGCTCATTCACTGATGAGAGCCGGCACTGAGAGGCAGCACTGCTCCTTCCCTCGCACCCCCGGCGCCTCCCGCTCTGCTACATGCGAGCCGCGGGCGCGCAGCGGGGCCAGCACGCCCGGGACTCCCCTGCTCCCCGCACGCCGCCAGCTCCGCGCAGCGCCCGCCGGCAGCCGCACCGTGAGTACCGGCCACCGGGGCCGCCCGGCCACACGCAAACTTTGCAGGGCAAGTTTCTCTCTCTTCCAGCCCCCCCGCCTCCCCGTCTCCCCTCCACCCCCCGCCTCCTACCTCCACCCCAACCCCCCGCGCCCTTTTCCCCCCTTCCCCCTTCTCCCTCCCCGGCTCCGGGGAAGCCGGGCAGCTCGGCGGCGGGGAGCCGCGCCGGCCGCGGGGAGGGCCGGGTGGGTGGGGATCGGCATGGTAATGCCGAGGGGGAAAGGCAGATAAAAGGGGCGCCCCCCCCCCCCCCCCGCACCCTCGGCGAGCCCGGAGCTGCCCGGATCCTCCCCCCCCGCCCCCCCGGTGGCTTTCCGGGGGGGGGGACCGGTAGCCACCGGGGGGATCAGGTGCCGGGGACCGCCGCGGCAGCCCGGCTGGGGACGGCGCACGGCGGGGGGGGGTGGGGGGAACGCGGCCGGACCCAGAGACCGGTACAGCTCCCTCGCTCCGAAATAGATTTTTTTTTTAAAAACTCTTTTTTTTCTTTTCCCCTCCCCTTATTTTTTTTGGTGGGGCAAGCCGGGGAGTTATTTCCTCGCTTCCCTCCGCTGCGCCCAGGACCTCGCTCTCTCCACGGTCGCTGTGGGCAGCGACAATTTCATTTCCCAGCGGCTGCGAAACAAAAACTTTTTTTCAAAGGAAATAAGCAGATCCACGCACCCACCCACCCAGGGTTGGTTTTGGTTTGGTTTTTTTCTTTCTCTTTTTTTTTTTTTTTCTCCCAAATACACAAACTAAGGCTTTTATTTTGCAATAAAAGTATCTGCAAAAAAACCCCGCCAGGGTTTCCGTGCGCTCAAGAAACACTGAAAAGGCAGTAATTTGATTTCCTCCGAAGCTTTCATTTTTGCAGTCGTGCAGTCCCCGTGTGAACTTTAGTTTTAAGCCGTACCAAAAATGCGCGATCCCCGCTCGAAGACCGAATTCTTTTTTTTTAAACGCACGTTGTTAAGTCGCCACTTAGCTTAATTTTGGCCGAGGCTGAAGTTTGTCCAACATCCTCGCCCCTCCTCGGGTCCTTCATCCCTAAAAGATTGCCGCCCCTGCCCCCGACTGCTTTCAGGTAGGAACCAAACGCCTGGATCTCACATGCGGTGTTGTTCTGGGTTTGTTATTGCAGATAAAACAAAGGTAGAGAGGCGGTTTAAATTGTCAGCGTTATTCAACGAATGAGCTAAAATTACTCCACATGTGCATTGCGTAGCTGGGAAAGCCAGAAGAGGTGAAAGGAATTATCCCTGTTTTCGCTTTAGGTCCTTTAGAAAACTTTCTGGATCATCCAGCGATGCGATCGAGAAATCGCAGGATTTTCTTTCTTTTACCCAACAACCCCAGCTCTAGACCAGGGAAGTCTGTAAATAGGTTGGAAGCGTGGAAAATAATTCTTCACCTTCAGATCTAAATACATAAAAACCATCTGGTTGACCACAATGAAATCATTAGGAACTGTCTACTTAAAGAGTTGTATTGAATGCTTATCCTTCCACACAGGAAATGTGTATGGTAAGTGATTGTTGCAATAAATCCAAACAACTCTGGTCATCTTCGCGTTTGATGATCTTTGTGACTTGGGGGTTTGAGGAGGAGGAAAAAGTGGTGGGGGGGGGGGGGGGGGGAAGCCGACCAAACGGGCTGTACGGACCGGCCCGGCGGAGCCCCCTCCCGCCGCCCTCCCCGGGCGGGAACAATTCCCGAGGAGGCAGGAGAGGAGCAGCCCCGGCCGCGTCCCGCTCGCCGCTTCCCGGCGGGGCGTGCGGGACCGGGCGGGACCGGGGGCCGAGCCGGGCCGGGCCGAGCCGTGCCCGCAGCCCCGGCCCCGCCAAACACCTGTTTAATTTGCCGGCGGGGAGAGCGGAGCGGCGGGGCTTTGGCGGCGTCGGTAGGCTCCAGCCCGGGGCTCGCCCCCTTCTTCTTTCATTTTATTTGGGTTTATTGAACACCCCCTCTCCCCCCTCCGCTCCCCCGGGCGGGGGAGAAAAAAACCGGGAGCGGGAGGTAAAGGGGGCGGCCGGCGGGTGCCAGCCCGCTCGGTTCGCCGCGCCGAGGCGGGCGCTGCCGGAGGGGGCCGGGGCCGGTGCCCGGGGGCCGGTGCCCGGGGGCCGGTGCCCGGGGGCCGGTGCCCGGGGCCGGGGCGCGTCCGCCGCCCGCCCGCCCTGCCCGGTGGAGCGGGGCTTTCCCCGGGGCGACGCCGCCCGCGATTTTCGTTCGGATTTCGCCAAGTTGGGAGCGGGGCCGGGGGGCGCGGGCCGGGGGCGAAGCGGCCGGCAAAGCCCTCGGTAGGTTGTGGGGTTGGGTTTTGGTTTTTTCTTTCTTCTTTCCCTCTTTTTTTTTTTTCCTCTTGCCGAAGCCCCGGCGCTTCCTCTCTCCTGTAGCCCGCCGCCGCGGGGAGCACCCTCTCCGCCCGGGGGCTTTTATTTTTTCCGCCTTTTTTTCTGAAGAAAATAATAATTTTTTATTTTTTTTTTTTTGAAGAAGAAGTTTGCAGCAAAACAAAAGCGGGCGCGCAGTGCGGGGCCAAGGGGCAGAGGCCGGGCTGCCCTGCCCGGCGGAGCCGACCGGGCACCGGCACCGGGGCTGCTCGCTCCGGCTGTCCCCGCCGGCGGCTCCTCCGCTCCCCGCTCTCCTATTATTTTTTTTTTTTTTTTTTTCTTTTCCCCTTAAACAGGTTTTCACAGCAGCTGCCCGGGTGTGCGGCTGCAGTTGGCATATTTCACGCGTTGGAAAAAAAATTAACTGTTTTTCCTTTGTATCTTAATCCAGTGATGAGAGCTCTCCTTTGTTGGCTTTCGAGCTTGCATTTGTTTTATTTATTATAAGGAAATCCAGTTTGGTTCAAATATATAATCCATTTGAGCACTTAAATCCCCAAACAGCTGGCATTATTTTGTTTTATAATCTTTGGCTTTTCTGCGCAGAGCATATTTCTAAATTCCTACTTGACATTTATGGGGAAAAAACTTTTTAATGTAAATGGATATTGTGATTTTTTTCTGGGTCTTTCCTAATTTACATGCATCATCAATTTTCCTGGATTTCCTATTGTTTTAATCTTTTTTTTTTCCTCTTAGCTTGTTAATTAATTTTTTTCCCCAAGAAAACTTTGTTTCTGGAGGGAGAAAAATGTTAATTTGCCCCATTATTTTAATCTCTGGCATTTGGAAATGGTTGAGAGACCACAAAAATGCAACCTGTTGTAGAAACCAGAGTGGTGTGTTTTATTTATTTTAATCGATAGCAGAGAGGTGATTTAGTAATAGGAACTCTGAGTAACATTTTACTAAAAGACTTGCAGATCTGGTGGCTGCATATGGGGTGTGCATGTGCTTGCATATGTGCGTGTTTCTTTGCAGGCTGATTAGCAAGTGGGTTTTACGCTTATAACCAGTGGTCACTGCTGTTTTCTCCACTTGCTGGGTGTTTGTGTGATGCCTGCTAAATCCAGCTCTGTCATGGCTTCTCCTACTTTTATCAGACTTTCCTCTTAACTAATTCAGCACAGTGCTACAACCTTCGTAAGGAGAGGAACCAAAACTGAGCCAGAGATAACTGATTACAACTTGTTCCTTGGTGAGAGATTTTTTTTTTATGGTTCAGAGCTAAAGGCTGTTGATTCAATTTATCTTGGTTGTGGTGTGTTTAGCCTCGTTATTAGAAACATACACGTTTACACAGGTAATTTGTGTACACCTTAAACAGGGTAGCTCTCAAAACCAGTAACTGTGCATATAGGTAGCTATGAAAAAAATAATAATAAAAAAATTGGAGTTTGTTTTCAGTCTGTCCGTCTAACCTTCATACTTGGTAGACAGTTTATGTAGCTTCCTAGATTGATCTCCACCCCCCCCTTCCCTCTACTCCGTGTTTAGTTAATTCAACAAAGACTTTTTGCAATCTGTTTGGAGTTTGTCTGATGCCGTGGAAAAGTAGCTGCTGATTTATTTGGTTGCTTTTCGATTTCTGTCTCTAGCCCGTCTTTTCTCCTCCTTTCAGCGGGGATGTCAGCTGTTATTACTTCCTATTGATCCCTTTGCAAAGTGAGAAGTGAACTAAAATTAATGTCAATTCCACTGCTCGGATCAATAGCTGGAGTTATTTTAATCTGGATTTGCGCGAGGTGCTAAATTAAAAAAAATCAGCATAGAGGCAGAAAAGTAGCAGTTCCTCACTCCACCTGTGCCCACTGCCTTCCCGGCACCCAAATGTTCCCTCCAGCTGATTACCCTGCAATCCATATTTTTTTAATTAAGAAGGTCAGTTAGTTTTCTTATTTTGGGGTTCTCTATTTAAACCTATGACATTTTGACATTGGGAGTGTATTAACGATAGATTTTCATAATGACTGGTCCGCCGCAGTCTAATCTGTCCGTCTTGCTGGGGGTGGGGAGGTGCTGGGCGAGAAGGGAGCAAGAGAGAACGAAAAAGGAAGTGGGAGCTGAAAAAAAATTAAATTTGGCTGGCTGAGATATTGTAATGTGTTGATTTATTCCCGGTGTAATGAAGTTTGCAAACGAATAAACGGCCGTAGTGATTCACGGTATCCTACAGGAGTGTCAAGTGTTGCAGCCAGATTACTAATTTATGAAATACATTTAACGTAATGGGGTGATAGCACAAGTAAAAATAGAAGAGGAGGCAGGGGTGGTTGCTTTTTTTTCCCCTGGAAATCCATGTTTTCCCGTGACTGCTCAGTTTCACTTCCATGTTAATGATTGTTTATTTCGGAGAGCGGTGGCTCATTTGCATACATCTCTTCAGCTATATAATCATGCGTGTGTATATATATATATATTTACACGGTTGCATAAGCCCCCAGCAACTCCAAATTTGCTAGTGGCTGCAGTTTCCTGACCTCCAGTTTTCGATCAGCCTTGCGTGAAGTGGCGGAGCGAGTGTACCCAGGACTGCAGCGCTGACCAGGATGCCCTTGGCATCCCTCGCTCTCCCTCTCCCTCTCGCTCTCCGTGGCGAGAACTCGACGGGAAAGTTATTTAAAATTTGGAAGAGAGCAAATCCGTTAATGCGAGATACATAATCTGGTAATTTAGCAATGATGTCTGTAAGGATGGGTGCCAAATGAGGAAGCAGAGAGATGATGTCCACTCATCTTCACAATTAATACCAGTCGGCGGAGCGGCTGGGTACAGGATGGGAGAGAGGAAATGTTATCACTGAACTGCATTAAAGCCACAGACTGGATTTCATACACTTTGTTAACCTAGGCTCCCTCATTCATGGAGTACAAAAGGCACTCCATTAGGGAGACACTCTTTCACTAAGTTTTATTTGAGATGTTTGACCCTCTGGATTTAAGAGGCACAATTTGTAACAGCTTTTTATTATTATATGATTTTTCTGGCCCTTTGAGCTCCAGCGGCTAGTATATTGTTTCAAAGTTATAGTCCTTGTATTTTAAGCTGGGTTGTGGGGCCTGAATGGCAGGCGGCGGAAGCTTAAAAGAAAAGACACGAGATTGATTGGGGGAGAAAATAACAACACAAAAAGCCGGAGTGAACTGAGGGAGATACAGAAAGCAGCATTTTCCCTTCTTTCACCCCGGGAGGGGGTTGTGGCTGGCTGGGTGGCTGCAGCCAACCTAGGAGGCTCCGCAAGATGCGAGGCAGAAATTTTGTTAACATTTTCCTCTAAATGTTAATGGCACATCCAGGGCAGTTTACAAATCTACTTAAGAGTGAGTGCATTAGGAACTAAAATTACTGATCCATTCTCTCTTGTCCCCGACCCGAAAGGCAGACGCTTGCAGAGATCAGATGGCAGAAGCACCCATTATGATTTTAAATATCGTCAGAGACGCCAGGCATTTTACTGGGGAAGTCTCTTCCCCTTTGGCTAACAGGGACCGTGCGTGTGTGTACGCACGGGTGTTTGTGTATTACACACAAGCACCCATACGCAGTCACATCCCTACATTCCAACAGTGTGTATATGTACACGATGGTATCAAGTGCTGTGTGTGCAAGTACTTACCTACCCATATATATACTGTGAGAGTGAAAGAAAATACTTGTCTGTTGTGTGTGTCTTAGGCGTCGTGTACAGTGTAACCGTGTACGCTGGCTTATTTGGGTAACTATGTACAACAGATATTTTTATGTTGGTTCCACATGTGCACACCCCCAAGCAAATCGTGGTGTGTGTATGTGTGGGCTTTCTTAAGTTTACTGCAATTACGTGTACGTGCCTCTTTTGCCATATAAAATTCCAACCATAATTTGGAGTTACTATCTTAATTTTAGACCGAACCTTGTTTATTAGTCGGTTATTAAATCTGCATGTTATTATGTTTGGTTTGCCTTCCATTCATCTGCACTGGCTGATACCCTTTAACATGGAGGGCCAGAGCTGATTCCACTAGTGTGTGAAGTTGTCTATTGATTTTCTTGAATGAGAACAGTGGTGCGTCTCCGGCCAGTGGGTTGTAACGCATGTGGCCACCCTGCTGCTGGAGCGTCCCAGAGAGAGGAGCGCAGAAACCTAACTGGTTGTGTTTTTCTTTTCTTTTCTGTTTCCTTCCAGCGTTCGGAGGGTGATGATGCTCCAGTAATTTTCCCCGCTCCATTCCCAGGCATCGCTTTGCTTTCCTTCCGGGGAAGATCGTTCCGCTTGTGATCCTGCTGAGGAAAGAGACTCCGATGGACTTACACCGGGCAGCGTTCAAGATGGAGAACTCACCCTATCTCCCCAACCCGCTGGCTTCCCCAGCACTGATGGTTCTCGCCTCCACCGCCGAAGCCAGCCGTGATGCTTCCATTCCCTGCCAGCAGCCAAGGCCTTTTGGGGTCCCCGTGTCAGCAGATAAGGACGTGCATATTCCCTTTACCAATGGCTCATACACTTTTGCCTCCATGTATCACCGGCAAGGCGGGGTGCCGGGAGCGTTTGCAAACCGTGACTTTCCTCCATCCTTGCTTCACCTCCACCCCCAGTTCGCACCCCCCAACCTGGACTGCACCCCAATCAGTATGTTGAACCACAGCGGCGTTGGGGCTTTCCGCCCCTTTGCATCTACTGAAGACCGGGAGAGCTACCAGTCGGCCTTTACGCCGGCCAAGCGCCTGAAAAACTGCCATGACACTGACTCGCCCCATCTGCGCTTCTCGGACGCTGATGGGAAGGAGTACGAGTTTGGCACGCAGCTCCCCTCCAGCTCCCCCGGCTCCATCAAAGTTGATGATACGGGCAAGAAGATCTTTGCCGTTTCTGGCCTCATTTCTGACCGGGAGACCTCATCCAGTCCCGAAGACCGAAGTGACAGATGTAAGTACCTCCGTTGACTTGTTGGCTCTTCTTTAGTTGCGCCTCGTTGAGATAGTCAACAGGTGATTGTCCCGCAGCGCTGTGGTTCTTGCTGAAGGCAGAGGAAAACCAGCCTTTCCTGCCTGCCAAGCTCAGCCACGCAGTATTGCCTTGTCTGTTCTAAGTGGATGTTTTAAGGTGAGGTGCTCTTGAAGGAAACTCGTCTTCCAGCACACAGCTGGAGAGGCAGTGTTGACCATGCAGAAAGCTGTCCGTGCCCCAGTGCGAGGCTAGAGATGCTGGTACATATATGCGTGTAAACAGGGATGCAACTGGAGTGTGTAGCCAGAAACTTTCCTAGAGCTTGCAGCAAACACGTACCCCCTGCTTCTTCGGGTATTTCTTTCTGACCTTTTCTTCATGCACACCGTTCTTATAGCAAATGCATCACCTTCAGGATTTGTGCCTCAGGTTAGGACAAAAGTGCCTTTTCTTCTGGTTAACTTAAGAATATTTCTGGCCACCGAGCTCCCTCTTCGAGACATAAACCCGAATCCGTTCTTACAGTTCAATCAGCTGTTGCACCATGTGCTTTCTCTGAGCGTTTC
This sequence comes from Buteo buteo, assembly GCF_964188355.1. Lineage (NCBI taxonomy): Eukaryota > Metazoa > Chordata > Aves > Accipitriformes > Accipitridae > Buteo > Buteo buteo. The sequence continues at coordinate 33,062,954 of NC_134180.1, forward strand.
CCCCCTCTGGTGCCGGCTGAAAGGTGATGTGCCCTTTAGCAGATCGCTGGTTGGACTGAAGGAAACCAGTCCGCATGTTCGTGACTGTAACTCCCTCTGCCCCGTCACCTTGTCCCTTGTGGTGTTGCCCCCTCAGAGGGGCAGAGCTTTCCTCCGGGAAGGGCAGGCTTCCAGCTTTGCTGAGCTAGGAGGTGACCCACGATGGGGAGTGGTCTGGGGACAGCAGAGCGTGGTACCCTGAAGAAGAGCGCTAACTTAGGGTTAGAGTTTTCCTGTAAACCCAGACGTGTAGACCGAGGAGCGAGTGGTTTGCTTTTTACACGGCCTCCTTTGTTCTGTTGAACTTTCTTCCTAGAAAACAATTTTATTGTTGTTGTTGTTATTATTATTACTATATTTTTTTTCAACCAAAACCTGCTGCACCGCTCCTTCCTCTCCCTTTCAGATGTGATATTTCTTCTCCCCTTTATGATGCCGAGGAGAGTAATAGAGACATTGTGGCTCTCTCTCCCCTGTCGGCGCTGCTTCCTCAGGCTGTCTGCTTGAATTAGGCACTGTGCTAACTTACCGGCGCTAAAAGGCATCTGCCTAAACCCAGCGTACCTTTTCAATAAAAGTCATCATAAAATCAACCTGCCTTGTAAATCCATCGCTCTTTGGTTTTGAAATATGCTGCAAGTGTGTCTTTTATGTCGGTGTTTGCGAGGGTAGGACGATACCCACTGAAGGCAGAAGCCGGGTATTGCTTGCACTACGAATGTGATCTCTTATCTGTCTCCCCCCTCTCCTTCTGATCCACCCCCGGCCGTGCTACTTCTTGTGCTGTAAGCTCCTTTCATTGTTCAGCATCTCCTCTCCCTTCTTTTGGGTCCGTAGGGGAAGCGGCTGTAGGTGGGAGCGTGTATGGATGTGTATGTGTGTGAGCCGGTAATATAATTATCCCGGGGGGGAGGCAGGTGAGATGGCAAGGCTTAGAGACATCTTTGTCGATGCTCTTTCCCTTATCGATATAACCTGGCTGTGGAAATGAAGCTTGCTCAAAAGAATACTCCGGGAGATAGCGGCAGAGGAGCGGGTCCGCTAGCTAAGCGAATTTAGAGTGCATCAGCTGCTATGGATCTTGCTAGCAAAATCCTGTCAGATACCCCATTTAAAGAAGTAAATCTGTTAAATGAATTAGACCACATGGAGCGCAGCTGCGGACAGACAGACGCATCCATATCCACATCCACCGCCGCGTGTTGCCTTTGCCAACAGCGTGTGTGGAATGTGGGTCCTCTCCTTCCTGGGAGCAGAACGGGGCTTTGCACAGGCGCGTGCGAGAGGCAGGCACGGTGACACCCGGCTCCCCGCGCCGCCAGCGCTGCGGCAGGGGACTTGCTGGGGAAAGGAAGCAGAGTAAAAACTTTGCAGGCAGCTTGGAAAACTTGGGCAGAAGTGGAAGGTGTTTTGTGGTGTTGTTTTTCTTACCCGTATTGTTAAATTTCTTTAAGAAGCTTTGCTGCACGGTAGAGCCAAGCAAATGCAACATCTCTGATATTTCATCGGCATTAAAATTCTTCTGTAACTACCAGGACAGTTTACACTAAATATGTCTGTTGGCTCTGTATCATATTCCCATCACATATAGATACTGCACCATGGAAACTTCGCTCCATTAACACAGCTAGTTTATTTGGTGTGTGCATACGCACGTATGGGTGTGTTTGCTGGAGGCCGAGAGAGCGAGCGGCAGAGCTTTTTAGAGGATCCTAATGATCTTTGATGTTGACCATTAGGAAAGAAAAACTTCCGCAACGAGGAATTCGAGAGATCACAGTTTGCAGATATAATCGTGATCCTGGTTTGCACTGACATTTGCATACGTGTATTTGGAGTTTCTATATACATGCATACTTTGAGGGGGTTGTTGTCTCTTATTATTGGTCCCTGAGAAGTTTTGTGGATTCCTTGTGTAATTGTTATGTATAACCCTTTGTAAAAACTGCCTATTTGTGCTCCTGATGGAGAATCTGTTGCAGGTAGGTGGCTGTAGATTCTAGGCAAAAATTGTAATAAGGCTTTTCTACAACAGCGAGCAAATATTGTAAAATTTACTGAGATCAGCAACACCTTTACGTGTCTAATGGGTGCTTTTCAGATTTGCAGAGCTCAATCCTTTAGTTGTATTTTTCAGATTCCTGAAAGGGTTTGTGTTACACGGAAGGTGAATTACTGTGGTTGCACTGCATATTCTTCTGTACCACTGCACAAGAACCTTTTTTGAATAGCTCATTAAAATGTTTGTTTTGCCCCATAGCTTAAATCGTGATTTTCTAAGAAATGCGCCTTTTTTTTTCCTTTAAAAAAAAAAGGAGTTCAATGCACTGTGTTTTAATTTTCCTGAAAAATAGGCTTACGCTTGAGATACTTTGCAGCAAAATGAGAATCCAAAGTCAGGCATTTTCATCTCCAGGAGTGTTTGGAAGTTGCTCTATTTAGTCCTATGCATCATGGGAGCAAAGTCTCATCCTCGCTTTCACCAGTGGAGGAAATTCGCAGAATTCATTAAAATTATTTGGGTTATGTGCTGATGTAACCCAGATTAGCACCTGGCCACGTAAGATATGTATCTGTGCAGTAGAGGTTGCTGAGTCTTTTGGGTGAACCTTTCCTTACTTTTAAAGCAGGGTGTTGCTTGCCAGCGGTACCTGTACCTGTGCATCCCACAAAGGGAGAGCATCTCCTCTGGGCTGCATCTGGGTGGGATTGTGCTCCTTGTTATTCGGCAAATTGGGCTGAGATGTCTACATTTGGCCAAATTGTCTCTTGCTGTAAAATGCAGGTACTCAGGACATCCGGAGCGATGGAGCGTACGGGGAGCGCGTAGAACAGTGGAACCTTTCCAGGGAGAAGCAGACGTAACATGTATTGGATGGGCCCGTTCGCCTAGGTGCTTACTGAGAAAAATAATGCCATTTGTTAGAGTTTAGGGGCTTCTTGTAAAGCATGTGTTAAAGACACTGGGAGACATATTTTATGGGTTTCCTTTAAAAAGCGTACAATAGTTGAGATTCCTAGAAGGAGTGGAAATAAATGGCATGTTCCTTTCTGCAAAAAAGATCTATAGCCCTGTTTTAAAATCAGAAAAAAAAAAAGATCCCTGGCTTTATTCTTTGCTTATAATAAAATCTGTCCCAGTGGCCTTCTGTACCGAGTCACCACGGCATCACTTTCCCACCAAGTGACAGGCAGAGGTCCATGCCGAAGCCAGGATCTCTTGGCAAAGAGCCGGACCTTGTCAGAGTGGACACCTCTGCCGTCGCTGCGAGGCTGCCCATACCCCCAGCCTCTCTGGGACCACGGAAGATGGTTCCTGTTGCTGCTTGGTCTTCATCACGTGGAGCACAGCCTGATGTGTCAAGGTGACCTTCTGCATCCTGGCCACTGGCTCTCCTAGCCTCAGTGTCCCGGCTACTGCTGGTGCCTCTCGCCCAGCTCCTGGTGTGCCCTGGGGATTAGGGATGGAGTTGGTGAGCACGCTCGCAATCCTCGCTCATCTCTTGGGACTGGTGGGTCAAGTGGGGATGGTTTTATTAACGTTATTTTGATTATTATTTTTCATAATCACATTTAACCTTGGTTATCTGGACACAGCTGGTTTGTCCTGCAACCAGTTTCTCCCTGCAAGAGAGGTTGTGTGCCATGTTAGTGAGCTCTTTGTTCCACTTTAGGGTTTTAAAGAACATCTCTAGCATGGAGTTAGTTTTCCTTTTGAAACAACCGGTTTGTTATTGATCAAATGTAAATTGCACTTCAGGTGATGAACATTAGGGCTATGATGACCACAGCTTGAATTCCTGAATAACGTAGTGCTTTAGAGACAGTCCTCGGTCTGATTTCCACAGTCACCCACCCGGTCAGACGTGTGTGTTGGGCTTTGTGTTTATGGGCTGGGACCTATGTAGAGAGCTCTGTGTGTACATATGTACGCGTGCTGGGGGGAAGAAGGTTTATCTTCTTATATTCTGTGGCAGAACAATGGGTTGGAGGAGGAACGCACACATGCACGCATCCATCGCTCACCACTCTTCCTGCTGGGATGCACCGCTTCCAACGCTGGTAAAATTTGGGGTCTAACGTGAAGTGATGCTTTGTTGCTAATAATAATCAGCCGTGACCACGGGAAATTGCAAGCTTAACATTGCTTATGAAATAATGAAATAAATCAGGTGGAACGTTTGCTTTCCGTTGTGCAGTGCCCTGCGTGATGTAGGAGGAGTGAAGGAGCAACAGTGGATTTTCTGAAGGGGTGGGCGGACAGAGGGACAGTAGCAGCGATGAAGGCCACGCGTCCATCCCTGTCATGCCACCGAAAACGCGCCGTCCTCGTGGAGCTAGGTGTGCTGCACGGAGGGAGGTCTCGGAGTATGCAGCAATCGCCTCCTTTTTCTGCTTTTCTGGCAACAACCTTCCCGCTCCCTCTGCAAACTGTTGCCGAGACTCTTTTCCACGCCGTTCGGCTTAATTGTCTTGTCGGGATAAAGAAATGTTTGAACAGTTAAAGTGGGGAAGGGTTGGATGGGAGCAGCCCCTGCCGGCTGCGGGGCCATCTGGCCTGCCTTGGATCTGCCGGTCTCCAGTTTATATTTCTCTTTCTGTTATTTGGGGCTATCTGGCGCACTCGGAATACCTAATCACCATGGTGAGAGGAGGGACGGGGCTGCCTCCCCCGCCGCCCCCTCCGGCCTCCCCTTCCCATCAATTGTCATGCAGAGCCCGGCCGGGCGGCTGTTCTGCTCGCAGCCCTCATTTGCTGTCCTCGCCGGGCTCTCGGCAGAAGGATGGCTTTTAATTGATCGTTTGAGGGGGAGGGCTGGGGCTGTTTTCTCCTCCAAAATGTTTCCCCGCGCAGCCGCTGCCATCCGGCCAGCTTCCATGTCGTCTCAGCCATGCCAGCCATGCCTCGTCCCCTTTCTCTTCCTTTTTGGACTCCCCGGGAGTTGGTGACAGGGCTCATAGCCGCCGTCCTCGGAGCACCGAGCAACACCTCAATGTCCTATTTATCCGTCTCCCGCTGGAGAGATGGGCATGGGCACAGTAAATATTTATTGTTCCTTTCTTGCCCCGTGCGTCTGAATGCTGACGTGAGGGTATTTATCGTACAATTGCAGGGCAAACTCCCCGTCTTGCTCGGTATTTCCCACCAAAACCACGGCCCCCAAACCACTGGCCAAACCTTGCTTTTCGAGAAGGATTTAATCACGTTAAATCTTCAGCCCCGTCGATCAGACTCGACTGCTGTCACAAAATTGTGGCAGGGGAAGCGAAGGCAGACTTGGTGGCTGCCGTGCCGGGTTGGGGATGGGGAATGCCTACCTTGGGCATGGCTCGGAGTCGCCGTTTCCCGATCCCTAATGCGGATATAGCGATACCCCCCTCACGGCGGCGTGTGCCGCTTTGATATCTTCTGACAGAAGACACTAGGCAAGGGCAAAGTATTAGTATTATTAATATAGTACAGTTAGTAGAATATTATGAACTATTATAAATCATTACTGCTAAACTACAGTTATTAAAGGAAATGACCAAAGTGCACTTTGTGAGCCAGGATCTCTGACAGTTAAAACACTGTTTTATTATTTTACTTGCTAACTTGCAAAATTCAGGAGTTAGTAACAGTTTCCTGGTTGATCGGTGGCGATTGCGTAAGAAATTGGGAGAAGCACAGGGGTGCGCATTTCAGGAGGGAGAGAATAAGCATTAGTGCTTTTTTTTTTTTTTCCCCCTTCTATTTCTGTGATAATTTGAAGGTCTTGAAGGAAGGAGACATACTCAGGCATGGGCCTCATCCTGCTCTGTAGGAGTGGAAGTGTTCAAGGCAACAAAGTCTAAGAGTTTCTGGAATTCCCTCTTGGAAAAAATAAAAGTGAAGGTGTTTGTGAATTGTTGCTGGTTGTTATTTGTTTGATATCATTTAGACAAGTCCCATTAAATGCTAGCAGCAGATTCATCTTTCCCTCTTTGTTTGCCTTCCAAGGAGCAGAAAACAGACATAATTATATTTTACGTGAGACTGTAAGATTTCCTCTCATCTCTTTTTTTTTTTCTGGCTAATATCTGCAGCTATAAAATAAATTCCATTTGTGCGTACATGGTGTTAGACTGAGGTAAATAACTGTCATCTAAAATCTGTCTAACCTTAATCTGCATCAGGAGCACTATAGAGAACGGTACCCATTTGTATAATATTAAGCTTTATTTTTATTATGGATTTCTAATGCAAATTCATAGTGGGGGCAAAGTTGTTTTCTTTTAATACCATATTCCAAGAAAAGCAGCCATTGAAAGCAAATTGTGACGATTTTTATCCCGCGGTTCGTGTCACTGGTGGTCTTCGATCACGTCAGTTTGCTTGATAGCCTATGAATTTTTCACCTCACTTCTTCAGGATGGAATAGCAGATTTGGGGACTTCTGAGGACATTTTTCAGCTATGCAAAGCAATTGAATTTCTTTGGGAATAATGGATTTCTATTTGGAAATTTAATGTGGGATCGGATTCCTATACAGCATCCTCTGAAAAAGGGCATGTGTATTTTTTTTTTAGATCTACACATGTAATCTGTATGTGTGTCTTTCTCCCCTTTTATGCAACCTTGCTGTTTGCTTGCATGGCTCTGCTGGCCTGAGCGATCCCTGTGTATATAAACTCGCAGGTTACAGACATTCGGGGCAAATTCATCACCCTGAATTCAGTTTTCCTTACGTCTTAGCGCTGAAGTATTTTCCTGTTGCTGCTAGGGTACTGGATATTTGTTGGCCAGTCCTTCTCTGGGACCCAGTCCTCAAGTCGTTGAAAGCTCTGGCTGAACAAGTACTGTGGGATTTGGTACTATCTGTGTCTGTCCTCTCCTTCTTTGTCTTGTCTTTTGAAAACATGGATGGTGATTGTGATAAGCTGGGTGTTCTTCTTTAGCCACCACTTTCTCCTCTCCTTCAACCATTTGCTGGCATCTTGAATTGCAGCAGTACCCTGAGCAACAGAAGAGAGGGAAAAGCAATGTTGGGAAGGAGCGAGGCAGAGAGAGATTTATTGTCTTAAACGCAGATAACATGGGGAGGGAGTCCTGGTGACAGTGAAACTGCTCATTGAGTTCAGGTGTGGGACACTTCCATCGTATTTTTCCTCACTTGGGACATTGTTTCTAATCAGTATTGTTTTAAAACCTTCCTTTTTTGGTAACTCGAGGCTGAGATCTGCTTTCTCACTGAATTGCAGAGCAAGAATGTGTTTTGTAGTTTTTCTTGTGAATACCGGGCTGTTCTGCAGTGGGAAAAGGAAAGCACTAAGTGTCTCTCAATACCCCTAAAAGGAAGAGCTGGAAACCGTGTCCTTGCTTTCCCCCAGCAGCACCGATTCTTAGTAACTGGCTCTCGCTAGAGTAACAGCGTCAAGTTTTTAATCTGGAAAGACCCAAGAGCTTTCACGCATGAGCCTTTCGCTGGTGCAATCCTACAGCCTTGCCCGTGCTTTGCAAATTTGCGATGCTGCAGCCCCGAGGAGGGTGAGGGCGGCAAGACGCGTCCAGCTGCAGATGCTGGGCTCGCTGGCATGGCTGGTTTCCCGAGCACGGGCTTGTTCCTTGGAAGGAAGGTGGAGCGCTTTGTGGCTCTTGGATGAAAACGAAAACAGAAAACGCTGGGGTGTCAGTCAGCAGGCGAGCAGCGTGCTGCCGGGGTAAAGGCTCCCTGTGACAGCCTCACCAAATGCAATAGGTTTTGTAAACAGAGCAAGAAGTAAAACTCAGGGGACTGCCTTGACGGACCCATTTCTTTCTATTGGGATTTTTGGTACTTTGATTCAAATTAAGATCTTTTTAATTAAAAAGGACTCAACCTTTTCATCTGATTTTGGTATTGTTTCCCTGCGCTTTAGGAAACAACTTGCAAAGCCATTTAGTATGTGAAATTGTCTGTCCTGTAACATCCCTCACTATAAGGAGGCATAGGATAATAATCCCTCATCGCGGAGAGCCTGCTTTGGCAGGTGTGCCGGGATGGGAAAAGACCCGGTACCAGATTACAGCTCTGCCTTCTCCTCCAACCTTGCTTCCAATATTGAAGGTTACTTTTGGAGTTTTCTGTCCCAGTCCTGCCTGGGGGGAGACTCCACAAAATTCCTTACCGGGCCCCCTGCCCAAGCCCCCGCGCCGTGCCGGAGGCGATGCGAGGGTGGTTGTGGGCGAGCAGGGAGGAGGGCTCGGGGGGGCGAACGGCATCCTGGGTGCTGCACCTCGGGCTGGGTGAGGGAAAGCCTTATCAGGGTGGCCTGGCCGTGCCGCAGCAGAGCCACCCCGCACCCAGGCCAACCTTTGGCCCATGCAGGCTGGAGGGAACCTTGTCTCCTCGTTGCCGTTTGCAGCGCGGAGGTTCCTGACGGCTGCGGATGGGTGGAAAGTGCCGCCTCAGGTGCTGGGTATCGGCCCAGGTCGGAGGGATCCAGGCCAAACGCTGCAGCACCGTCGAGGGGGCTGCAGGCTCGTGTTTATTCTCCTCCTTGCAAACCAGTCTCACTTCCCATTACCCGTGCTATAGGTTGGAGGTGAGCCTCCGGCAAAGTCCTTAGCCAGGGTGACAGCATTTCCCTCCTGAGCACTTGTCTTCAGCCTTCCCGAGGAGGCAGTTTGACCACTGGCCTATTTTTTTTACTGGGGAGATGAAGGAGCAATCAGTGACCTGGGTAACCCGGCGCAGAGCAGAAGCAGAGGAACTTAACGGTCACAATCAAAAAGTTGCCAGCCTGAGTGGATTACATACATCAGGAGGTGCCCCTTAGACAGGAGAAGGGGAGAATGAGCAGCTAAATTCTTACAAGCCTGCTTCTTCGCCCTCGGTTCTGCACTTTGCTCGGTGCACAGCCCTGTACAGGACTGCTGGCGTTGCTCCTGCGCTCTCTGCTCCTGGGGGCTGGTTGCCACCGTCTGTGCTGCTCCTCCTTTCTGCGTATTGGGGTTCATGCACAGAAGTGTTGCTCTCAAAGAGTTGTTCTGGTTACAGAAGAGGTGTGGTGATCGGCAGCCTGCCTTCGCTCAAGTTTTGGGGCTAGCATGTTCAGGGAAGCCGTGTTGAAGGCGCCTAGAGATTCAGTAGTGGGGGAAGCAGGGAGGCTGCAGACCAGAAATTTAATGTCAGCAAGAGGTCTGAGAGAGTGTGAAGTAGAAAAGTGCTACAAGTTATTTCTGCCTTAATTTGGCCAATGCATTGTGTCCAGTCCCATGTTGGGTCCAGGACTGAAATAAGTATGATGGTATTTGGATCAGGACTGGGATATGCTGGAAAAACTAAGCCGTGAAAGTTTGCAGATCTCTGTCTCCATTAGCCAGAAGTAATGTTCCCACCATCTCATTATTTTCCCCTCTTAAAATGAAAACAACACGTTAACTGTGGAAACAGGGGAGGTTTGTGTTAGAGCAAGACAGAGCTGGGCAGAGAGAAATTGAGCTGGCCTTGCTTGCATGTAACTGAGAAGTTGTGGGTGTTGTAGCCCAGGAAAGCTGCGTATGGTGTGGTCCGGACCAGTCCCCAGGTTTACAGCACACCTCAAGGAAGAAGGGGCCTTAAATTCAAAAAAATGCTTCACCGTTGGTCATCTCTTCAGGAACACTGTAAGGACCCAGGTCTGCCCTTGAGCGTGTGCATCTCCCACCCGGGCGCCCACCTTGGGGAGTGGGCACGCCCTGGCGAAGGCTGCGGAAGGTTACGGTGTCAATGAGAAACATCTGGGTCTGCGTTCTCCCAGATGTTGCCAGTTGTGTCTGGGTTGTTAGCTGCACCTGGGCAAAGAAGAAAAGGAAATCCCCGGGTGGTGTGATGGATTTTGCAGACCCTGGGAGGAGAAGGCAGTTAGGCACCACTTGCTGATAGTCTCTCTGCTATGTACTCAGGTGGCTCACTGACGTTTGGGTGATCCAGGACCCACGGGTTTTTTGCAGCTAAGGAAATGTGTCATTGACTTGTCACATACCGATTATTTTACTTTTGTTGCACAATTCTAGCTTGACTGGTGTGGGGGTATTGAAGATGAAGGGCATGTTTATTGGCAGAGCTGAGCGTGCCTTCTCCTTGCAGCCATGCAGAGCAGGAAGAGGGAAGGGCTGCCTGGGCAAAGCCCTCAGCGTAGGTTGTGCTTGTGCTGTGGACTCTATTGACCTTGGACAAGCAGAGTCATTTCTCATCGCCCGTCTTTAAAGCAGGGGTTACGATATTCTCGTAGCACAGCCGTATGCTGAGGGTGGTTGTGTTCGCGTTTTGGAGGTGCTCAGGTCCTACGGCAGTGGTTATAACCCTGGTACCCGGATGGTTACACCAGGATTGAAAAGGCTGTGTGGGGGGAGGGATGGAGGCTTGTTTAATAAACATTATCATTGGGATTTTATTCCGAAGAAACAGTTGCCAGATATTTTTTTTTGATGAAACTTGGATGAGCAGCTGAAAGCAGTGGCTAGAGAGAGAACAGTAGAGAAAGAACGGGGGAGAAAAATTTGGAGTAAGGTAGATAAAAGTGAGAGATAAAAGAAATAATGCAGGGAAGGATGAGTAATCGACATTCTTGGAGTCAAAGCGCAGGCTCTGGCTTCCTTCCTGAGCAGTAAAATAAAATAAAAAAAAAAAAGTCTTTAGAACAACAAAACTCTGGACGCGCTGGTTTCCTTCCTGACAGGCCCAGCCTCGTGGTGTTTCGATGAGTCCTCATTGGCAACCAGGGCTGATCTAAAGGCCAAAGGCAGAAAGATTGGGGGGAAGGGAGAGGGATTTAACTCTTTGAGCTCTGCTGGAAAACCAGAGATCTTCTGCTTTGTGTGGGTTCCTTTTGCCATCGCTGAAGCATGAACAGTGTTCGTCGTGGCTCAGAGGTCCGAGAGGTGGTCGGTCCGTCTGTCCAGGTGCTTGGTCATAGTCAGATGTTATAAAACAGAAGTGAGTATTTTTAATCCTTGTGGATAAAATTCCTTGGACTGTGCGTGGTACGGCATGAAACAACAGCACCAATGAGCAACACGGGAGTGGACTGGTGACTCTTAGTAGGGAGCCCTGACACGCCGCTGTTGCTGTCTCAGGGATGCTCATTTGACTCATAGCATCCAGTTTATAGTAAAGTACTGCTCCAGTGTCTTTCGTTAGCACACTGCCCAGCTGGGAAGGAGCTGCTGGGTGCACGAGAGCCTGTCGTGCCCCAGAAGGCTCTGGGCAGCTCGCAAGGAGCCAGGAGCGCGGGAGAGGAGGCTGTGTGTGTGCTAGACAGGTTGAATGGCTCGGGCAAAGCTTGTTTTGCAACTAACTCTCTGAGGCTCGCCGCTCTCCGCAGGGTTCCCCTCTCTGAAAGGTCGAAGCTACTTCTTAATTCTCAGCAGCTGACAAAATATTTATTTTCAGGTACTTAAAATATTATAATTTGAAGTGGAGTCCAGGGCCCTGGCTGGAGCTGAGCTTTTGTACTAACAGCTTCAGTGAAATGCCTTTTTCCTCCTACAACTTGCCAACAAATGCTTGGAAAATAATTGTGGGACAGTCATCCCTTTAGTGAGCAGATCAAGAAGATTTGAGACTTGCCAGATACTTTCAAAGGACAGGCCAAAGGTTCAAGTTGTTGCCAGTTCTATTTGTCTTAGCCTTTATACTTACTTTTGTGTCATTAATTTCATCAAATGTCTGTGGGTAAAAGGCACCCAGCGGGCTGCTGCTTTTGCCGAGCTCTCTGGGTGTACTTGGACACCTCTCGGGAAATAAGCCCACCTTTTTGTCTAGGGAGAGAGATTAATCCCACCGCAGCTGTAGCAGAAAGAAGCTTTACCTGCCTGCGTGCTTGTGATAACCTGCCATGGAGACGGCCGTCCTGGGGGAGCGGTACCCACCAGCTACTGGTGTCCTTTCTGCAGCCCTTTTTAAGTGGGTTTTGCAGGGAGACGCGCGTATGAATGATGCTCTCTTGGTGGTACTGTACCTATAGGGCCTATAGAGACCTACAGAAATAAGGTGCCATGCTTGGATTGTGTGGAAATTACTGAAATAAGGGCTCAGCAAGAAGGAGAGGAGAGCAGAGGCCAGGCAGAGGGGAGCCCAGAGCCCCGGGTCCTGTTCCCGGCCCTGCTGTTGCATCCTCAGGATAATCCTGTATTTTTGGGGATGCCGGCAGGTCATTCTGTTGATTTTGGTAGGCAGGGCATGTCAGTTGAGCTCTTTGTAAGGGCTGCCCTTGCTAGAGTAACAACTCTGTTGGCAGTGTCCTCTCCTGGGGGCCGTGCGGCAAAAAAAGCGGGCAGGAGGCTGTTTTCTCAGCAGGATCCCCGCAGGCAGAGCTTCCCTGCCCTTCTCTTGTGCTCTTGTGCCGCAAACCTCTTTTCTTGGTGCTCCCGTCGCTGCCTGCATCCTGACAGCTGCTTTCCTACCCTTTCTGCCCCAGTGCAGCCAGCCAAGCACGTTAATTTTTCGGCAGAAGTGTTGTAATAATTAGGCAGCTCGTCGGAGGGTTTAGCAGTACTTAACCAGATGTGAAAAGACTTGTCCCATGGTCCCCGCTCTCTCGCTGGGCTCCAGCCAGCTGCCTTTTCCCGCCTGCTCAGGTTGCCTAGAAAGGGCTGGAGGAGATCTCCCTGCTGCCCTGGCTCCTCTTGCCTCTCTTCTTATGCTAAACACTCATTTGTAAAGGAGAAGGAGGGAGGGTGGAAATCCTTGGGCTGTTTGGGAGAAGAGCAGCAAAGAATTAAAAGCAGACACCTGCAGCGCTCAGACTGGAGACCTCCACCATTAACTCTTCCCAGGGCAGCATCCCCCGGGCTTGCGGCCCGTTTTTTGGGGCCTGGCAGGGCTGCGTGGTGGGATGCAAGGGCTGGAGTGGGTGGTGAAGCCTATCCAGGGCTCTTGATGGGTCCTCATTATATATAATCTTCATCAAGTTTATGTATATATATAAAAAACTGACTATACATATATATCTCTCCATCTTCCCTGCCTCAGTTTCCCTCCCTGTGGGGCCGATGCTGTTTCCCTGCCCACTGTGCAGTATAAGCATTTATACACAAGGCAGTATTATTATCACTAACGTGGTTATAAAATGAGGTTGTAGTAAACTGTATTGTCTGCCTAATCCATATTAATGGAAAAAACTGTGGGAGACAGGATATTGGCCTGGATGGCCCTCGGACTGAGTCATTCTGACAATTCTTACATTTCTATAGTAAAGTTTTATAAATACACACTGGCACCGTATATTATGTTTAAAAAAATCTATATACAACCTATAGGTTTATGGTTATAGAGAGAAAAGACGTATTAAATCAGCAAGACCAAGGGAGCAGACAAGATATAAAAATGATACTGTATTATGCTAGAACTTATTGAAAATCCCAACGCATCTTTTTTGTGTAAATGGTAAATTCTTTTCTATGTTCTGAATTTGTTTTTTAATGTGTGTCACGTACCAGAATGGTAGCATGGACACAGTTGCAAATACGGTATGTGTTTTATTGTGAGTATTATACTGCATAGCAGAGTAAGGGTGTTGAATATTGCAGTCAGTTATATACAGCTGTAAATGGGAGCTACCTGCTGTTCTGTATACAGCGAGCTGCATATTTATTAGTAAATACCAGTCTAGGTAAAATAAAAATAAAACAGGAAGTTGTATTAAAGACTTCAAGGTTTAAAACTAGTTTGCACAGAGCTCCTGGGATCCCACTGCAGGGAACGGTCCTGCATTTTCCAGCATTAAGCCTTTTCCATCTGATTTTTCTAGTTCTGTGAATTTGAAAGCCTCTGCTGAACTCCCCCGCTCATCAGTTTGTGGAATAATTCATAAGTGTTTCAAAGCAGGGTAAAGATTGGGTTTGGGGCTGGAGAAATTGCGGGTCGGCTCCCTCCCTGGTGTAGCTCCAGCTGAACATAGCAGAGTAGCTCTGACGGGTGAAAAACTGAGGACCTGCGCTTATGTTTATGTGCACACGCGAGGGCACGTGCGTCACACGCGTGTGCACGTAACACGCAGAGCCACGGACGGGCGATGCCTGCAGCAGGAAGGCTGGGTGGCGAGCAGAAAGCAAACCACACGTTTTCTGGGGTACCCGCAGTCTCCCCGACTGACAAACACTTCTCTGGAGAGAAAGGCATCAGGGCAGAGCATGGGCTCCAAAATGAGCAATGGCTTCTGAAATACCCGAGTGTTTAACCTAGAGGGAGCTCTCTTACATGAAGAATGAGACTATTGGCACAGCCTGCCTGAACAGCTTTTAGTGTGTGTATCTTCAGCAAACTTCTGCCTCCTGCATCCTCAGCTTGCGCTTCTGGGTACCACATTTCCCTGGGCTGATGTACGGAGGGTTGGAGAAGTCCTGTGGGTAACTTCTGCACTCCCAGCGGTGCAGGGGCCAGAGCAGGAGCCTCACTCGGTCTCCAGAGGTTGCTTCTTGGGGAAGTTGATGGAGATTTCTTCTGGCGATAGCATTTCTTCTAGTTTTCCTGCTCCCAGTAGCACCATCACACCTCACAGATGAGTCACGGCTGTTGGGGTGCCAGGCACCTGCTCCCTGTTCTGCTGGGAGGAGGAAGAGGTCCGCGGTGAGGAGCGACCTTTTGTTGGCTGCTGAGGGTGCTGTTAGCAGGCTGATTAACTAAGGAAATATTTATGTGCTGGTCCAGGGTGGCTCAGTTGCTCCCTTTGGGTCTCTCCTTTTAAATGGCTTCATAACCGTTTGTCCTCCTCGGGGTGGGTCCAGCTGCCTGAATACAAAGCCGTGATGTTTTGGGGTTAGATGAACTGGTATTTCCTTTCCTGGAAGCTGGGTGATGCTGTAGGTGACAAGGATGGATGATGCGAGGGTACTTCCCCAGTGTGCAGACAATCCAGCTCCGACCTGGCGTAAGTCCTTCAAATCCCACGGGTCCTGCTCCCCACGGGTGCGGGAGCTCACAGCTGTGGCTGGAGGAAAACCCCAGCTCCTGGGACTGTCTCTGGATACCGCAACCCATCAGTGAGAGGCATGAATGAGCTGACGGGGAGCTCATAGTTTTGTGTACCTACTGCAGCAGGGCAGAGGGAATGTGGCTCTCCAGAGGCAGCGATCATAGCTCTGCACCTCCAGGCCACCCACTGATTTAACAGAGTGAAAGAGAAACTCGCTGAAGTACTGGGGCAGAGGTCTTAGAGAACCGACAGTGCCTGAGATGTCATTTAAAAGGAGGACTGAATAAAAGCGGATGGTGCAATTCTTTCCTGGGTCCAGAAAGCTCCTGTCTGAGACTGGTGGGCCCAAAGGGACAGCCTCATGGTGCAAGGGTCAAGCTGGAGGCATCGAGAGTGGTGATGCTGCCCTGTTCCCCCATCCCATCCCGACCCATCCCCTGGCAGTCCGGGTCCCCGTGGTGGCTGCATTTGCCCCGGGACGTGGCAGGAGGGTGTCACTCACTGCTGAGGGCTGGCAGTGACTCTGCTGGGGAGCTTCTCTCCCCAGGGCAGCCTCCCTGCTGTTGGCACCGTGCTGGTCCCAGGTGAAAAAAGAACCACCCCATCAAGAAGAAAGGGGAGGTTCGTCCAGCCTGGGTTTACCTGTGGGGACTGCAGCTGGGAGAAGCTGGGAGCTGAAATCTAGCCTGCCAGCCAGAGCAGGCTTTCCCAGTCACAGCCCAATCTCTTCTTGGGACCTTCCTAAGCTGCTTGGCACTGTCTGTCTGTCTGCCTTCCCATTCTAACTTCTAAGAGGCTTAACAGTGTGGGGGACGGAGAGGGCTCCTCTCTCTTTCGCGGCCCCTGCCTTAAGGAGTTTGTGTTTTTAAGCTGGGCAGGGGGCTGGGGTGGAGGAGGAGGGCAGGGGTCCTTTCCCCTCTGGCACGCTGCTTGCCGAGAGCCGTGGCCGTTGTCAGTGTCTCGGCTCCTCACACGGGCATCCCTGGGAGCGCGGGGCGAGACGCGGTGCAGTGGCGTCGCTGGCACCGGCGGCCTTCCAGCCGCTGCTCCTCGGACGCTTCCCTGCTCTCTAGGCAAGGGCTGGGTGTTGCTTAATTAGCTTTTTGTCTCACTCGTGTCCCCGCTGACCTACCCTGCCCCTCCCCAGCTCTGTGGACCTACCGACCAACAGCTTGAAAGGAGGACGAAGAAGCTTAGGTGCAGAAAACAGAGAGGCCAGAGCTTTCGCAGGAGAAAGCAGAGAGATGCTGGTGGAGTCCCCCTGGAGAGGTTTTATAGCAGAGTTCATGGAGAGCTGAATTCAGCCTTTCAGATACCTTGACCCTGGCATGCAGGGTTGGGGTGACCCTTCTGCAGCCCCACTGTCCGGCAGTTGGGCTGCTTTAAAAGAGGGCTGCAGAGAGGCAAAGCTGGGAGAGAAATTAAGGACAAATGGAGTAGGACAGCGCATATTTTCCTGTGGGTCCTTTTCTTTTTGTTGTTTGGGGTTTTTTTTGTTGAATGAAGGAGTTTAGGGAAGGAAAGGGCACGTGTGAGGGTAAGGAGCTGAATGGGGAAGGTGGTTGGAGGGAAGAAATGGAGAACTAAAGCACCTTTTTCATCTAATTTTTAAAGAAAGGCTTTGCGCTAACTTTTTGTGTCTTCAGTTTGTAGTGTGGTCTGTGTTTTTTCCAGAGAGGGCAAGGAGAAGTGT
Organism: Buteo buteo; assembly: GCF_964188355.1. NCBI lineage: Eukaryota > Metazoa > Chordata > Aves > Accipitriformes > Accipitridae > Buteo > Buteo buteo. The sequence goes on from NC_134180.1 coordinate 33,079,584, forward strand.
GAGCAGCAGAGGCAGGAGAAGTTACTTTGATTCAAGCTCCCAATTTGGCTTGAAAAATGCCAGAGGAAAGTAGGTGGGATTGGAATAAGCATTTTTCCTGGGGACTTCTCTCTGTGTCTCAGATGATGGCCATTCCTTCCCCCACCTTGCTGTCCTTGCTCTGCTAGCTAGCAAATCGTACCTGAGCCTCCATCCTTCCTTTTTCTGAGTTGGCACGAGGAGATTCTGGGAAGCAGCTAATTGCAAGTGTATCTCCCCTGGACTTCTAACGAGGTTAGGGGATGCTGTGGGAGAAAGAGCAGGATGAGCAGGCACACCCGGCCTTGGGGTCTCGGCAAATGTCTCTGCGTGTTAATAGTGCCCAAGCCTCACCCCATCCCCTTTCTGTCTTTGATGGGAGGAAGCCACATAGTTGAGTACAATTCTCATGAAATTCAACTCCGTGAGAGCCTGTCGAAGTATGGTTAGAAAAAGCAACCCGTTACTCTAACGGTTAGCTTTAAAGAAGTCTGTTAACTCTAGGAAGCAATGAGAGAGCAAAATGCGCTGTCATTCAGGGCTGCTTCCCAAATATTAGAGTGGCAGACCGGTCCTTGTGAGTCCTGAAGTAGCAGCTATTAGATGTAAACTCTTGCAGTGAGAGGTCTAGATGCCCAAATTGTGCATTTAAAAATGATGCCAGTGTTGGTTTGATGCTTGTCCCGTGGCTGTGGGTGCAGACGGGGTTGTGGTTGTTGACTGAAGTGCATTCCCTTGGGCTCAGTCAGCCTGCACGCGGGATGAAGATGCGTTGCATGGGAGCGGTTGATGCAAGGAGAGTCCTGCTTCCCAAGCTGCGCTGCAGCTGAGGGTGCTGCTCGGCGAGGAGGGTCCCAGCCTGCCCTCCCCGCGTGGCTCGGGCAGCCTGGGCCCTTGCAGCGAGCGCTGCAACCACAATCCAGATTGTCGCTGCCGATCATGAAGGATTGTAGTGTTGTGGCGTTGCTCACACAGGCACCTTGGTGAAATGCCTGTGGTACCAACTACGAACATCCCCACGCAGCAGAAACGCTCCATCTCCTCTTCCTTTCTCCCTTGTGGTCCCAAGTCCACGGCCCAGCAGATACCTGCTGTTTGAGGACCTGGCTACAGCAGCCTTTTTATTCTACGTCCAAGTTTATTGAGAGTGGGTTCCCTGTGGGTCTCTGCGCTTTGCTCAACACAAGCAGCCCTCCTTATGTGTTTGACCTTGTACAGAAAGTTAGTTTTATTTTTACGAGCCCCCAAGGGCGGGTGGCTCCCCTGGGGGCAGAGCAGGTCCTGTGTCCTGTGCAGGGTGGTGTGGAGGCAGCTTTAGGGGGTGCTGGTTTCTCATCAGTAATTCCCACCGTTGTCAGCTGTTCGGGGTGAAATGTTTTGGCTCCTGAGGAATTCCTGGGAATCTCAAAGGGTTAAAAAAACCTGGCACTTCTAAGTTGTACCTCGTGTGATCTTCCCCTTTTTTTTACCCTATTCCCCTTATTCACCAGTCAGGAGAGAACATTAGCCCAAGATGCTGCAGGTGTACAAAACCAGGCTGATTTATGTTAAATGAATTCGCAATGCTCCATGTTGTCACCAGTGACTGTCTCACTGTTCATGACATGGGGATGAGAAACAAACTGCTCTTCTGTCCCACGAGACACTGCCTTTATACCTAAAGATATTAACAGTGCAGAGAAAACCAGGAGCAGCAGCCTGCGGGGAAAATGGAAAGGACTTAATACCCATAGCTTGCAAAACGAGAGCAGCTCAGGACATCAGGGTCGGGTGCCGGAGCCTCGGAGGTGGTGGGAATGTCTGTAGGAAAGGGGAGCAGGGACGAAAGGGCTACGCCGGGGGGGATCGCTATCGCAGCCTGAGACTGTTTTCAGAAACAACCCTGGACCTTTGGTGGCTCAAAGGAAGTACTGAGAGTCCTACACCTATCTGTTGTGTGCCCCCCTAATAAAACCGTACCCCCCAAATGAGGAGGCAGGTAGGGGATGGTGAGCGTGTCCCAGACGTGCTGAGAAAGGCAAGAAGAAAGGCTGTCTTCTCCCTCCACGGCTAGTCTGACTTAGCGCAGCCCTCCGAGTTGGCGTCGGCTCTTTTCTCCAGGGCAGAGGGGTGACGATCAGCGGCGTGGCCACGCTCTGCCCCAGGCGGGAGGGAGGGCCTGGCCTGGCACTGGTGACCGATGGAAGTTTGCTGTTCTCTGCCTCAACGTGGGTGTCACCGGCTGCGTCGCCCTCTTCCCGTGCTCTGCCCGGGGGTCCGGCCGGCTGCGAGCAGAGGAGCGAGGATGCTGCTGGCTGCTGCCTGCTACCTGGTGGCCCCTTTGGGCCCTTTTGTGACCCCCAGTAGGTCACGACCCGCAATCGGAGAAGGACTGGTTTAGATCAAGGATGGCCGGCGAGCACACGGACGGCGAAACCCAGCCCAGCAGCGTCCAGCTGGGAGAGGAGAACCAGGGCTCAGGCATCCCCAGCAAATGGACTTCAAAAAGGCCTGCCTTGCTCTGTATAGGTGTGTTTTCAGCTCTTACGTAGAGTTTAAACTTAAAAGGTCCTTGCTTGGTAAGTCAGGAGAGACGTAACTTTGGCTTGCAAACTTCGGGCTTGATTTAAGCAAGGGCAGCACCTTAAAAATAAATCCTTCTTCTCCCGCTTCCCTAAGATACATCCAGGTAGCGTGTGCTCAACGCTGGCTTAATGCTCCGGTTTAAAGAGATAATTTTGTCCAAAGCCACCCTTCTGTAGGAGCCTATAATTAGCAATTAAAGCATAAAAAATATTTCCATCAAGTGACTCCTAAATAAATGCTTGTCACTGCTGATCAGAGTTGGTTTATTTCCATGTGTGTTTTCCTTCTTTCTTTTTTTGTATAACTTACGGCCTTGTAAATGCTCAGCAGCTGTTAATATGATTCTGTCGATACGTTTACCATGGTGATTTGGCTATATTTGGCGAGCGTGTGAAGAAATCACTCACTGGTTAGAAGGAGGAAAGACAAGCTGTCGATATCAAGGGAGAAATGCTAATAACCCCAGTGACAAATCATTCCTGGGAATCTCAAAGGGTTAAAAAAAAGGCAGCAGCACTTCCCGGAGAGAGGGGCCTTGGCGAGTGAAGGTGACTCATCCGGAGCTGCAGACACCAGCTGTCATCTCCAGCTCCTCCTGTGCTTAATCACTTCACTTTTCTAAAGAAATATTTTGTTCTAATTCAAACAGACCTGGGCTTGTTTGTTTTTTATGAATTATTTACTGGTGAGGAGAACCTCTTGAGGTATCCATCTTCACTCAGAAATAAGTGGACTCTGAGAGCCTGCTGCAGCACTTTAAAGCACGCAGTGCCCTCCATGATGAACCTGTTGTTTTTTTTTTTTAGAACCCACTTAAATCCAGAATAAATGCCAGAAAGTCAGCTCTGGCACTTGGATCTGTACTGGAGGGAATGCACGCAGACTTTGGCCTCATCTAGTTGCTCTTTGAAAGACATCCCTGCTCGGAGGTGTGGGGCGGTGATGCTCCAGGTGACGTCTGTGCCCTGTGACTGCCACCGGTTTTCCAGCGTGGAGGTGGAGATGTGCCCCCATACCTGACTTGCTCCTAGGTGCATTCCTGTAGCAAGCATGCACTCACTGTGCACAAAGCAAGTGTACGAAGGGGCTTGTGTGTGCCACTGATCCCCCCAGTGACCACCCTCCAGCCCTGGGTGGTGTTTCTGTTACTTAATAAACTCGCGACCAAATTCCACCTGGCTGTTCCTGACTTCTGCTCTTTGCACATTTATAGCTCTTCCAGTGGCAAGAGGAGCTCATATGATATTCTGCAGTCCCAAAAGGTCTGATCCAGCAGCCGTGGAAGTAAATAAATGGAAAAATTTGCACTGACTGGACTGGGCATCAGATTAGTCCCTAAATGTTAGTTGATCTGCTTTGGGGTTATGACAGACAAATATTGCCCCAAGGTTACTGCTACAGGAATAATCGATCTACCTGTCTTGGATATGTCTAGGCTGCCTATCATCACTGTAATATCTAAGTGAGTGTTACCTCCCAGGAAGATTGTGCCTGACCAAATAAGTTGCCTTTTCTTTGTGTGGTCTGAGACCAGAGAGTGCAGTTCTCAGCGCATTTAAGATCATTTCTATTTGGCACTTATCTGCTCCACAGGATATTGCTGCTTGACTGCTATGTCCTTATTACTTACTACTTATATTTCATTTATAATTCTTTTTAATTTTTTTTTTTTTTACTAAATAAATAACATGATCTGTAAATAAATGCCTTGGTCCTCAAAACAATTTAGACAGACAAAGTGCCTTGAGTGTGATTTAGCTTGAGTGGTGTAAGTCGCACGCTTATACAAGCTTCAAAATGACAGGAAAGATAATCCCATCAGGCAGTCTGTAAAACAGAGCAAGCCTGGAGAAGGGTTTTCTTGTATACAATTACACTTAGAGACACAGGATGAGAAGGAAGGTGATTCAGGATATGGGGAGGCTGAAAGAGGCAGCTGGTTGTGTCCTAGACACTTCTTTGCACTAAGGCCCCTTCGTGCAAGTCACCGCAGCCTATGGAAGCTGGAAAGGAGACGGGCACAACCTCGTGGAAAGTAGCTCTGGTGCCCCACCAGCACGGGTTTGGCCAAAGGGCTTTGCACGGACGCCGGCTGAAGCCGCTGGTGTATCGCAGACCTGCTGCAAACGCGATAGGAGAGTGCCGTGTCGTGCAGCCTTTTCTGCATGGGTTATGTGCCAACGGGACATATTTTAGCCTCATTTCAGGGCTGCTCTTGTGTGAACTGGAAGCCTGCAGCCTCCCAGCTGCCCCTGAGCACAAGAGACAAAAGTGCCCGAAAGTCTCCTTTGTGCCCCGTTTCTGTTTGGAGAGTGGGAACACACCCTGGAAAATAGGATGCATGAAAGCGATGCCTTTACTGAAGTCAATAATATATTTGCTTTTGATTCCTCACCTTTTTTCTTTTTCCTTGCAGAAGACCCTTTAAGCAAGACTTTTTTTAGGGGGCACTTTTGACACCCAAGCCTCTTCTTCCCCCCTTCCTCCCTCCAGCCCACAAAATCTGCCAGGTTCCCTCTCTGCTCCCCTCCTGGTGCAAAGACATTTGGGGTGCCATATTCATTACTGATGTCTAAGTTAGCAGAATTGAGGACTTCTTTGGGATTTTTGCCCATTGCTATGAACTCTGGGATCCCGCTCTTTACATAGCAGCGGCTGGTGGAAGGCACAAGATACAATAACCGAGGTTCACTTCTGAGCCAGTTTCTTGCTTTTTTTCCTTGTGTGAAAAGTTTCTGACTCTGTGTTGATTTTCTTGAGATCGTGTTTATTTAAATCAGGATAATAATCTTCCAAATATACCCTAAAATTATATAGCCATATAAATCCTGTCATAATATATTCAGTAAAACTGTCAGGTGATCATTCTTAATGTAAAATGAGACCTTTTCATTTTCATCCAGTCAGTTAGCACTAAATTAACTCCTTGGAACAGGCTCAGAGTCATTCATTTGAGTAAATACCCAAGTTATTTATTGAATATACAGCACTGCTGTCTGTCTCGGGGCTGGGTGCGAGGGGCTCCTGTCCTTATCCCAGCTCCAACACCGGTCACTCAGGATGCTTGAAAACTTCAGTAACACCCACACAAATGTTCATTCTGCTCTTAATCTCGGCGCAGCCATGAGCTGATTCCCAATGATGGGTTCAAGCTGTGGGCTAGGCTGTAAGCAGGACAGGCAGCAGCCCAGGAGCAGGAATTGTCCCACGCTGGCGCGAGCACTCGGGGACATGGGCAAGGACCGCATCTTGGCACGCAGCTGAGGATGCTCTGCTGGTGAGCTCCTTGGAGGAGGGCTCTGACCAGTTGGACTCACTCTGTCTTCCTCGGTCACCTCACCTCAGAGCACCTTTTCTAAATGGTTATTTTTCCCAATGTTTTTGATTCCTAACCAGGACAGGTATTCTAAACCTCCAGCCAGGAGCTGGTCTGGGCACATCAGGACCTCTGTCTCCTCCTCTTGGGATGGAAAGGTGCCAGCAAGTGTGGGAGAGGTTTGCTGGAGGTTCCCCATGCATGGCTGTTTGGAAGAAGCATTCAGACTAGTGCTGGAGTCCCAGAAGGGCTGTCACTGAGTTAAAGACCCTCAAGGAGCTTCAGCTCATCCTTCAGGAGGGCAATTTTGTGAAGTGCCTGGTCTGTTACAGCCTCCTCTATCCCCAGAGAGGCTACGGTCCCTCCTTTACTCTTCTTCATCCCTCCTCCGGCTGCCAAGCCAGCGGGGAGCGTGAGTGGTCAGCAGACGCCTGTCCCAGAGCCTGCCACAAAACAAGGTGGAAATTGAAGCGCTGCCTGCCGGGGATTCCCTGGAGGACTCAGATATCTTATCAGCACGCACTGTTTAGATGTCCAGTCCCATGATGGAGCAGGAGGGAGAGGTGAGCTTCTTTCCCCGCATCCCCGAGAAGACAGGGGAAGTGCCTCCAGTGATGCCCCTGGCATCCAGCCCACAGCCTGGGAAGCACGGACTCAGGCAGGTTGGACCTAAAGAAAGAGCCTTGCTGCTTGCAGCCCCGTATTCGGCTTGCCAAACACAAAAGCCAAATAAAAATAAATGAATCAATGAATCAAATACTGACTGTCCGGAACCAGGCTGCAAGGAGACACACTCATCCTGCTCTTCTGGGAGATCAAATTCACTACACAGATCAAAGAAAGAAGAGGAAAGGCTCTTCAAAAGTCAGGAAACAAAATTGCCTTGGCCTTCCTTTAAAGAAGGAAAGTTACTGGACCGCAGCCTAAAAGAACCAGAGGAGAAAGCATCAAAGGGAAGCTCTTAGTCACACGTGGCTCTGTGAAAGGTGAGGTCTGCCAGGTACTAGATGTCCAGTTTGAACTGACAAACTTCAGCTCCCCAAGAGCAGTCTCTTATCCTGCCTACAGGAGCTCTGCATCCCCCTCCCCCCTACAAAAAATGAGAAGATTAGAGTAAGGGAAAAAAAAGAAATGAAAAGGCTCGTCAGGTTTATTCATAAATTCTTTATAGTCCTGCAGAAAATGGAGGGCTGTTCCCTTTCTTATTTCTTCTTGTTGATGCTCTTTTCAGCTATAGCCTACCTAAAACAAAGACAGTGAGAGTGGTCGGATGGGTCTCTCCTTAGGAGGGTGGAAAAGAAATCCACCCTCATTTGAGGATGGCGTGTCGGGTGGGCATTGCAGGTTGAGGAGTAGGAAGATAAGCCAACTGCAGATAAGGCAAGAAGTTTGGAGCTTAAACTGAAGCCTTTCTGTCAGCTCTTATTTTCTAGCATGGGGTGACAAAGCAATGCAGTAGGCTGTCTAGGGAGTGGGGAGTACTGATAGGTTTCAGGAGCAAATTAAGCAGAATTATTTCAGGAATGTGTTAAATTTAGGTGTTTCCGCTTTTGGACAGAAAGAAGCAGATAACCTCTCGTTCCCCCTTCCACTTCTGCATGATTTTGTGATTCTCTAAGTGTCAGGTTCCCACTGTGGCGCAGACACAGGGTGTGGAGCATTGGGTGCTCTCCTAGAAATGCACTCCAGTTTCTGTGGGAGCTCAATACCAAGGTAACCTGTTAGGTGGGGAGATGCTTTAATAAACATGAGGCACAGCAGATTAAAGTGCAGGCTTGGCAGCTGGCAGCGAAAATGGTTCCATGTAAATTTACCAGCACATGGTCAACTGGAAGAAGGGAGAAAGCAGTTCCCCCCTAGAAGAAGAGGAAGGAAGGTGCAAAGGGGAAAGGTGTGAACAAATTGTGCAGGGATTGGAAGCGGGGAGTGCAGCTAGAGAGATGGCCCTCACATCTTCCAAGTCTAGGAGCTGCAGGAGTGCAGTGACCCCAGCCACAGTGGGGTCACCTGTCTAGAGGACTCACAAAATCAAAGCTGTGGTGTGTGTCTGCCCAAGGAGGACCACCCGTTTGTAGGTACCCAGGTCTCAGCAGAGAGGATGCCAGGGCTTGGTACGGCAGGATGCTGAAGCCTTTTATCCCTGTTTTCTTAGTCTGGCTGACCGAGGGCAATTTTGATGCCTAACTGGGATTTCGTGTAGTTTGTTTTAGTTTAGTATGACATTGTTTAGTGTTTAAAGGTTACCCGGGTTACAAATTTTACTGTTGTATTGATTGACTGGTCTTTTCTGCCTTGTTGCTGAAGATGAGAAGGAATTGAGAAAAATGTTCCCGATTCCCCCACCAAACTGAAGTACTCTTCCCTACAGATGGCTGGCAGTTTCCTTCCAGCATTTTCCTCTGCTACCATCTTGCTGTGTGCAAACATGCGTGCAAGGCACGGGCTTCTTCCAGTATTGCACGAAATGCTTGAAATTAACATTTGCACACTGCTTTATAATTTTGCTAGTGCAACTTCTCCTTCTGGGTATGTGCAGCAAGGTTTTAAAAAAGCCAACAATAACCAGTGTGATTCTTTTGAGCAAGGTGTTTGTGCAGGGAAAGCAGATCAGAGACCACGGGAGGATGCTCTGCTTTACTGTAGCCTAAGTATGGCCCTGCCAGCACTACTTCTGCTGCGGAGAGCAGAGTTGGGAGCAAATGTGTTGGTAGACAGACCATGTACATTCATCCACTGGAAGGTGGTGTACTTTGGGGGACTGCTGTGCACTGAATCTGTGACAGCAGCAGTTGCAGATTTGGTCCTTTTCTACTCTTTGAATGAGTGAAGCGTTCCTCGCTGCCCCAGGTACTTTCCACTAGCAGTGGGCGTGTGTGATCCTGCCAAGGAGGATGCCTTGGCCCCACAAAGCGTGGCTGGGATACTGCTGTCATATCTCCACTGTCCCCTTTGCTGTGTTTATAGACATCCGCATGCCTTCATTTTAATGTTTTAGCAATCTTGGTGATAAACAGCATCGTAACAGTGCCCTGTGGGCATCTCTATTCCCGTGCTGTAAGGTGCTGCTTAAGTACCTGGGCTGCAGAGCATCTCCAGATGGGAGCTGGTTTGGGGGCTGCAGTTGCCCCCCGGCACGCAGTACCTCCGGAGGTCGTGGTCCAAGGAGGCGGGTGGGCAGCAGGCACGAAGTTCTGCCTCTCGTCTTTCACTCTATCCACAGAGCGCTGGAAAGCACAAATTCTGTTGAGATTAAGTTATAATTTAAGGCAGTGAACATGTGCTCTGCTGGCAGCTATAAAGATTCAAATCATAAAGTTTTACAGTGGAACAGTTTCTGTAAAAGCATCGTTAGAAAGGGGGAATCGTGCCTTTAATTCTTACGACTTATGGGGCTGCCTGGTTTGTTTTGGTTTTAGTGGTGCTTGGTGTGACATGGGGTGGGGTCCCAAACCCATCTTTCCGTTTAAAGTCAGGCCTTTCTTCCCCAGGGCCCTGCTGTTCCAGTGCCTTGAGAAGGACTGGAGATGGTGCAGAATTTTCTGTGTTCACCCCAGCCACAGGCGAGTTTTGGGGCCCCTAACGTGTGCGGAGCTTTTGGCCTGTTGGACTGGCAGGGAGAAAGATGATCTGGTGTGTGCTGCATAGTCATGGTATGGAGCCTGGGGAAATCCAGGCTGAGATACTTGTATCTTGAGTGTGTTGTAAATGCCTAGCCAAATGGGCAGCGTAGGTTTAAGGTTGGGTTAGTCAACCTGAGGCCTGCAAGGCTCTTGAGTATCCTCCCAAAGGGTGGATTAACTTCCTCATTCTTTCAGACTTTGAGACCAAGTTAGGCTTCACCATGCCCCATAACACTGGTGAGTGTCCAAAAGGAAGCACCACCACACGTTGCTTCAAGTTTTTGCACTCTACAGGGTGGTGTTCTCCATCTAGAATGTCTTTGCTCTGGTAGCATTGGAGTGGAGTCCTAATTGCTTTCAGCAAGCAAGGGCTCCCAGGTCTGGGCTTCGGAAGTTGTCTGACACAGATGGTGAAAATATGCAGCTGCTGTGTGAAAGGCAAATGAATTAAAACATAATATGAATAATACAGTCAATACAGCAGCCATGAGTTGTTTATTTTTATGTTAAATTCAATGCATTTTTGTTGCCCTCATATTTTGAGTGATCAATAGGCCAAAGATTTTCATATTAACGATACTCAGCTGCATTGTAGAAGCAGGGGGAAGCGGGAGGTTTTGGCAGCTGGACAGACACGTAAGGTTTTTGTCACCTCTTTGGGACACGTGGAGAGCAGTTTGAGATTATGAATAAGCATCATAGATACATATATTTGCTGAAAGATCAGCAGTGAAACTGTTAACAGTATTCCCATTTCAACGGTTATCTCCAGCTCCCAGAATTAGCACCCCACTGGGGTGAGTCGACTACGGCAGACCTCGCCGTGCGTTATAGCAGGATCTTTACCGGGGGGGGGGGGAACACACCGCTGGTGGGATTACACTTGATTCGTCTTTCAGTTTTATTTATAAATTAAAGCACAGGAACTTATTCTTAATGAAAATTAAGACCAGTGGTGCAGGTGGTGCGTGTGTAATTTTTAGGGCTTTGACCCTAGGTGGTGAGCCATGTTCTGCTGAGCTTTGCAGCTGGACCGCCGTTGCAGGGCTTGTCTGGGTGAAACCGAGAGGGGAATTTAGCTCAGCTCTAAGTTGGCTGGGTTTGAAATGGGGGAGTTTTACAGTCCTGAATCTTGTGATTTTATGTGATTCTGGCAAAGAGCTCGAATAGGGCATAGGGAGATAGGCACTTCCCAGCCCTCATCTGCAAAATGGAGGAGCAGACGGTTAGCTGAGGTGCTGTTGGTATCTTATGGATGGAAAGAAGGCATTTAATCTGTTCCACTGGGCGGTGGAAGTGACTTCCCAGCCTCGGCTGGCAGCTGGCAGCTGGCAATATTGCCTTTAAAGCTGAGTGTCATGGGATTAGACTGAGTCCTGTGGCATTATGGCCAAGTCTTGTTCTGCTTTTGAATCCTCCCTTTGCCGAGCCCATAGATCAGCTCGGCTCAGGCTGTGCGGTGGCAGTAACCCGGCATTATTGAACCTGTCTTCCTCGCTCTCCCGGGCAGTCACACGTGCGTCTGGCCAGATTTGCAGGACTCAGCAATGGACAGCCTGGGCCCCACTTACTCAGAGGAGCAGATCGATAACAGAGGCGGGTGATAGATGAGGAGAGTTAGGGATGGATAATCTGCTGAATTTACATGACCCAGGGTGGTCCAGGGAAGGCTGCGGCTTTGCTGGGAGACTTTCAATAGGAGACAGAAGTTGCCTTAGTTTCCAGCTGCTGACTGCATTTTAAAAAACATTGCAGGGTCTGTTTGGGTGGGTGGAGGAAACTGCCAATTGTGAGCAGAAAATAAAAAGCGGCATGTCCGCTGCCTGCCTTCAGGGCTGCATCCCCCCGGCCCCGCTCGGCAGCAGCCAAGCCGGCACTGCGTGAAAGGGAGTGTGCGGTGCCATCCAGCCATCTGCACGTGCCGGCAGGCTCCATCCCACGATGGAGTTTCAGGGAAGAAGGAAATACTGGCAGGATGGGCAGGACATGCTTTGAGATACTACATAGATATATATTCAGTATATACGTTAAATTGGCCGTGCTGGCTCACTTGGTAAGAAGCAGAGGGTGTCAGTCCAAAAGATCTATATTTCCAGGACCTGGTTAGCAAAAACACATCATAAAAACAAGCACCAGCAGGTAGAAGAGAGAAGCAAAAAGCTGTGCTTTTAAATAACAATAACAATAATAATAATAAAAAGATTCTAGCTTTCCAGTCCCATTGATAGCGGAGAGCGGAGTTTTAGGGCTTAATCCTATAAGATGTTGCTAAATGCCTTTTGCCATGAGAACAGAGCATATGCCAGCGGCTGGCTTTTGGGGAGGAAACTTCCCTTGAATTGAGGCTGCCCTGTAACTGTTTACAGTGGGGTCTTCCTTTTGTCTTCTTTC